>NC_079516.1:37338739-38567428 GCF_000801105.2 Raphanus sativus | reverse complement strand
TTTTGTATTGAAATTTTATACGATATTTACTTTTAAAACGAAAAAATTTATTTTGCTCCATAACAACAGTTAAACTAAAACGGATGGAGTATAATTTATCCGCTTCATGAACTATATTTCCGTTAATAGTACGTGAATTTTACTTTCTAAAAATATTAGGTTAACTTGTCGATGAAAATGCAATATCGCTTTCCAAAAATAAGTAGTACTCTACATTTAAGTTTCTCTTAATTTAAGTCTTTTTAATCCAATATCGCTTATAATAAATTTCAAATATTTGATTACTATTAAATAATATAAAATATACAGAACTAATTCCCCCTAGTTGCGTTGACCACTTTGATTAAGTTCTCATAAAATATATTTGTCGATCAGCACTCTAGCTTTGTGTCAAAAAAAAAAAAAGATCAGCACTCTAGCTTTCTTAAATAGGTGTGTAGTTAGATCAAATAGATGGATGAAGATACTTTTAAGATTTGACTAATTTAAAGGCAGATACGGTTGTGAATGCGAGAAATTTTAAGAACATATGTAATTGTAAATATCCAGAACACAATTTTGATTCTGAAAAATATATTGATTTTGAAAAGTTTGAAGCAGCACAAAATTGTAAATTTTTTATAACTGTTATCAAACACCAATAACTATCATCACCCACAAACACTACCAATCAACCTCTTGATTTCTAAAGTGAGCAAAAAACTATCTTTTTATTTTTTGCTAAAAGCAAAAAAAACTATGTTATATGAAATTACAAGAAGAAAATCGAAATTATTATTTATGGTATATGCAACGCAACTAGGCAATGACTTAGTGTCTGCAAAAGCCAAAAGCTACGTCAATGTGTGTTCGCTTATTAATTCTACAACAGCACCGAAATAATTAGTTGAAACTTGATAGCTGTACCCGAAGAAAATATCCAACATGATAGTAATTAATATTTATAAATATTTCTTAAAAAGTTAAAATAGACTAAAAGTTTGCATCGTTAAAGAAGTTGCACTTATTCGGTAACAATACTAAATAATCTGAACGTATGATCAGTACTTATCTCCAGACCCCTGGAGTAGTAATCAAATTATCTGTTGATAACTAAATTGTAATCGAGCTATGTTCTATGCTTGGTAGTCGTTTTATTAAAGGTCAAATGGATGGCGAACCTTTTGATATTTAGTGTTAGAAAAGGAACTAGTGCTTAAGATATTATAGTAAAAAATATATAAATATTTAAATTAAAATGCGAAACGAATTAAGTTTACATATAGGCATGCATGTGTACGTATCTCAGACTTTAAATATGGCACACATGAACTAAAAGAGAAGAAATAGAAAGTAAAACTCAACTAACAGTCGAACAAACCAACTAACTATCAAAGATTCAAAACATATGACGTCGATGCTAAAAATATTTAAGTTCCGTAGCAGTAGCTTCTGCTGAAAATTTTCCCAAACATTAATTATAATTAATTCACATCTCTTTCCAGAATCTGATACAGTTTTAATGCTAGGACCTTGATAGTTAAAGCAATCGGCTTGGATGGCCCTGTTTAAATACGAACATATCTACAAGAAATTTGGATTGTTCTGGTTCACGAAAGTTTTAGCTTACAGATTAGTCTTGGCCGTCTAGTACAAACATAATATAGTTTAGTTTTATTACTGATCAAGTTTAAAGTTGTAACGCGAGAAGACAAATGTAAAGGAGGGAAATTGTGAAGGGACAAAAGTTTTTGTTATATTTTTGCCGTTTTACCGAATGAATTCACGTACTTTACAAAAAGAGAGAGAGAGATAAAGGACAATAGTCTTTTTTTTTTCAAAAAAAAGGACAATAGCCTATAATGCATACCTTCACGTATTTCCTCATGTGGCAGACTTTGGCACCCACAAACATAATGCTATATCCCGAATCTTTTAAAGCAGTTTGAAAGGATGTAACTTTCTGATATGACCATATTTGATTTTTATTTAGTAGATTTTACATGCATATAATAATAACTACAAATTTCCTCTCATTACTCAGTGTCGTTTGATATATTTTATACATGTTAGCAGTGTTCAAGTTTCTATCATACCTTTCATTAATTTTCTTATATTTTTTTATAAATTTATCTAATTAATAACTTAAAAGATACTAATATATATAAGTGGAATTTTGTTGAACATTTACAATGAAAAATACAAAATGACATTCTTTACGAAGAAAACAAAAATAAAATTGTTGCTCAAAAACAATGAAACTATACTTACACCACTGCCTTATTATATAAAAGAGAGCTGTATTACAAAATTTTCAGCAGAAGAGACACATAAAATTAATAAAGTTCCTTAGAAACTTTGATGGGTCATATATATGTTGATACTAAAAACAACAAGCAGCACTAGGGGTGGGCGTTCGGATACCCGTTCGGATATGGATCAGGTATTTCGAATTTTCTAGTATTTCGGTATAGGAGTATAATACCATTCGGGTATTTCTGAACTTCGGGGCGGGTTCGGATATTTAGATTTTGACAGAAATTTTTTTAAAAAAATCATTTTTAAGGTTCTTTTATTTAAAAATTTAGTTTTCGATTAACTGACTTTTTATTTTTTTAATAAATTGAATTATTGGAGGTAAATTTCAAAAATAAATAGACATTCATTTGGCTATTATTTTTAGAATTTGGATGTAACTTTTGTTAATACATGAAACAAAAAGCTTGATATTCATTTTAAGTGAATATCAAATCATTTTCTCCGTAATTATATGTATATTATATAATTTTAAAGTATGTATAACATCAATATATTGTAAATTATATAATTTTAAAGTATGTGTAACATCAATATAAAATATTTTAAATTAAACGAAAGATGAAAACTAGAAATATAAGGATAAGTATATATATGTTCGGTTATCTTCGGATATTCATTCGGGTTCGGGTATTATCTTTTCGGGTTCGGATATCCAATCTCTCCTAAATCAATATCTGTTTGGATATTTTATTATTTCGATTCGAATTTCAGCTCGGGTACGGCTTCGAATATCGGATAAAGTTCCCATCTCTAAGCAGCACTACAAGAGATAATACGGGGTCTTTGTCGATGTCATCCTTGCATATGATCCACAAACAAAAATACCCTGTCCCTCTCTATAACGAGACAAAATAAAATGGAAGTAACTACGGATGGATTCAAAGATAAAATCTTCCGATCTTCTTTTTGAATAATGTGCATCAAAACATTACACATGCATGCATGGTACGCTCCTACGAGGCTTATCAATATTTTTTCAAAGACAGTATATGGATCCCACCACTTTCTACGCTAATTATCATATAACTACTACACTTTATTAGAACATACCAAACGAATATCTACCCATAGATTTATCAGTATACATATAAGTGTATGTATATTTTAATATTAATAAACTTTTTTTGTAAACTACGGAAACGAAAACTCAACTTATTTTTGGATTAACCGTAGTTTAACCTCACAATTAAATGTTAACTATTATTTGATCTGCGTTCCCACGCAAATATTTAATTTAATGTATTTAGAAAATTGGTGTGCACGTTAAATATATTCCCTTTTTATATCTGAAGATATGATATATTAAAAATAAAATCTAAATTGAAATGTTAGTTTTCTATATAATTATATTTGGAAAGTTATGATTTCAAATGATTAAGTTTGGTTGTAGGAAATATATATGTTGATGAAATCTATTAAATATATTGGTAAATATTAGTTAATATTCGTACAGATGATCGCAATATTTGTAAAATAGACAACACTTCACCATCTTGTGATACATCAATTACCACACTAACTGTTTTAGAAACAATCTTCTCCAGTAAATTTTCTAATTATTTTATAACAAATATTATATTTGCTATTATGTATGTTGGTTTTGAAAGACAAAGTTCTGTATGATATTATATATAATCATATTATCCAAGTAGTATAATAAACCGGTCTGATTTAGTAACATTCGACCGATTAGATAATTCTGTTATAACTGATAATAACATAATACCGGTTTAATTTAAATGATTAACATTCAAGATATAAATATCGATATGGTTAGATAAACTTTGAAATTCTACACCATTTATTTACAGATTTAGACTTTTTCTTATTTACGGATCTAACAAATGCATTTAGAATAAATTAAATATTTCCATCCCAGGTGAGCATGGTGTGTGGCACATGCCCCACATTCTTTTTTCTAATAATTAAACTAAATTTATTTACATACTCTTAATTTATATATAAATTATACAGTGTGTCCCATACTAAATAAAATTCTAAGTCCGCCTCTGAATACTTAGTTTAATAATATAGATACTAATATATACATATATAGTTGTCAGCATATTGAGAAATCCATGGGTAAATACTCATTGGTATCGTTAACGACAACGATCATTGGTACTCACCTGTTGGTACTAAGCCATTACACAGAGTCACAGACTGATGGTTTTGTATTGCTTTCGGAAAGAAAATTCAGTTTTAGTATTGACAAAGGGACAAATACAAATAGATTAAATTAAAAAATATAGTACCAGTATGAGTCACACGCACTGGAAGCAAATAAAGAAGAAGGGCTCACGAATATACTAACTGTTTATATGGCATGAGATGAAACCTCCGAAAAAGATCTATTGGGTCCGTATCAATCTCTCTAGACGCAACTCTTATAGATTCTCACACAAACGTCAATTGTGCATTGCATGTTTACCTCCCGTCTGTCACGACGTATCAAACGTTATTTGGTCATCTTCATGATACATTTTGAGGCTTCTCTAGCCGTGATGAAGGGTGTGTACCTCAACCATCTCCACCACGAATCGTTTGAAATTGTAGAAAAGGTGGATTGATTCCAAGGATAAGAGCATGAATCCTGGTTCCTCATCTCTTCGAGTATAGATTTGGATTTTCCTGTTCGTTCAAAGATGAGTCTTTCTGATGGTTTTATACCTTTGATCACATTCTCTATGGACTCGGTCTCCGGAAGCTCTTCTATGCCGTCAGCCATGAATGATTTGGACGAGAATGAGGAGGATAAGATGATGGTAGAAAGTGGCTTCTCTTCTTCTTCCTCTTCCTCGTCAACGTCATAAGGGTTGTTTGCGATACTAGTCGCTCTAAAAGATATGGTTCTAGGGTTTTGGTGACAAGAAGGCCAAGCCCATGATGATGAATTTAAGTTTGAAGAAGATGAAGATGAAGATGAAAAATTCTTGTTTAGAAACGGGACTTCCATTTTGTTCTGTGTTTTCTTCTTCTTTTTGGTTTTGTTTGGATGGGATTCAGATTGAGAAATAACTTAGGGGAAGTATAGAGTTCGGAAGTATAAGGGTCAAGGGTTGGGCTGTGGGATATATACTGAAACTTACTAGTTCCTATTTATATCGACTTATATATACATATATATTGATTTATTATTTGTTTTTTGAGAAAGTTCAAAGTATCTGGCGTGTAGAGATCTAACCGACTAATTTACCTAAAAGAATGATGTTGATCGAAATTGTCCAAGCATTATATCCTGAAGGTTCTGGTTATGTAAAGAAAGCATGTGGATTGTTGTATACAATTAGGGTATTTTGGTCTTTGGATACTTGGTTATCCTCCGATGTCTACATAGTACATACGATAATACAAACATGTTTCTTTTAAAATAGATTATTTATTCTAGAAATAGAAATTCAAACTAATGGAATACCTTAAATCCAAAAAAACATTATGGGATGCATTCAAAGACCTAGAATGGTTTATATTGAAATGACAATTTTCTTTCGATTAGACATGAATTTTCTGGAAACTCCATTGCAGAATGCTCTTCTTCACATCGGCGATCTGTGTCTTCTGCTCTTGTGGCTGAAGCTCTGGCGGTTAAAGTTGCAATCACTGCGGCTGTCTCTCTCCATGTTAGCAGTCTCACTGTTAACTCCGACTCAAAGAACCTCACTATGCTCTTGAAGACTCAATGACATGATGTGGCTCTGAGAGGCGTACTCCATGATATTCATGTGCTAGCTCACTTCCTCGAATCTATCTCTTTTGTTTTTATCCCGCATTTAGCAAACGTTCGAGCTGACTCTTTAGCTAAAGCAGCTTTAGTTCCTATTTCTTCCCTTGCACCTGTAGCAAACGATGACTGAACCTTATTTGCTTGAATGAAATTTATGTTTGATCAAAAAAAAAAAGACATGAATTTTTACGAAGTTTCAAAATTCAATATAATTTAACTTGTGTTTTTAAAATGTACTTTAAAATACATTGTTATTAGAAATATGTTAAGTATTGAATTTTAATATTTGTTATGTTTGATGAAATTTCTTATTTATTTTTTTCATAAATCTGATAATTTTCAATAAAATTTTAGAGTATTTTAAATAAAATCCTGGTAGCTATTCCTTTCTTTTTGTTGGCAGCTCTTCCTTAATTCACCAAAATAATCTGTTAAATTTCATGAAAATCAATACCTTTTGATATCCTCCAAAATATTATATCTAAGAGCATTTCCAAAACCACATTTATTTTAAAGTTTGGTAAAACCTCAAAATAGAGTTTGAAGGTATTTCTCTCTAAAAACAAAACTTTATAATAAACTTAAACTTTTATATTTATATAATAATCCTTACATTTAACAAAACTTAACTATAACTCTAGAAGCATACATCTTTTAGAGCATCTCCAAAATCCTTTTTATTTTAGTGTTTGGCAAAACCTCAAAAATAAGGTTTGAAAGTGTTTTCTCCAAAAACAAAACTTTATAATAAACCTTAAAACTTTTATATTTTACATAATAGTCTCTATGCTTAACAAAACTTAACTAGAATTGTACATCTTTTACAATAGCTATAAAAATATCCAACAGAATTTTTTTAAACAAAATTAATTTAAAAATATTATAATTAAACATTGCATATAAATAAATACATACCAACTAAAACATTAAATCTAAATAAATTACATATTTATTCATTATAGTTACCTCCATAATGATCTCATATATTTAATAGTATATATTTTGAAAATAAAAAGATTTAGCCACTCAAAACACGAAAATCTCTTGACAGTTTTTCAATTTTAAAGAGACGTTTCTTGTTTGTTCTCCTATTTTCTGCATCGTTCTCATCATTTTTTTTGTTGAAAAAAATACCAAAGAGAGTTCAGAGTTCACAAATTTTGTTAACGGTATTGGATAGCTTACTTATACATAAATCACATTTAAAATGTGAAGTACTTTAAGTTCGGTCTTAAATAGTTTAGGTAGGCGTGGCTGTATACATTCATTAACCACTATAATAGTTCTGGTTTGTTCCAAAAAAAAGGTTCTGGTAAACATAATAATAACCGTGTCTATTGTGTTGTGTATTCTTCAAAAGCCTGTCGACAGACCAATACTATAATTATGGATGCAACAATAGATCTCCGAATTTAATTTCACAATATCTCCATATTTATTAGTTGCACCATGCTGCAACTTGACAAACTTTAGAATAATGGCACGAGTCTAAGCGTTACTGCGTATGTCTGAAACATTAATCATGTAAAGTTTGAAGACGTAGCAGCAAAATTTTAATCAAAAAGAAAAAGGTTTTGAAGAAGTAACTTCTCGCATACCTTGGATGTATTTTATGATATTATCTCACTATATAATAAACAAAGTATAGAAGTTATATCTACTCACCATAAGATCCAACCCAAGTGTAATGCTTGGGCTGATCTGATGCAACATAATGAATTGAGCTGGTGAACAAGTTATAGGTCTTTTATACGTTCTTTCTTTAGTTCAACGTCTTTTATAGGTTCAAGCTGAACCGTTCAACCATCATTTTTTTCATTTATTATGTATTTTGCTTTCGAAGCCCACTAGTAATCAACTTTAAACCATGTGGTAAGCTTTGTTAATAATAGTCTAATAGATAACGATGATGTTATGATGCAGCAAGAAAATAAATGACACGAGGTTGAGTTTTCGGATTGGTCATTTTGATTGCAACTCTTTTTAAACCTATGTAGTTCTGAATATCATTAGAGTGTTACTAGTAATAAGAAATTCCAAAATCATCAGGGCAACAATTGAAAGAAACTCTTGTCCGTCCACGACATAAGGAATATCATATCTTATGATTGGGGGAAAAAGTAAGGAGACATCGTGTGAAAGTTTCTTTATATGATTGAAGTACAAAACCTTCGACCTTAACCCATTACAACTAGAGACAAACCTCACGGATAAGTATCGAACAACAAGATGAGCAATGCTAAACAATGTGTGTTCTTGTATTTAGTGTTCAACGGAGATAGCAAATCAAGGACGACACATACATAATGAACAACTAATGATTCATAGTTGCAATCAAATATCACCAACAAGAAAACACGTATGGATTGACGAAGACGCTGTTTTTGATAATTTGCACACAAAGGATAAACTTGAGATGATTAATCGAACAACATCAACATCATCACCATCCACATACCATTTTTTATCATAAATTCAGAAGAAAATAAAAAGCTTGAGAACGAACGACAATGGACTGCCCCCAGATACATACGTTAGTAATAGGAAGGGGCAAAGATTTTTTCAGCAAACAAGAACCAAGATTCCAGAAGCTACTAGAAGCAAGTGCCTTCTGGAGGTTGAACAAGCTTACGGTTATGCGACGCAGCCATTTCTTTCTTCAGTTGTATCAGTATATTCTCCATCGTGTACTCCCTTTGCCAGTTCGCAAGAAGTCCGAACTTCTTTGGATCCACCTGTACATACACGCAGAAGCTAAGTTAAAGGTGCATGTCAAGGAACAACAAGTCAGAGAGGATGGCAGTGGGGTAAATTTAGTATGCGTACCACTCCTGTTTCATGGTTGACACAAGTCATGTTGACACGTGAATGGAACCGGACAGTTGGGGGTTTCTCCGGGTAATCTTTGTCGCAAAAGAGCTTCAACTGATAGATCCTACCTTCATGAACAGTCTGCGGCAATAGAAAAGACATACAAAATTGATAGCTGTTAAGTACAACAAGGAAAAGAAAGAAAAATGTCCCAAAAAACATGAAAAGAAGCATCGAAAAAAAGAAAAAAAAAAGATTATAACTACGTTGTGAGGACCGATGATAGTGCCAGTCCAAGAGCGCATGTAGATGTCATCACCATCGTCCATTCCATAGCTAACAGTTCCATCTCCAATCCCTTTCTCCCCACGTTCCAGCTCCTCCAGCAACCTGAAGTTTCTCGGTACTATATATATTGCAATAACAAACCAAACCAATCAAAAAAAAAAAAACATTCAGATTAATCAATCATCCGACGAAGACTCTGCTATCTTCTAAGGGTCATGGAATCAATCAAACTCGGCATCGATCGATCAATCTAACATACGAACACCCAATCGATTAAATTACCGAGAAAGGGGGAAAATTTAGAGAACTAGTAGATCGATGAAGCCTATGGAAGGATCTTTTAAACCTATAAGCCGACACGAATTTTGAAAAC
The DNA here is from genome assembly GCF_000801105.2 of Raphanus sativus. Lineage (NCBI taxonomy): Eukaryota > Viridiplantae > Streptophyta > Magnoliopsida > Brassicales > Brassicaceae > Raphanus > Raphanus sativus. The sequence goes on along the minus strand of NC_079516.1, from coordinate 38,557,934 downwards.
CCTAAAAACCCAATTGGGAATCCAAAACCCTAGAAAATCGAAATCGAGACGATAATAGAGATGGAGGAGTCGAAATTGATTACCGACGACACTCGATCCACCAGAGCCAAGAGTCATGTTCGATCGGGTTTGTGGATTTGATTTCGATTTTGAGTTTTGAGATCTGAGCTCTGATCGTGCCGACAGAGGAGAGAGACGGGAGCTAAAGGAAGATTTGAGAGAGAATAGTTTTGATGAAAAGACAGAAAGCTGAAATGCGAGGGGTAGATTGGGTATTTTAGTTTAGTGGAGACGGTAAGAGTTTAAATTTGCAACTCTACTACCTAGGGAATCTATATTCTGTCGTATAATTCCTTAACATTACAATAATTACATACGCATACCTTTTCTTTGTAATTTTCCAATCATTTGAGTTGAGTCAACTTCCCACTTCCTTTCTTTTGTTGCAGGGAATGTGAACCCAATCAATCCTAGCAATTTTAGGCTTTAGCGGGCTAGTATGTGTACATATGGACCTTTTTGTTTGGGTCACAACGTTATGTAATATATAATAAGCCTTACTGGGCTAGTATGTTTACATATGGATCTTTCTGTTTGGGTCACAACGTTTTTACTTCTTCTTATTACACGAAATTATGGATCTTTCTGTTTGGGTCACAACGTTTTTACTTCTTCTTATTACAAGAAATTTTGTCGACAAATTATACTTAGTTTCAATTAAAAATTAATTACAAACTCTGCATTGTTTTATAAATAATTTTATTTTCAAATACTATTAGTCAGAAATGTGTAATTAATAATAACTTATGTATATTTCTGTCATTTTCTTAATATGTGTAAAAATATCAAAGTGACACTTATTCAGAAACGAAAAGAGTATATAATATGTTTATCTCTTTATTCCTGAACTATTTTATCACATTTTAATTATTTATGACAGTCAGATTTTAAAATAATTGTTAAGATATTTGTTGTTTATGTTTGCTAGACCTTAATTTTTAGCACTTCTTGAACATACAAAGAAATTTCAAAAAGTTCACATATTAGAAAGAATTTGTAAAACTGATTGAGAGTCTTTAAATCATGTAGAAAACTCAAAAAAATAAAATGTATATTATGCTGATTCTATGAAAGAAACAAAATTTCTAGAATAGTTTTTGCTAGACGAAAATAAAATAATTATTTATTTGAAATCTGTTTAAGTGACAACAAAAACAAAGAAATGTCTTTAATGGTGTAGTATTTTTTTTGCTCCTAACAAATTTAAATGAATATGTATATTAAAAATAGAAGTTTTATAAACAAACAATGGAAACATCTTGAATACAAACAGATGAAATTATGACCGAGATAGTGATATCTCATGTTTTTATAGGTTTTTAGATTCATATTTTAGATTATTATGATCATTTTAGGTTGCATTTAGATGTATATATTGCATTTGCATACATAATTGCATATCATAGGGTTTAAGTGTACAATTGGAAGTTTTGGGCGACACCGGAGATTATTATTGCAATTTCTGGAGTTTTGGGGTCACTTTGTGAAAAGCCAAAAGTCTGAGGACCAGAGATGCAAAACCGAGAGAATCCACCATTGATCTTCTTCGATCGAGCTTTCACAAGTCACGGCAATGGCGGAGTTGTAGTTCGACGGAGGCGCAATGATTTGACGACAAGTGAACCTGTGCTTTGATTCATGGTGGAGACTTCGGCTCGAGATTGATTTAACGAGGTCAGTGGAGTCGCGATGTGAAGAAGTTAAGCTCGAGTCAGAGTGGTTTGATGGCAGCGGGCAGATGACATCGCTGGGACTGAACCGAGCTCCACAGCGGCTTAGTGAAACGGGATGCGTAACCCGCTCGGGAGAAGACAAAGGCACGAAATCAAATGGTTGACCGGTTATCTCCGGTTTGACCTGGTTTAATTCAATTAAACCAGCTCGAAATTTGTCTCTCCTATATATAGTTTTAGATCCCAAAAACCTAATGTATCTCATTTTCTCTCAAGACTTTGCTTCATCTTGTAAAAGCTTGAATCTTTTAATCATTTTAAGGAAGTTCTTCATCTTAAATCTTGTTTCTCCTTCTCATAAACATGATTAGCCTTGAATCTCACATAGATTTAAGGTTTCTCATGGAGATTAGAGAGTAGACACACTTTGAATTCATGGGCTAGGGTGATTAGGGTGATTAAGTGAAGATCTAGGGTGTTTAGTGTTAGATCTCTTGTTTCCTTACTTGTCTACTATCCTTAATGCTAGATTAAAGTTGGCCTCTTTGATCTAGAGCTCTAGATATTTCCCACCCACAAGGTGTTTGATGAAATGTCTGAACCAAGTAGAGCTTGCTCTAAACTTGCCTTACACAAAGACCATTGTGTTAAGGGAGTTTAGATAGTTAATAGACTCATCCCTAATGATTGCTTAAATCTTTTAGGCTCAAAGACCTTTGGTGTCTAGTTGATTAAAGCAAATGAACAATCTTCTTGACCATAGAGCTTGTTTATCTTAGTGTTCTAAACTTAAGAAAGTGTTTGATTGTTAGCTTGCCACTCTAGCTTGGATCTTAGTCACTCAAAGTCAAGTTCCTAGTCCCATGGATTCTACCTTAGCATTTGATTGAAAGTTTAGTTCTTCCGCTTATTTCTTGATAGGATTTGAGATCACCTTTGTCTATATTTGTAGGATCTTAGCTTGTTACCATCAATCATCTTTCTATTTGCTTAGATTAGGAAAGTTTGTGTATTCTTGGTGCTATAGATCACTAGTTCTCTGTGGTTCGACAACCTTTCTATACTATCATTTGACTTGGGAGCCTTGAAAACTGCCAATATTAAATTGGCGCCGTTGCCGGGGAACTAGTAGATTTGTCATTAGGATTTCAATCTTTCTTGAGACTAAGCTTTATTTTCTTGCTTTGTTTTGCTTTTGTATAGTTACTAACCTTTAGTTCTAGCTTTTGTTCATGCAGTTATGGCTTCAAGCTACCATGAGAAGCCACAAGAAGAGGAAGACACATTTGAATATCACATTCAAGATCACTTTGATGCAAGTATACTCACACCAGCACAACTTGTGATGTTATATGAGCTTCAGAAGGAGTACCCGGGGTCAGCAAAGACATCCCTAGCACGAAAGGATCCGGTTGGAGCTTATTAAGGATCGAGCAGAGCTTGAAGGAAGGGAGGTTACAAAGTATGAGTTTAATGTTGCCTATGACCTTAAAGAGGTAATGGATTGGGCTCCACCACTTCACCTGGAAGGTATAGAAATTTCCATTTTAGAACTTCAATTTGAGAAAATATGTTTGCCTTATGGTGAAAACATTGCCCATGATCATGATTCTCTTGTGCTCATCAATGAATGTCTTGATCTGATATGTGAAACTAGGAAGCTAGATGAGTTGAGAATAGAAAAGCTTGCTAGAGATCATATTGAAGTTTGTTTTGACAAGAGCTACATATGTGCTTCATTTGATCTTGAATCTGAGTTTTTGATTCTTAGTGAACCTAGACCTTTTCTTGCACTTGCTGATATAGGGGATGAACTTGATGTGGATAAGCTCTTGCTTGAGATAGAAAACCACCTTATCAAAAATAATCATGAGAATGTGAACATTGTGTTTTATTCAGTTGATGGTGATAGAGTTGACTACTTTGTTAAAACCTCGTTTGAACCTGTAGTTGATTTTATCTTTCCACCAAATGCATTCGATTCTCATGACTATTTGAACATCAAAGAGCATCTCATATTTCATGATACATCTATAGTGAAGCTCTTTGATGAAAAATCTGTCTATTATCTATGGACAGTAGTGTGCTCCTTTGCGCACTTGGTTTCTTGCTCTTGTAGGAGAAGGACCAAAGGTGCATTGGCTCAGCCTTTTGATACCTATGATTAGTATGCACACAAAGTCAAGCTAGAGACTTAAAACAAGCTCACTTGGGAGGAAGTCCCATGTTTATCCATTGTATATATTTCCTTTTCTTTCTTTTTTAAGTTGTTTAATAAGTATGGTTGAGGTTTTCAGGTTGGGTCTATCTCTAGATAAGAGAAGTCTTTGTTTCCACTTCAGCCCATGCCTACTGGTGAAACAAACATGAGGCCAAGGGTCCTCTACCACCCAATTCAGCCAATAACTCCAAGTAAGTGTCACTCTACCCTTGTAAATAATTAGTTATCATGTTTATTTGTTTCCCTTAGATCTCTTCTTTGAGCTTACTCTCACACAAGGGACTGTGTGAAGTAAGTTTGGGGGAGAGTCTACTATCTCACATTGTTTTCTGTTTTGTTTTCTTGTCATAAGTCTCATGCATTGCATACTTATTTGCATTAAAAAAAATTTAAGAACCATTTAGTTGCATAATTTGCATCTTTAGGATTGAGTCTAGAAGCATATAGGTTGCATTCGTGCATTGGGAGTCAACATTGTAAAGAGCTCATGCTAAGTACTCAATTTGATACCCTTTGTAATCATGATAAGTAGCTTGAGCACTCTTTTGAAAATTTGTAGACTTCGAGCCTTGAAACTCCTCTTGAAACTCATTGATTGTTGAAACTTCTCATCTTTGAAGCCAACTCCAATCTTATTTGACTTGAATGAACTTAATGTTTCTTGCTTATGGTCTTTTGTGTACTAAATCATGGCTATACACACTTGAGTTGTCCCACCTATTTTGCCAATCTTTTTGACAAACTCAAGTGGTAGTCCATTCCCTAAAACCCTTCCTTTCTTTCAAGCCATCATTGATTGTTGAGTGAGGTCTTTTTGGAAAGCTTTACATGTGCATAATGTTGAGAGTATTGGGATCGACAATGCTTGGTCTCCATTATTTGTTAGCTTTAAGACTCATGTTGTATAGCTTCTAGGATGGGATGAGAGTGTTGTAAAGTTTGATCTTGGGAGTGTGAAAGGTGATGAAAGGAAGGGTAGACTCTAAGAGCTCAAAAGAGATTAAGTCACTAGGGATAAGTAAAAGAAAATTCTAGCTCAAGTTTGTAAAGAAAGTCTTGGCCCCCAAATAAAAAAAAAAGAAAAGAAAAGAATGAAAAAAAGAAAAAAAAAAGAATAAAGAATGAAGAAAGGGGGCTAGCAAAGGTTAGTATGAGCTAATAAGTGTTTAAAAGTGTGAAAATCCCTAGTAGACATCAAAAGAAAGAAAGAGTTCTAAGTGAAAAAGTGTTCTTGAGTGTTTTGGAAAATCTTTGGGTGAGTGATGAGAGTGAGGTTTGGCATTGGAGAATAAGGGTAGAATTTTTATGTTTGGGAAAAGGATATGTCAATGGAGATTGAGCATTGTATGCATGAGTTGATCCTTTTATTAGATATATTATGTACAATGTCAAAGCTACTTTGTTTTTGAGAGTAAGCCACCTTAAAAGATCATTTAAACCTCTTGATTCACTTTACACTAAAACCTTTTCTTACCAAACCAAATGATTTGGACCATTTGACCATTTGCAAGAATTCACTTATGATTGTGCTTAATAAATGTGAGAGTTGGTTGATTTGTTGTTTGTGGATTCATGATGATGAGTGTAGAGATCAAAGGAGGTAGGATAGGCCTTGAGAAGTTAGAGTTGGAAAATGCTTTTGCTCTTGCTATTTGGTATGATTATACAAGGATATCATGTTGATGGCTAAGAAGAGTTTCTTTTGGTGATGAGCTCCCACTTTCAAACTTTTCTCCCTTGATTGATTTTGGAAATTTACTTGAGGGCAAGTAAAGAGCTAGTGTGGGGGAGTTGATATCTCATGTTTTTATAGGTTTTTAGATTCATATTTTAGATTATTATGATCATTTTAGGTTGCATTTAGATGGATATATTGCATTTGCATACATAATTGCATATCATAGGGTTTAAAGTGTACAATTGGAAGTTTTGGGCGACACTGGAGGTTATTATTGCAATTTCTAGAGTTTTGGGGTCACTTTGTGAAAAGCCAAAAGTCTGAGGACCAGAGATGCAAAACCGAGAGAATCCACCATTGATCTTCTTTGATCGAGCTTTCACGAGTCACGGCAATGGCGGAGTTGTAGTTCGACGGAGGCGCAATGATTTGACGACAAATGAACCTGTGCTTTGATTCATGGTGGAGACTTCGGCTCGAGATTGATTTAACGAGGTCAGTGGAGTCGCGATGTGAAGAAGTTAAGCTCGAGTCAGAGTGGTTTGATGGCAGCGGGCATATGACATCGCTGGGACTGAACCGAGCTCCACAGCGGCTTAGTGAAACGGGATGCGTAACCCGCTCGGGAGAAGACAAAGGCACGAAATCAAATGGTTGACCGGTTATCTCCGGTTTGACCTGGTTTAATTCAATTAAACCAGCTCGAAATTTGTCTCTCCTATATATAGTTTTAGATCCCAAAACCCTAATGTATCTCATTTTCTCTCAAGACTTTGCTTCATCTTGTAAAAGCTTGAATCTTTTAATCATTTTAAGGAAGTTCTTCATCTTAAATCTTGTTTCTCTTTCTCATAAACATGATTAGCCTTGAATCTCACATAGATTTAAGGTTTCTCATGGAGATTAGAGAGTAGACACACTTTGAATTCATGGGCTAGGGTGATTAGGGTGATTAAGTGAAGATCTAGGGTGTTTAGTGTTAGATCTCTTGTTTCCTTACTTGTCTACTATCATTAATGCTAGATTAAAGTTGGCCTCTTTGATCTAGAGCTCTAGATATTTCCCACCCACAAGGTGTTTGATGAAATGTCTGAACCAAGTAGAGCTTGCTCTAAACTTGCCTTACACAAAGACCATTGTGTTAAGGGAGTTTAGATAGTTAATAGACTCATCCCTAATGATTGCTTAGATTTTTTAGGCTCAAAGACCTTTGGTGTCTAGTTGATTAAAGCAAATGAACAATCTTCTTGACCATAGAGCTTGTTTATCTTAGTGTTCTAGACTTAAGAAAGTGTTTGATTGTTAGCTTGCCACTCTAGCTTGGATCTTAGTCACTCAAAGTCAAGTTCCTAGTCCCATGGATTCTACCTTAGCATTTGATTGAAAGTTTAGTTCTTGCGCTTATTTCTTGATAGGATTTGAGATCACCTTTGTCTATATTTGTACGATCTTAGCTTGTTACCATCAATCATCTTTCTATTTGCTTAGATTAGGAAAGTTTGTGTATTCTTGGTGCTATAGATCACTAGTTCTCTGTGGTTCGACAACCTTTCTATACTATCATTTGACTTGGGAGTCTTGAAAACTGCCAATATCAGATAGTATGCGGTTAATAATATTGCTTTCTGAATATTCATTCATGTTGACTTCCAATAATTAGAGTTCAACCAATAAACATTGCCTTTGTACTTATAGCTTGTTTCTTAGTAGGGCTTACTTGGAATCAAAACAAAGCATACATCCACCCAAACATACGCAAATTATTTATAGATGGTCTAGTTTTGTTTAGTACCTCATGATGCTATTCTTTATGAAGTACTAAACAAAACTAGACCATCTATAGATCATTTGCGTGTGTTTAGGTGTGTGTACTTTATTTCGATTCCAGGTAAACTAAGAAACAAGCTAGATGCTAGAGTTCTGCTTCTTCGAAGTCTAACCTGAATGATGATGAAATAAAACAATATTATTAACCGCATACTATCTCGGTCATTATTTCAATCTGTTTGTATTCAAGATGTTTCCATTGTTTGTTTAGTTTTCTATCTATATTTATACATTTTTAGATATTTTTTCGTTTAAACTGGCATTTGCGTTATTTCTAACATATATATATATACCCAAAAATTAGCGTTTGTAATAATCGAACCTTCACTTGCTTCCACTAAGATCAGCCCTCTTTCATGTCTTCTGCTCTTGAACATGACGATACAAACAGAAACAATCTGTGTGTCAAATTATTTTCTTACAAAGCAGTGGTACTTAATTTGATTTATATATATATCTTTAAATATTCACCATGCATAGAGAAATTTCCAATACTTAAAAGTCCAAATCAAAATCATAACTTAACACAAATTCTCTAAAACAGGATCAAATCATTGCATTTGCACTTAGGGCAACACAGCCTTGCTTGTGAGACCAAAACATACATAAAACATCTTCGACATCCCGTCACCACCATCACCGGCGGTTCCTCAATCCACGACGATGCAACCTCCTCCTTCATTTCCTCCATCGTCGATAGGCACGAGCTAGCCAGTGATGATGTGCTGCTCGATGGCGATCTTCTTCCAAACCTATGCTTAGCAACCACCGACTCCGCTGCCCTCCCCGATGGCTCGACTCTGACTCTTTTACCGTTCTTGTTTCTCATATTTGGAACTTTTTCGAACTTGTCGAGAGGATTCTTTTTCTTTAATTGTGTTGTTTTAGGTGAGGGGGATTAAGAGTATTGATGATGGCTTCTTAAACTAATATATATATATATATATAGAAGGACCATGAGAAGCTAATTTTGACAAATAATTATTTTTAGTTGAATAAAGTAACTATATGTTGTGGTGGGGAAATAGTAAAGTAGAGTAGAGACAAATATATGAAACAGAAGGTAATTTATTAAACAAAACATCAGTGCATTTCTTTAAACCAGCGCAGCAAACCATTAATTGCCTAAAAATGTTAAGGGGATGGGTATGAAAGGTTGAAAAAAATTAATTTGATTGGTAAAGATATAACTATCGTTAATGTTTATTTAAAAACTTCATTTTATATTTATTAAAATTTATTCATTTCACTTTAGTTTATTATATTATTAAATAGACTTATATAACATGAAAAAAGTTGGTATAGTGATAAATTTCTCAATTTAAGAAAATACATAAAAATTACGAACGACGGTTATAAAGATAGAAAAACAATTAAAATGTTTATAAAAAACAATGGGATTAAAGTAGATCAAATTGTTTAAAAATAGACTTTAGTAGATTCAGTTCATTTGAAAACTGTTATATGAAAATAATAGGCGGTAAATTTTTTATATCTAATTTCTCTTTTTAATAATTTTAGACTTTTAATACTATTGAATAATTTTCATATCTAGATCATGATTTTTGATATTTTTGGTAAATATCATTTACACAAACCATATTTTAGATGGATATTATCACTTTGTTTACTTATTAGTTTGTTTTAAATTTTTGAATATTTGAAAAAAAATCATTTTGTTTTATTTGTATCTCCAGATAATGATACTCTCGACTTGTATCACCATTTGCAAAATTTGACCTAGTAAGTAACTAATACTCAACCGGGCTTCGTAGCCTGGTGATAATGGAACCTCGGCTGAGGTGTCCGCCACCCAGCTTCGAAACCCGGCCACAGCGATTTAACATCCTTACTGCTGGGGCGCTGGACCCCTTCGGAGGATATTTGGGAAAGTGGCTGCCCAGACACCAGAGATATCAAAAAAAAAAAAAAGTAACTAATACTCGTATTTAATACAAGAAGCCAATAACTAAAATACAACAGACCTCGAAGAGAAAACGCGGATATATAGCTGTTAATAACTTAAGAATCTCGTGTATTTAATGCTTCGTAATTAAGATGACAATGAAATAATTTAAAATGATTTAGAGGCTAAAAATGTTAATGGCAATAACGGGTTTGATTTTCCTACCAAAAAAAAAATAACGGGTTTGATTTGGAAGCCCAAAATGGGTTGATTTGTAAAAGAAACATCCCTATTTTCATGTTTTATTTGCCTCACATAATAATAAAATATAAATGCTTTTTTTCCAACACGTTGTTTTAGGAAGAAAAAGGTTTTATAAACTGAAGCATTATAAGGTCGTTAAGAGAAAAAAACTGAAGCATTGTAAAAGCTTTCGTAATAGGCCTGCTAGTTATGAGATCTTACATGTAGTCGTTTCTCGTATTCTATGTTATGTAAATAGCTAAAGTATATGAAACAAGCACAAAATCAAATGATCTAGTCATAATGCACTGTTTATATGTTAAAATGAATGGGTTTTATTTACACCAAAAATGAAGGGTTTTATTAACAACAACAGCAATTTTCTTCAAAAGTAAGTAAGAATAAAATGTCAAATACTATCATTGACCTTCCATAAAGTATAATACCTCAGCATCAGTTATTTCCCATGTGAACGTATTGAATGAAATTTAATGATAGCTTTAGAACGATAATACTAGTTTACTTGTTATTTTAATTAATTAATTCCATGTCCCATTCATTCATATGAATCTGAAGAGTGAATGAACAATTTTTTTTTTTTTTGAGCGAAGTGAATGAACAACTTTTTTCTTTCGTTTTTTCTTCGGCAAACAACTTCTTTCTGTAGTTATGTTTCAAGTCATATACAGTAGTCATATCTAATGATCAAACTAACTAATTTAATTACTAAGAAAATGAGTTTGATTCCAGGTGTCATAAAGTTGTATACTTCGTGACATAACTTATGAAACTTTTAGTGTTTATTTATTTATGACATCTAATCAAAATACAAGCACTAAGTTAAAAAAAAATACAAGCATGCACAAATTCTAAATTTGGATCATTTCAAGATTTGATCAATTGTAGCCAGAACCATTTCTACGTGAAAAGTTTGAAGCGATGATGTGAAGATTGAAATGAATTTAAAACTACATTTGTTTAATAAAATAAGTTTGAAGTGATGATGTGAAGATTGAAATGAATTTAAAACTACATTTGTTTAATAAAATAAGTTTGAAGTTGTGTATTATTTTCAATGCCATTTATGAATGAATGAAACATCAAAACATATGGATTGCGTTCATTGACCCTGCAAGAGGATCGATGTCAATAATTGTCTTGTTGTGGTTTGGTGATGATGCCTTGTACCACTCTCTAAGCGTTACCTTTGGACCTGTTATTCCACTTAATACGGAAAATTAAATACATATATACTGTATTATCTGTTTTCAATTAAAGCCAAGCCATTGCTTGTTCTAAATCGCCTCTTCAACTTGATCCTTGATTCCTTTCATACAATAATTTGTTGAAGACTTTTGAAAATGTAATGTCTTTTTGTTTTGCTATGACATCTACTGATCTACATTAATGGATGGAAATGCAACGTCCACTAACAATTTGCAGCTTGGTTGGGTTGGAATTTGGAAGAGTAGGGCGTAAACTTAGGTATTTAAAATAGTTCGATTATTTTATTTTCCTGTCAATACTTGATAGATCATTATTCACGTAGGTTCATCATTAAACACGAACTCAATTAGTATGTATGAAAACAAAAAATTGTGAGAATTCATACTATTTGTAGTTGAATTATTTTGAATAGAAGGTGTATTGTTTGATTTTGATGTTATAATCTCGATTCCTTTACAACAGTATAATATTTTCTCTTTTTCAAAACATGTCCATCTCCATGATGGTTGACACAAGTCTCACCATTAAATTTACTCTTTCAAGTGAAATATTTCTGCATTTGCTTCCAATATGTAAACAAATTAAAAATCATACTTCAGAAAAGTAGTACCATTGTCCTATTACTATAACATCATTTTGTGAAAAGTAACAAAAATTCCCTTTCGTCTGTGTTTTGGGTATATTATACAATATACAGATGTTTACTAATGAAAACATAACCATCTATTGTTTTATTAAAAGGGTACACCGTACACTATGATATATTTGCATCATGAAACAAATACAATCGAAAGTTGTATAGCTAAATGTAAATATACTAACGAACACCCAATTTTGGTAATCTAGTGATAAACTCCCAGACAATAAACATCCGACAGTTTGGCCGAGTGGTCTAAGGCGCCAGATTTAGGCTCTGGTCCGCAAGGGCGTGGGTTCAAATCCCACAGCTGTCAACTTTTTGTTATTTTTTTGTTCCTCCTTTCAATAATTAAACGCAACGATTAGCCACAGCTCGCCGGGAGAGAAGTGTGTGTGTGTGTGTGTTGCGATGGCGACGAGAACTCTAAGGAACCGATTCGAATCTCGCTTTTTGATTCGCCTCCTTCAGTCTCCGTCGAGCTCCAGATCCCTTCAAACCCTAGCCTACGAAGAAGTCAAATCCTCCGGCGACGGGAAACACGAATCCACAGCTCTCATCCTCCACGGCCTCCTCGGCTCGGGACGTAACTGGCGATCGTTTTCCCGCTCTCTCGCATCGTCTCTCTCCGGTACACGCCTCCCTCTCCTTCTCTCTCTCTTTACCTTTCTCCTTTGATTTTGTCGTCTTCTTATCTCGTTTTTGGTGTTAACAAGATTGGAAGATGATGCTCGTCGATCTGAGGAACCACGGGAGATCGACGGAGGCGGAAGGGATTGATCCGCCTCACGATCTTGTGAACTCGGCCAAGGATTTAGCTGATTTGGTGAAGGCGAGTGGGTGGAACTGGCCTGATGTGGTGATTGGTCATTCTCTAGGAGGTAAAGTCGCGTTGCAGTTCTTGGAGAGCTGTGCTCGTGGTGATTATGGTGCTTCTGCTTCTCCTCCTAAGCAGGTATTTGCAATCAAAAAGATTGATCACAAAGTGGCTTCCTCTGAGGATAATGATAAGGAAATGTTGCCTTTATTCATTTGGTGTGATGAGTATGGCAAAGTTGGTTTTGGTAATTGTGTATGTCTTTTTTGATGCAGAACAGGTATGGGTGTTAGACTCTGTCCCTGGGGAAGTCAAGGCTGAACACAGTGATGGCGAAGTTGAGAAAGTTCTCAAGACGTTGCAGAGTTTGCCTTCACCAATCCCTTCACGCAAGTAAAGCCCTTTGATTTAGCTTTTGCTGCATAGATAAATGGGAATGAATACTAAGTTTGTAGCTTATGATTGTTATCACTTTGTCAATGAGGAGCTCCTTTCAGCTTGCAATGTATGTAAAATCTAACGTTATGCCACTCAAAATAAATTATGTGATTTCTAGGTGGCTCGTGGATCATATGGTGGAGCTTGGGTTTTCAAGATCGTTATCTGAGTGGATCGGCAGTAATCTCAAGAGATCAGGAGACTCAGAGACATGGGCCTTTAACCTCGAGGGAGCTGTTCAGATGTTCAACTCTTATAGGTTTCTTACTCTCATCATATAAGAACCAAAACCAGTGATTCTACTTCCTTTTAATAGACTTGTCGCTTGCCCCATTGCAGAGAGACTTCGTATTGGTCTTTGCTAGAGAATCCGCCAAAAGGGACCGAGATTTCTTTTGTGATTGCTGAGAAGAGTGACAGATGGGACCATGATACAACCACGAGGCTCGAAAGAATTGCTAAACAGAGACAGAATGTATCAGAAGGGAAGGTGGCCACTCATGTTCTACGTAACTCTGGTCATTGGGTCCACACAGACAATCCCAAGGGACTGCTAGAGATTGTGAGTGCCAACTTCTTGTCCACGCACAAGTAGACCCTATGAAAATTGCCTCAGTCTTTGGTTTGTTTATCTCTCTTCTTCTGTATTTAGATGCAGAAATAGCAAATTCAGTCTCGTTACTATTTACAAAATGATTTGCGCTTGTGATTTTCGTCTATTTGTTATTCTATGCAATTGTGTTTATTGTTACAGTATGGATTGTATCTGATCCCTCTTATTTAGAGATGTGGTTTTGTTACATGATATGAATGTAACATGAAGTGTGAATCAAATCCATGCAAGCTCTTTTCTTCTTAATCAGATAGATTCATATCTGAGAGAATTTGACAACACATTATTTCAAAGTTTACTCTTTGTTCCTTTATTAGAGGTGTTATAGAAAGGTGTGCAAAATATAATTGAAAATGAAAAATTTGTACAAGTTATACATTTTTTGTCGTCACTTTGTGGAAAATCATTAGATATGAATCTGTTACATGTTCATACATAAAATCAGAATTATTGAGAAGGCTTTTTCCACAATTCCTTTTTTTATTATAATAAAAATAGAAGTGATGTGGATTATTAAAAAATTAAATTCGATTTGTCTAAGAAAAAGAAAATATCAATAATTTTTTTTGAAATGATTTCATGGGATTCAACCAATTGTCTCATTAGTGGGATACAATTGCAAAATAGAAATCCATGTTATCAAAAGATTGAGATGGTAGATCATTGTGAAATGTATATAACAGTTAAAAGCAAATATAATGTCCAGTACTCAATGTTCATTGCTTAATTGACAAATTCAAGTCTATTCACTACAAAAAAAGATCAGTTTAAATCATTTATTTTTAATATTTGTATCATTTATAAATGATGTAAAAAAAATTTGCATCACTTATAAAGGATAACTTTGTGAAGTTACTGCATCCTGGATATAACTGAGTATAAAGGATAACTTCGTGAAGTTACTGCATCCTGGATATAACTCTTGATTATAATCAGCAAATAACTCCTCAAAATCTTCTCCTCTTCCACTAGTTTCTCCACCAGTTGATGGTATATCAGTGTTCATTGGCTGCCCAGATGATTCATTTCCATGTTCACCTTGCATATTCATATTAATACCAGGAAAAAGATCATCCGAGAGATTCGAAGTTGAATCTAACTGAACTCGAGCAATATCAGAAGGTACTCTTGCATTCTCTGTAATGTGTATTTCCTCTCCATATAATATCCAACTTGTGTAAGAACTTAAAAAGCCAAAGCACATCAAATCACCTTCCATATCTTCTCTTGACTTAGGTTTGGTACATGGACATTTCATCATTTGTGCATTTGATCTACCAAATGCAAAATCCAATAACTTATTTACTCCTACTTTGTAATCTTGAGATAAACGTGGTTTCTCTATCCATGATTTATCCATTGGAATCTGAAAACATATTCACACAGTTAAAATTTAAGTTTACAAATCAAGCATAAAAGTTCTATAAATTAATCAAACAATAAAATCATGTATAGAACTATATTGTTCATTTAGTTTATAAAATACTCAGAAACTTTGAAAACGTCTTGATCAATCTGATCAATGTATATTCCTCATTAGCATCAATTATTAGAATAAATGATAAATAAAGTTGTACAGCTAAAACTCAAAAAAGAATATGTGTTTACTTTATAACTAACACAACAACTTTGATTTTGATTCTAGCTAGGGATTGCTGATTAACAACTTTTCCCAAAAACATTGTAAAATCTTTTTCTGTAAATCCAAAAGATGAATGTCGATTTACCTTATAATTAAGCACACCTTTGATCTTTCCCTAACTGACAATTTTTTTGTAAAAAAAAATTGTAAAAGAGTGAGGATGATCGTAATGCACCCTGGGAAGAAGAAGCCAAACAAAAACACGTCAACAGTCAGTCAGTTATTCTTTTTCATTTTAAAATACAGAACCCATGTATCAATTTACCTTAACTAATTTATGCAATTTTGATCTGAGATTGATGAAAGGAAATTTTTCAATTGAAATGAAAATGTGATCTTCTATCTCGTTGAGGAAAAAGGTCAAACAACATAGAGGAAGAAAAGGTCAAAAAGAATTATAATTCAGTGTATAATCTAAACAATTTTTTGCTGATAAAAAGCTAACAAAAAAGATTCTTTACGTACCGTATTATCTTTTGAGATATATATTAACGATACAATATTGTATTAAATAGATGTAAAAGTTATGTAATATTTATAATGTTGAGATAATAATGTTAGCATCAATTTTAATTGACGTGAGTTTTGTATTATTTTAACAAATGATGTAAATTAAAAAGTAAATGCATCGATTATTTAATTGATATTAATCTGTATAATAGTATCAGTTTTGTTTAAGTGATACAAAATAACATAAATTGTATCAATTTTAATGAATAGATGAATATATGCAAAATAAATTAATAATGATATCATTTACTATAACTGATGCTAACTTATTATTATTTGTATCATTTATAGATAAATAATTTAAAATACAATCACTTATTTTTGTGATACATTTTAAGTGATTTAATATGCTCTTTTTTTGTAGTGATTACACCTATAAACTTTTTTTTCCAACCTGGACTTCGTGAGGTGAACCATTACCCAAGTCCAATTCATCTACTCCAATCATTGAAACTCTCACTTGTGTGTCTGATTTTTCCTCGTAGAATTGAAGAACCTGCATCTACAGTTGTTCAAGACTTGAAATTTTTAGATCAAATTTATGTTGTTTTTACTTCCTTTTTTGTTTGAGGATAAAATGACAAATAAATATTGACATTATGTTATGTTAAACACGAGGTTGATTGTTATAGAGATTTTGAAGTAGTTTTTAGCTTTTGATTTTGGAAAAATCAAATTTTAGATAATCCAGTTTTTTTAGAAAAATAACTTCCCTAAAAGATAGGGAAACTGGTTTTTCAAATAACTGTTCTTTTCTAAATAGAAACCAAAATCATTTTTTTATAGTTTTTGTCAAAACTTGCGATGGTTTTTCATATTTTTCCTATCTTTATGCAACAAATACAGTAATATGCAATAAAAATAAATTGCATGATAACTACTGTGAAAATAAGGTTAAGTGAAAACACATATTAAAATGTATAATATATTCATAACATTTTAAAACGCTTCAATAAACAAAATTAATTATTTAAATTTAAATTATGTGAAGTTTACATGTTCTTATAATATATAGGGATTATTTGTTAAAAAATTATAATACATCTATGCTTGCCTGCACACTTTACTTCAAAATTTATATGTACAGATCTCTGCTGATATTATATGTAACAAGTTTCTGATATAAATATATATGTAGAAATGTATGTTTGAGCATAAAAATAATTTTTGAAGTGTATGTTTAAACATAGAATTATATAATTGTGTTTTCTGTTTTTTTTCACTAAGCTTATGTGTTTGTGGTAACAATATTTTATAGTTTACTATTTCCAGAATAAATATTATAATATTAATAAATTTTCATTTTATTATTTCTAAAGCAAAAAAAAAAACCAAAAACTAGAAACCAAATCTAAAATCATCATTCATGTTTTAAAAAAACTAAAGTCTACTGCAAAAAGTTGGGCCTGAATATATTGGGCCTGAGTTACTTCATTGGCATAGAAATAACATACTCTTAACCCTAACGGAAAAATTCTGACTATTAAAGCCATTCTGATCTCGTCGGCTCCTTACTCCTTAGCAAGCTCAAGGCGGAAACACACAAAGAAACCCTAGATCCCCGTCGTCCTTTTGTTCGAAATCATGGTGAGCTTCTTCGAAACAGTTGCTTTAATTTCGATATATGCTTAGCTTAGTGTTATTTGGAGGATACTGCTTAATAACTCTGAACCCGTCTCTCACTGGTACTGTGTGAAACTGAGAAAAAAAAAATGTTTCTGAAACAATCCTTTCTCTTCAGATTTCGATCACATGTTTTGTTTTTTTCTTTTGCTTCCGTAGTAGATTGGAATTTGCATTTTTCAGAAATGAAAAAAAAAATGTAATGTAAGAAAATGAAATGAAAGTTTTGGGTGATGTTTGATGTTGTAGTCGAGGAGAAAGACAAGAGAGCCAAAGGAAGAGACAGTGACACTTGGGCCAGCTGTTCGTGACGGAGAGCAAGTCTTTGGTGTTGTCCACATCTTTGCTTCTTTCAACGACACTTTCATCGTCAGTCACCCCCTCACCCCACCCTTCTTCTTCTTCTATCATATTTCTTTCTTGACCGTAATTTTATCTGAAATTTTGCAGCATGTCACTGATCTGTCTGGAAGAGAAACACTTGTTCGTATCACTGGTATGCATCTATCACAACTCTCTCTCTCTCTCTCTATCTAGTAGATTTGTCTATCTATATACTTACAAACGGTGTTTTTTCCTTGTCCTTGCATTCTCTAGTGAGTGAGTGTGGGATGAATTGTTTTTAGTTCTTCACTCTTGACATCTTTACTAGTATTTGCTTTACTGGACGTCGTGTAAATAGAGATCAGGCTTAGATGCAGTAGTAGTGTGTGATCTGAACTTACTCCCCAATGAGGCTTCGTAGCTTTTGAATGGTTCGTTATTGAAATTATGTTGTTCTTGAATACACGAGTGGTTTCTGAATTGATGATTTAACTTGTGTAGGTGGGATGAAGGTGAAAGCCGACAGAGATGAGTCCTCACCTTATGCTGCTATGCTTGCTGCTCAAGATGTCGCTCAGCGTTGCAAGGTATAAAGACACCAAAAGAATAAAAGCATTACCGAGCTGGCACTAGTTTAAATTGTTAAAGAATGTAATCGGTTTTGTGGTATTTACAGGAACTCGGAATCACAGCCATGCATGTGAAGCTTCGTGCCACAGGTGGTAACAAGACCAAGACCCCTGGTCCTGGTGCTCAGTCTGCTCTCAGAGCCCTTGCCCGTTCTGGCATGAAAATTGGTCGCATTGGTAAAAACTAAATGCAATAATTTCATTCACAAATGGTTTGATTATGTCTTTGAATGAACAAATCTCTTATCATTATTCTTGATTTTAAACGCAGAGGATGTGACTCCAATCCCAACCGACAGTACCCGCAGAAAGGGTGGAAGAAGGGGAAGGAGGCTTTGAGTTCTTTCTGGCCTCAGCCAGTGGATCACTCTATATGCGAGGGGCTCATCTTTATATTTAGCACTCTCTGTGTGTTGTTTTGTTTAGTAGACTGAAAAAGAGATCTTGGTTACTATATGCATTGTTGTTTTCTCAAATCTTTACACATTTATGTTCCTGTTACTGACCATCAAATATTCAAAAGATTTGGTTGAAGTATTTCTCATAAAGCACCTTTGGGTATACTGTTTTCAAAGGTTTATAGAATGGTTTGTATTGACTTGCAGCTTTAAACATCATGAAACGATTGAGAATCTCTAGTATAAAAATATCATAACTATTATGCTTTCTTTTGTTACTAAAAATTTTCAACCAAATCTCATATGCAAGATTAGTGGGGATGTTTCGTGGTAAGATCTACTCAAAAACTGATTCGCCTCTCGTTCACAAGGTTACCAGATCAGCAGCGGAGGTGGCGTGTGATCACAAGGTTCGCAAGGTTTCAATACCGATCGAACATACGATCGTTATGTTCGATCGCCAGAACCATAACTCTAAATATATAAACAATATATTTAATGTAATTAGAGAAATTGCTTGAGATGACTATAAAAAACTTTTATCATAAACTGATCAAAATGATCAAAAAATAAACATGTACACTTCTAGAGTTACTTAACATATACTTAATTATGATTAAGATTTGAAATTTGTAGTTTATAAGTATGATTTAGATTTTTTAAATTAAAATAGTTTCAAAAAGATTTGGATTTCAAAATATTTTTTTTTAAATGATAATAACTTTTGAAAAAAATCAAAAGAGAATTTATAAAAAATTTGAATTTAAAAACGTATCATTTGAAAATAATAAGAAATATCTATTTATTTTTTTATTTAAGTACTTATTTATATCTACATATCCATATAATAAAGATATAAATTTAATTTTTTAATAATATTTGTTTTGGTCATTTTGATCATTTTTCATGTGTTTTTTGGTGAATAAATTATTTTAGAGTTTTGTAAAGAAAATTGTTCGTATAATTAAAGTGTAGAACGGTCAGATATCTAAAAGAAATGGGATATCTAGATATAGATTCGTCAAATTTTTGTATCTGGACTAAGACTCGCACTTTTGAGACATTCAAATTTATATTATATTATATGTGAGAATTTGGGTTGAATTTGTAAAAAAAAAATGAACTCTTTTTTTGTCAAATGATTTTTTTTTTAAATACTAAATGTTTAAGATAATATATAAATTATAAAATATATTTAAGTTTACAAAAGTTAAAATATTATATTATAAAACTGATTTTATAATATAAATACACCAATTATAATTATTAATAAAATTTAGAATTTAATATATTTAGAATCTGGATTCCGGATAGAATCCTAAATCCAAATTGAAATCTTTAGATATTTTACTATCCAAATCTAAATTTGAAATCTTTAGATATTTTACTATCCAAATCCAAATTTAGAATCTTTAGATATTCTGGATATTTGAGTATAGATATGTGGAGTTGCAAAAGTTCTGTACACTTTGTGGCAGTCTCAAGCATGATTATGAGATGTGTGATGAGTCGGACCACATGCCACAGAGACAGTACGAGTTGATGGATATTGGAACAAACCCATACAAGACAGTTCAAGAAAGGAAGGATGCCATTCAAGAGTACATCACAAGCAAGGAGGTAGGAGAATCTTCAAGAGCAAGGAAAGTTCTGCAAATAGAATCTGCTCAGAGTGAAAGAGTACAAATGGAAATGGAGGCTGAAGCAGAACAACAACAACTAGCTGAAGATATTCAGACACGAACTGAAGAACAATCAAACCCGATACTTGCTCAATCGGAACAAGGTACTAAGAGGAAGAATGCAGAAGAAGGTGAAGAAGGAACATCATCATCAAAGCGTATTGTGATAGAACAACCGGATCATGGTTTGGTGGTTCTCCACAAACCACCACGTCAACCATGAAGATTTTGCATTGGAATTGTCAAGCATTGGAAAGCTCCTTGACAATTCCACATCTCAAAGACATTAGGAATTCCTATAAACCTGATGTCATGCTTCTCGTAGAAACAAAAAATGTAGACAAGGTTGTTCATAAGCTAGCTAAGGATCTAGGGTATCGGAATGTACGTGTTGTTTCTGCTGTGGGTAGTAGTGGGGGTGCAGCCTTTTTGTGGAATGATGGGGTTAAAATCTCTTTTTTGAATAACCCTAATCTTTACTGCACTGATATGTGTGTAGAAGATGGAACAAAAACCTTTTGGTTATCATATATATATGGCAATCCTGTTTTAAAGTATAGAAATATCCAATGGAAAAAACTTATCAATTCTGAGCAAGCAGGTTATTTGCAAAATAAACCAAGAATGGTTATTGGGGATTTTAATGATATAAAGAGCAGAGTAGAGAAGAAAGGAGGCATCATCAGGTCAGCATCTTCTTTCTCATTATTTAATAGACCGGTATCAGCTCTAGGACTTCATGATATAAAAACTATAGGAGGCAAATATACTTGGATGGGAAAGAGATCGAAATACACAATACTGTCCAAGATAGACAGAGCGATGGCAAACTCTGAGTGGTTAGATATGTATCCTACGGCTTCTGTCAGTCTGCTACCTTGGATAGGTTCAGATCACAGGCCTCTACTTCTGAACACAGAAGGTTCAAAATGGAAGAATTCTAAGCTTTTTAGATATGACAATAGATGGCGAATGTTCCCAGGATTAAAGGAAGTGATAGAGCAGTTCTGTACTCAAGAAGGAACAAACTTATCAAGAGGAGATATATATGATATCATAAATAAGTGCCGATCAGCTCTATCCAAATGGAGAAGTGCACATAATACTAACTCTGGAAAACAAATCGCCAAGTTAAAACAAGATATCCAGAAAGCTTATGAAGCACCATATATTGATTATGTTCTCCTTGGTAAGCTAAAGGCTGAACTTCAGTTGCAATACAGATTAGAATAAGAGTATTGGAGAACAAAAAGTAGAGTGCTATGGCTCCAAGCTGGAGACAAGAATACAAAGTTCTTTCACTCCAAAACAAAACAAAGAAGGAGCTATAATCGGATTGTGCACATTCAAGATGACCATGGGAGAGTTTACAAGGATATGAAAGACATTCATAGCCATATTGAAAGCTATTTTTGTCGACTTTACACTAGTAAAGGAATCAAGTTGAACTCTCAACTTATGGAAGGCATACCCAATACAGTCACTGACGATATTAACAGAAGCCTTACAAGACCAGTAACAGAGAAGGAAATCAAGGATGCCATCCTAGCCATGAACCCGGACAAGGCACCTGGGCCTGATGGCATGACGGCAGCATTTTATGTCAACACTGGAACGCCATTAAACCAGGTCTTCTCTCTTTTATTAACCATTTCTTTGAACATAATCATCTAGACCCTAAGCTAAACCAAACCCATATCTGCTTAATACCAAAAATAGAGAACCCAATAACCATCAAAGACTATAGACCCATAAGTTTAGCCAATGTAGCCTATAAAACTGTATCGAAGATCCTGGCAGAACGTCTAAAACCTTGGCTAAACTCTATAATATCTGAAAACCAGACTGCTTTTATACCTGAAAGATTAATCACAGATAATGTCCTCATAGCACATGAGCTTATGCATTCCCTCCACACTAAGAACCTGAAGCAAAAGTTTATGGCTTTAAAGCTTGATATTGCAAAAGCTTTTGATAAAGTAGAATGGGATTTTCTAGATGCAGTGATGGAAAGAATGGGTTTCTGTTATCAGTGTAGAGCATGGATCAGAACTTGCATCACAACGGTCACATATAGGATCATGATCAACGGGGAACAATCAAGATCTATAAAGCCACAACGAGGGCTTAGGCAAGGTGATCCTATATCCCCCTACTTATATATTCTGTGCACAGAGGGCTTATCTAGATTGATCAAACAAAATATTCAGAACAAAAGGATTCACGGCTTTAAAGCATCTAAAAGTGGTCCAGCTATCTCACATTTACTTTTTGCTGACGACTCACTCCTTTTTTGTAAAGCAACAATGGAAGAGGCAAACAATATCTCCACTCTACTGAATATCTACCAACAAGCATCGGGTCAGGAGATTAACTACACCAAGTCGGCAATCTCCTTTAGTAAAGGTACTCCAAACTCTACTCGAGAACAAATTGCTAGAGCTCTTGGTATATCTAAAGTGGGTGGTTTTGGTAAGTATTTAGGATTGCCGGAATATATAGGAAAGAAAAGAAAAGAAGTGTTTCAATACATCAAAAATAGAATAATGAATAAAATAGATAGTTGGTATTCCAAGTACTTATCACCAGCAGGCAAAGAAGTTATGTTAAAGGCTGTTATAACAGCAATACCCACTTACACTATGTCCTGCTTCATGCTACCCAAGACCATAATTCAGGAAATCACAAAAGCTATGCGAAGGTTTTGGTGGTCTGCAGATAAAGAAAAATACAAGATACCATGGATTGCATGGAAGAAGATCACAGCCTCAAAAAAGGAAGGAGGATTAGGATTAAGAGACATGATGGCATTTAATAAAGCCTTGTTAGCGAAACAAGCATGGAGACTAATAACACAGCCTTCTTCTCTGCTTGCCCGAGTGTATAAAGCTAAATACTATAGAAGGACGGGCTTTATGGAAGCTAAAAAATACCAAACATCCAGTCTAGCATGGAGGAGTATCATTCAAACACAACCACTAATACAAAAAGGACTAAGATGGATGATTGGTAATGGAGAAAGAGTAAGAGTTTGGAAAGACCCGTGGCTTCAAGGTGATCAAAATAATATCCCAGTAGGTCCTGGTGCTTCATTATATCCAAACCTGTTGGTCAAGGACTTATTTATAATAGGAACTCGACACTGGGATATTAATAAAATCATAATCTATTTCAACAGCAAGATATACAAAGAGTTACACAAATTTGACCGAGTTATACAGGTGCGCAAGATATAGTAGTTTGGTCTCTAAACAAGTCAGGATCCTACACTGTCAAGACCGGCTACTATGTTCAAAAACAAATTGATGAAGAAAGTCTCAATAATCAGGTTAATCTCTCTCCTTATACTCAACTTCAAAATGAACTTATATCTAAATTATGGAAACAGAAACTGCCACCTAAGTTGAGATTATTTTGGTGGAAGGTGCTTCACAATGCCCTACCCGTAGCAGCAAATTTAAAGAAGAGAGGGATAAAGGTTGATCAAAACTGCCAGGTTTGTGGAGAAGAAGTTGAAACACTCCAACATATGCTAATAAATTGCAGAGTGGCTAAAGAAATCTGGTCTTTTGTGTTGGGAGATATTCTGGAGTATCCACAAGCCGATACAGCTGTGCTGCAATTTTTTCAATATCTAATTGAAAAAGCTAACATCAACCTCTGCAGAAACAGAGCTTTCTTCACAGGCTGGAGAATTTGGAAGATGCGCAACAAGATCATCTTTGACAATAAAAGAGATCACATAGTCCAAGTTGTGCATTCAGCGATTATGGATGAAAAAGTTTGGAAGGAAGTAATAATGCATAATGTTACGGAGCAACACACTACTCAACAAACCTCCCAAAACTCTACTAACAATATTCTCCAGCTTCAAACAAATTATTATTATGTTGTAGATGCTTCATGGAAGTCTCCAACGGACAAAGTTGGTATAGGGTGGTCCTTGTTCAGCAAAGAAGGCACTCATATACTCCATGGTAGCTCTGCAATCAACCCCACAAGTTCGCCTTACAGTGCAGAAGCAATGGCTATCTTATCAGCTGCTCAGCAACTCTACTCCTTAAATTTCAATAATGTTACATTTCTTACAGACTGCATGGAGCTGACCAAAAGCTTAGCTATGGAGTTAGACGAAGTGGGAAGAGGTCCTGGTCTTATTAACCAAGCATATCCTATTATTCAGGACATAATTTATATAGCTAAGCAAAATGTATTCACATTCAAGTATGTTTCTAGAAACTATACAAGTGTTGCTGACCAGTTAGCTAAAAAAACCAGGATAACAAATCAACAATATGTAATTTCCTGGCTAATCTAGTAAGCCATTGTAACATTTTACATCAAATGAAAATATTGTTGACAAAAAAAAAAGATATTCTAGATATAAAATGTTAAAAATTAATTTTGGACATTTTACTATCCAAATCTACATTTGAAATCCTTAGATATTTTACTTTTGGATTGGATTCGGATAGAAGTCCCAACCCTAATATAATTAGGGAGAATTACCAATTGTGACTCAAAACTTGGAGTCAAACCCAAAAGAGTACCCCAACTTGGGTCAAAGGCAAAAGTAACTTAAAAGGCTATTGAAATTACAACTATCTCCTTGTGAACAAACAAAAAAACGGATTTTTTTTTACGTTTCTACCCCTCGCAAGTCGTCTGTAAACAGACGACTTGAAAATAAGTCGTCCAGACGACTTTAAGTTAAGTCGTCTGGACAGTTATTCTTAAACATAATTTAAAAATTTTGTAAAAAATATTTTGATAAGTGAAAAATTGGAATTATGTAATTAACATATGTCTTAAGAGATATAAATTAATATATAACAAATTTCAATTGTTTTCAGCCCAGATGAGTGAAAGTAGTGAGTCATGATATTCTTTAGTTTATGTTTCATCAACATATGTTGTAGTATTGTATGTGTTCTTAGGGTTAGATTTTGGAAAGCATTAAAACCGTTTTTGAAAATTTTTAAAATTACCTAGGCGTGTTCGTTTCTGTGTATAGTAAACACTATTGAAGTATAATTTGATTTTATAACGTGGTTAGTAAGTTAATTTAGTCATTTTAGTTTAGGGGTTCATTTTAGGGTATTGGACGACTTAATATTTAGTCTTCTGTTCCCAGACGACTAAATATTAGGTCGTCTGATGTACATTATCAGCCAGAATAAGTCGTCTAAACCGGACCAAACCTTAAAGTTTACCAATGTACTTTTAAAGCTAACCGGATTATTTACCCAATATATAAGGTGATTTTTTTTTTTTTTTTTTCATTTTCCGCGAACAGAAACCCTAACAGTTCTCTCTCACCGGCGATATCAAAGGCGATTCGAATTCCCACTATTTCCGAACAACCATCGTTCTCAACGTCGGCTATCTATCTCACTTCATTCTCACCGTTGTCGCCGCAGCTTCTTCTAACCCTAGCGCCGCCGATTCCTCTAAACCCTAGCGCCCCCGCTTCCACTATTTCCGAACAAACCGTCGCCCTCGCCACCGTGCTCACCAACGTTCTCACCGCCGCTTACTCTAAACACTAGCTAGCACCGCCGTTTCTTCTAAACCCTAGCGCCGCCGCTTCTTCTAAACCCTAGCGCCGCCGCTTCTTCTCTGTAAACCGTAGCGCCGTTTCTCTGTAAACCCTAACGCCGGTAAGTCATCAAACTCGTGGAAAAGATGAACATAAAACGTTGTCTCTTTCAATTTACTCATTCTCACCGTTTCACGTTTATTTTTTCAGATCTATAACCACAATGACGAGTACTCGAACTCCTTCTGCGACTAATCAGGTCCGCTTGAAATTTTTCTACTGGAAGACTTGTAAGTAAGTCGTCTGGAAAGTCTTCAACCTGGACGACTTAGTACGTCCATTTGGAAGACTTTCCAGACGACTTAAATATAAGTCGTCAACTAAGTCGTCCAGTTGGACGACTTTCTAGACGACTTATATTTAAGTCGTCTACTAAGTCGTCTGGAGTAACAATTAAGGCGTGATTGATTTAGCTTGTGTTCTGACTTCTATTGTTGTCTTTGATTATTTTGCAGACAAAAAGGATGGATATTCCAGAACTCCCCCGTAGGTTATACACATTAGGGGAAGAGCCAGAACCCCACAATAGCATTTCGTATCATACGGATAACACGAAGTTGCATACTGCTCTTAGGGAAGCTCTCACTGATGCTGAATTTGAAGAGCTCAAGGAGTCGAGATTGGGAGTTTTCATCAAGTTCAAGGAGCAGGGATTTGGTTGGGCTTCAAGGCTGGTTCACCACTTGCTCGGTTTAAAGCTGGACATTAAGAAGAAGTACGAGATGTGGTGTCTCGTTGGTCCAGAACCTGCGAGGTTTTCACTGTTAGAGTTTGAAAACATCACTGGTCTAAACTGCGACTACATCGAGGACCTTGAGACACCAGAATGTGAAGTTACCCCACAGATGGTTTCTTTCTGGGAGATGATGGGAGTTCATCGGGAAGCTGGGCCAAGTACTGATCAGATAATAGCAGCACTGAAGAGATGCGGGGATTGGTCCAGGGAAGATCGCAAGCGACTCGCGTACCTTTCCATCTTCACTGGATTCATTGAAGGGAAAAAGTTCTCAAGCGCTACACGAGCTACTCTCGCAAGGCTAGTGATGGATTTAGAAAGGTTTGAGAATTATCCATGGGGAGAGTCGCGTTTAAGGTGCTGATGGACTCTTTGTGGAACAAAGATATTACTGGCTGTTACACCGTGGATGGCTTTATACAAGTTCTTCAGGTCTGGGCGTACGAAGCTATTCCGGGATTGGGTGCTAGTATTGGTCTACCCAGAGCAAACAGTCCGTCTCCACCGATTCTGGCTTACGACGGCAGCAGAGGCCGCAGATTCATGAAAGCTGCTATCTTGAGTCAGGTACCTTTCCATCTTCACTTAATTAAGTCGTCCGGAAGGTCTTCCAGCTGGACGACTTAGTAGACGACTTATTATAAGTCGTCTGGAAGGTCTTCCAGCTGGACGACTTAGTAGACGACTTATTATAAGTCGTCTGGAAGGTCTTCCAGCTGGACGACTTAGTAGACGACTTATTATAAGTCGTCTGGAAGGTCTTCCAGCTGGACGACTTAGTAGACGACTTATTATAAGTCGTCTGGAAGGTCTTCCAGCTGGACGACTTAGTAGACGACTTATTATAAGTCGTCTGGAAGGTCGTCCAGCTGGACGACTTAGTAGACGACTTATAATAAGTCGTCTGGAAGGTCGTCCAGCTGGACGACTTAGTTGACGACTTATAATTAAGTCGTCTATTTAGTATTTTGTTTCAAATATCTAACTCGATTCTTCTTCTATTTACTGCAGACCCGCGTGATCAACTTTGTTGAGAAGGACATTAGTGAAATGTGGCCAAAATGAGACTCTGAGGTTGATGACGTGCCCGCGGAGAACATCATTAAAGTGATGTATGATCGGAGACCGTGGAAGTGGACCATGGATTGCTGGGAAGTCACTGGTACAAAACCCAAGTTTGTGACTCCATCGAAAAGAGCCAAAGAGATGGTTGTGGAGGAGGTGGAGGAAGACAATCAGAGACCTCGGAAGAAAGCTCGTAAAGAGGCTCCTAAAGAGGCTCCTAAAGAGGCTAGAGAAGAGGCTCCTACAGAGGCTACAGAAGAGGCTACAGAAGAGGCTAGAGAAGAGGCTAGTTGGGTGACCAGAGAGGAGTTAGAAAACATGTTCAAGGACTTAGGTGACATGATGAAAGAGGGGTTTAAGAAGTGCATCAGGGAGATTAGGAAGATCTCCGATAGATTGGAAGCTGTGGAGAAGAAGGTTGGTGTCACCAATCAGGCTACCCCTCAAGCCCCAGAAACCGGGGTTAGTAAAAAACACCCTACCCCACAAGCCCCAGAAACCGGGGCTAGTAACAAACAGACTACTCCTCAAAAGGATCAGCCTCCACTTCAAACCAATCATCCTACTCCTCCCACCAGACAGCCTGCTCCTCAAAAGGCAAAGCCTACTCCTCAAAAGGCGAAACAGCCTGCTCCTCAAACTAAACAGCCTGCTCCTCAAACTAAACAGCCTGCTCCTCAAACGAAACAGCCTGCTCCTCAAACTAAACAGCCTGCTCCTCAGACGAAACAGCCTGCTCCTCAAACGAAAAAGCCTTCTCCACAAAAGAAACAGCCTTCTCCTCTGCCCAAAGAGGTTAATATCAAATCTTTAAGTCGTCTGGTCTTTGTATAGATTTGTAAATATATAAGTCGTCTGGAAGGTTTTCCAGCTGGACGACTTACAAATAAGTCGTCTGGAAGGTTTTCCAGCTGGAAAACCTTCCAGACGACTTATTTGTAAGTCGTCCAGCTGGAAAACCTTCCAGAAGACTTACAAATAAGTCGTCTGAACTCCAGCTGGAACCAAATCCTCTCCCAACTTTTATTTAAGTCGTCCAGGGTTAACTTGTTCTCTTTTATTGCAGAGATTGTTGCCGGAGGATACAGCAGATGAGGCGATCTCGGTATATAAGATCTTGCCGGAGGATAAAGCAGATGGTGTCACCTCCAAAGAGATTGTTCCTCTCACTTCCACTGACCAACCGAGCTTCGCTTCCAACGATCAACAACCGAGCTTCGCTTCCACCGATCCAGCTTCAGCTTCAGAACCGAGCCTGGTTGTATTGGACCAAACAGCTCCCACTGCTTCTGTGCGTGCAAGGAGTGAACGAACGAAGAAACCTGCTCCCACGCAGATATCTCCTTATACGGCAGAGAGAAGGAAACTCCTTAGAGTGGGAAAGTATAATCCATTTCCCACACTAAACAGACCTAAGATGAAGGAGCTCGCTGATTGGTTGAAAACTGATCCGTAAGTGATTGCTTTACCCATAATAGCTTGATTTAGTCTACCAAAACTGATTGCTTTTTTGTTTGCAGTGATTATTTCACTAAGGAAGAGGACAAACCACGTACATCACCAACTTGGTGGTATCAAAAACTCCGGACATCCAAAGCATGGCTGGAAGACGTAGTAAGTCTTCTGCTTATCTTTAAGTCGTCTGGTAACTTGTCTTTGTATAGATTTGTAAATATATAAGTCGTCTGGAAGGTTTTCCAGCTGGACGACTTATTTGTAAGTCGTCCAGCTGGAAAACCTTCCAGAAGACTTACAAATAAGTCGTCTGGTAACTTGTCTTTGTATAGATTTGTAAATATATAAGTCGTCTGGAAGGTTTTCCAGCTGGACGACTTACAAATAAGTCGTCTGGAAGGTTTTCGAGCTGGAAAACCTTCCAGACGACTTATTTGTAAGTCGTCCAGCTGGAAAACCTTCCAGACGACTTATTTGTAAGTCGTCTGGAAGGTTCTAACTTGTATTATTTTATATGCAGCATATAGATGCTTGGATGAATGTGCTGAGGCAGAGGTATAAGGAGAACCCACAATGTTTCCGGAGCGAGCGAATGTGCTTCCTGGATCACAACTTTACCCAGTCTTGGAGAGAACAGTATCTGGTCTTCAAAACATCGTCGTCTGATCACAATGGTTTAGGAAAAATGCTACCTAGTGGGGCGGCGAGTTTGTATGACGGATCAATGCCTTCATTTTGCCAATCAAACAAGAAGTGGGGGGAGGACATTGATGATATCTATGCGCCACTGAACTTGGACAACAAACATTGGGTGGCTATTTGGATATCGATCCCTAAGAGGCACATAGTCGTCTGGGACAGCATACCTTCAACTACCATACCAGAAAGATGGGATGAGATAATGGAGCCTTTTCTCGAGATGGTCCCTTATCTGATTGTGGAGTGCGGAGACCAGATGCATGGGTTGGAGCGATACACTTATGAGAGACTCCTCAAAGATGTACCCACGGCCAACAATGGTGATTGTGGCGTGTACGCTGCAAAGTACATTGAATGTCATGCTCTTGGGTCCCCTTTAGCCCTAAAGACTTTGCTAGGTCCAATGCGAAGACTATGAGGGATACTATGGCTTTGGCTATATGGACGGAGCTTGTTGATCAGCATCTGAAAGATAATGAGGATGGTGGTATGTTTGTAGGCATGTATGATTAGATACACAAATCAATTTGTATAGATTTTTTAACTTGTATAGATTTTTTAACTTGTATAGATTTTTTAACTTGTATAGATACACAAATCAATTTGTATATTTGAACTATTTGTATACACAAATCTATTTGTATATTTGAACTATTTGTTTACACAAATCTATTTGTATGTTTGTGGCATGTATGATTTATTTGATTTTCTAACTTGTATAGATTTTCTAACTTACAAATAAGTCGTCTGGAAGGTTTTCCAGCTGGACGACTTACAAATAAGTCGTCTGGAAGGTTTTCCAGCTGGACGACTTACAAATAAGTCGTCTGGAAGTTTTCCAGCTGGACGACTTACAAATAAGTCGTCTGGAAGGTTTTCCAGCTGGACGACTTACAAATAAGTCGTCTGGAAGGTTTTCCAGCTGGACGACTTACAAATAAGGTCGTCTAAAAAAAATAAGGTAGTCTAAAAATAAAATACACTGGACGACTTACAAATAAGGTCGTCTAAAAAAAATAAGGTAGTCTAAAAATAAAATACACTGGACGACTTCGTAAAAGGTCGTCTAAAAAAAATACACTTGAAGGGATAGTAGAAGGTAGTCTAAACACTGGACGACTTAAATACACTGGACGACTTAAATACACTGGACGACTTCGTAAAAAGGTCGTCTAAAAAAATACACTTGAAGGGATAGTAGAAGGTAGTCTAATACACTGGACGACTTCGTAGAAGGTAGACGAAACACTGGACGACTTAGAAATTAGTCGTCTGGACGGGTAATCAAGACTGGACGACTTATATTTAGGTCGTCTGGACAACTAGTCAACTGGTTGTGTACATTGTGGTTTCGTATGGCCAGTTTCCTTGCAGTTTGAGCATCTCCGTGCCCTGTGTT
Source organism: Raphanus sativus (assembly GCF_000801105.2). NCBI lineage: Eukaryota > Viridiplantae > Streptophyta > Magnoliopsida > Brassicales > Brassicaceae > Raphanus > Raphanus sativus. The sequence goes on along the minus strand of NC_079516.1, from coordinate 38,526,833 downwards.
TCTTCCTGGGTTTGTGTCCCCTCATCCTAGATAGCTCCAACCAAGATTGCCATCTTGATTTCTTCTGTCTCCCCGGACCACGCTTTACGTTTGGAGGAAAGCATTCTCGTTCCTCAATATGTTGTGACACGATAGGATATATATTCTCTGAGTATCCTGCATACAGATGATTCTTTGAGTAAAGTGGACATACAAGTGTGTCGATATGCACACCAGCATGTGTTCCAGCTGCTATAGCATGAGAGCAAGGTATTTTCTCCACTCCATAGACACCACAACCACACTTTACATGTTCCAAATCAACCGCACAGTCCATTTTGCCACCTTTGACAAAGAAACGCCATCCATCAATTGGTTCGACCGTCATCGTATCCGCTATCTCTGATCGAACAGCAAGCAAGTATTCAACACCCCGGCTATGTACAGTTGGGAGACTCAAAGCATCTTGTCTCCTTTTCCAATACCATTTTCCTAACTTCTGCCTTATGAACTCCAGCAGGAACGGAATCGGAAATCCTCTTGCTCGCTTCAGTGCGGAATTAATAGATTCAGCGATGTTGCTTGTTTTTATGTTGAACCTGTTCCCCTTACAATAAACCCTTGACCATAGCTTGGCGTCGGCCTTCTCCAAATACGTTGCAAGTTCCGGGTTTGCACTCCGTATCTCAGCCATGTACCGGTTAAAATCGTGAACCGTGTGCGCATAAGCAGCCCCTTTCACCAAGTACATGAGATGTTTCCCTTTAAACTTTTTGACAATGTTATCTTGAAGGTGATAATAACATATTCCTCGGGTTGCCCAAGGAAACACCTTCTCACACGCACTTTTAATGGCCGCGTGCCGGTCAGAGACTATCACCAGAGGCTTGTCATGAGATATACAACTAGCCAATTTTGTGAAAAACCATTCCCAAGAAGGTTCATCTTCAGCATCCACGATCCCAAAAGCCAATGGGAATATCTGAAAATTGCCATCTTGTGCGGCTGCAACTAACATAACACCTCCATACTTTCCACTTAGGTGAGTTCCATCCACCACAATGACCCTTCTCTGATACTTAAAACCTTTGATAGAAGCTCCAAAAGAGAGAAATAGATACTTAAATCTTTTCTCAGAATCAAGTTCTATAGCCGTGATAGAATCAGGATTTGCAATGGAGATTTGCTCGAGATATGAAGGCAGACGCGAATACCCTTCTTCTGCTGATCCTCTCACCAATTTCTGTGCATATAACAGTGCTCTGTATGAAGTGGTGTAATCAAGCGTCATGCCAAACATGTTCTTCATTGCATCAGTGATATGCTGTGGAGTTATCCCATCAATGATCCCAACACGATCAATGAAAAGACTACCAACATACTTTGGAGTACAGTGTCTCCGCTGAGCGATTCGGTCTCCAATTGAGCATAAATGTTTTTCCACATACTTTGTTACCCAAAACGTGTTTGACCCATGTTTCACACTCGCTCTGATCTTCCATCCACAACCGCTAACCCGACATATTGCCACAAGGAGAGTTTTTGTTGATTTGTATATTCTGAAAGAAAACCTACCCCTCACTGCTGTCAACCGCAGCTCTGAAAGCAGTGCATCCTTGCTAACAAAACTCTGGTTGACATAGATGCTGGTACAATCCGATTTTCCTCCTTCAATAGCATTTGTCTTAGCATATGTCTTTTCAATTTCTTCAAAACAAATATTATCATCATCTTCCTCGTCCTCATCTAGAACCTTTCCATAAAGACTGTAATCCCCACCATTCTGATCCGTTTCACCAACAATAGTGTTATCAGCATCCTCCTCCCCATTTTCCTCCTCCCCATTTTCCTCCTCCCCATCTTGATTTTCATCTTCAACAGACTCATTATCACCAACATCTTCAAAACATTCATCAGCCTCATCATTATCACCAACATCTTCTTCCCATTCACCAGCTTCATCATTATCACCAACATCTTCTTCCCATTCACCAGCTTCATCATTATCACCAGCTTCTTCTCTTTTCTCTGAAACCGTTTCCACCTTGCTGCGGCTTGATACACAAAGACATACTCTATGCGTTTTGAGTATCTCGAGCAAGTTTCGAACTTGTCTATCACTTGTAACATGAATGGGAGGACTGCTTGGAGTCATCATCATTTCTGCTGGTAATGAGTAGCTAATCTCCACAGTCACTGATCTCATGTCCAGGTTATAATCTTCTTGAGCCATTGCAACAAGTTCAGCATGTGTTGAATCTTCATTCAATAAAAACAATCTTGCTCCTTTGAGATCATCAACCACAAAATCCCAACGGAAATCTCTCAACAACCATTCTCCATACACTGCATGTAACTTAAAAATCATCTGCAAATATTCAAAATAAAACACATTAGTAAACATAGAGAAAATGAAGAAGTTCAACAAACATTATCGCAGACGACTTAGATTTAAGTCGTCCAGAAGACTTAAAGGTAAGTCGTCTAAAGAGGTCACTTTTGCAATTGAAAATTAAAAGGGACGACTTAATTCTAAGTCGTCCGGCTTTGTTTGTTAAAAAAAAAAATTCAGACGACTTATATATAAGTCGTCTACGAAAAACGGGCTAGTTTTGCATTTGACCGAATCGTGTCAGATCTTTGACTATTTCTGGACGACTTATAAATCAGTCGTCTCTGGAAAGTAAAAATTTCAATATTTTATTCAAACTAGACGACTTACACGTAAGTCGTCCCAGGTTAGTTTTGTAATTGAAAAATAAAACTTGAAATTTAACTTTCTCCAGACGACTTAACTAAAAGTCGTCCAGCTAGACGACTTAATTTAAGGTCGTCCGGGATAAGCAAGGTTTGGACGACTTAATTGGGAAAAATTCTGGACGACTTTGCTTTCCCCGGACGACTTTAAATTAAGTCTTCTGACGGGACGACTTTATATTATGTCGTCTGGTAAAAATTAAATTATGAAGTTTTATTTTTCAACTACAAAACTAACCTAAGACGACTTACACGTAAGTCGTCTAGTTTAATAAAATATTGAAATTTTAACTTTCCGAGAGACGACTGAATTATAAGTCGTCCAGAAATAGTCAAAGATCTGACACGATTCGGTCAAATGCAAAACTAGCCTGTTTCTCGTAGACGACTTATATATAAGTCGTCTGGACTGTTTTTTTTCACCAAACAAAGCTGGACGACTTAGTTTAAGTCGTCCGTTTGACCAGAAGACTCATCAGTAAGTCTTCTACATACAGATGACTTACTTGTAAGTCTTCTACGCGAACAGATTTTGAAAAAAATTCAAATTCGTACCTTCAACTAGGTGAGATGACTTTGTTTGCACACAGGGTCTTCTCCAACCACCCAGAACCTCAAACGAAAGCAACCGTAAGTCAAAACGAAAGAAATATGGCTCCAAACAATTTTGAATCAAAAGCTTCAGTTTTTTGGATGAATATGGAGAGAAAGTGAAAGAAATGTTGTTTTTAGTTCATAACAATTGAAACAGAGAGAGTGTAAAGAGATTTACGTGCATTAAAGGGCATTAAAAGCTCCAAACAGTTCGTACAAGGTTGTTCCCACTATTCATGGCAGTGGCAATATTGTAAATACTTGAAGAAAATGAGGTTGAGACAGTAAAGAAGCCATTTTCGAAAAAAAAAAAAAAAAAGGGTTAATGGCATTTTCGTAGATAAAATGCAGATGTGGGGTTAAAAACTCAAAAAAAAAATGAGTCAAAAGAAAAGGTTAGTTTTCTGTTTGAATTCAAGTTTTGAGTCACTTTTGCAATAAGCCCATATAATTATCCATTTTATAATTCGTGAAAACAAAAAAAAAGTTTACGATAAAAAAGGGGAAAACTGTCTTCTTAACCTTTTATCCAAAAACCAAACCAAAACTCGTGTCCAAAAACCAAACCAAAACTCTGTCACAGAAAGTCCGAAACCGTTGTCTCAATTTCTCTCTCTAGATGGCTCGATCCTTCTCCCTATCACTTTCTCTCTCTAAAAACCGACTCACCGCAGCTGCAGCCTCTCTCCTCCCTTCATCACACCTCCTGTCCTTCCGGTCTCAATCCTCCGACCGTCGTGGCGATATCTACGAATTCGACATCGCCGCGTCTCAATCCCCGTCGGATCCGTTAATTCAGAAGCTGGAGGACGCCGTTCACCGGATAGTTGTCCGCCGATCGGCACCTGATTGGCTCCCGTTTGTTCCCGGTGCGTCGTATTGGGTCCCGCCTCCTGGATCTGGATCTCAGACTCATGGGATCGCTCAGCTCGTCGCCAAGCTGGCTAATCCGTTGACGGACGAGGAATCTCTCTCCACTAATTCGTCTCGCGGATGGCCTTCCTCTGATTATTTCCTTAAAGGTGGTTCCTACTTTGGTTTTTGATCGTGTTAGTGTTACATGTTAATGTTATGATATTAACATTTATTGAATTAAAAAAAACATTTATTGAATCTTATAGGTAGAAATAAACTTAGCTTTGCGGTGTAAGAGGTTCATTTGTTGTTGTGTGGTCTGAAAATTGTGTAGTCTCATTAAAATTTAGTTTTTTTTTGGTTCGTGTGTTTTAGGTGTACAGCCTCTATTGATTGAGACTAAGACCGAGACGACTTCGAATGCTGAGTCTCACTCCGAGGATGAGGAAGGGTAAAGGTGCATACTACTCGAAGAATCAACCAACCGGCGTTTGGGTGAGTTGTTAGTTAAACTAAAGCTGTGAACTTTGTTGAATGATTTATTTATTTTTTTGTTGAATGATTTATGTATAAAGAGTCAGACGTCTGATGACTTTCCCCAGATAGAAGAAATAATGAAGCTATTCAGGATCTGTAGATTCTCATGAACAGGAGCCGGGATGATTCTGATGACGACTGAACCAAGCCAAGTGCAAAGACTCGCCATATAGACACGACTAGGTTGCTTTACTAATTCTGGAATGTAAACAAAAAATCGAATAAGAGTAGGTGTAAGCTTGTTTGTAGCCATTTCCCATATGTTTTAATGTAATCTTTACCTTTCCAAAAAAAAAACTGTTGTATATATTTCAGTTTCATTGTTCTTTCACTTCTTCAGTCATGTAACCAGTTCATGTTAAATTTGAATACATAGAGGGGGAAAATTGAACTTTCACTTTAAAATAGGACGGAGGAGGCTGTTTTCCTTGGGTCGTTATGTAGTAGTTATCACTCTCAGGTTAGGAGGGTTTTGGTGATGGTGATCCTTTTAGATTTTATTTATTGTGATCGTCTTACTTTGTTTGAATACTCTCTGGTTTGGTAAACTTTCTTCTTAAGCGAAAAACCAAACACTTTGTAGCTTTCTTGATTTGATTAGTTGAAAGACATGTACCCTCTTTTGCCAACATTCTCACACAAAACATTCAAAATGGACAATAGAAACTTGTTTTGTAAAACGAGGTTAATTTCCGTATACACGTAGGTTTGTATTTTTGCTTTTTAAAATTGCTCAAGTGTATATTGCAATTCAAAGCTCAATAAATATTGCATAACTATTTGAATTTTATTTGTAAATTGAAGACTTGGAACTAAAGTAGTAAGTGAGACGTCAAATGTAAAATCTGAACCAGACATGAATTTTATATTGGATGTTCTGTTTCAAAAAAAATTGTATGAGGAGAAATGGAAATCTAGTCACACATACATTAAATTATACAGTTCCCTCAAAACTCAGGTTACTCAGCCAGAAGAAACATACAACTCATGGCAGAATCAGAACCATCAAAGTTTCCACACCATTTCCCAAAGACCGATCTAATCTCAGAACAGTCTTTACCATATCGAGACAAAAGACAAACCACTTGAAACTTAGTGTTAGATCCAACTCAACTTCCTCCTCAATGCCTTCCCACACAATCTTCTTCAACCTATCCTTATCCTTCCCCTTGCACAAACCAGAGATAATAATCCTATAAGTCCTTTCATTAGGCATGACACCATCTAACGGATGTTTCTCCACGACGCATCGGTTTAAACAAACGTATCGCTGCACTATACTCACAAAGCTCTAAAAGAATGTTGATTATCATAGTATGAAACTGCGCATCACGAGGTGCCTTTCCTTGACAAAGGGCTGTAAGAAAGCCAGTGTATGTATGACAATCCAAAGCTAAGTCTTTACTAGACATGTTGCGGAACACTCTCAACGCGGCTGCTGTGTTACCAACCTTGCAGAGATAGTTTATGAGCGAGTTTCCCATCACAAGATCCATCTCTAAACTAGTACCAATGGTGATACGGAGATCCAAGTCCCTAGACAAACATAGACTAGAGAGTATTGAAGCAAACGTATATACTGATCCGCATTCTTCAAACTACTAATAAAACCTGACGAGCTTCTTGGAATCTTCAGAGTTTAGTGAATGTACGTCTCATCACATTCACAAGAACGATATCTGGAGCCAAACCTTTGGACTGCAATACACTCAGCACACTGCACACTTCATCAACCATTTCGTAACCTACACACCCTTTGATCAAACTAGTATAGGTCACTAGCTTCGGAGAGCAAACCATCTTGTTGAACAGATCAACCGCCTTTTTCGGCTCTCCTGACCGAAAGAAACCCACTAACCAACATGCTCCAGACGTTAACAGACACAGAGAATCCACTACTTATCATCAACCCAACCACTTGAAACCCTTCAAAGACACAGCCTATTCTACAAAACACTCCAAGAACTTGTCCAAACCTCTCTCACTAGTAGGATAAAAACCTTCTCTAATCATCATCTTCAAAACTATATTAACCTGGTCCTTAACTAAATCCTTTCTACTACACAAGTGAAGTGACTCAACGCAATGTCAGAAGCCACATTACCAAATTTTTTTTAAAAAAATTTAGAAACTACAAAGGTTATAATAAATGTAACTATCCAAAGCTATATGAACATGTTAATTAGGCTGGGAAGAAGATTTAAGAAGAAAACAATTTTAGACAGATTGTGATTGTGAGAGTCAAATCTTCAAAACTCTGAAGCACTGCTTCTTCTCATTCTGAAGTCTCTCGGTTAGTTCGTCTCAGTACAGAGTTTCCGGTAGATTGAGAGTTCAGACGAGCCATGTAGAGACAGAACAAACATAGTCCTGTTTCAGACAGAACAAATATATTAGTCTGAAACGGACATTCAATACAGGAAAGAAGAAGAAGAAAAAAGAGTATCCAAAATGAATGTCGTCAAAAGAGCATTGCTTCTTTTCCTTTGTCTTTATCAGACGCTATGATGTATAGTCTTAACATTTGGGAAGGGAGTATATTCTTCTTTACCTGCATAAGCAATGGTCATACCCGATATGATTCGTCCCAGAGCTGCCAAGAAGTAAAGAGAGATCACAACCTGAACGTAAGAAACATCCCAAGGAGTTTAGAAATTTTGTCAAAACGTAGAAACCTTAATAAACAAGGAGAGACCAGACTGAAACTTGCCTTAAGAAATAGCCTCTTGTCGTGGCCCGTAGCTGCAACACGCAAAACGGATTCAGCTGCTCCAACAGTATTAGCTAAGCGTGCAACGATTTTGCTGGCTGTATCTTGTGATATTTGCCACTCTAATGGATCCACAGGTACCCTTCAGACAAAAAAAAAGTTGTTACTTTTGCCTCGGATCGGAAAAATCAGAGACGCGCAGACAAACAAACAAATCGTTGCTCGAAACAGCAAAAAAAAAATTTGCAAAGATCTTACGAGACATTGAGTTGACGAAAGAGAAGACCGAGGATGGCGAGGGAGGACAAGAGAACGATGAGCACATCGGAGAAGAGGGAGAGAAGAGTCGCGTTTCGATTAGCGCAGTGGTGGTACACAAGCGTCCCGCTTATCAGCAATCCTATCGCCTTCCCCAATTCTCCCATTGTCTTCGAACCTTTTGTTTCCGACATCGTTCGTTATTAAATTCATACAAAAGAGATGAAACAGCGACGAGATTTGGTTTGCTGGTCTCACTTTGGTTCACATTTGATTTTGACGTGGGTTAATAAGAAAGACGGTTCAGATTAATTAAGATACAAAAAAGAACACAGATATTTTCCTTCCATTTCTCAAAGACAAAACTCAGAAGAGTCTCTGCGATGTGTACAAAAAAATAAACCTCTCGTGAGGTTTCTCGTGTATATTCCAGCTGTTGAAAAAAATTGTTTTGTGATTGAGAAAATAGAACAAGTTTGGAAACTGAGAGATACAGGAGGAAGGAGGAAGAGTGAACATTCCACGAAAATGTGTCCATCATAGAAAAGAGCAGAGGCCATATAATAGCAAAGTTATGGGAATAACACGAGAGATCCAACAACAGTAGCTGTTCGACAATGCCAAACTGAAATAAGCAGAGAGAGAGACAAGGAAGAAGTTGATTTAACCAGGTCCCACTTTAGGGATATCGTAATGCTCACTCATGTTAGCCAGATACTGATTGAAATCCTCAATCCTGTTACGGTGAGACTTGTTAGCTTCCTTGGCTAGTTTCTGCACATCCAGTTTCTGCTTCTGCTCTATGTACCGTCTTTCTGCAGGCGTTAACAGATCATCATCATCAGGTTGCACTTTTCCATCCTCCTTTCCACTCCTACCCTCCTCATCTTCTTCTTCTCCTCCTTCAATCAATTTACCCAATGCTTCTTCGTTTTCTCCTATAACCAAAGCCGATAAGTCAATCAACACCATATGTTTTATAACTCAAATGGTTACAAAAGAAGGAAGAAGCGGTCATGTGTACCTTCTATGTGTTCATGTTCAGTAATTTTAAGAGCTTGCTCTTCGTGTTTCTTCTGTTTCTTCTTCTTCTTCTTCTTGACTCCACCTGCTTTCACATCTAAAGCCTTCCCTTTCAGCTTTAGCTTCCCACCAATAACATTTTCGTACGCAGACATCTCTCTGCTGCTAGTAAGAACACACAAGTACCACAGAACATAAACTTAGAACTGAACCGAAACTTGCAATATCTAATGAAGTGATAAGTAAAGTTTAATCGTTAGTAAACATAATCAAGATTATCAACGAGGTTTCTCCTCCAACATAAGCATATATCAAACAGCTAGCTCTTAATTTGATTTCCCCACGAATCAATCAGATATCCCAGGACCAAGGCCTCCAACAAGATTCAAGCTTATCAACCAAATACGTAAGAGCCATTACATAATAACACACATGCTTCGCCAGTGAACCCAAGTAGATCTACTGTGTATACCCTAACAATCGGCAGAGAATCCATAGCTACGAAGCATACTCTCCGTTATTCAGAAACATAATCACAAAAATCGAAAACAGAAGCATGATTCCAAAACTCAAAACCCTAATCGAATCAATCACCTGAAATCGAAAGAGGAGCTTAGCTTGCAGAAGACAAGACGACCGAGAAAGAAGAGATTATTTTTTTCTGTTTCTAAAAAGATAATTGATTTTGTCAAGAAGCCCATTCATTAACTGCCCATTATCTATTATCATCGTTCTCTTACGCTCGGTTTTGAAAGGCAACAAAATAATAAAGGCCTGTTTAAAAAGCCCATTCAATAACGGCTCAGTATTCGAATAATACGACGACGTTTCATCCTTCTCCTACGCTCGTTTTTTAAAGGCGAAAATAATAATAAGGGTTTTCAAATCGGTTATAAAATTCGATTTTAACATCGGAAAACTTCAATTCCCGTCGCCGGAAAACTCTTGACTTCGCCTTCCGTACCGAGGAGAAAAAAAAATGACGAGTAAAGTCTCCTCAAGTGGAGAGCTTTTGAGCCGGTGGAGGAGAATCGAGGAAGACGAAGAGGAGAACGACGATTCTGATCCCTCCACAGTAGACCGTCTTAACAAGCGCAAAGAACAATGGTTTCACCTTCCTTCTCTATACTTCTTTGCTAAAATTGAGTGTTAATTCGAAACTAAGCTGATGTTCCTTTATAGGTTTACAGATGCATTCACTATGTTGATCTCCTTACCGAACGACACTCATATCTGGTGCGGGTGTAGCGACGTGATGGGGCCTCTCCTCGAGACGTTCTACAATTACTTCAGAGACGAAAGAGAGGACTCGCCGCTCAAGGCTTTGTGGAAGAGGATCTCTAGGGAGATGCGGACTTGTGCTCAGTGTATTTCTCAGCACCATCAGACTCAAGAGATGTATGAGAAAGAGTATGAGTGCGCTTCTGTCGGTCCGTTACTTGCTGTGCTGCGTAAACTCGATGAGCAGAGAGTGACTAAGCATTTGCAAGAGATTAATTTGATAATAGAAAAAGGAGCGTATGATCAGGATCGTCATCATGCTGAAGTTGTTAGTGTTATGTACGAGGTACTGTGTGAGATTCTCTAGCTTTCATTTGCATTGTTTATCATACTCATGTGGTTTCTTTGAATCCGGGGGTGTTTTTCAGGTTTTGATGTTTCCCTTCTTCTTTGACGACATGTCCTTATGCACTGAGTTTGAGAAGTTCATTGAGTCAATCGACAATATTCATGAGCTAGCATTTGCTGAGAATCAAGAATTTCCGGTATAGTGTTATTGTTATCCCGTGGAGAGCTTCTTGTGTTTCCTACTTAAATAAATCTCTCTGACTTGGTATATTCTCTCATGTCATCCTTTTTAGGGTGTGTATGCACTTCTTTTTCTCAATAGAAGGGTGCGTGTAATTGGCTATCGCTTGGCGAGGGCCATGGGGAAGTTGAGGTATTTCTTCCCTTTTTAATACATAGATTAAGTTCGTAAGTTTATGTACATTCTAATGACTGTATTTACGGCTTAGGAAAATTTATTGCTATGTTGTATGTGATATTATCTGCTTCATTGGCAGGTCAGCAACCCAGTTAGAACGCCTTCAGCCGTTGCTCAAGAAATTCATTGGAATTCTGGAGATGGAGGGACTCCCTTCTTCATCTCAGGATCCAAGACCGAGGATTAATCTAGACCGCTCATCCATATGGCTTGGGATGACATCATTGTAAGACTTAATGACTAAATCTCATTTTGTAGTTTTGTCTTATATTGTTTTTAAATAATTTTTCTTGATTGCTGATTCCTGAATGTTTTCTGTTTCTTAAAGGCTTGAGTTCTTAGAAGGCCCTGCTTTTGAAGAGGGGATATTAGAGCCTTATCCCATTTTTGTTGATACAGTGTTGAATCATATAAGCGGCGATTCACCTGAATTTTCGCTGGCTGTGAATTGCCTGAAAGAGCTATTTAAGACACTTGGTATGGTAACTATGTTGTTTTGCATAGTAGTCAGTTTATCTTGAAGCTCTATATTATGTTTAGATGATACATTCTCACACTCTCAAAGGTTGTAAGCTTTGGCTTAGGGCTACCTTGTCCCCAAGTGTGATGCGTAACACATTGTTGGGTCAGTGTTTTCATACAAAAGCCGAGAAGATCCACAAAGCCATTTTTGATCTTTTCCAGCCATTATTACAGGCAAGCTTGAATTAGTTTCTATTAAATATATGATTTCTCTAAAGAGTTAACATGATTTCACTTTTTTTGTTCTCTTTGTTTGAATTTTAATTATGCATATCCTCTTTCCAGTCCCTCGAGGCTTTGCGAGATGGTGAGCATGAAAAGCAACGTAGACACTTTCTCTACTTTCTCCTTCATCAGGTCCCAGTTAGCAGTAACTTCAGTTTTTTAGCGAGAAGAATTGGACACAAGGTAGTTCTAGTCGTTCTTACTAACACAGATTTGTTGTATATTTTTTTCTTGGAATGAAACCCTACTATTCCCTTATCTATCTTCACCAAACTTTTACTTTTTTGCCTTTCTTTCAGATTGCTCTTCTTATTGTACTCAGAGGTTACAAGATGAACCCTCCTTGCCCGCCCTTTGAGTGTGCACACATGTGGTTAGTGTAACTGGTCATATCTTTTCTTTTGCAGCTGTTTGTTGTGTCTGGTACTTGTGAGAATCGGCTTTAAATTCCATCTTTGGTTTTGAATATCTTTAAAGTATTTTTCACATGAGCTTGAAGGATATTAAGTATGAAGATTCTCGTTTCACTACATATATTGTCGTTGTGATTGTTTCTATCTCCTCATAATTTCCCGTTCGTTTTTGACCTATTTTATGTTTGTATGTTAGATGAAAACACTACGTTTTCTCATAGAAAATTGATTTGACAGGGGACCGTCTCTTGTGTCATCGTTTATCGATTCTGCACTACATATTTCATTGCGTCAACCTGCTATTGATCTTGTTCAAACTATCCTGGTATCTGATGCTACGGCCCTACTAGCTTCGCTGCTACGTAATAATACTGGTAACTATATGGGAAATGAGGTGAAATATGACGACGATGACAGTAATTTTCCCTTTCCCCATGCTGTGGAAGATGTAAGTGATCGTCCGTGGAGTGACTTTACCCAGCAGAGCAAAGTTACTCTTGGGGAGTGCAAAGAGTGGATGTGCATTCCGATGCTTTGGATTACTACTCTTACAAATACAAATCTATTAAACCTTCCAGTATCGCTGTCCCAAGCAGTATTTTGGTCTCGGTCACGTTTTTGTTTGGTGGAATCTGAAAAGAATGATGACATGACGGTTGATATGGAAACCTGGCTTTCATCTTCCGCTGTTGAAATCAAAGGCACGCTTGGATGGAAGGTAGCAACAGGTTCTGATGACGGGGGGCCAGGAAAGGAGTCCAAAAATTCTGTGGCGGTATCAAAGATGTGTCCTACGTTAATACGAACTCTGAAGAGGTACTTTTTCATTTCACTATTGTGGTAGGAAAGCCACTAAGTCTCTGTTGCGATTTATAGTGTTGAGGCTTTTGGGTGTTTATTTTGTAGATTGACCACTTGTTTTCTGGTTCAAATGGGTGAAGAGTATCGAAAACAATGGACCTGGGTACCAGGGATGAGCGAAACTTTCATCCTCTCTCTTTCAGACCCAGATGATGTACGTTACGAACCTGAAATTGCTTTATGTTTAAAACTCTCTGGTTCAAATGCGTGTAATGTTGAGCAATGTTGCTAGTGTTATTTTTGTTGACAGAATATACGGCAGTTTGGAAAGTCTATGCTGGAACACGTTTCAAATACCAGAGGTCTGTCTTGTGGGCTGAAGTTTCTCTGCTCTCAAAGTTCACACCTCGTACATGTTTTTTCTGGAGCCACGCATGTTTTACAGCAGGTAGGCAGCAGCTACATTCTATTCAAGAAATAGAACAATACACATACTATGAGTCCTTTAACTTTTGTTTCATGAATGCAAGTTAAGTAATAATTTGCATTTTGTTGCCCTGTACGTGATGTTGTTCTTAATGTTAGTCTTTGCTTAGGCTACAACACGTCCACCCTTTGGCACTATTACTTATATCAGTTTTTACTGATTTTGGCAGGTCCATTTAAGCTCTGTTCTACAAAGATTTCAGATCCTGCATCATTTTTTCTTTTTATTATTCAAGCTGCTGAAGGAAGAGGATGTGGTCATTATTACTGAGGCTGTGAAGAGTTCTGCAGGGGGATTTTTGAGGCAACCGGACTTCAGTGCTCCTCCTGTGATTGAGAGCAGAAATTCCTCCAGTGCTACCCCAGAGTTGCTGAAGTTTCTCTACTCGCTGGCAGAAGTTGCCTGGGGCGCAGTAAGGAAGTGCTTGGCTGAGGGAAAGGCTTTCATCCATCAAAGTCTTTGCCAGGTATTAGATAGTGAACCTTTGTTATACATCTATTACTTTTGCATTATTCTACTGTCCTCTTGGGTTGTCTATCTTTGAGCTGTCTGCGCTTCAAATTAGTAGAGTATGGCTTTTTGCTTAGGTTCCAATTTATCTTATTTGGCAGATGACATGTGTACGTTTGCTTGAGATAACTCCTGTCGTTCTGGGAAAGCTTAGACTAAGCCGTGAAGAGTCCTGTGCTATTGGAGGAGCTTTGAAAGATGCATCTGATCTTAAATGGCTTCCTGATCTCATTGATTGGGGAAGGTCACAACTTAAAGTTGTTATTACGTATTGGAAACGAGCATTAGCGGCTTTGCTAGATATCTTACAAGGATCAAAGAGTGAAACTTGTTCCTCAGCAGTCCAGGCTATCAGGCGTGTGTTATCTGCTGGTAAGTTGTATTCGTGCTTGCCCATAGTTACTAATTGGCAATTTGAATTATATTTCTCGGGTGATAGAATTCATCATGCGTTTCCTCTTTTTAATTCAGATGATCTTGACATCGAGCAATTAGCAGACCAAATCTCCCGCCTTGTCCCCAAGGCAAATGAGTTTCTTAAACCTGTTGATGCTGTTGGCAAAGCACCAGATAATGTGATGGATCTAACAGAGGATGTGACTGAGAAGGAATCGTTGAAGAATTTACCTAGTTTGAATAAGTCTCATCAACTTGATATCAATAAAACTCTTCCACCTATCAGAAGCATCTCACGGGTCCCATCTCTGAAGAAGGGTACTTCTAGTATTGATACTCCAAAGAGTTCGGCGGCAGTTGTCTCAGAGAAAGATGTTTCAGTAAAATCCAGCAATATGGTTAGGGACCTTCCCACCACAAACGCTGAACCAAGCAAGGTTGGTAGCATTAGTAAGGAAGCAGGAAACAGACAGACTTTGGGAGGTCCTCTTTCACTTGTAAACAGAACCAACTTAAAGAACGCTGCTGATGAATCCATCTCTCGTGGAACTTCGAAAGAGGCCCAGAAATCTGCGATTTCCAACACCAAAGGCATGGATTTGAGAAAAGTAGTTAATGAGCCGGAGGTTGATCCACTGGATTTGGCACTTAAACCTCTGAAACCACAGCCATTACCCCTAGCAAAACCAGGACCTATTGTTCCCAAACGACAAGTTATTCAACTTTGTGCACCTGTAAATAAGAAATCTGAGCGTTGGCAGAGGCAAGAAGCTGGATTTAAAAGATTCAGGCCACCAAAGCTTGAAGATTGGTTTAGAAAGATTTTGCAAATGGACTACTATGCAATAGTGGGACTGGCGTCAACAAATAAAGATGAGAATCAGAATGTCGGAAAGTTCAAGGAAGTTCCAGTGCGTTTTACTTCACCTGAGCAATATATACAGATTTTCCAGCCCTTGGTTCTAGAAGAGTTTAAAGCACAGTTGCAAAGTTCTTTCCAAGAGATATCGTCATTGGAGGAGATTTATTATGGTGATCTGTCTGTTTTATCGATTGAAAGGGTTGACGACTTCCACTTTGTTCGTTTTATGAAAGACGAAAATGATGGACCCAACTCGAAAAGTTTCTCTGAGAATGATTTGATTTTGTTCACAAAAGAGCATCCAGAAAATAGTAATGTTGGTGTTAATATGATGGGAAAGGTATGTTGTCTTTCTAATACTTGAACTTAATACTTTTACACTTAATTTCTCACATATAATTCTGATCTTTACTGGCCTTGTTTGTTTCTTAGGTGGAAGGGCGGGAATGGGATGAGAGAAAACGATCGAGTATTTTGAATGTGCGCTTGTATCTTCAGAATGCGTCTTCACGATTAAATCAAGCTAGAAGGAATCTTTTGGAACGTAGCCAATGGCATGCATGTCGGATTTTAAACATTACATCCCAAATCCGAGAGTTTCAAGCGCTGTCATCCATAAAGGATATCCCCGTTCTTCCTGTGATCTTGAGCCCTTTGAGTGACTCGAACTATGACTCTGAAATTAAAAGATCAGATCTGCGTTCATTACCACATTCTTTACAACAAATACTTAAATCATCTTTCAATGAGAGTCAACTTCAGGCTATTGGCGTTTCCATTCGCTCATCCAATTTGACAAAAGAGTTTGACATTTCACTTATTCAGGGTCCTCCAGGTTAGTCGTTTTCTTTCTTTGTCAGTATTAACCAATTATTGTGATACTATGGCAGTCTTTGATCTTTGATGAATGTAACGAAATTTTGCTTTGCTTGATAGGAACTGGCAAGACTCGTACTATTGTTGCCATTATTAGTGGTTTGCTTGCTTCTGTTTCACGTAAAACTGGAAATTCTGAGCAAGATCATAGTTCTTCTACAACCTTTAGGCAGAGAATGAATCCGAATGTGGCTATGGCAAGGGTATGGCAAGATGCAGCTCTGGCTAAACAGCTCGATGATGATGGGGAAACAAAGAAAAATATAGCAGAAAAGATTGGTAAAGGAAGGGTATTGATCTGCGCTCAGTCAAACGCTGCAGTTGATGAATTAGTTTCGCGAATATCTAGTTTAGGCATTTATGGCTTGGATGGGAAGATGTTTAAACCGTATCTTGTGAGGGTTGGAAATGCAAAAACAGTTCATCCAAATTCATTGCCCTTCTTTCTGGATACCCTGGTCGATCAGCGTTTAGCTGATGAGAAATTGCGGATAAACAAGGCTAAGAGTAATAAGGCTGAAGATTCTTCTGCCTTACTGCGCTGTAATTTAGAGAAGGTTGTTGATCAGATCACCCATTTTGAGGCTAAGCGTGCAAACTTAAACCAGGAAAGTTTGGACGCCAAAGAAAAGCTAGGGAGTAAAAACCCCAATATAGATGATGATGGCAAGCCAATGTCTGATGCCGAGTTAGGAATAAGATTGCGGAGGCTATATGAGCAAAAGAGGAAAATTTACAAAGATCTTGGTGCTGTTCAGGCGCAAGAGAGAAAAGCGAACAATGAAATTAGAGCATTGAAACATAAGTTGAGGAAGTCCATTCTTAAAGATGCTCAAATAGTTGTTACAACTTTAAGTGGTTGTGGAGGAGACTTGTACAATGTGTGTGCTGAATCTTCATCAGCCCATAAATTTAGCAGTCCATCTGAAGATAATCTGTTTGATGCTGTAGTGATTGACGAAGCAGCTCAGGTGAAGAAACTATATGCTTGATTGTTTTGCATAGGGGTTCGTGTCACAAGTCATTACTAATTCGTTCTTTTGTTTTACAGGCTCTGGAGCCAGCTACCTTGATTCCTTTACAGCTCTTAAAGTCAAGAGGGACTAAATGCATAATGGTGAGAATCGTTCACTTGTGTTACTAAACAGTCTATAAAGTTTTCAGTTTTTATATAATAACGTTTTCGATGATTAAAGGTTGGAGATCCAAAGCAGCTTCCAGCAACTGTTCTCTCCAACATTGCTAGTAAATATTTGTATGAATGCAGCATGTTTGAACGCTTACAAAGGGCTGGTTATCCTATCCTTATGCTTACCCAACAGGTATACATCACCTGATTTTCTGGGCTCGTAGTTTCAGTTTTGGAACTTTTCCTTTCGCATTAATTAATCTGAGCTGTGTTTTACATGATGTAATAGTGAATTTGGATCTTGTGCTTACACTTTCTCTGCTAAAAACAGTATAGGATGCATCCAGATATTTGTAGATTCCCGTCTATGCATTTCTACGACAATAAGCTGCTGAATGGTGTCGACATGTCAAGCAAATCAGCTCCGTTTCACGAGAGCCCTTATCTTCGACCATATGTTTTCTATGATATTGTTGACGGCCAAGAGCATCGAAGTGGGGATTCTAGCTCCGTGTGCAATGAACAAGAAGCTGAAGCTGCTGTTCAGCTACTTAGATTTTTCAAAAAGAGGTATGTTTATAATCATCTTAAGCTATCTGCTCACACATGTTTTAGAAAGATATATGATATTATTTCCTTCACTGGCCGGCCCTCGTTGCTTACAGATACCCCTCTGAATTTGTCGCTGGAAGGATTGGCATCATTACTCCCTACAAACGTCAGCTTGCGGTTTTGCGTTCTCGTTTCTCTAGTGCATTTGGATCTCAAGTGGCAGCAGATATGGAACTGAATACTGTTGATGGCTTTCAAGGGAGAGAGGTTGACATATTGGTATTATCCACTGTAAGAGCTACTCATTCTGCTTCTGATGGGAACAATCAAAGTCGGATTGGTTTCGTTGCAGATGTTAGACGTATGAATGTTGCTCTCACAAGAGCTAGACTCTCGCTTTGGGTTTTCGGTAACACAAGAACCTTGCAAAGAGACCATAACTGGGGCGCTCTTGTGAACGATGCGAAAGAAAGAGAAGCCATCGTACCAGTTAAGAGACCGTACAACAACATGTTCGGCGAGAAAACGACGGAACAAAAGCAGTTCGAGAATCTTTCGAAGAAGCTACCTGGGCCTGAGAAACAGCAGCAGCATTCTCGCCGTAAAGAACATAGAGCAGAGACATCCTCTGATAGAAAAATGAGGAAACCTGATGGAGATGCTGTGCCTCTCTCATCAAAAGGATCAGAGAGCAAGCACAGCAGACGAAAAGCCAAAGAAGAAGCTTCTTCTCAAAGGGAAGAAATAGCTGCAGGCAGTGAGAGAGTAACATCCGAAGTGAATCCGAAACGGAACCAAGAGAAGAAAGAAAAAATGAAAGGTATTGAGAAAAGCAGCAATCCAGAAAATACAGATGTAACTAGTTCGAAGAAATCTAAGAAGGCTTCATCAAAGGTTGACAGTAACAAGAGGGAAAAATCCACAGATGAATCTGAAGAGAGAGACCGTCAAAAAAACAAAGGTAGTGCTTCTTGTAATCAAGGAGGTGGTGAAGATTTAGTATCCAAGCGGAAACAACAACAGCGTGAAGCTGTTGAGGCTATTCTAAATTCGTCTCTGCTTCCTTCACATAAGCCTAAAAAACCTCCAAAGCGACCATTGTCCCCAAGTTCAACTGCAAGCAGTCACACAAGACCGTCCAAAGCTATCAAAGGTAAATGTCATTACTTAACCAATCCCAAGTGATGTTTTGCCTCAAATGCTTAAACGTTTCAGTTCACTCTTCTTATTTGCAGAATCCACCAAGAACAACAGTAAACAAAGATAACAAATGACTTCTACAATTTTTATTTCCCGCAATCATGAAACCAATTGCTAACTGCTGTTTTTGGATGACTACTTATTACATTCTATGGCATCGTCATCATAGGTTCTCTCGAGTAGAAGCTCAAAAAGTAGCACTCGGGACTTTTTTTGTTTTTTGGCTCACCTATAATGAATTAGCCTATGCTTTACAACAGTTAGTAACTCCTGTTTCAAAATTTTGTATGTAAAGTTGTCTGTTAAGAAACTTTCTTGTTCTGTGTATACTTGCCATCTATTAGTTTTACATTTGTTCTTTACAAGGATCTTAGAGGAAAATTAGTTGGTAACTGTATAAAAACTGAAGTAACTGATACTCAATTACACTAATACAACACTGGAAAAAAAAACTAATAAGAAACAAAATGAAAACAGTCGGCTTTTTTTTTTCCTGAATGTATTATATACGTTGTTGGCTTTCTTCTCCTGCAAATCAGAATCTCAATCATGAGTTTATCTCAAAAAAAAAGTTTTCAGACATAACTCATATGAAACAAGAGAATGTCACATCTTACCAGATTCTTTCTCTGTTCTTTTTTTTTTCCATTAATCAAAAATTCCTTCTCCGTTCTCAAAACTAGGGGTTTGATATAGAAGGAGCACTCCTACCTTCCTGCAACTCCCGCACAAACAAAACATTCAAACTAATACATATAATCTAATCTGATGCAATGTCTACAAATTAAATACAAAATCTTACCGATGTATAAGACACATGGCTAGCATGTGAGACGGGTCCATGTCCAGCAAAAAATACACTCTCAAGACTCTCTTCACCCATCTCTCTAAGTCTATTAAGCTCAGGCATCACTTCTTTACCAAGATCAGGCCTATCTTTTCTTCTCAACTCAGCACACTGTAGCGATAACTTAGCAAGAGACAAAGCCGCCTCAAATGGCCAGTCTGGTACTTCAGGATCAAGCATATCTTTGAACTTCCCTTCTTCAATAGCTTGTTCCACATAATAAGCCAAACCCATTGGCTGTTTAGCAGTCAGAAGCTGCAAAAGCATGATTCCTAGTGAATAAACATCAGATTTCACGCCCAACATTCCTGTTTGTTGATACTCAGGGTCGATGTAACAGAACGTTCCTGCAGCTGATGTTACACGGTAGTGTGTCACGTTCTCTGCTACAGCGGGGACGAGTCTCGCAAGCCCTACGTCGCTGATCTTGCTGACGTAGTTTTGGTCTAGAAGAACGTTCCCTGGTTTCAAGTCTCTGTGGACGATTGGTTCTGGTTTGGTCTGGTGTAAGAAGAGGAGTCCTGTAGCGATCTCAGCAGCGATTCTGAAACGTAGTTGCCAAGAAATGGGAGGGGTGTTTCCACGTCTGAATAAACGGTCATCTAAGCTTCCTCTTGCCATGTATTCGTAGACGAGAATACCATATTCTGGACAAGCTCCTAAGAGAAGCACCATGTTTGGATGCCTTATGCAACTTAGTACTTCAACCTGTGTGTCAAAACACACCAATTTCAAACAAAATTTCCTTGTATCACAAGTTATCTATAAAGAAAATGAAAGTTGTCAGCCTAGACATTTCAGATATATGTTCTAGTCAGATATTTTGGTATCATCAATCATGTAGTTTGGGTAGATTGCTAGATCTAAATTTTCAGTTTGGATCTGTTCTCCGATAATTTTATGTTAGGATCGGTTCGGATAATAAAAATTAAGAAATGTTTAATACCCGGAAAATTATGTTTTCATTTGGTTTTGGTTTTGGTTCCGGTGGTTCAGTTCACCTAATCCAGATAATTCGAATAAAATATTAAATATTTTGAATTAAATATCGAGTAATTAGAATAATTCATATAAAAATCTTGGATAATTCAAATTATTTTGAATATTCAGATAAAAATATTAGAATATTTTCGGATAATTGCGGGTAGCTCAGATATTTCTTTTTAATAATTTAGTGTTTTCAAATACTTTCAGATATTTTAAATTATTGATATATATCTAATTATGTTATATGTATATAATTAATATTTTTTGATATATTAGTATATGTTCTGTTCTCGGAACCGTTATTTCGGGGATATAGAAATATGGGAACTGTGTTGGATTAAGTGATTCGGTCTGGTTTTGGCTTTGGTTACTTCGGATCTGAAAGCTGTATTTACCTCTTTTTGAAACTGTGATCTCCCTTGAGCAGCGTCAGGACGTAAAACCTTAACAGCAACACTTGTGTGATCAAGATGACCTCTAAACACAGGCCCATACCCTCCTTCTCCTACTTTTCTTGATTCTGCAAAGTTATCAGTTCCTTCTTCGATTTCTTTAACACTGTATTTCCTGTATCGAACTATGCTATGTCCAGAGAAAGAATCACTTTCTTTCAACACCTTCATCTCTGCGTTTAGTCTTCTCTTTGCTTCTGCTTCCGCAAGCCTGTTCGCAGCTTCAGCAGCTTCCATAGCAGTTTTAACCTTTGCTCTCTCATTTTCCACCATTGACTTTGCTGTCTCCTCTGTCATCTTTAGTTCTTCCATTCTTCTTTCTTCTTCTGACCTCAGATTTTTCAGCTCTGTCGCCTGACACAGAAGTTTAAGCAAACTTCAGTTTGGTTTTAATTAATCAAATTATTTGAGAAACATACAAAGCTGTACATAATATAGGTGAAATTTCATAAATAGCACATTTTTAGTTTACAAAAAAATAGCATTCAAGAAGGAAAATCTTCAAAATAATTTTTTAATCAACCTTCAAAATAGTATTTATTAATCAATAAAAACAGTAATTTAACATACATCTGAACCTCTAACCTTTAACCTTAACATACATATGAAACAGTAACTTTTTAGGGTTTAGGATTTTGGTTAGGATCTAAGATTTGAGTTTAAGGTATAGGATTTGAATTTTGAAATTAATGTTTAGGGTTTAGAAATTAAGATTTAGAGTTTAGAATTGACATTCTTTTTTTAGCTATTTTAAATATATTTAATACTTTTTATTTAATTATCCACATATCATTTTGATTGATCATAAATCAAGTGGTAAATTTAAAGGTTCATCCATGGGATAAACCCAAGTCTTGTCCGTTCCTAAATATTAAACCCAATATTCTAACCACTAACTCAAAGTCATATAGAAAATAAAAAATATTATAACTTTTAATTACGGCTACTTTGGTGAATTTCGTTTTTGTGTGCTATTTTTGAATAAAATTTTGAATTAATGCCTCTCTATAATATAATGCATACCTCTTGCCTTGCGGTTAAAGCTTCTCTACAAGCGGAGTTATACATATCCATGGTTTGTTTTAGCTCTAAACGCAGCCTCCTCATTTGAGCTTCAACATCATCCTGAACACAGAAGGAAGATTACCATGTAAACAAAAGATGTATCGAATCTGAATGTGATTATTAACTCATACCAAGCTCTGAGATGAGTAGGAGCAAGAAGTTCTTCCACTCTCGTCAGAAACAGTTGAAGAGTTATTGAGAAAACTCAAATCTGTAAACTTGACTCCTAGTTTATGTGAACCAATGCTCTGCTCTGAGCTCGTTGACATTCTTGAGGTTCTTGCTGAGTCTGGTAGATCGTAGGTAAAAGAGCTCCTATCTGCACTTCTCGGCGTTCCCGAGCTGATAAAGGAGTTTTCTGATCCTTGTTGGGAGGCACTTATGAATGAGAACTCGGACTCTGAATCTGAGAAGTCCCCTACTAGTTTCATATGTCCTTGTGGCGGTTTCGTAAACCTTGGTTTACACACAATACATACAACTTAGATATTCGAAAATTTACAAAATTATATGTGTAATGTAACATGACATACCTTTTATCAACTGATCTTCGTGGCCTAGGAGATGCTGGTGTGTTAGCTGTTGTAAACAAGAAAGATAACAAATAAAAAGAATGTATGTTGTTACTTAAACCGATGTTTTCAAAATTGGTCTAGCCGACCAAGACAAATTTGCTTATAATGATTTTTCTAAAACTTGGTTTAGACATTAATTCTCAATAAATCGCCTAATTACCGTGAATTTAAACGTTGCTTGAAATACAAGCAAGCATGCAACATGTGTTCTGAAGATGAACAAGTTCAATTAATGTATGTCTAGCTACTTGAGACGCAAGCAATCAATATTTCTTCTGAAGATTAGAAGTCTCACCTGTTTTAGGTTTGTTCTCAAAGTCAAAGTCACTGAGAGCTGATGGATGATAAGGAGCAGGACGAGAGGAGCTTCGTAAGGAAGAGACTTTGCCTTTGGAAATGACGTAAACATTGCAGAAATCTGGAGCTGCCTTTGACACACTCGTTGGTAAATCCGTTTTGAATCTTCTGTTGGAAGAAAAAAAAATTTACTATTTTTTGTTAATTATGTAGTGCACGCAATCAATCAAAACCATAATGATTTTTTATTGTATTACCTCATAAAGCTACTTCTTGATGGAGCTCCAAGTACTAAATTCTCGATCGCAGAAATTGTAACATATTCCACAATGGCTTTGACTTTGTCTACGTCTTCAAGCAATACATCCAGACAATGGATCTGCACATATAATACCTTTTAAAAAGCTTCAAAGTTTGGTTGATTTTACAAAGCTTTAGATTGAAATTATTATTACTTCTTTACGGCTGCAGTAACAGTGGAAAGATACAAAGAGATCTTTTGTTTGCTTATCCATGTGCTGCATATGCACTGTTCCGTCTTCAATGTCTGCAACTCTCAAAGTAAAAAAAAAACTCATTAAGGAAAACCATTCCATAATGCGGATGTAAATAAACTAACCTGAAGATTGAGATTTGGGAGCGACATGAATAAGAGCAAGAGTTTGGCCTCGAGAAGCAAGATTCTCCAATGTCCACTTGAGAGCAATTTTGCTAGTTTTGTCATTGTCTATTGCAACAGCTAATGAACCACTTCTTGTTCCTTTAGTTGTCGCATCTGTTTTCGGTAGCCACATTCTTGTCTCTCCCCTTCTTCTTCTTCCTATTTTTTTCTCTCATACAAGGAAATAGTAACACAAATGTAGAGATTTGCCAACTTTTTCACAATATTTGGAGGAAACTAAAAAAATAATCAACAAAAGTAGATAATGTAATGGGTTGAAAAAACCTTTTTCTATTTTACTATTTCTAATCTGATGGATGTTATATCTTGAATGAAAATCTAATTTTGGAGTTAAAACATAAACCACACAACTTAAGAATTGCTTTTAAGAAAAAAAAAAGAATTGCTTTTAAGAAAACTTTTCTTTTAACACCAGTTTTTAAGAAAACATTGGACCTTTTTTTATTGAATTTGTGGAAACTAAGCTTTAAGGTATAACCTCTCTTTCTAACCTTCAAAAATGAATGTCACAACTCACAAGAGACCCCAGATTTAAATATTAATTAAAAATTACATTATGGTCTGAATTCTGAAACTTTTGTTGCAGGTCCTTTGTTAAATATCAAACCCAGCATTGAAGCAAATTTTGGAAGTATGGAAACGGAGGATTCTTAGTATAGAAAGCTTCAAGTGATCCGGGCAGTTTTATAAAATAGAAGTAGAACAAGAGAGAGAGAGTGGAAGACTACATAATCTGGTTTCTATTTTCTTGAACAGTGATACGAGTTATGAGCCAATAAAACAGGCCACGTACGGTACACTCTTCACTTTTACTTCTTTTTTATTTCTAAAAAATCACTTTGAATGTTAGTCTGTCACTTGAGTAAAGCCAAAACCCTATTTGAATTAAAGATATGAAAAATGTTATTAGTACAGAGCATCAAAAATGTTAAGAGACGTATCCGAAGACACTCCCTTCATCTTACTTGCCTAGAAAGTTAAGAAACTACTTATAAATAGTCAGCGGATTGTTGCTAAGGCGTTTTATGAATACACCAGGCTACAAAAAGAAGAGCAAGTCACAGTGACTTGAAGAGTTTCTCAGCCTAAGTGCCACT
The DNA here is from genome assembly GCF_000801105.2 of Raphanus sativus. Lineage (NCBI taxonomy): Eukaryota > Viridiplantae > Streptophyta > Magnoliopsida > Brassicales > Brassicaceae > Raphanus > Raphanus sativus. The sequence goes on along the minus strand of NC_079516.1, from coordinate 38,502,158 downwards.
GATGTAGAAGAATCTTCATAGATGCTTTAACTTTATGCTCTTTGGTCAGGTCGCAAGAAGGAAGAAATAAATTTCAGATTTCAGACTCTATAGCTTTTGATTGGTTGGTGATCCGTTGATTATATATATACACTCTATTTCTGCTGCCTTACCATATAACTTGCTTCGAGGGGAGCTCAGAGACACCAGCTTCTTCCATCTTCTTTAACCTTCGGAAAGAAGATTAGTTTTTCACTTCCACTTATATCCTAAATGAAATAAGTATATACAAATTAATCAACTGGAGGTCCCAGCGACTTCTGCAGCTCTCTGTCTCATCATCTCCATTACTGCTGCTCTGCGCCGTGATTCTGATTGCTGCGCTAACCTTCTCAGATGTTCCTTTAGGTCCCTGAGTGGAAAGATAGATTCACAATGATCAAATACAAATCACACGTTACCATTTGCCATATGCTTGTTGAAAGAAAGGGTAAACTAGTGAACGATCATCCCACAAAGAAATCAATTTCAAAAATGTTAGCAAAGGGACAGATTACCCGCATCGAGGTACATTGCAGTTTGATTCCTTACAGGCTCGAGCGTGGATTTGCAAGAGATACCACATTTTCTTGCAAAGAACACAACCTCCTGCAGCACGTGTTGTGCAACGGATACCATGTCTGAACAGCCCTTTCACTTTGCGGCAGTTTGGATATTGACAATACATGGCACGGCATAGCGCCGCATGCACCAGAAGATCAAGCATTTTCCTTAGCTGCAAATTTATTAAACAATGGAAACGTTAGTTCAGAGAAGTTTAGAGCAAGCAAGAGAAGACGATGCAGAGACTATTTCAATTTACCTGCAAGACTCGCAATTGCCTAGCTTCTTTGTTCTGAGCATCTTGATCAGCTAGTGATGGATGATTTGTCAACTTGTGAGGATGATTAACACCGCTCTCTTTACTGTAACAAGCATTGCACACATCGAAGTCCGGGCAAACTTCACAGCGCCAGCCCTGACCACTTTCAATATCGAGGTGACATGCGTTACATGTTGTGACAAAGGCAGGAGCAGTTGGATTGTGAAGGTGATAAAGCACCATCATGGAAGAATGTTTTGCCCGCCTCAGTGTATCATACTGATAATGGTTTCCTTGGCAAAGACTCAGGAATGCTTGCCTCGTATCGAAAAACTCGCTTTCAAGTATCTCATCTCTATCTGTGGTGTCTGCAGGAATATCAGTGATCCCAACCTACAAAAGACACCATCTCGTGAGATAAAATAAAATAAACTGTAACGTGTATTACAAGCCAATGTAACTTACAGGAAGCAGTGTATGTTTATCCTTTTGATTAACAGGATGCCTTTCTCTGTCCTCTCGTTTCTGTTCAGCCTTATAGCACCTGAATGGTAGAGTAAAAGCACACAGGTTTACCAATAAGCCTCTTCCAACAAGATAAAGACTAAAGCTTCCAAGCTATACACAATAACAAACGCGAGAAGAGAAAACAAAAGAGCAGGACAGTTCTTACCCATCACATAACTGGAAATCTTTGCATTGGCTGCAAACCCAACGGTTTCCAGTTACCATCAGTGCACAGCAATGCCTGCAACAGTGCTGCAAGTGAACCATGATGAAATCCTCCTTCATTGGATGAATGGTCTCACCAAGCTAAAAAAAACATACAGAAAAAAATATTAACAAACTATACAAAATAACATTACTACAAGGAGGGAAGGTGCATAGAAAGAAACGATTACTTTATGCATTAGCAGCAAATCTTTAGACGTGTTCCCAGGCAGACCAGACTGGCCACACGCTTTTAGAGCCCTTTTTGTGATGGGTTTCTTGAGTATTCCTTTCTTATTTCCCTTCCTACCATCATCTTCTTGACCCATTTGTTGTATGATATCCTCTGCTGCACCTGGCCAATAGTCACCATCGAAATACGGGAGCCTAGCTGCCGTAACCTTAGCTCTACATTCACCAGTTTGCAAGAAAAAATGGTCATATAGATTCGTAGTTTCCACTACAATCCCTTCCTTTGCAGCTTTTTTCAACATTGCTAAGTACCTGTACCAGAAACAAGTGGGAGGATGTAAAGGATACGAAAAGTTTATGAAGAAAATCAATAAAGGCAAATTGGTTACTAACCACTCCCGTAGTTTATCAGACTTTGGCGTTTTCTGAATTTCTGGATGGCAATATAGGATATAGTCCTCACCCTTCAGTGGTGGACAAGCCCATATATAACAGCTCGTGAAACCACGCATTTTGCAGTATTCCAGGTAACCAATCTTAAAAAAAAAAAAACATCAATGTATACTCATGAAACCTCCATACAATGTAAAGACCACAGAAACCTTCATTTAAACAGGACTTACAAGAATTTCTTGGTATACAAAAGTGCGCAGAGCCTCTCCATTAGCTGATTTAATCTCAGGTCTAAAGTACTTAACAGAATCCAGATACGAGAGATACACACGGCGATGGTTAGGAGATGAACATTCGGATCCAAATTCTTGGACATACATCCCAAACAAGCATACTTCTACACCTTCGATCTTCTGGAACAATAGAACAACCTAGCAAAATAAAATATGGAAGAGTGAAATTTCGTTATTTGAAGAGCGGAATCCTGAAAATGTGAACATGAAAGTGAATACAATAGAGGTGTGTGTGTGGATCATTCTTACCTTGGACTTGTATGGAAACTCGGTGGGGAAATTATCCTCCCTAAAAATTTCAAGAAATCGAGATTTGACTTCCAGCTTCTTGTCAACGGATAAAACAACTCTAACCACAAGGGCTTCAGCAGTTGGAACCTGTCAGTGGCAGTGAAAAAAAGTTAAACAATGAGTGACCAACCAGTAAACTTCAATCTATCGTTTCCAGTGTAGAAGCACTCACTACAGCCATTTAATAAAAGATGCATATCACATGAGCTGTGTACAGTGTACAAACCAAATCGCCAGATTACCTCATCATATTTTTTTCCTTTAGCCTTGGCTCTCTCGGTCCTTTCCTGCTCCAGCCTTTTAAACAAACGCTGCTCTATATGGTCACTGAGAATCGTTTTTGGCAGGTCTTTCGCTCCAAGAACAGAACTTTGAGGCAAAGGCTTTCTCTCATTTTGCTCCACCTCAGTTATATAGCACCTTGTGCAGGTGTACTCAGCTTGGCCTCCATCATTCCTCCGCCCATTAAATAGAGCACATATTTGATGTTGCCAGGCCTCACATTTATCACACTGGACCCACTGCAAGAACCATGTAGCGCAATATACAAACTCAGAAAACCCTACAAAGGGAGGGGGACACGTACATGACTATACTACTCCATTGAGTGAATAGACTTACCGCCTCTTCAGTCTCTTCATCGTTTCTCTTTTTCTCGAGTTTTGCCTTCGGTATTGAAGTCCCTTCAGCGAGTACAGTGTCTCCTCGGGATTCGTTAAAACACGGAATACAAAAGTAATGACGAGTTTCACCAGCGCCGACAGTATAGTACAATGCGTTTCTTTTGATACGAGCACCACAAGGAGTACAATAAAGAGGAGGTGGCTCGAATGTAAGCCTCTCCACCGCACATAACTGGCAGGAATTCGCACTCATTGAATTCTCCATGGCCTGATTCTTTTCTACTTTGGCTTTGCTCTGCAGAAAAACAGATATTAAATGACAAAGTTATTCATCAGAGAGAGCACATACTTTGAGATAATGTGGAGAGAACTGTTGCGCCTCTAGATAGCAAACAGTAATAAAACCAATGCCATGAAGAGAAAATAAAAAGATGAACCTATGAATAAAAAAACTGATTTTCTGTAAACTTTTGAAGTCAATAGAATTGCCCACCTGGCCAACCCACTGACGAAGACCAAGTATATGTTCTCTCACTTGGTCGGGAGTGAACATTTCAGTTAAAGAAACACCCTTTATCTTTGGTTTTCCAGATTTTGATGCAGCAACGTCAGCAGACTCCACCACAACTTCTTCCTTCGGCTCTTGCTCCATTTTTATGTTTTCTTGCTTTACCGAGGCACCAGATAAATCATGTTGAACTGGTTCACTGGCAGGCCTAGGCTTGGCAGTATTTTCAACAGCTTCATGTTTTATCTCTTTGATGACACATCCTGCTTGAACAGAAATATCAGGAATCTCTTCTTTCACTTCCAACTTCTCTGACTTCAGTGCCGCATGTGCATCGCTCTGCATACGATCCTTTCTTTCAGCATCCCGAGATAGTTCTGTCTCTGCTTTGGAAACAATGGAGCTTTTACAAATTTCAGTCTCACTGACCACTGGTTGAGAAGAAGGCGCTACCTTCAACCGTTTTGATGAAGGCTCCAAATTATCTACAGCATCAGCACAGCCAGGGGCACCAGTAACCGCTCCATCGGTAGCGCATGGTGAATCATCTGATACTAAAGCTCCATTCACTGCGCTCACTGCACTGCTTTCGCTATTTAGACGGGCCTGAGCACGCTGCTGATGGTAGGTCTTCACTGGTACACAGACAGGGCACCGGAGATCCTTGCAGGCTTTATAGTGGCTAATCAATGACTTTGTGGGACGGCAACGAGGATACACACACTGAGGTTCTACACAACCGTTCATGTGACTCAGTAGTTTCTGAACAGTAACGCAGTTTCCGCCCGGGCACTTCACTCCTGGCCGTTTGCATGTCCGCGCATGGAGTAGAAACAAGAGCCATCTCCGTTGATTTTGGAACTTGATATCGCGGTTTCCATATCTACATGTCGTTCCAGTAGCATTTTGCAGACTATGGGAATCGGATGTGGAAGAAGTATGATTTTGACCAATAACAGACCCTTCGGTTAAATTATTAGGTTGAGCTTCATCTATTCTGGTAACCCTTTGACGGAAATCCTCCTGAACGTTCTGTTCACTTGACATACCATTACACATTTGAGTGTTTCCCTGAGACTGGGAAGGCCACTGATCATGTGGATTGGATTCTGATTTTACTCCAACAGCAAGGTTGCTAAAGTTGTTGATAGTATCCGAGCCCATATTCTGTGGGTGCATTATTTGCTGACTCTGTTGACTATTTTGAGAAAGTGGCTGACTTGTAACTGAGACATGTTGAGCGTCTGCTCCCGAGTTCTGATATTGATTCTGGAACTGAGAAAGCTGGAGTCGTTCAGATGCTTGAGAGTTCAAAGCTCCAATACGGTTCTCCATTCCAGGTTCATGTTTAACATTTGCAACCATGTCAGAAGCCACCTGAGGTTTCCCGGAACCATCTTTGCTTATTAACTTATGTTGCTGCAGGGTCTGCTGCTTCAGTGTCTTTTGCTGAATAAATTTCTGCTGCTGTTGTTGAATCTGATTAGGCTGTTGCGTAAATTGTTGTTGTTGATGTGGCTGCAGATAATATAGTGGAAAGAAAGAAGGTTGAGAGTCCGAATGCCAGAAGTGATGAATGTTTAAGTGAAATCGAATGATTGCTCACCAGAGAAGAGTTAGCTCTGGATACAGACTGGAAACTTGCTGCTTTAATATTCTGAGCAATTGTCATCGTCCCACCTCCAAGCAATTTTTTAGATCCAAGGTTGTCAGGATTTGTTGTTCTATAACCTTCCCCTGAAATATGAAGAAACATACTTTAAATATACTGACAGGTTCGTACTAGTGCCAAACCACAAAAAAGGAGACATATAAATTGAGATGATCAGGACAGACGAAAAAGACAGAATCTGACAGGGGGCATGTATTAATGGACTGATGTAATTTCTTTTGAAGAGTTACCTGTGTCTACACTTTTTTTACTCACTCCAACGCCACCATTTACAGAGTTACTGGCCACACCAGCCGACTTTGGTTGCATGTGTTCCGGTCTATTGCCAGCAGTCATTTGGTTAGACAACATTTGACTATTCTGACCACCAGTATCCTGCCTTTGCTTCTGCTGCTGAGACTGAGGTACCACCGTGGGCTCGGCAGAAAATCCAACACTATTGTTATTAGTACCACTGTTAACGAACCCAGGTGTAGGAATCATCTGGGGAATACTTCTTTGAGAACCCATGTTCCCTCTTGAAGCAAGAGAGAAGTTTCTCGATGAATTCTGGAATCCACTAGACATATTACCTGCAATGAAATTGCTAAGGTGTCAGAGATTCATGAGATGGAAGTTTCCAGGAAATGCATCTACGATCACTTTAATGAATAAAAAAAAACCTCCATGCATGCCACCACCAGCGGCTAGAAGGTTTCCAGTGTTTACAGCTTTACTTGTGTTGTTTCCGGCTATAGTAGTAACAGCAGAGGGTGTAACGATCGAACTAGTACTATCCCCAGTATGTGGTAATCTTGGAGTAGGTATCATCGTAGTACCCCCAGCTTGTGGTAATCCTGGAGTTGGTATCATCATTCCAACCGAAGAAGAATTAGCATGTCGCTGATTGTAGTTATTCAAGTGTCTGCCTTTTATTAGACTTGTAATCCGAGATTCAAGGGTTGACCGGTTCAAGTAATCCTCCTGTGTTAGTATAAGTTGAAAAATGTCACAAACGAAAAAGAAAGAGCTTAAGGAAGCTGGATCCAGAGGCAACATGTAAAAAAAAAAAAAAGTATCAGCCAATCTTGATGGGATTCACCAGTGAAACAAATCCTAAATGCTAACTACTAATCAAATATGTTTTCATTTAGACACACACACACACATATATATATATAGAGGTACCTTTGAGACAGCCATCTTAAACAGCCCTTCCTCTAAGCGCCTAGCAACATCCATATACTTAGCCTTTGATGCAGCATCGGCCTGAGATGGTTGCCGTTGCTGTAACATGTTAAACCTGGAAGATCAAGGAGTCCCCCCATGAAGTAATTATCATAAAATACAGTAAAATGCAGCCAAGAAAATAATCAGTTTGATCGTTCCCATCCCACAATTGAGATATCAGTAAACTCAACCCCATTATAAGACAACGAAACATAGAGAAGGCTTACACAAGGGTTTGCATGTACTGACGGAGTTTCAAAATATCATGGTCCATGGGACCAACAATGTTACGTGAAGGGCCCCCTACACTAGCACTAGCACTAGCACTAGCACCAGCACCACCTGAAGAAGCACCAACTAAATTCTGCATTTGAGAGTTGCCATTATTCTGCGGAGGCATTGTCCCTTGGTTTGGAACCTGCCCCCCAGATAGCTGTCCCGACAAGTGAGCCTGAACATTCATGTTACTTTCGTCTCCTTGTCCTAACTCTTCTTGCAACAACTACTAACAGACACTGCATAACTCTTCCACCCCAGTTCGAAAGCTCATTTCCTTCTCTTAATGATTATTCTTCAGATGGTCTCACTCAGTGTAGCAGCTCCTGTAAAACAAACTCTCACTCTCATACATACAATCATATACTATGATCATCAAAACAATAACCAATAACCAATAAAGAAACCAAAAGTGTATATTAAAAATGTGATTAAACCCCTAAATAAAATAAAAAAAAACTAGAAACTCAAATCCAACCTTGAAATTGATGGCACAAAGAAGCAAAACTTGGTCACGGATACAAAATAAAAAAACGTTACTAGGTGATTAAGATGATCGAAACGCAGTAGAACAGAGCAATAAAGTCGGTGATGTCGCACGTGTGAACGACCTCACACAAAGAAAGGAACAATACAAGTTTGAATCAAAACGAGAGCAACAAAGAATCAGGAAAGAGATTCCAAAACCTAGACGATGGATGATGAAACTTTGAAAATCGGAGACTTTCTTCGAATTGGGGGGGATGATGGCGCTCGCTCGATTTTGGGGATTTTTGTTTTCTTTTTAGGGATTTTTCGTTTTGATTTTTTTGTAAGTTAAAAAAAAAAGACACATTAAATAACTATTACCTTTATGTTTCTTTTCATGTCTGAATACATAAAGGAAAAATTAATTGGGAGAAACCGAGGTCGAGAGAGAGAGAGAGAATCCAACAGACAAGGGAGAAGTGTCGGGCGATTGATTACGTTCCTGACCGTCCGATCCATATACGTAATGTCCTAATCATTTACAAACTTTACCCTTGTAGTTTTGCTCTGTTTATCTTTGCAGATACTAACTTCTTTTTCTGGATATTTAATAACAAAATCAGTGTTGTAAAAATCGGTCTAAGCGTTCAGAGAGGCAGTCTAGACATCCACATAACCAATAATCACCGTGTAACAGTTAATGGAACATTTTAGTAAAAAAAGAAAACAATTTGTTGAACATTGAATAAAATCATTTGAAAGTCAATAGTCAATATTCAAAGCTTAAACCGGAACCAAATCAAAACCCGTTTCAGCGTTGCTACGTACGATTGTAACAAGCAAGGCAGTAACAAGTGCAAATGCTAGCTGAAGCATGGAGTTACACTTATATGATTTCATCTTTACGTGTTACAGAAGTAATGAAAAACATTCGGATCATGTTTTTTAACAACTAAACGCTCATGGGCATCAGAATCTCTGCCATCTCTATCTCCAACTGATCTCTGTTTTCAGGAACCTTCTCTATCTCCTGCAGGTCTCTTATTTTTAAGATTATGAGCAATTGTTATATATAGGTCTAATATGATCAAGGTTGTTATTATCATTGTCCCAGGTGGAGACAATTCGTCAACGATAAAAACACCAACGTGACAAGATATGCAACCCAAGAAAATTAAAACAGAGCAGACATTCATATTTCATATCCAAAAAGGTAATAAGTTCGATCGTTCCTATCTTCGATTGAGATAATTAACTAACAGTGAAATCAATGCAATAAAAAGATGAAGGCTTAGACAAGTTTCGCATGTACTCTCGAAGATCAAGGAGGCTCAGTTAAAAACTAGTACCCCATGAAGTGTAACTATCAAGAAAATCTAAAGGAACAGAACATTGAAGATATACAGTAACGCAGCCAAGACAGTAATCAGTTGGATCTTGTCCCACTCCCAGCCCACATTGAGACAATACTAACTCAATCCAATGAAAGATCAACGAGATACATAACATGATATGGTGGGAAGATGCAATTGTTGTAAATTAAAAGTTGAAGGTTTAGACAAAGGGTTCATGTAGCTGCAACATGTTTAAAATGGAAATTTTGGAAGATCAAGTGGGTCAGTTTGAAATAGTTGTCCCTCATGAAATTATAACCAAGAACAGTTCTCAAACACTAAAATAACATTGGTTCTTAGGAAAAAAAGAAAAAAAACAGAGGCAGCAATGCAACCAGAACGGTCACAGGTTTGATTATTCAGAGGAGCGTACTGAGTCATTTGATGCTAGAGCTTTGTCCACTGTACTGCTTTCGATTTTCAAACCGGCCAGGGCACGGACATTAGCTTGTCGCTGACGGTAGGTCTTCACTGGTACACAGACGGGGCACAGAAGATCCTTGCAGGCTATATAGTGGCTAATCAATGACTTTGTGGGACGGCAACGAGGATACAAACACTGAGGTTCTACACAACTCTTCATGTGCCTCACTAAGTTCTGAACAGTAACGCAGTTTTGGCCCGGGCACTTCACTCCTGGCAGCTTACATGTCCGCGCATGAAGTAGAAACAAGAGCCATTTCTGTTGATTCTGGAACGCGTTGTGGACTCTCTGTTGATTCCGGAACAGGTTGTGGACCATCTTTGTAGATTACGGAGCTAAATAAAAATATTCCTTACGAAATCACACGGACACGAAAAGGGAAAAAACGGCCAATTCCACTATAAACTTAGAGTCTCCATTGTATTCATACACAAACTATTGGATCAAGCCAAAAGCATCATAAATTAATTTTTATTTTGAAATTCCCACATGAACTTTTATAATCTGGTCAATTACTACATAACCGGAATCAATTTCAGTTTAGTTGCTGATGTGGTGTTTATGTGGACGCTATGTAAAAAATTGGTTTGATTCAGTTTGACATCTGTCCATTTTTTTTAAATCGAATAGTACAAAACGACGTCGTTTTGATATTTTAACAAAATTCGTTGTCAAGAAGGATTGAACAAACTTAGAATTCTTCAAAGAAGTGCTCAACCACTAGACTAATTAAACTTCCAACGATTATATTCCATTACAATAATACTTGAACTAAATATTCTAAATAAGAACGAACAAGTGTGAAGACACTCAGAGATGGTGGTGGCGCCACAGAGGAGATTGTCGCAGAGGGAACAAGTCATGCATGCCACCACCGTCTCCCTCTTTACTTTAGCCATTGTTCCTCCTTCAATTCTTCAATGAATCGCACGTAGACCACCCAGGAAATAAATCCCCCCCAGATTTACGTTCAACTCATTCTTCCGTGATACAGTCACACTCAAGTCTCAATCAAAGAAAGACGGAGAAGCAAATAACTAGTTGGTGATTTTTACGAAGATATTTGTTAGTGGAGAGAGATTCAGTGGAGACGATCTTGAATCGAAGGAGATGAAGCAAATATGTTTAAACCTCTTTTTAATCTATTTTATTCTCATAGACGTTAGTTTGCTTGTCGAAAATATTTAGTTCAAGTATTATTGTAATGGAATGTAATCGTTGAAAATATGATTAGTCTAGTGGTTGAGCACTCCACGAAGAACTCTAAGTTCTAGTGTTTGATCCTCTTTGAAAATATTTTTTAAATATCAAAACGACGTCGTTTTGTACTACTTGATTTAAAAAAATTGGACAGATGTCAAACCGAATTAACCTAATTTCCTACATGGCGTCCGCGTAAGTACCACATCAGCAACTAAACCAAAATTGATTCCTGTTATGTAGTAATTGACCAGATTGAAAAAAATTATGTGGGAAATTCAAAATAAAAATTAGTTCATGATGATTTTGGCTTAATCCAATAGTTTGTGTATGAAAACAATGGAGACGTCAAGTTCATGGTGGAATTGGCTACTAGTGTGATTATGATGATTGATTCTCTCCAAAACGCACAATGAAGTCTGGCGATGAGAGAGTCCCAAACCTAGACCTAAAAACGCATTTATATACGTGAATACTTCGAATCTACGGTTCCGATATTCGCGGTGTAACTTATCAAATATATGGTAACTGGCAGATTTTTATCCTTACAAATTATTTTGTTGTTTTCCATTCTTTTTACTAGGGATTGAGCAAAAATACGAACTGACTCAAAGCAAACAAACTCATCCAAACCCAAACCAATTCAAACCAAATCAAAATATATGTCTAAACCATTTAGTTCAAAATTTGATCAACCCAAATGATTCGGTTTTGTTCAGTTTCATTCTAAACAGATTCAAAAAAAACCGAAGTGTTTTTTAAATAGATTAATAAACTATACTTTTAATATTAAGATTTAATATATTAAGATTTAGCCTAAACACTAAACACTAAATATAATTTATAGATTTTATTTCTGATATTTGTATAAAACTAAAAGTTCACTCGAACTGAATATTAGAAAAATCTATAAAAATCTATAAAAATCTTTGTATAATTTCTAGATTTTATAGATTAGAAAAATCTATAAAAATTTATATTTGTATAATTAGAAATATATAAACAATTAGAAAAATCTATAAAATCACTAAAAGTTTTAGTGATATTATAGATTTTAGTTAGAAATATAGAATATATTTGTAATTATACAAATATATTTCTAATTGAATAAACATAGAATAAACATAGATTTTTTCTAATTGAATAAACACTAAATATAATTTATAGATTTTATTTCTGATAGATAGAATAAAAACAACTAAAAGTAAAATAAAAAAATATGAATTTTATACATTGAATAAACAAATATTCAGTGAACTTTTAGTGATTTTATAGATTTTTCTAATTTATAAAAATAGATTTTATAAACAATTAGAAAAATCTATAAAAATCTATATTTGTATAATTTCTGATATAGTTGTAACTGTACAACAAAACTAAAAGTTCACTCGAACTGAATAAACATAAATGAAATTAAATTAAACTAAATTGAATACAAATCAATCCGGATTAAAATCAAACCGAACACGAACCAAACTGAACTAAAATTGAACCAAACCAAACATAAACTAGATCGAATTAATTTGGGTTGACTTTGGTTAAAGTTTTTTAGACCCAAACAAACCAAACCGAAATCATAACAAAACCAACATGTACATCCCTACTTTTTTACTTGCTCTGTTTTTTTTAGCAACACTAAACTAGAGTACAACCACTGAATCATAACTTTATATTCTCTATGGAAGCTATTTATCAGCGGTTAGTTAATACATATACACCACCATTCGATAAGGAAGAAAAACTTACATGATATCTTTGATCTTCTTTAGCATGGTCCGTTATGCATAAATCTTCATAAAACGCTCAATGTAGTGGTGTATAAATAGAACCGTCACATATTATATACATACACTCAAACCATATCAGTTTCAAACTTCTATATATATACACTCAAATCTTTGTTTGCAAAATGCAACTGAAGAGAACTTTAACAACAACGAGGCAGAAAACCGCATTTTTGAGAGTCGCTATTGATTCAAAACCTAAGAGAAACCTCTCTGAGAACTCAATAAATAAGAAGAAGAAGATGATGATGATGAGACACACAGAAACATCAGCCGCTTTTTCTCCCACGGCCACTTATATCTCAAAAACAAAAACTGTTCAGAAAAAAAAAGAACTTTATTCTTCTCTAAATGGTACTGCTGAATGAACAACCCGCATTAGCTGATGAAGCCCCTGATGAGTTATCTCTAGTGCCAGAGCTAGAGGTGACATTATAAGAAGAAGGGTTTACGTAGTTGTGTCTGTTCACTTCCCCTGCCTTTGTTTCCACCGGTTCTCTCACTTTCAAGTCCATAAAATCAGATATCAAACCCGGCCTTGTTATTTTCTTGTTGTCTAAACCCCTCACCCCCGTTAACAGTTTTACCACCTTGGACATACTTGGCCTTAGCTTAGGACTATCTTGCGTGCACAAAAGACCTATTTTTAGGTACCGGCAAGCTTCTTCTGCGTCAAAGACTCCGTTTAACCCTGTATCAACAAGATCCACTAGCTCATTCCTCTCATAAAGTTCCCAAGCCTGTGGAATGCAAGACAAGGTTAAGAACTTAGACACTGCGAACTAGATCAGATAAACACATAGTGAATGCGAGAGTGACCCAGCTCTGGTGAGTTGTTATAAATATACTAAGCAAGAGGCTTACTCTTTCTAGAAGATATTGATATTCTGTGGGCAACCGCAAGTTTCTGTTACTTCTTCCACTGACTATCTCCATAAGAAGGACTCCAAAGCTGTATATATCTGCTTTACGTGTTAACTGTCCCCTAACCGCATACTCTGGCGCTAGATAACCACTGCCAAATTAATACATGTGTGAACAAATGTAAAGACCTGAACAAGAAAAGAAGGGAGATAGAAGCGTTTGGAACTCACAGTGTACCAGCGACACGAGTGCTGACATGAGTCATGTTCGGTGGCATAAGCCTTGCAAGTCCAAAATCAGATATCTTGGGGGACAAGTGTCTGTCAAGTAAAATGTTGCTTGCCTTGATATCTCTATGAACTATTTGTGGCCTTGCTTCTTCATGAAGAAATGCAAGACCTTTAGCAATCCCAATGCAGATATTGGCACGTGTACTCCAATCAAACTGTACCCCACTCCTAGTGTATCCCCCAGCTGCAAAAAAAAAAAACATTGACTCGGTTAGAGATGACATTACAAACACCTAGAGAGTTTAACAAACAACGAGAATCACCTAGAAGCGTCTTGTCAAGGCTATTGTTCTCGAGATAGTTGTAAACAAGAATCCTATGATTCCCCTCCACGCAGCATCCATATAACTTAACTAGATTCTCATGCTGTATCTCTGATATCACATTGATCTCGGTCAAGAACTCTTTTACACCTTGTCTTGATTCAGCCGACAGGACTTTGATAGCTGCGACCTTTCCATCTTTAAGATGACCCTATAGTCATAGAATTTGTTTTCCCCCAGAGAATTAAGAAGATGAAGAGAGCATTTGAGAAAGAAGAGTAAGCAAAAGATCTTTTTTTCTTATTTACCTTGTACACAGAACCAAACCCTCCTTCTCCAATTTTGTTCACGGGATTGAAATCATCTGTAGCCTGACGAATCTCTTTGTATTTGTAAATCTTTACCTTGTCTGACACTGAAAGTTCTGTTTGCGTATATATATACACACTAATTAGAGGAAACCTTCTATTTAAAAACAATGCAGAAAGTAGTAACCTTTCTATTTCAATAACCATTAAATCATGTATATTTACCTCCATCAACTTCTGAAGGCTTTCCTCCACTCTTGTGGCGTGAGAACCAGAAGCAATCCATCGGTAAAAGACAGGCCTGTGAACTGTTTCTGCGATTAATTATAATGTTTACCCACGAAACAAGATTTGACTTTTAACTAGTAAACCAGCCATAGGTGATACTTGATAGATCCATTTAAATTACAAATAAAAGAATCATTTTCCAGATAATAAACCTTAAAAACACTCTAGTGGAGACCAAAAACCTTAAAAGTTAAAGCAACTATAAAAAGCTGTTAGCTTGCAATCTTGGTCTTCTCAAGATTGAGAGCAAAAACTAGAAACAGACGAGGATTAAACGATATTAACAGAAAAAAAGGAGAGAAGAAAAGAGAAACCCACCTGAGGGAGGGAGAGAGAAAGTGATTCAGAAGTGGCAGGTTTTCTATTTGGCTAAAGTTCGAATATAAAGGCTCTGTCTCTACGCAAAAGTCAAAACAGAGTCGCTGTCTCTCTCTTCTTGTTTGGCCTCGTGTGTGTGTGTGGATATCAGATAACGGGTTTGTTGAGATATATGACTAGAAAAGAGATGAACGAAGAATAACGAAGACGTTCTTTTGTCTGCTGGCGGGTAAAAGTCAACGACTAAGCTGCACAGGTTTGCATCTTATACGTTGCTCTCGACGACCGTCTTTTTTTACTTTTATTTTATTTCTTATATTTTTCCAAATGTCTATCTGGTTAATGATTTATGAAACGACTTTCTTGATAAACCCTCGTTTAACTAATTTGACTTTCGAATAATTAGCAACTCTACGTTTCTTTCATGGGCAAAAATTCTTCATCTTTCTTGGAAAGCACAGAGTCAACTTTTCTTATGCCCCTAATTTTTTTAGAGCTAATTTTTTATGGGTTCACTTGATTTCATATGCTATTTTTTCATAATTTTTTTTTTATCAAAACCGAAAATTCCAAATCAAATTCTTTCTTCTCTTCAAAACTAAATCCTAACACTCCATATGGATTAGTGAACCCTTAGACAAATATTTAAGTTCTATACCTTTCAAATTTGGAAAAAAATATATTTTGAAATCATTTTTAATTATATTTTGATGATTTTTGCGAAAATATGAAAAAACAGTCACGATTCCAGTTTAATTTTACGATTTTTCGTTTGACATATAAAACTAAAAAAAAATATGTCCTCGAGAGATTAAGGAATGAGATATAGGGTCAAATAAGGATTTCCCTCTAAAGGAGATATTATTTTTAGTATTATGCCTATGACAAGTCTAATTATGGATGAACCAATTATTTGCTTTCTTGTTTATAATATTTGAATAAATGCTTTTCAACATGTATTGTCAAAAAAGGAAAGCAAACCTTTCAAAAGAATGCATCATGATTTCCTTTTGTAAAGTTATTTTATTCATATACTTGAATAGAGATTTCTCACAGAGATTCACATACACAAAAGCATTTTATATATCGAAATAATTCACCAAATGAATCAGAGTATTACATTATACACTTTAATCTAACAAACTAACCATGTAGATATATTAGGAATTCTAACCTATTTAATTTGTACTAGTAAGACCATGCCCATTAGGGGTTCATGGGTGGGGTTCACACCCTTCCCAAAAAAAAAAAAAAATATATATGCACAGTGATGAACCCCATCTCCTAAAGTTTTTTGGGTTGAACTCTTTTCTCCTGAAGTTCGTCACTGTAGCGCGGACCCCACGTGTCGTGGTGGCCCGCGATTGGTCAATTTTTTTTTTTTTTTAAGAAAATCAAAAAGAAAATAGAAAAAGTTTAATAATAAAATATTAAAAGGATGAACCCCAAGAGGGGTTCATTGATGGGGGTGCTCTAAGTATCATTGTGTCACACCACCTAGCATAATGAAATTCTATTTTGTTTTTAATTTTAAAATTGAGTGTGAAACTATATATCAATATTAATTAGGCCTCATTTAAATATTTGAAGAGAGAGTAGTCCATATGTAAGCTGCATTAGAGTATCAATCGGTTGCCCTGACCAGATCTGTCCCGTAAAATTTTAGGCACATATTTCAAAGCTCAGCCCGACTCTAAAAAGTTATATAATTTTTTTGAGTCTTTCAGATTTAAAATTTTAAAATTGAATACATTAAATTTAAATAATCATTCATATGTTTATAAATCCAAAATAAAATAAACTTACCTACTAAACCAAATAAAACGTAATAACAAATAAAAATAAAATAAATTCTTTCAATTTTATAGGATCAAGATCATGATGTTCTTCAATGACTTAATGTTCTCATCGTCATCAAAAGTTACATATAAATATAAAAAAAATTGACATGTATATACATATTTAATTTAAAAAGTTTACATTCCGCGATCCAAATAACATATTAATATTTATAAATATTATAAACTAAAATTTAAATTCAATCTAGACTTTCTTTCTTCAGCATTCATAAACTTTAAAATTTTGTTATAAACAAATCAATGTCAAAGCAATCTTAAATTATTAAATATTTTAAATTAATATCAAATATATAGAATAAAAAACTTACCATATAAGAGAATAGTCTAAATTAATCTCTTAGAAAATTAAATATTTTAAATAATTAAATAGATTAAATATTTTTTGAACCGGTTTATCCCAAATATGTTTAACCTCAAAACACTTAAAGTTTAAATAGGTTAAACTCGAAAGACCTAATTTTTAGTTTATATAATTAAATCCAAACTCAGTAATTTATAGTGTTAAACAGAATACTGTGGATTTTGATCATAATTGACATGTCTACAGTTCCATTTGAGGATTAGTTTGAACATTTCTATAGGTTTGGGATACTGTCAATAAAACATATCTATAGGTTCGGGATACTGTTAATAAAAAACTAGTAATAATGTGATAACATGTACGGAATCTATTCTATTAAAAGAGAAGTCACAACTTCTCATTCATGTGTGATATTTTAGAAAATTAACTACTTACTAGAGTTGGTCAAATTGTATTTTTAATATTCATATTATTTCATCTCAATTACTAATCGTCATATTTTCTCCTAGACCAAAACAAAACTATAATTAATCAAACATTAAACCAAAAGCAAACTGTAATTAACCAAACCTAACAAAAAAATCATGAAACAAAACAGAGAGGCACGAATGAACATCTACAATCATTATTATACTATAATTCATCAAAGTCGACCAATTCATTTTAAAGCAACACTTTCTTTCCTTCTTGGTATACATGGCGTTATCAGTTTCACTTTATTTGCAGAACTTCAATTATAATTAATCACAAGTCTGAAGCATTTTGTTTTTAAGCAACAGCTTCGTTGCTTCTTGGTGTACATGGTGTGATCAGTTTCCCATGATTTTTAGAACTTTCTTCTGGTCATTTGATACAGTTTCATTGTTTTAGTTCTTTGATATGTGAATAATTTTTAAAGTACATTCATACATTTTGAAACTCTGAACATATATGAACTTCATATGTGAATAGAACTTCTTCCATCAACTTTTAAAAAATAGATAGATTTTCGTTTGATTAAAAAAGCAATATTATCTTTGATATAATACATATCATTATCGATACTGAACAAAACTATAGAATATTCCAAGCATTATTAAAATATCATAGATTGTTGCCTTGATTTTCTGTGATATTATCCTTAATTCTTTCGGAATATTCAAAACAAAACCATCTTATATACTACAATCACGTTATATAACAACCAATTCAGATAATACTATATTTTAAAAAGATCTTTTATAAATCTCAGAGAATACACTTAATTGAATACACTAGTACTAAATAGACAGCTATATATACAGATAGGAAGACTCATAATATTCTTCATCACTACAAACTCAAAACTTTAAAGCCATGTCTCAGAATAAGATGATTTCTTTGCTCAAAAACGTCAAGCCCTTCAAGCAAGGATGGCTCATTCAAGTGAAATTGCTTCATTCGTGGAGACAGAGAACCAAATATGGAGGAGATACTCTAGAGTTAATTTTCGCTGATCAGACTGTGAGATGATTAGTCCTTATCTGTTTTTAGTAAGATTATGCGTTTATGTACTAAGTTTTGATCTCTATTATTTGATCAGGGTGATAAAATTCACTGTTCGTGCAAGAGGAATTACATTCAACGTACGCACACAGCAAACTGCGTTTTGGTGAATGGCGACTGATAGACACGTTCTCAGTGTCCATGTCAACAGGAATGTACTGTCCAACAAATTATATATGTTTAATATAGTTTGTATACTTATATATGTTTACCATTAATCTATTTGTATATCATTAATCTATTTTACCTTAAACCATTTTTTAAAAAAACTATATAGTTTATTCTCCAAATTTTTAAAAACATAATGTTTAATTATTTACTCGATCATATAAATCTATGGAGCTAAAAGTTTAATTTTTTAAAAACTATCTACATTTATCTCATGATACAATAACTTTGAAAATGACAATAAAACAATTATATAAACATAAATGAAACAAAAACCCGCCCGGTTGGGCGGGTGAAAATCTAGTTTTTTATTAAATATGGATTTTCAATGATAGGTTTTAAAATAATAGTTAAACCTACAAAGTTTTTTTTTTTTTGAAAAAAGAGTTAAACCTACAAAGTTAGGTGATGAAATGCATAAACAATGATACAAATCGTGGATTTGAAAGCAATTACGGTGAAAAGTCAAAGGAAACATGATCACATTTTCTCGTATATAACACGAACACAAGGAAGATATGGGACTATGTTCACACAACAGAAGATGGGGGACTGGTAAAAGGCTAAAAGCAAAAAATTTAAGCTCTAGGGTCAGCGCCTTTTAACAATGATGACGACATTCTTGGGTGAGATGGTGGGATCAATGATGATGGGGAAGCATTACAACTTTTTTTTTTTGGTCAATGATGATGGGGAAGCATTACAACTTTCAGTGTCCTTATTCTTGGAGAAACATAAAAGTGGCGGATGTTATTTTTACGTGGGCCAAAATTATAAAATACTGTTTAATACCTTAATAAATTTGACAGAGGCAATACTAAAAATCTATATAAAATTACACTAAATTTTCAAATCTATGGCGGGCTGCTGCCCCACCCAAATTCAAAGTACATTCGCCACTAAACATAAGTCTATCAAGCAAGATCAATGTCTCAAGCACTGGTCCTAATGCAGCTCAAATAGACCAGTACGGCCCTATCAGTTCCTGCTTTAACACCACCAAATAGACCAGTACGGCCCTATCAACGCTGCCACATCCAACTATCCAAGATAGATACAATAATGGACAATACAGAAGGAAGCTAATGCTTTCAAGGTAAGGTATTTCTCAACTCAGTCGCTCTCTCTTTTGTCTCTGATTCTCACAAATTGACGGATGCTTGTCTTTGGTAATGTTAAACTCGATATAAATAAATAAAAAGCAGGAACTGATAGGCCCGCACTGGTCTGTTCGAGCTGCATTAGGACCAGTGCTTGAGACATTGATCTTGCTTGATAGACTTACGTTTCTCCAAAAACAAGGAGGCTCAATTGAAGCTGTAATGCTTCCCATCTCTCGCCATATCACCTAGGAAATGTCGCCATCATTGCTAAAATGCGCTGACCCTAAAGCTTAAAAACTCTGTTCTGATCCTCTGTAAAACTTTGTCTGACGTATGAAATGTGTTCCTGCTGGAGGTGACGTCTGAAGTTTTATTCATACAGCCCAGGTTTCATTCATCAAATTTCACGGAGCAGTGAAGAAAGTTCACCTGAAGACTCTGTTTTTACCGGTCCAAATTTTCAGTCGTGTGAACACATTCCCATTTATTCCTTCTGTACATGTCTATGTGATACACAAGAAAAAAACATGAAAATGTGATGAAGTTCCCTTCCACTTTCTTATAGCCGTAGTTGCTTTCAAAACCTCTGTTTTGTCATTGTTTATGCATTCATCACCTAACTCTATAGGTTTAAAACTATATTTTTTAACATTTAATTCAGAATCTCAATATTTAATAAGCAGTTCCGTGTTTTTTTTCTTATACACGTTATCACACAACACAGCGTTACATGTTAGACCAAATTGAATTGGGTATAAATCATAATCGATTTTCATGGCTATTTTGTAAGATTAAAGTGTATCTGGTAACCATACTATTCATTGTATAAGTTATTCAATAAATAGTAGAATCATTTTGTGTGTGTGAAACCCGTGTGAGAAATCTCTATTGAAATTATATATGAATAAAAAATTAACAAAACAAAACAACATGCATTTTTTGACAACGAAGTATTGGTTTTTCTTTCGAAGAAGATTGATCTTTTGAGCATCATGCTTGATGTAACGAGAAGCTGTTGGAGATTTCCCATGGATCCTTAAACTTAGACAACAAGGGAGAGATTGTTGAGTTATGTTGACTGAGTTTGTATGAAGCTGTGAGACGCAACATGAGTAGCTGTGACAAGACGATGTCTAGAAGGTGCTGAACGTAGAAAACAAAGTTGCTGCAGCGGTGAAGCTTTGGTTCGTGCACCTGTGTTACACATGGAGAGTGGTGTGTGACACACGCTTCGAAGAAGAAAAAAGAAATATCAAAATGCGATGATGTGGGATATTTTCTTATGCAATGGATGACTATTAAAGGAAAAGAGTCACGTGGGCTTCAAGACATTAGAAGATCTATATGAACTTAGTTACAACAAAAAGCCTAATTAATAAGATGAGATTAGTGGGCTTGAGAAGATTAGAGTTTACTCGTTGGAGTATAAAGAGACGAAGGCGGTGACAGGAGCAGTCACGCGTCTAGGATTTATTGAAGATGCATATGGATGTGTATGACGTCGTCCTACCAGACAGTTGAGAGATCTGTTGGTAGTTTTGTTAGAGAGAATTATACTCGTCAAGAAGACAAAGAGTAGTAGTTCTCTCATCATTATAATTCTAGATAAGAGTGGTCGGCACGGATGTGTGCTGGTACCATATAGCAATTGTAGTTGCTATCTTTTCTAGTGAATGAGTTCTAGACTTGGTCCCGGGGATGTAGGAAACAAACCTCGTTAACAAATTTCTATGTGTCCTTTCTTTATGCACTAACATACTTGCGATCTAAGATATTTGCATACAGATACATAGACTAGCCATGAATCTGTTCTTACGTCTTTTTCCTGTTGACCATACATGTTGAAGAGCGTTTGTTCCAAATATTGTAATCAGGAAGGAAAATAATTGGTTCATCCTTAATGGACAAGACATTGGCCTATACTAAAAAAACAATATTTATACCAAGAAAGATGAAGAATTATGCCCATGAATAAATCATAGATTAAAGATTAGTGATAATACGAAATATTTGAATTATGCCCATGAATAAAGCATAGATTAAAGATTAGTGGTAATACGAAATAATTAAATAATTAAACGACTAAGAAAGTCGGTTCATAAATGATTAACGGGGAGATGAGAAAGAGAGAAAAATAAAGTAAGAAAAGACCGTAGCGTTGCTTGGTCGTCAGAGCAACTAATAAAGAAAGATACTGACGTCTGTTTATAATTGACTTTTACCCGCCTCTATAAATCGACCCTCTTCCTGCTTCTTCTTGTAATCACTTTCACTTTCATGTATATCCTAATCCTTTATATATCACAACCTCAATAGGATTAGGATAACTTATAACCTAAGCTAACTTCAAGTTTATCTCAATATTGTCCCCCCTAAGCTTGAAGTCTTCATCTTTCACATTTTGAACTCCAATCAGTCTTCTCATATCTGCAAACTTAGCACGGCCAAGTGACTTGGTTAATATGTCCGCCTTTTGTTCATTCCCTGGAACATAGTCAACCTCAACTTGCTCGTTTTCTACACACTCTCTTATAAAGTGAAATCTCCGATGTATATGCTTGCTTCGTCCGTGGAACACATGATTCTTAGTGAGAGCAATTGCTGACTTGTTATCAACTCTAATAGTTGTTTTCTTGCATGTCTCACCAACAACTTCGCTTAAGAGTTCTTGGAGCCAGATAGCTTGCTTCGCTGCCTCTGTTGCGGCCATAAACTCAGCCTCACACGACGATAACGCCACGACCTCCTGTTTTTGAGAACACCAAGTTATAGGACTCTGATTGAGGTAGAATATGTGTCCGGTTGTGCTTCTTCCATCGTCAATATCAACGTTATGTGAGCTATCACAGAAACTGACCAACTCTTGACTTGTAGACCTTCCGAAACAGAGCCCTAATGATGTAGTTCCGCGTAAGTATCTCAGGATTTGTTTCAACGCTGCTCCGTGGGATTCCTTTGGATCCTGCATATACCTGCTAAGTAACCCAACACTATAAGATAGGTCAGGTCGTGTATGCAATAGATAACGAAGACACCCAATGCTTCTCATGTATTCTCTTTCATTAATGCTTCTCTCGTTTGAAGCCTTTGACAGTCTCAGGTTTATGTCCATAGGTATATGAGTAAGATTGCACCCGTCCATGCTTGCTTCCTCGAGAATCTTACGGGCATATTTATCTTGTGACAATACGATTCTTCCATTAAGCTGACTAACTTCAATACCCAAGTAGTAAGTTAACTCGCCCAAATCACTCATCTCGAACTTCTCTGACATCTCTCGTTTGAACTCCATGATCGCTTGTACACACGAACCTATGACAAGCAAGTCATCGACGTATACACAAACAATAAGAAGTCCTCGTTTTTCTTCTCTTCTATAAAGTGATGGTTCCTTGGAGCATCTAGTGAAACCAAGACTGTGTAGAATTCTATTGAGCTTCACATTCCAGGCCCTAGGAGCTTGTCTTAATCCATAGAGAGCTTTGTTTAATTTATAAACCTTCTCTTCCTTTCCCTTGATCTCGAACCCCTCAGGTTGTGTAACATACACTTCTTCCTTCAAATCTCCATGTAAGAATGCGGTTTTAACATCTAGATGATGTATAACCCATCCTTTAGAAGCTGCAAACGCAATAACAAGTCTGATTGTCTCAATACGGGCCACTGGAGCGAAAACCTCGTCATAATCAATACCATGACGTTGAACATAACCCTTAGCTACCAGTCGAGCTTTGTATTTGCTAATGCTTCCATCTGCATTCCGTTTTATTTTGAAAACCCATTTCAAACCAATAGGTTTGAATCCTTTAGGTAAGTCAACAAGAATCCATGTGTTGTTTTTCTCTATTGAGAACAACTCATCTTTGCACGCGTCGATCCAAACTTGTAGTTTCTTCGCCTCATTGTAGTCCCAGGGTTCATTATTAATAACCATTAGGAGTCTTTCACACTCCACTTCTGCAAGAAGAATGTAATCATCTAAGTATGATGGCTTTGTACTTACTCTCGATGATCTCCTAACAAACGGCGGTGACTGTTCTTCACTGTCTTCCCCGTCTTCTTCCTCCTCTTCTGCATCTTCTTCTTCCTCGTGTTCTGGTTCATCGTTCGGTATATCTTCAGTATAACTTTCATCATCTTGTAGAGGCATTATTTCGATTTCAAACGCACCAGAGTCACTTTTACCCATCTCAGTCGAGTCCCAATTCCATCGTTTAGCTTCATCAAAGAAAACATCACGGCTAACAACAATCTTCTTACTAGAAGGATCAAACAGACGGTAGGCTTTAGTCCCTGGCTCAATTCCTAGATGTACTAAAACTCTGGAACGATCATCCAACTTTCTTCTGCCCACTGTCTCTGTTCTAGCATAACATACACACCCAAAAACTTTAATATGCTCAATGTTTGGAGGTCGGTTTCGTAGAGCTTCATAAGGTGTTTGTTCGGATAAGGCTCTTGTTGAGATCCTATTAATCAGATAAGTGGCGTGTCTTACTGCTTCTCCCCAAAGACTATTTGGTACACTCATATGTTTCAGTAAGCTTCTTGTCATCTCAAACAGAGTACGGTTTCGACGCTCTACGACTCCATTCTGTTGTGGTGAATAAGGTGCTGTTAAGTGCCTCACGATCCCATTCTTATCGCAATAATCCTTAAATTCATAAGAAGTAAACTCGCCACCTCTGTCAGTTCGGAGTGTTTTTACTGTCAACTTTGTTTCTTGCTCCACAAGTTTCTTGAAGTTTCTGAACTTATCAAAGGCTTCACTCTTCTCTGCAAGTAATATCGTCCACATGTACCTTGAAAAATCATCAATCAAAACAAAGACATAACGCTTCTGTCCTGGTGTAGGAGGTACAATGGGTCCGCATAAGTCTCCATGAACAAGTTCTAGTGGTTGTGTTGCTCTGTAAGATGTTGCCGATGGGAATGGTTTCCTGGTTTGTTTACCGAGTAAACATGAAACACAGGTCTCCTTCTCTATCGTCATACTAGGCAATCCGACCACCAATTTTTATTCATCATTAGCTTCATGGTTTCGTTGTTGAGATGACCTAGCCTTGCATGCCATTTAGAAGACTCTGACACGGTTGATACTTGTAAACATTTGATGGTATCGGACTGAAGAACAACTTTATAGAGACGATTCTTTGATCTTTTACATTGGATCCTTAGTTGTCCAGCCGATCAAATACCTTCAGCACATCTTCTTTCATACTCACCTTGCATCCTGCTTCGGTAGCTTGTCCCAAGCTTACTATATTACTTTTCAATCCAGGTATGTAATAGACATTAGTTAGTATCTTCTTGTCGCCTCCCTTCAAAATAAATCTGATGGAGCCTTTTCCTTTAATTTCAATGCGGGAATCATCACCAAACCGAACTATTCCAGTCACACTTTCATCAAGTTTGTAGAAAACCAAACGGTTTCCACTCATATGGTTACTGGCTCCGTTGTCGAGATACCATACATTCTCCATTCCTTGCTCATCTTCGAATATGCTTGGCTTCACCTTCTTTTCGTTTAGGTATACTACTTCATGTACCATTAATTTATCTGCATCTTGTGTATCATCTTCTTTTTTCTCTACTGTCTCTTGTAGTTTAAGCTTTGCGTCAGGACATTCTGAGGCATAGTGACCGGTTTTGTCACAAGAGAAGCAAGTAATGTGACTTTTATCTTTGGTTCCATAATTGCCCTGTTTGTAAGCTTCTCTTTGTGCGTAAAAACCTCCAGACCGTCCCCGGCCTCTACCGCCTCTCCATGCTCCTCGTGTGCCTCGTCCTCGTCCTCTTCCAGGTCCGTAACCATCATACTGAGACTCATTACTAGCGTACATAAGCTTATCTTTGTCATCACTCTGTTCTTCATCATCTTCTTCATTTATCCTTTCTTCATATGCTTTCAATCTTCCAACTATATCTTCAAAGCTAGTTTCGTTAAGGTTTAGCATTTGTTCGATAGAGGCAACTATTTGAATATACTTCTTCCTTGGTAAGCTCTTCAAGAACTTCTTCACAAGTTTCGGTTCTTCTATCACCTCACCAAATGATGCGCACTTTGAGGATATTTCAGTTAACTTCCCAATGAAACTATCGATGGTATCCTCTCCCTTCATCTTTAGTTTATCGAAATCTGACATTAGAGTACAGAGTCGTGCTTCTCGTACTCTTTCGGCTCCTACATGTCTTGTTTTGATCGCATCCCAAACAGCCTTAGCTGTATCTAGATTACCTACTTGCAGCGTTAGTGCTTCCGGTATAGACTGGAACATTAATGCTATGGCCATGTAGTTTTTCTTCACATGTTTGCTTCCGTCTTCGATTGTTTCCCAGACATCGTTAACCTTAAGAACGATCGTCATCCTCATAGCCCAGACAGTATAGTTTGACGATGTCAGCATAGGTAGCTTAATAGATGAAGATCCAACATCTTTGTTGCTTGTTTCGGCTTCGTTCTTCACTTCCTTCACGTCTCCCATGGTAATCACAGAAAAGCTTCGTGCTCTCGGTTATTAACCTGTCGCTCTGATACCAAATATCGAAATCAAGAATGCTTCGCAAGTCCTCTGTTTTATTAAAGCAAAGGATCTTTCAAACTTACAATCTTTTTGTTATGTCTTACATCTCCACTTTCGTATCATATATATAGGTCTAGCTATTTCCTAAACCTACTTGTAATCACTTTCACTTTCATGTATATCCTAATCCTTTATATATCACAACCTCAATAGGATTAGGATAACCTATAACCTAAGCTAACTTCAAGTTTATCTCAACACTCTTAACTAACCTTGCGGATTCCGACTGACCGAACATCCCAAACTGAACTTAACCAAACTTTTGGCCTTTGGTTCACTCTCGGTTTTGAAATCGGTTTGATTTGGAAGGTTTTTCAAAATCAATTTGGTCACCGGTTTGGTTTAGTTTGGTTTAATGAAACATTTAACCAAATCATTTAAGAAATTATTACTCAAACTAAACCGATATATATGGAATTTAGACTGATGTTAACCAACAAGGCAACAATCAATTAAACTAGCAAAGGTAATCAATTTAATCGAAAATACCTGATTTTAACTGATTTAAACCAAATTTTAATTATTATTTTTAAAAACAACCTTCGGTTAATTTGGATTTTGAAACTGGAAACCAAAATTAACCGATAATAGAATTGAACCAAAATGTTATTTGTAGTAATGTCAAATGGGCGGGTTATTAATGGGCGGCCCATGTCCAAATTGATATGGACCGAAATGGACAGATTCATATTAGACCATAATTAAATTTTGTCCAAATGGGTAAACCCAATTACATCATGGACAACATTGGGCTTAACCACTTGGACAATGGGCGACCCAATAAACTTAAATGTCTAGGGTTTAGAAGATTAGAAGAAAACACAAATCACTTTTTTGTCGTCTGTGTTTCTTCTGCGATTTCTTCGATTCTTCTTTGTATAACAATTTTCCGCCAATACCGAAAAACACAATTTCCCGCCAAAATCAGAAAACACAATTTTTCGCCAAAAACGAAAAACGCAGTTCCCCACCAAAAGCGAAAAACATAATTTCCCGTCAAAACCGAAAACATAATTTCCCGTGAAAACCGGAAGAAAACATAGTTGCCTACCAAAACCAGAAAAACACAATTTCTCGGCAAAACCGAAAAATACAATTTTCCCCCAAAACCGAAAAGCCCAATTTCTGCCAAAACCGAAAAACCTAATTTCTCGCCAAAACCGAAAAACCCAATTTCCCGCCAAAACCGAAAATGCAATTTCCCGTCAAAACCGGAAAAACGCAATTTCCCGCCAAAACCAAAAAATGTAATTTCTCGCTAAAATCGGAAAACGCTATTTCCCGCAAAAACCGAAAAACGCAATTTCTCATAGAAACGGGAAACACACAATTTCCTGCCAAAACCAACAAATATAATTTCCCGCAAAATTTGAAAAACGTAATTTTCCGCTAAAACCGGAAAATGCAGTTTCTCGCGAAAACTAGAAAACATAATTTTCTGTCAAAACCGAAAAACGTAATTTCCCACAAAAATCGAAAAAACTGAAATTATGTTGTTTACATTAAATGGATGTATGGATCCCATGGACAGCCCAACAAATCATGGTCTTATTTGGTTATGGTCTCATTTGGATATGGTTCTATTTGGGCTTCGACCAAAAATGTCCAACAAAAAATGAAGCCCATTCGGACACGCCCAAACCCGCCCAACCACCCAATTGACATCTCTAGTTATTCGGTTAAATTTGGAACTATTTTTTTAAAAAAAAATTTGTTAATCAAAAACCAAAAATTCGGTTCGATTTGGTTCGGAAAACCTAAACCACAGGCCTAGTGCTGACATATGTGTTCACATATGTTTTTGGGCAGTGGTTATTTAGCACCAGAGTATGCGGCTAGGGGGCAATTGACGCGTAAAGCCGATGTATACAGCTTTGGAGTCCTTCTTATGGAGATAGTAAGTGGAAGAAGTAACAAGAACACACGGTCACCAACAAAATATCAATATATTCTTGAAAGAGTAAGCTCTTGTTTATCTGGTCTAGTTCGCAGTGTCTAAGCTCTTACTTTGAGAGATAACCTTGTCTTATATTCCACAGGCTTGGGAACTCTATGAGCGGAATGAGCTCGTGGATCTTGTTGACATAGGGTTAAACGGAATCTTTGACGCAGAGGAAGCTTGCCTGTACCTAAAAATAGGCCTTTTGTGCACGCAAGACAGTCCTCAGCTAAGGCCAACTATGTCCACAGTGGTGAAGTTGTTAACGGGGGAGAAGAATATAGACAATAAGAAAATAACAAGGCCGGGTTTGATATCTGATTTTATGGAGTTGAAAGTGAGAGAACCGGTGGAAACAAAGACAGAGGAAGTGAACAGACACAACTACACAGATCCTAATTCTTATAATGCCTCGCCTATCTCCGGGACTAGTGACAACTCAAATGATTACTCATCAGGGGTTTCATCAACTAATGCGGTTTGTTCATTCAGCAGTACCATTTAGAAAATAAATGTGTTCTCTTTTTTTGAGTGTTTGATGTTTTTGTGTGTCATCATCATCGTTGAGTGTTTGATGTTTTTTGTGTGTATATAAGATTGAAAATTAAATACCAATTGGTCCTAGAAGAAAAAGAAGTAGATTTGACACTTTTTTCATCAGGGTTGGAAGCGTTGGAGTCGCTCTATGCTACTCAAGTCAGAGCATAAGCTAATGATGCTTTTGGCTACTGGACTTTCGCCATAAAATGCAACACTCCACTACTTGCCTTGCAGCACGGCAGATTTATTTGTGCTTATTTTTGCGCTGTAATGCAATGTTTTGGGGAAGACGGAAACAATTTTTCTATAATAATAAAAATTTATTATAGTTAATATAGAGCAATTATAATTACTATACATTAACTAAGAGGTAAAAAATTGTAGAAACCCTCTTGATTCAGTAATTTGACTAATGGTTTATTAATACTTTTATATAATTATCATCGTTTAAAAAAGATAGAAAGCCTAACAATCAGTCATTTATGGTCCAATCCAAAGCATGTCGAAGTTAATAAAGAAATTGAATTGAGTTTGAATCGTAAACCACAAAAGTTGGGACAAATATCATAAAAACCTTAAAAGAGAGAAAAATTCAACTTTATAGTATTGGATATTTTTTCTCTAGAACATAGAAACTAAGATGTGTTTGTGGGAGTTTATTTATAGTGATCGTTAGAATTTCTAAAATATAGTGTTATTGGTTTATAGAATCTCACATCCTCAAGAGAATCTAGTGTTATTGGTTTGATGATTTAGTAATTTTATACATAATCTTTTGTTATTTAAAAAGTTTAGATTTTAATGATTCTTTAAATCTATTAAAGTTTGTGTTTTTGGGAGTTGTAGTCTTCACTATTTAACTTATATAGAGTTTATTGATTTTAAAAGTTGATAGATTTGTTAAAATTTGGTAAGAGTTGTAGAGAGTTTTGTATATTGTGAAAATATGTAGAAATAAATTATTGTAATGATTTTAAGAATCTAAGGTAAATATGTAGTATTCTCCAAATCTTGTTTCATGAGTTAAATGGTTAAGAATATAATTCCCAATAACACTAACTTTAATAGATTTATGAAATCATTAAAATCTAAACATTTTGAATAACAAAAGATTTGTAGAGAATTGTAAATCATTATACCAATAATAAAAGATTTGTAGAGAATTTTATAATCATCATACCAATAACACTAGATTTTATAAATTCTTAAAATCATTAAAAGTATACTTCCCACTAACACCCCCTATATGTTTGTATTCCAATCTATTGCAACACACGATATAAACGGTTCTTCCTAAAAATCAAATGAGTACATTTTCTATTCTCTAATTCGTAGACATATTTTAAATAAAAAAGAGTCGAGAGAAGTAGTTCAAAGAGTTAGATTACCAAAACACAATCGAATTTCTATATTATCAAGAAAATCTAATAAAAATGCATAGTTATAAACTTCAAAACATTCAAAATATTCTATAATTATAAATCTATCATTAATAAGTTTAAATCAGTTATTTATCAGATACAAGACATATTGTACAAACAGACTTAATCTTCGACATATCGAGAATTGAAAACGAAGCTGAAGCAGAACAAAAGGAAAACAAAAATAAAATAAAATAAAATTGAATCAATATTCACAAATATATGAATAGTTCATATATCTCTGAAATAGAAAACCTGAAAGCAAATCAAAAATCAAAATGAAAACCGAATGTATAGTCAAAGACCCAAATTATACCTTATATACTTTAAAATATTAATTATATTTAGTTTTAAATTTATCAAATATTCTAAAAATCCTAATTATAGACCAAATGTTCCAAAACAGGATTATCTTATTATTTTTTATTCGGAATATTTAAATTTACTATTTTTCGACAGAATTGAATCATCCGAATATTTTTTTTCATATATTAAAATTTACCTGAGTTATCCGATACTTAATCTAAAAATGTGAGTTTTATCCAAATTATCTGAGATTATTCAAAAACAGGAACCAAAACAGAATATAACTGAACTCAAAATTTTATCAGGTCTTAACATTGTTACATGAACCAAACTGGAAACCATAATAATCAAACCAAAATCAAACTCAATTCATAACTCATCTACCGGTTTCTATAAACAGAAAGCCACAACATCACCAAACCGAAAACCAAAAAAAGTTTGAAACCGAAACTGAAACTGAACCCAAGCCTAAACATATTACTAAACAAAAAAAAAAGGTTAATAAATTTAGCTGCAAAAAAATATGTCATGCAAAACATGTCATGCAAAAATCTAAAAGAAAAAGTTTTGTAAGACACCACATTTAAAAGCAGCCATCAAACGTGATACATAGGCCTTATAAGCTAAAAAGCCCTTTTAAAATAAAAAAACCTGCCGCGAACGAAAGGACTTTCTTTCACAGTCTCTCCTCTTTACTTTTTATCCGCTCCGCTAGGGTTTCTCTTGAAGCAGAGAAGAGTCTCGCTTTTGCTCGATTCGCTCTCCCCATGGCGAAACCAAGCCGTGGCCGTCGTTCCCCTTCCGCCTCTGGATCCTCGTCTCGGTCCAGTTCCAGATCTCGTTCCCGCTCCGGCTCGAGTCGGTCCAGGTCTACTTCTTCGTCTCCTTCCCGTAGCGTCAGCTCAGGGAGTCGCAGCCCTCCTCGTCGCGGAAAAAGGTTAGGGTTTCTTTCTCGCCTTTTGGATTGGTTATGTTGCTCCTTTAGGAAGTCGATTGAGTCCAAATCTGGTTCAGCTTTGTGAAGATGTTTGTACATGATTGTAATATCTTATGGTGAATGTTCTGTTATATCTTACAGCTCTGCTGGTGCTCCTGCTAGTAGGCGAGGTCGCTCTCCTCCACAGTCCAAAGGAGCCGCCTCTTCACCCTCTAAGTAAAATCTCCAACTCATACGCATATGCTACTTAATAATGTCACGTGTCAACTCATGTGTTGTTGAATTGAAAGTCTCAGTTTTTGTGCTTTCTTTTTTTGCTGATTTTTTACAAATCGAATTATTAATTTCAGGAAAGCTACACCTATTCAGGAATCACTTGTTCTCCATGTTGATTCTCTTACCAGGAATGTTAACGAAGGCCATCTCAAAGAAATATTTGGTATGTGAAATTGCTCCTGCATTTCATCACCTGATAATTGTGTGTAGCAGTACTATATAGTTCATGGATATTCGCTGGCATTGTCGTTTTTTTTTTGTATTGTGCTGGTGCTGGCCATTTTGCTTGGCTACATGTTCATTGCTTCTTTTTCTTTTCTCGTATTATTAGGCAACTTTGGTGAAGTTGTACACGTAGAACTTGCGATGGATCGATCTGTAAGTTGCTATTTCACTCTTCTCTGTTGTTTCTGGCATTACTTGTTTAAGAAATTTGTTCATAACCTCTTTTTACATACTGACAGGTTAATCTTCCAAAAGGATATGCTTATGTTGAGTTCAAGGCAAGATCTGATGCTGAGAAAGCTCAGCTCTCTATGGATGGCGTATGTCTCTCTTCATTATGAAATGCACTATCTTATTATCTCAACATATTATCTGAGAAGATTTATTGCATGCGTTTTTTTGTTTGCTTAACGCAGGGCCAAATTGATGGAAATTTTGTGAAAGCAAAGTTCACACTACCACCGCGTCAGAAAGTACCTCCACCCCCTAAACCTGTTTCTAGTGCACCAAAAAATGAGGCTCCAAAATCTGATAATGCCAGCGCTGACATTGAGAAAGATGGGCCCAAGCGCCCAAGAGAGGGTACGTCTATGTTCATGTTTTGTCATTTTTGTTATTGTTGTATATATGCTTCATATGGTATTAATGATTATTACCATGTGATTAGCTTCTCCACAACGCAAAGCATCACTTTCTCCAAGAAGGCGATCACCACTACCTAGGAGAGGCGCATCACCTAGGAGATTACCTGTTTCTTCTCCTCGCCGGAGGCCTGGCTCTCCTATCCGCCGTCGCGGTGATACACCACCTAGACGCAGGGCAGGATCGCCAGCTAGAGGCCGTTCTCCATCTTCTCCCCCTCCAAGACGAAATAGATCTCCTCCAAGGTTAGTTGTGGTAGCATCTGTTGTATGGTGTTTTCAGAACCAATAGACTCACCTTTTACATGTCAACAGGGGCTCCCCTAGAAGAATCCGTGGCAGTCCTGTTCGAAGACGGTCTCCTCCTCCTCTAAGGCGAAGGTAAGTCTATGCGTTACACATTATACTCCTAGTGATTGCGAGTATGGAAATTACTGCTTCACTAGGCTATGGTACGTAGTACATTAGAGCTGGAAAACGTGTCAGTTTTGTAAATATTTGGGCATGTTTCAGGTCACCTCCAAGGAGGCTACGCAGTCCCCTCAGAAGATCTCCAATCCGCAGACGTAGCCGATCCCCAATTCGTAGGCCTGTTCGCTCTCGTTCAAGGTCCATCTCACCCCGCAGGTATGTTTTAACCCATTTAAGATGCTGTAGGGTTATCTTTGACATCTCCTGGATTTATTGGACTGCAGTTGCATAGCCAAGATAGTACATATGATATAAGAGAGCCATGACATATTTTTTAATTTTGCATAATTGACGCGTTTACTTCCGATTGCCTACTGTGTGTTATCCTTGTTTGTTGGTTTGTTACATATTTGTTCATAGCGACGTGTATACCAAATATGACCAAGTTATATAATATCTATGTGGAGTCTGCAATTGGTGTAAATTTGTTTTCAATTCTAAGCAGGGGACGAGGTCCAGCTGGGAGACGTGGGAGGTCATCTTCTTACTCTAGTTCGCCTAGTCCCAGAAGGGTAAGGGCTTGTTGCTCATCCCTTTTAATTTATAAAAATGTTGATACCTTGTTTAGATATGTGTTTTGACTTTCTGTGTGCGTTTACTAATACAGGTTCCTAGGAAGATTTCAAGGAGCCGCAGTCCTAAGAGGTAAATTACTTTCTTCGCTTAAAACATGTTTTTATCTTAAACCTAGAAACAATTTAGTTTGCACTCTGTAGTATGCATTAGTATAAAATTGCTCGACTGTTAGTCCAACATCTGATGGGAGACGTATAGTAGTAGGAACTGACGTCAGTAAATGATTGACTTGATACCTATTGAATCCACGTGATTGATATTTAAGATCAATAATAGAATATGCTCACCAGTGTTATAAAAAGACAGTATGGTTAAGTGCATAATAACAGTGGTGATAATCTTGGATCTGATAGTTAATGAGATTATGATAGAAAAGGACAAGGATTTGGTTCAAATAATCTGTAAATGTTTTTGATCACAAAGTCTAATCTAAATAGAACGGATTTGTTGTTGCTTAATGTGCAGGCCACTGAGAGGAAAAAGAAGCAGCAGTAACAGCAGCAGTAGCAGCTCACCGCCTCCTCGCAAAACATAATGTAATAAGAATGTACTGAAGTCTTTTAGCTTGTCTTTATTCATCAAGCCTCGGCAGAACTTTTACCAGTAACCAAATGAGAGTTGTGGCTAGTGTTGGATGTTCAAAGATGCTTTTGTGCAAGTCGTGTGATTTGGATTTCGGTAGTATTATTTAATGAGTTGTGACGATAGACTATTTTATTTTTTCACTCCCGTAATAAAGAAGCTAAAAAGACTTTTGATGAAAATGTAATAAATGGATGAACCCGATCTTGTTAGGTAACAACTCTCAAGTATTCCTCTTTGTTATTCCATGAGATTTGACTTGTTTTTCTAAAATCGTAGCACCCCAGCGACGACATAAAATCGTAACGGTATGCTTCTCCTTCACTCGATGAGACAGTACAAAACAATTATGCATCAAGATCCATACAAGTGAGATATGTACATCATTGGGCTTGACAAGGTTGTGTTTCAGACAAACTTGGGTGTTCCAAGTAAAGCTGCAAGCAGAGTGGGTCGCTGTTCAGGGACTTGACAGGCGTTATAACTGGCGGCTTCAGCCACTGCTTTGTATCTGTTGGGATCCATAGCTCACCTTCTTTGCTTGAACCCACTTCAGGAAGTGACCTCAGATAAGCCGTTACCTCCCATCTACAATCTGTATTTATGAAAAGATCAAAACAAAGCTTTGGAACGTAGAAACATCATCGTTATAAGATGAGCTAGAGAAGTATTTACTTTGAGGAAGAGGCTTGACAAGGGGTTCTGCGACAGAAAGCTTGACTAAGAAGGACCTAAGCGCAAATTCCAATTGATTCTCATTTACAGAAGCAGCAGAAGACGGGTTAATGGTGAGCTTGAAGATGAACCTCTCCACAGGAACATTATCATTACTGAAAAAGATGACTGCTACTCTTTCAACAAGACCCTGTTACAAACACTGTTCATGCGTCATTCTATAAAACATTAATTGATGCACCAAGATGAGAGATTTTAACAAGTAAGGTGTATATGCTAAACTGGTAATGTTTATAGAGAGGTCAAGAATCTAAGTGAAGAAAACGTTTGATAGATTGCAGATTACCACACTAACCTTTTGGATAAAAGGAAGTAAACTAGAAGCAGCAGAGTGAATATAGTCGCGTAGCTCAGGATGTCTTGCTCTTTGCACCACCACATTCATATATCTCCTCCTTTCAAACGCCGCTTCACAAAACGCACAAGACAAGACCGAGGTACAACTCAACAAACCAAATCAACACAAAATTCAAAACCTGTTTACATCTATCTCTCTCTCTTACTCACCAGATGGGTAAAAACCTTTGAGGAAAACAATCATCGTGATGGCTACTTCCAAAAACTCCACCAGAGTACGAGCAACTTCTCCTGGGGGTATGATGAGACAAAGCCAAACTCAATCATTGCATATTCACGAGATTAAAAAGTTTTTGAAACCAGAAAGAGTTACCTGTCTGATTATTACCATCCTTCATGTTCATCAGCGTCTAAACAATCGCCGTCGAAGGAGGCCTCGCCGTGAATCTTTGAACTCCCTCCTCGTTTCGTCTAACAACTCACGCGACGAACACGTGACTCTTTAATTATATATGGGCTTCAGTTCATGAGCCCAGTAAATTACTTCTCACGGGCCTAAGTTTATGTAAATTTTTCTTTTCATTAGTGAATCTCTCTCTCCCCTCCGCCTTGTCGGAAAAGTTTTCGCCGGAGCACCATAGACGGAATCTGGAAAGGTTTGATCTTGTTTTCTGAACTCGTCTTCTTCTTTTATCTCTTTGAAATTCTATTTGAATTCGCATTTAAGTGGATTAGTAACAGAGTCTGAGCTTGATAAAGTTTTGTAATGATTTTAAGTTTGGTGATAGAGAAGAGGATAGCATGAGGGGAAAGAGAGGAAGGGCTTGTGTAGTGGTACTTGGAGATCTTGGCCGAAGTCCTCGGATGCAATATCACGCTCTTTCTCTTGCTCGTCAGGTTCATTTCTCTGTTTGGCTTTCTTTTTTTTTTTGCAAAGCATTATATTTGATCACGTTATATCTCAATGCAGGCATCGTTTCAAGTGGACATTGTTGCATATGGAGGTAAAGATTCATACTTCAGTGTGCATTCTTGTGACTCATTGTTTTTGAATGCTTTTAGGTTTTTCATGATTAGGTTCTATACCCCATGAAGCTGTTTTAAAGCACCCATCTATCCACATTCATACCATGGTACTCTTCCATCAACTCATCAAACATATAAACTGCTAGAATAATATAATGTAGATTCATCTACTTTTGGGGTAACATAGGCGCAGCCTCGGTTCATTCAGCTCTTTCCGAAGATACTCTATCCTGTGACTCTCTTGCTCAAGGCATTTATTCAGTTCACAATGCTTCTCTGGTTTCTTTTCGTCAAAGTACCAGCACCTGACCTTTTCTTGGTTCAGGTAATAATGTCTTTCTTCTTTTCATTTTTTTAGCATTTCTAGCTTTTCTTGCCGAAGTTAAACAGAGCTCTTTCTGCAGAACCCTCCTTCCGTTCCAACACTAGTCGCTGTTAAGTGGGCGAGTTCATGGAGGCGTGCAGCGTTTGTTGTCGATTGGCATAATTTTGGATATACTTTGCTGGCATTGTCCTTGGGAAGAAACAACGTCTTTGTATCCGTTTACCGCTGGTAAATATTATATACAACCTTTTTATAATAGCCTAAACTATTGATAGTTCTAAGGTTGAAG
Source organism: Raphanus sativus (assembly GCF_000801105.2). NCBI lineage: Eukaryota > Viridiplantae > Streptophyta > Magnoliopsida > Brassicales > Brassicaceae > Raphanus > Raphanus sativus. The sequence goes on along the minus strand of NC_079516.1, from coordinate 38,465,423 downwards.
TGATGGTTATCTTTTGCATGCTTTAGGATTGAGATGCATTACGGAAAGATGGCAACAGGTTCGCTATGTGTGACAAAAGCAATGCAACATGAACTTGAACAGAATTGGGGAGTAAGGTGAGATGAAATTGCTCATAGATCATAACCAGTATAAAACTTGGTTCTCAAGTAAAGAAAAGTTATGTGATTCTGATTTTGTATGCTATAAAATTGAAACACAGAGCCAAAGTTTTGTATGATCAGCCTCCTGAGTTTTTCCGCCCTGCTTTGCTTGAAGAAAGGCACGAGGTTTAGCTTTCTCTATTCTCTTTAACAGCCATTTTCACTGTGGGTAGAGTTCGGCATTTAGAGTAGCAGAAAATTTGGTTTTACTTGTTTAGTTGTTTTGCCGAGTGAAGAAAGATCTTTGCCATCCATCTGGTGTCTATGATTTCATCAGTAGAGGTATCTATCTCCTTGAAATTAAAAGTCCCATGTTCTGTTTCCTTTTGAGCTTCTCCAATCATTTCATTCTGATACCAAATTTTTGTAATTCAAATCTAGAGTTGGAGAATCAACAGCTTGGCGGAACCCTTTTTACTACCAAAACAAATACTGACATCTTGCTGAAGCAAAACAGACCAGCTCTAGTTGTAAGTAGTACAAGCTGGTGAGGACACATCATCATTCTTCCTTCACTTGTGGTATCATCATCTTTCCATGACACTGAATACTATAGAATATGAACTTTGCAGGACCCCTGATGAAAATTTTGGTATCCTATTAGAAGCCGCAGTGATGTATGATCGGCGCGTTGCTGCAAGATCGAAAGGAAGTGATACAGCCGAAGTTTCAGAAGAACAAGACCTTTACCCCAATCTGTTGTTCATCATTACAGGTGAAGATATAACTTCGTTTTTGTTATTCAATCATGTTTTTGATCCTGAGATATTTGCATTGCCCATGAAGGTAAAGGACCTGAAAAGGAGATGTACGAGGAGAAAATCAAAAGATTGAACCTCAAACATGTGGCGTTCCGGACAATGTGGCTCGCAGCTGAAGATTACCCACTGCTTTTAGGTTCTGCAGATCTAGGTGTTTGCTTACACACTTCCTCATCGGGTTTAGACCTTCCAATGAAGGTAATAATAAAGTCCATTATAAGGTTTAAGACTGTGTCTTTTTCAGTTTGTCAACTTGTTACCGTTGTCTTGAGTTTCACAGGTTGTTGATATGTTTGGATGTGGCCTTCCAGTTTGCTCAGTTTCCTACTCATGGTAAATAATCAGTGACTTTCAATACTTACATGAACGAAGACTGTGATAACACTATTAAACCTTAAAACATTCGTGAAGCATTCAAGAACTCGTTAAAGATGGGCAGAACGGACTCTTGTTTTCATCTTCGTCGGAATTAGCAGATCAGTTACTGGTAAGTTAGTAACTCATTGTCTCTCTATGAAGACACTTTTTAACGTAGTTAACACCAGTGTTGTTCTTGTATTTATCCTTTTTCTTTGAACAGGTCCTCTTCAAGGGCTTTCCGGGTAACTGCGATGCCCTAATGTCGCTTAAAGCGGGTGCAATGGAGACTGGTTCTTCAGGTCGATGGGCTACAGAGTGGGAAGATAGTGCAAAACCTTTGATTACTCAGGCAAAATCCTTAAGCTCTCTCTCCCTATCTCACACGCATATTCTTTAATTGATGTCTGATCTCCACAGTGCTAGATCATAAACATGATATCTGTTTACAGGTGGTGGAACCGCTATCTTTTGGTGTTCGATGAAGCAAACCTTTGCAGCCAATTCTTCTAACCACGCATAGATTTTAGCGATTAATGAAAGTAGTCGTGTTGAACAAAAAAAAATGAAAGTAGTCGCTAGTTGTATGGTTCAAATCTTCATATATCGGTAAGATTTTGGTCTTTCGACATGGAAAGAATCCCTAACAGTTATGTATTAGGACAATGCATTTACCTCACAACTCAAAACAGATATATATCAGAGGAGACATGACAAAGCACATTCTACCAAAGAATGGCTATGTTCGTGTTTATATGTTGGGTTTAAGTGACAATTTCACACGACAAACAACAAAGGCGCGTCCACCTAACGCGCCCCCAAATTTCTCTCCCAAACCTAGTTTCTCTCGTTTTTCTCCTCAGCCTCCGCCTTGCCTTTCCGGTGCCTCTAGGCACTGCGAGAGGGCTCTCATACTCCTGTTAATCCAACTTCCTCTCCGTCGTGGTCCGTTGGTGATGTGTCTCGATTGCTGGTGTTATCGTACGCACTATGTGTGGCTCTGTCTACAGTGCGGTGGCAAGTTAGAAGGTTCGTGTCTAGGCTTCTCTGCGACTGGGTCGACACCATGAATCCTCTCTCCACTGGTGAGCGTGCCTCCTCTCCCAACATCAAAGTCACCCCTTCGGCGAGGTTCCTAAACGTCGCTTCTTACCATTATCGATTCAGAGGTAAAATTGGGTCTGCTGAATCTAAGATAAAAGAGGTCCTGGGACCTCAGACTCTGATGAGATGATTCTCCTTTCGGGTCAATCTAGGCTTTCTGGCTAGTGAGTTGGCCCCCCCCCCCCCCCCTTTGTAGTTGATTGGCGTTTCTTGTGAGAATGGGTTGATACGTAGGTCGAAGCGAGCATGGTAGTGGTGTTGTTTGAGCTATCAGAGATTAAGGTCCCACCTTGCGGTTGGAGGAAGGAGTAAGGCCCGTAAGTGGTGATGCTGCCCCTTTCATTAACTGGCTTAGAGGACGAGTGCGGTGAAGTTAGTTTGAGCGCTATTAAGCACCCGTGGTTTCGTGTTGTCCTGTCTGTATCGGATTTTGTGTTCAGGGTTTGCCCAGCCCGGACTTAGAGGGCGGTCCTTGAGCGGGCTTGTCTCGGTGTCGCAGAGGAAGGTATTGGTTCAGGCAGCTGGTTGAAACCTCTTCCTGCTAGCGTCGTGTCCCTTGCTCTTTGGTTTTTTTCGGGTCTCTTCATCTGCCTCATTGCTTCTGACCTTTCACCCAACTCTTCAAGTTTGTATCGAGTCTTGCTGTCCTGTTCGCTCTATGGCAGAACGGATTCAAGCTTGATTGCTTCTTGCTTACATGTTTTTAATTTTTTTTGGCCGTGTAATCAAGCTTAGAGGTGTACAGTTTGTTTCAACATCTTGTAACCTCAACTTTCATTTTCGTAATGATATTTACCATTTAGCAAAAAAAAAAAGTGACAATTTCGTGACTTCTTGATGCAGTGCATCTTTAATAATCCAGTGCCGTCAAGTTGGAGCTCACGCGTTTGGGCTACATTGTTTAGCTATTATACGTGTGGCTTTGTTTGGATTAGGGTTTTTACTAGCTTTCTTAAATAAAGTTTTGCTTGCGTATGTTGTTATCAGCTTTTGATAAATTTATAAAATACAGAGAAAGAGAAAGTTATCTTTTTCTTGGAGTATCTCCAACCTAACCTCAAATTTATACTCTCCATCTTCAATCCATTGCTGATTTATCCATACATCAATGCCAAATATATTGTACCAGAACACAGATTTTGAAAGATTTTTCACTTGTTTCTGAAGTTGTTCTTTTACTTCTGGTCTCATCATGTATCTTTTTCAACAAATCTTCAACAAACCTTGTAATTTTCGACCAATGCACTATCTAACAGGAAAAAGAAATAACCGTGCAATCGAAATTTAATAATATCTTATCAAACTGACATTGAAATTAATTTTCCACTGTGGAAATGTAAAATATCTGAATGGGATACCCATAAAATGGTACCACCCCGACACTCAAGATTGAATTCTAATAACCTTTTATGAACCGCATGATGATGTGTGGCATGTATTGTTGAAGATGCTTTAAACAAACTCAGATTGTGGATACCCAATTTCTGATCATCGAGACATGATCTTTCACATGATTGGATAGAAGAAAAAGAATTACAAGAGCACTATGTATGCATCTTTGGATAAAGACCATTATCATGGTCATTGTGAACGCTGAGATCACCGGAAGCACTTTTGCTGCGTTGATCAGAAGAATTAGATTTTTTTTTTGTTTGATTAAATTAAACCCTTCAATTTCACACAACTTATGTAAAATCAAAATTTGGTTAACACAATCATAGTAGATCACAAGATTTTCTCATAATATGAACAAAAGTCTAGACTCCAATAAGATAGACAAAAGCGTGTGTAATAAATGAGAAACTAATATCAAAAACTCAACTGATCTCAAAACCAAAGCCAAGACAATTCTCTGAATAAAAAACATTGAAAAAACATTAAAGACAAATCTCACTTCGCCTTTGTCTTAGATTTCTTGAGAAGACTGGAAGTTCTGAACTCAGCATCGTCTCTAATAAAACTCCACCAGAGAACGGTAAGAGGAACCGTGGCAGCATGCCAAATGGAGTGAGCATCGAAATAGCCATCATATGGAGGAAAGTCATATATCTCCAAAAGCATAGCTAAGCCTGAAGCTATCACAACAACCCACAGTTTCCAGTTAGAAGGATGTCTAGAGACAGCAGCCCATCTTGCCCATAGGAGAAGCTGAGCTACTCCCATGGCCACACACACAATCATGTTCCAACCTGTAAAAACAACATTGAACTCACCGAAAGAAAACATATTGAACTGGTTTTCAGATAAGGGAAAGAGTATTGCGATGTACCATAGTCGAGTTTGTAGAAGTTAATGTAGAGTATGTGGGTGGTGACAAAAGCTAGTACTGGAGCAGATACCATGACTCTTGAAGCCTCGACCCGAACATCAAAGGTTCTTAAGATGGATACAATGAGTGAGAATCCAAGAACGGCTATCGCAGATGAGTAGTTCAACCTCTCTGTGATGTCAACATCCCTGAGAAAACCATAGAGACAGGATCACCAAAAAGATAGTGGACGATAAAAGTATAATGCGTAGATAATGATTTACCGAGTGTGGAAAACTGCACTCCAGAACCAAGAGTTCATGGACACGAAACCGTAGATATGCCACAAACCGACGTACTCATAGTAAGCAGTCTTGTCTTGTTTGAGAGGCAACTTATAGTATAGCGTAACGAAGAAGGAGAGCCAGCCGTGGAAATGCATGGCTAGGTTTAGCACGGAGAAAGCAACAGAAGCAGGCTCCTGGATCCCAAGGAGACGCTTGAAAAGCATTTACCATGATACTTGAGTGGGGAATGACCGAGAGTTTCGCGTTCTTTCTCTCTGTTAACCATACAGTGATAACGGCAATCACCTTGGCAGCCCCACTTTTGCCATTGTAGATACAGAGGCTCTTGTGTGTACCATGGACCACCTTTGGACGACGAAGAGTTGCACTGAGGAAAGCATAACTGTCCAACGCAACCGCTTTCCTCGCATTCTCTAACACATGCCCTGATAACGAAAATTGCAAAGATAAAAATACATTAACTGTCAAATGCTGCCAAACCATGGCGAGCTACTACTATCTTGAGAACGTAACAAACAAGCTCTGTACGAATCCTCTAAAGAAGCTGAAAAAAATACATACCTGTAACTTGGATCAGCATCGCCGGGACTAGCGTAAGAAACACTGAGAAGACATGACAACGCTACAAACAGGGATGTACAGTAACGTGCTGCCATCTGAGCAAAGGAAGTGATCATTCCGGTTAGTAAAATTCTCTAAGGGAAAAAATAAAATTCTAAAAGAGTTTCAGAATCTAACTTTCTGTGACTAAAACCAAACGGTATACATACAACTTCGTAATCCAATCATACACTTTTACAGGTTTTGATCAGGTTATGGAAAACTCATAAAAGAGTAAAGTAAATTCAGAGCTTACAGAGATCTAGTGATTACGCAGGAGAACACATACAGATATGATAAACGATCGGATAGAATCCAGAGGCAACAAAAAGAAAATAGTACAGATCAGATAGAACCATAATACCTCCGAATCCGAGAGAGTCTGGTCTTCGCAACAAAAGAGAACCACAACACAATAGATATCAAAACGTGTTTTTACTTTTTTAACTTTTATTTAAACAAAACGATGCGTTTTCCCTCTAGAGTTCTTATTGAAAAATTAGGGCTGTTAGTGGGATATGAATTTATAAAGATTGTTTAAAATTCTCAAATTCTATGTTATTGGTTGGTGGATTCTAATAGTTTTAATAAAATCTATTGTTATTAGTTTGATGATTGTTTTAATGACTTACAAAATTTCTTGTTATTTAAAAATTTGGTTTTTAATGATTCTAAATTTCCACCAAATCTAGTGTCATTGAAAATTGAATTCTACATAATTTTACTTATAAAACAAATTTCAAGAATTTTGCATATTTCTTCTAGATTTTTAAAATTTTTGATAGATTATTTTAATAAATTTTTTAAATATGAAATATTTTTTAGAAGTCTTTACAAATTTAACAAATCTCTTGATTTTTATAATCAACCAATTCTACAAAATACTATTCCCACTAATCCCTTCTTTTAGTCTAGAGGAGATGAAAAATAATGTATCTTTTGAAAATTATTTTTATATCTTTAAAGTACAAAGTATAAACAATTACTAGACTCTTTCTTTGTCACAAACCATTACTAGACTTAGATTACAAATAATTCTGTTTCATGATCTGTTTTATTTCAATTTCATCTGTTATTTATTTTCTTTTTCTTTTATAGAAAGTTAGACGTACCATCATGGTATACAAAATCAAGGAAAAAGATTTTCTGATATGCATGCGTCTTCGGTCTTCCTGTTTCTTTTTGTTTATGAAAGCAGTATGATTTGTTTGAAAAACATTGATCCAACAAAACAGATATTAATATAAGTATAGATTTTGACCGAATGGATTTTGTTAATTGTCATTTTTAAATTGAATCCCTTAATCTAACAGTTTTTTTCACCGAGAACAGCAAATAAACGCTCGTATAATTTTTTTTTCTTTTTTTTTCTGGTGGATCCGCGACGACCACGCATAATATTTTGTTATTCTAGTTATATGAACTTTCTTAACAGACTTTTAAATCTTAATCATTTGAAATAAAAAACTTTTAACATTTTTATTTTAGTGTACTGAATATATATATATATATTATTATTATATAATATATATATATATATAATATATATATATTATTTTTTTTATTTATTAAACATGAAATTGTATAAGATATTATTTAATTTATTTTTAGTTATTTCAACTCTTTTGTTATGAATTTTTAATAAAATATCTGTAATTTATTTAATTGGTTTTAATATATTTTGATAAAATTTTGATTATAAAATTATTTGATATCAAATTTATTGTATTTTTTCATATTCAATATTTAATTTAATATGAAATTTTATTTAAATTTAAATGAATGTAATTATTTTATATATGAAAATAAAATAAAATAATCCATTAATTTAATTTATTCAATATTGATTGAAATTATTTTGCAGTATCTAAACCTGTAGAAATAAGTTATACTATTTTGATTTTTCATAAATGATTTGAATGTTTTTGTCATTTATTTGATTTATCAATTATTTGGAAAAAAAAAGTTGATAAGATATATTAAAAAATATAAGATATAATGTTTTATGTCATTTCGACAAAAATTTAATTAATGTGTAGTATGGAAACATAGATAATAGTATAGTATTATTTCCTTAATTAATTTATAATAGATGGGTGTATTTAATTTAAAATCTTACTAAAAGTTTGGGTTCAAAAAATTCTGTTTTAGCAGAGTAGATATGTTTATAACATAAGGACATCACGTAGTACAATATCATTTGATTCATCATTAAACATTCCAAAAGAAAAACGCCAGCGATGATTTTATCTGATTAGAGACATAAAACCAACCCCTAAAATAACATGGCTTTAACTTTGAATTTGTGCATAATTTTAAGATTTTGTTTAAGAAGTTGGGAAGTGCAACATCATACTCGAAAACCAAGTAAATATTAAAATATCTTCAGTAAATTGACTTAAGATCGTAGGTGTTGTCAATGAACCACCGGAGTGACGCCCTAAATTCATTGGTGTACGAGGCCAACGCGAAGGTACAGGATCCGGTGTACGGATGTGTAGGAACAATTTCTTCATTAAATAGACATGAAAATGCTCCAGCCGAGGCCAAACTCAGCTAGCTTTTGCTCAGGCCGAATTGGTTCACATGAAAATGCTCCAGCATGTTGACACTAAATCGCCGCCGTATATCGCGAGTGGCATTACCTTTCGGCGAACAAAGACTTTTCCAGTGACGTCGACATGGCTTTTGTGTACGATAATGGGGCCGGCGAGTCCCTTTGGTCGCGCTAGCTTGTCACTGATATATGCAATATACGGTGATATATATTTATATAAAGTAATTTATATAGACTCATGATTTCTATCTCTGAAAGAACAATATGCTATGCAATTCGAAGAATCTGTTACCCTATTCAATTTGAATAATATTGTTGTGATGATTCATGTGCAGTATATTTGTATACACCATATCGTATTCTCTATTTAAATAAAGCTCAATCCAATTTCCAGCAAAACATGCATGTAAGACCGAAGCTAGAAATTGCAAGAGAGTAATACTAAACTAGGTAGAGACCTGTGCCTTGCGCAGAATGAAATTGTTTTTGCAAAAATTTAATATAATTTTAATTAAATTGTAGTTAATTAGTAAAATATAGTTCATGGATTTTTTATTTAGTAACATATATTTTATTTGTAATTAATAACTACAGATGAAACATATGTATTTTTAATTTGAAAAACAGTAGTAAAAAATCTTGGTATATATTTATAGTATATCTCTATATATCTTAGAATAATTTCAAAAATAATGTGGACTATACCTCCTTTCATTTGTATGGTAAATATTTGGATCTGATTAACATGATTTATGTGTTCAAAAAAAAAAATTAACATAATCGGGGCCAGGAAGATCTTAAAATTATAATGGGCTGATAACACAGTTTTCTGGGCCGATCCGTTTGATGCCAATTACGTGTTTTTCTAAAATAATTGGGTACGCTATTTGAGTTGGAAATAAAAATCAAGTACACCTAATCCATCGGGAAAAAAGCTCTTCTCGCATATCCTGAAATCAAAAAGGGGCTAAGTTAAATCGATACAATTTCTTTTCTCTCGGTGATCCAGATTATTGTTTGCCATTCATACACAGATTATTCTATGATTCTAAAAAATAAACTCCAATCTTCAATTTCTCTTCCTTTCTCCAAATAATTGATTTTTTACATCGACCTTCTCTTCTTCCCGACCAACTATGAATAATTTACCATCTCTACGGACATTTTTATGGGTTCGCTTGATCTCCTATGCTCTTTTTCCATAATTCTATTTTTGATCAAAACTCAAAATCCCAAATCAAATTCTCCTCATTTTCAAAACTAATCCCTAAACCTCCCTATGAATTAATGAACCCATAGGCAAATATTTAAGTTTTATACCTTTCAAATTTGGGAAAAAATATTTTAAAATAGTTTTTAATTATATTTTGATGATTTTCGTGAAAATATGAAAAAAACATTTTTTTTATTTTTGAAATATTTTTATCAAATTCTATAAATCAAATAAAAATATTCATGTTTCCAATTTAATTTTATGATTTTTCATTAGACATATAAAATTTTAAAAAAACTGTCTAATAGAGATTAATGAATGAAATGTAGGAGCATGAGAGGAATTGTCTCCGATTGATGGGTTAATTCGATTGACTCTTGGTTTCATTTGGCTAAGGTTCTCATACTACTGTCTTCTGTGGGAGATGTGCAATCGTCTCATCTATCTCTTCTCTGAAAAGGTAGCGACTCAATCCATTTAGTTATGAGTTACAATCACTAACAATACTTGCCATTCACATACTCTCTTCAAGTATTATTAATGATATCATATCTTTCTCGGTTTACACGACACACTAATCTTATATCCACTAAATCAAGCATGGGTTTGGACAATATCCATATGTAATGCATATCTCCAACAGATGTAAGATAATAACCTCAAACTGTATATTGAGATATGTATGAATATGCTTAATAATTGTTGGGTTTTGTTTCAATCTTATGATATGCAGATAATTACCAAGACCTTGCAGAAATTAATACGAAGAATATATTTCTACTCAGAATATAATGAAGTCTAATCGTACAAATTACTACATTTCAATGATTCAAAAAAAATGACAGGTAAATGCCACAAAAGCCTATTATATGTTTATAGTTTTGTTAAGCTATAAATTATATAGAAATTCTAATTAACATGGACAGAAATATAACCAAAAGTATTAGAAAAAAACTGATCTGGTAAACCGTGCTTGAGAAAAAAGAGAGGCTTTAAATAACTTTTTTTTTTTTTGAACGTCTGGATCGATTATTATCGATTAATTATACTATTACAACTATGAAAATATTACAAAGACGATTATACAGCCGACAATTCTACCACCATGTGAGAATACACGCCTGACTGCACCACTCTGAGCCGTTCTATAAAATCCATGTTCGATGGTACGCCCTGCACCAAGCTGAAGATCTGCTGTAACATGTTTCTCCATAATCTGCATAATTTGGTATTTTCTGGGGTTTGAACCCCAGACCTCCGGGTGTAGAAGCAATTGAACCCTTAGTCAAACCACTGAACCAAAGGGGCTTCCACAATAACCCATTTATTTAGTTCGACAATCCTGATAAAAAACTTAAGCGAAAAACATTAAAGATCCAAAACAAAATCCTTGTGTGAAATATATCATCGCAGCCATAAATAATCAATAGGTTTAGGGCTGAGTGTGTGACTAAATGGCGACATAACGATTGCTTAGAGCATCTCCAACAAGCCCCTTCATTTTCTGTAGGGTCCACTTTCAAAATAAAGGGTTGAAGGGGTGATTCTCCAATGGTGACCTTCAAATTTTTTTTCTTGAAAATTTATATTTTACACTTTAGTCCTTAATTTCAGAAATAGTTCATTATATTCATTAAAATTTTATAAATTAAGAGTAAATACATATTAATATTTATTATTGACATAATTAGTAAAATATTTAATTATAACATCAAATTACTTATAATAAAAGATAAAAAAACATAAAAACATAAAATTACATATAATAATAAACATAAACAATTCAAATTACAATATATATATATATATATATATATATATATATATATATATAAAAATACAAAACTAATCAATACGATTATTTCCGTAATGCTCCCAAATATACTCAATCAAAGTATTTTTAAGTGCTAAATGGGCATCCTTATTTTTATTCGAAGATTACGTGTTAAAAATTGTTGAAAACACATATCTTCGTTTATGGCACAAGCATAAGCTTAATATTCAGCTAGAAATTGTTGAAAACGCATAAGCTTAATATTACGTGCTAGAAATTGTTGAAAACGCATAAGCTTAATATTCAGCTTATGGATTTATCTGAATATTAGTATTGTAAGATATATTTTAATGTGTAATATTTCAGTTTATGTAACTTTTATTTGATGTAAAATATTATGATTGTAATATAATTTTGTATTTGTGTAAAATTTTCCAAAATATAATGTGTGAAATAATATGTTTATATTTTGTTTTTATTGAATATTAGTATATATTGGTATATAATATAAATTAATATATTATTATTATTTTAAAATAATTTTATAAGACCAAAATCATAATATTTAAGTGTCAATATAATTATAATAGTAGAATGCCAAATAAGAAACAATAAGTACACAATCATTAAACATATATAAATAGAAGGACTAAAGTGAAAAGTAAACAGTGTTTTAAAGGTCTGTACAGTGCTCCTTCATATTTGGAGGTGTACTGTTTACCCTTTTAAAATTTGAAGGGATAAAAGACTGTTAGAGTGCAAAAACTTTTAAAAAATGAAAGGACGAAGGGCTGTTGGAGATGATCTTTATGTAGGTGTGAGAGTCATTCTATTGAGAATATTCCCCACGATTTTTGCTTGTCAATCACTTATTCAAATCAAACACTAATTAAGGCGAATCACATTTATTACACGAAACTATATATACGTGATTGAATCGAAAATAGGTAATACTATTTAAATGATTGTGAAATCTGTGTCTTTGATTATGCTCCAAGTATTTTAATCCATTCATAACATAAAAAACCTAAAGATGGCAAGCACAGATCAAACACTAACTTAGTCGAATCACATTTAAATGAAACACTAATTAGTTGAATCACATCAAAAATAGGAAATACTATATAAATGATTGACTAATTTGTTTATGTAATTGTGTATGATGGATTTTATACCATTTAGTATTGTAATTATAACTTTTCATAAGTCTAAAGATGGGAAGAAAGAATTTCGGGTAACATATGCAAAAGGTTTACTTTTTGGCTATGTACATTTTTACATTATTTGCGTAATTTTTCGTTCTTTAATCTAATAATAAACCAAATATTTAATTTTCAATTTGTTCTGGTTTTTCAACGATTTTTTCCTCCCTTGGTTTTAGTTTGTGGACTCAAAGACTAATAATATATATTCATGTAATTTTGTGGACTCGAACTATATCTGGTTTATTGTTTTTTTTTTTTTAATATCTGGTTTATTGTTCCAATGATGATATAACCAAAAACTAATAACTAAGTTCAGTATTATAATTGAGAACACGTTGTTACGGAACATAGTTGAATCATATATGGCGTATTAGGTTACTGGGTAAAATATAATGTTTTTTTTTGTAAAAATATTATATTTTATATGATTCTGTAGGTTCTATAGAATAATTGGATCATATGCTTATATCGTTTATTCATATATTTATAATGTTGTTTTGCAGGAAGGCCACAATATTAGAAATGGAGAAAGTTATTATTATTAACGTCTCGAATACACACTTATTATTAAGGAAAAATATTATACAATAGAAGCATATCTTAATACGTCAAATGTGAGTCTTCTATGCATATCCTAATACGTCAAATGTGAGTCTTCTATGAGAGTGGCATATTATGTAAATAGGCAAGTAAAGCAAGGGCGATTAATTTGTTGGGCTGAGAATCATTCTAAGGCTACCAACTCAGCATAACATGCCTGTAAATAACATACAAAATAAAGGTTAGTCTTTAAAATTGTTAATCTATTAACAAGAAAGAGATACTTTTCATGTCATAAAAAAATATTATTTTATTTTATTTTTATTATTTATTTATAAATCTGTAAAGCAATGAATTGAATGGTGTTTTGACTCTTTAATTAATTTTTTTTTCTTCTTTGAAGATTTTTTTGGTGACAGAAAAAGGTTATTTGAGAAAATTAACCTTATCAATTTGTACAGGTTAAAATGATCTTTGAAATCCTGTATGAACCTGGGGTTAGTGAACGGTTGTGAGTCGAAGAACTTGCAGCTGAGTGATTGCTGATAGCCTGATAGTACCTGATTATTGTCTTTGTGGTTTGGAAGGAAACTTGGCTACTTATCTTTATCCTGACTCTATTTTGATGTTTTTTGTCGATTTTCGGGCCAAAACGGCCGGTCCGATAGCCCTTAAACCCCACAGAGGGGAAGCCTCACACTAAGAGGCAGGTAAGGGTCGAAACCCTGATACCAAGGTTCCACAAGGACTGTCAATGACCACTAGGCCATGAGCTACTCGGCCTCTATTTTGATGTTTTCTTGTCCGAATTTCAATTAAACACTTTTAATTACTTTGCCCTCCAAACCAGAGAAAATCCACTTTGATTACTTATTTTTTACTCTATTGTTTCTGAAAATTATGTTTTATATTAAAAACTATAAAATAATGTTAATTGAGTTATTAAAGGGTTCATCTTTTAAAATGAACCTGTAGATTCATCAACCAATAGTATCATTTTATTTTATGTTAAACTAGGTGGCCGGCCCGCACCCTGTGCGGACATTGTACAGATTCAAATTGTACGGGTAGAGCTGGATCTACGGATCGACCCACCCCGTCCGTCCCGCCAACCCGCGGGTCACCTAGTTTTTTGACTCATAATTTCGATCCGCATGACCCGCAATGAAAGATTCAAAATACCTGCACCCGCCCCGCCCAAATTTGCAGGTAATTCGCGGGACCCGCGGGTTAAACACTAAATCTCTCTCTCTCTCTCTCTCTCTCTCTCTCTCTCTCATCGTAAACCTTTTTTTTGAAAAATATAAAAATGTAAACATTCTTTTAATTCACCGATTATTTTTTTAACTACCACAATTTTGATTTATATATGAATGTTTCCTAGTTTAATATTTTATCATGAATTTTTCTTGGGTGAATTACCAACTAATCATAGTTTGCCAAATAATGTACAACATTTTTTAAAGATAATAAATAAAATAATAATAATTTGTGTTAAGTTTTTAAAATAAATGAAAATATTATTAGCTGCCAAAAGATGAATTTTTTTAACAATTTTAAAACCGTCACAAAAGAGTAAATCATAAACACTAAACATTATACCCTAAACCCTTGGACAAATCTTAAACCCTTGGGTAAAAATCCAAACACTAAACTCTAAAATCTTGGATATACCCTAAACCCTTGGATAAATCATAAACACTAAACTGTAAACCCTTGGGTATACCCAAAACACTAAATCTCTCTCTCTCTCTCTCTCTCTCTCTCTCTCTCTCTCTCTCTCTCTCAAATTTGTGTTACTTTCCTATTTGTAATTTATTACTTTTTTTATTAATAACTTACCTTATTTTCATTGTGTATTATTTACGCAACTTGGTATCATATTTATTGCTTTGTTTAAATAATTTACCTTTAGTTAATTTGGTTTTAATCAATGTTTTGAAAATTGGACCGGACACTGACTCGGTGAAGCTACTGGTTGACTGGTTAGACCGGTTCAACCGGTCGAACCGGGTTTTTTATTTATATAATTATATATTTATGCTATATAAATTTTACTTCTACATATAATACTTTCTCTATTCTTTTTTTATTAACTCAAAATAAACAACAAACATAAATCTGATTACTATGTAAACTAAAAATTAAAAAAGAACAAATGATTTACAGCTAAAACAATCATATTTATTTATTTTTACAACTAACATTTCAAATTTTAAGAATATGGTAAAATAAAAATAGTATATGAGAGTCAAAAATATATTTTTCACATTTTTTCTTAGAAAAATAAAAAAACAATTAAATAGTAATAGTTAAACACTAACTATAAAATATTAAATTTTAGCTAGTAATAACTAAAAACACTTAATTATATGTTAATTTTTAAGAACCGGGTTTTAAAATTAAACCAGGTCACCGGTTTTACCGGGTTTCAGCCGGTTTTACTGGTTTTTATCAAATCCGGGTTTTAAACCGAACCGGACTCGGCTTCTTCAGCGAGTCACGGTCGGACCGGTTCGACCGGCCGGTCCGATCCGGTTTTCGAAACACTGGTTTTAATAACTTACCTTATATTAAATACGGATTGCTTTGGCAAGTTGATATCATATTTACTGCAGATCAATTTATGATAATATAATAAGTATCTTAATGTTCTAAGATCACTTTTTCTAGAAATCAAACAGATAAATGTTGTAATAACATGTCAAACAGATGAATGTTGTAATTCTTGGGTGAATTACCAACTAATCATAGTTTGCCAATTAATGTACATCTTCTTTTAAAGATAATAAATAAAATAATAATAATTTGTGTTAAGTTTTTAAAATAAATGAAAAATATTAGTAGCTGCAAAAAGAAGATTTTTTTTAACAATTTTAAAATCGTCACAAGAAAAGTAAATCATAAACAATAAACACTATACCCTAAACCCTTGGACAAAGCTTAAACCCTTGGGTAAAAAACCAAAAACACTAAACCCTAAATTCTTGGATATACCATAAACCCTTGGATAAATCCTAAACACTAAACTGTAAATCCTTGGGTATACCCAAAACACTAAATCTCCCACTCTCTCTCTCTCGCCCTCATCGTAAACTTTTTTTTTGAAAAATACAAAAATGTAAACATTCTTTTAACAGTAATTTGAATCCCAAGAGTATTTACTTCATGATTTTAAATGTAATTTACCATGTTTGTAAATTGTTAATTTTTTATTAATAACTTACCTTATTTTCAATGTGGATTACTTGCGCAACTTGGTATCATATTTATTACTGTGTTTATATTCATACAATTTATTACATTCTTTTAGTATCAAATAATACATTCATACAATTTATTACATTTTTTTATTGCTATATAGATGTTTTGAATTTAATGCGTTAACATAGATCATTCTTATTTATTACCAATCAATCTTGTGAATTAAATATGACGAATATATGTTACGTGATGTTGTAATCATCATTAATTGGTAATCATTAATGTTATAAATATAGACATATTTTTCATTCAAGGCAAATTGTGACAACTAAATAATAAACAAGTAATAATATAATTGTTAAATGATGATAATAATAATTATAAAAATGACCTTATTATATATTGAGATCTGAAAACAAAAAATAATCCAATAAAAAATATAACTAAAAAACAATAATGAATACATTGACTAAATAATAACATGTCATTAGAACGAAAATTAGATAATTTCATCTCTTCTAACAGATTATTACTAAAATATGGGCATTATTACAATGCAATTATTTTAAAAATTATCATGATCACAAGAAAAGAAAAGACTAAATGTGTTTTTCTTTGAAATAAATAATAATGAATAACGCGGATAGTGACAAAAACCATTGCAACATAAGTAAGTTTTCAATAATCAAAAAAATCCCAAACTAGATATGATAAGTCAAATCCATTTTTATCATAGTAAGAATGCGGAAGTAAGACAAAGCCATAACGATAGGAAATAAATGTTTTTAAAAATCTTCGAGATCACTCCCCCTTGATTTTCTTGTGGGAATGTCTCTTGTTGAGAGAGTGTTGATCCTCAAGGCTACTGTCATGATCTTTTTGGCTTTTTTCTTTTAGACAAGGGAGTTCCTGAAAAATCCAGAACCAGAGAAAATATCACCTGAGGACTGTAACATCAGGACCTGCAAAAAAAAAAGTTCATCTCATTAGTATGCTATTGTAACTCTAAAATGTAAGCAAACACTAAAGTGTAATACCTGTTTAGGAGGCAAAACATGAAATATTAATTTTTCATAATAAACATTTAAATTGAATAAATAAAGTAAATAAATCTACAGTATCATAAGCTGATTTGACTTAAATATTAGTCTTTTTGCGCAACTTAGATTTATTTAAAATAAAGCAACAAGATTAAAAACGACTTTGAAAATTTATAAAGATTTAAAAGTCCAATTAATGTGATACCACATTGCGCAAGAATAAATAAAGTTATTAAATATACAATATCATAAACTGATTTGAATTAAATATTAGTCTTCTTACCCAAGTTAGATTTATTTAAAATAAGGCAACAAGATTAAAAACGACTTTGAAAATTTAGAAAGATTTAAAAGTCGAATTAATGTGATACCCTATTGTGCAAGAATAACAGATTCTCAATAAATATCAATAAATGTGATTAAAACTTTCGCAAGAATTATTCAAATAAATAAGTTAAATTACATTTATAATAGATTCATAAGAGATCATATTAATTGCGCAAGAAAATAATTAATAATCAATGTATGTTCTATCAAAAATGTGCAGATATGTGTTCCCACCTTTCCCTTACTCCGTTTAGTTTTGTTTTAGTATAAAGTGAAATCGAGAAGAAGAAAAAGAAGGAGATGAGAGAAAGAGATGGCGTAGGATAGGTTTTTAGAAAAAGAAAAAATTTAAAAAATAAATCAGCCAATCAATATAATATAGTTGACATAGAACTATATAGTTTATGATGACAAAAAAAGAACTATATAGTTTATATATATGAATTTATAAGATATACATTTTATAATATGATAAATTGTATAAAATCATATTTTAGTACAAAGTTGATAATATGAATAAAAAGTTATACTAACTTTATAATAAAATATTGATTAAAGATTTTGTTCTTTAATGTATAAGCAAATAATTATTTGAAAAACATAAAGAATGTAACAAAGCATGAAACTTACATTGTAGTTTACGTGTTTTGGATGATATGATCATTTAAGTACATATGGATCCACATGAGGAAACATCATAATCGTTGGTCTGCGCATATATAAACTAAAATTGTAAATTAAAAAACCAATAGGAAAATACATATGAAAGCATTATTCTCCTTCTAAGCTCTAACAAACAATCATTTCTAACATATTAAAAGTAAGAATTAGAATTCAAATAAATCTACGATTAATCAAATCATATAGAGAGATAAAAAAATTTACCTGCATCGTGGTGAAATCGTTATAATAGGGCATCTGCATATAAACCAAAAGACAAGTCAGCTCTGATGAAATATGTATATATAAAAGCTTAATGATGTAAAACAACAAAACAATATGAAATAAAAAGTTGAGAATAAAAAGTCAGTGGTTTCGTTTCTTCTACTGTAAATATTTTATATATAGTAAATTGGTGTACGTTTCTCAATGATTTAGCTTGCATGATAAGCCAAAATATCATAATATTTTAATTCAGAATTTTTAAAAAGGAAACTTATTAATACACGTATTTATTGTAATTCTTGCGCAAGTTATGATTAACGAGAGCAATTAATGTAATATTCCGATTACCAAGTTATGATTAATGAGAGCAATTGGTTAAAGGAAATATATTAAATTTGTAAGGTATAAGTAAGGTATGTTTATAATCACAACTTGCGCAAGACATTTAATGCCATTAAAAAATTTAATGATTAGTCGACATTTATTAAAATTATTCTGCAAGTTGTGATTAATGGCGGACATTTATTAAGATTCTAGCGCAAGAAATGATTAGTGCGATTAACAATTAATGTGACTTTCCAATTAGAAGCTCGAGTAGAAAAATAAATCAAAAAGAAAAATACAAAAATTCGACCAATAGAATCGCTAGATTTTTCGTGAGAAGCTCTGTGTGAGCGCCACGTGTCCAATGTACTTCTCTTTTAATATATAGGAGGATATTTTTGAAACAAAAGAATATTATCAAGTTATATTATATTTTTAAAATAAAAAGGTAAAAATAAATAGAAAATAGTAGTAGTTGCAAAAGAAAATTAATATTTTTAAGGCCGCAAAATACTAAGCCCTAAACACCAAATCTTTGGATACACCCTAAACTCTTAGATAAATCCTAAATCCTAAATCAAAAATACTAAACACTAAACTCTTAATCTTAACCTCTAATTTTTTTGGATAAATCATAAACCCTAGAGTTTATGGTTTATCCAAGGGTTTAGAATTAGTTTTAAAATTTATGGTCTAGTGTTTTACTAATGACGTTAAAAATATTTTAAATTTTCTTTTTCTAGCAACTACTACTAATTTTTATTTATTTTATCCAATGTTTTAGGGATTAAGATTAACGGTTTATTGTTTTAAGATTTATCGTTTAGTGTTTTTGATTTAGGGTTTAGGATTTATCAAAGAGTTTATAATTTATCAAATAGTTTAGGATTTATCTAAAAATTTAGGATTTAGTGTCTAGGATTTAGTATTTTGCCGACAACACTAAATTTATAAAAATTTGCAACAACTACCATTTTTAATTTCTTTACTTTTTGTTTTAAACATAATATTTTATTTCATTTTAATTGATATTAAATATAAAATAATAAAATATTATTAATTGGTGAACCTATAGATTCATGTTAGAGATAAATCCAAGGGTGTAACTGGTAACCAAGAAAATAAAGAAGAACGCTATATTCCTTAACGTTTTTTAAAATATTTACCATTGATGAGGAATACCCTTTTCACTCATTCTCATTAATTTTTTTTTAGAGAATTATAGAGTAAATTTGTTCCTTATTAATTTTGATAAAAAAATCATCAATCCTCATTGTTTCCATAATTTTTTATCCAAGAATAACTCATGTTAATTGGAGGAGAGTTGGTCCTGCGTTACAAAACTACAAAATTGACAAATACTGGCTTGAGTTTGCATTTATTATGTGATTAAAATATTCCATATTTGGCCTATTGGGGACTATATCTATATAATAATAAAGTAGACAAGAAACTCTCTACAATGAGCCACGTCTCTTCCCCTTCTATGCCCAAACTTCGCCACGTGTCGAGCAGAGAGACACTCTCTTATTTTTCCTTCCCTTCGTCTCGCGGATTCTTGGTTCTTTTCTTTTTTGAAATCGACTTGCGTGGTGTTGGGCTATTCCTCTTATTCGCTGGGCCATACCATTAAAATTTCGGCACAAAATAAGAGAGTGTCTAGAGTTAGGTATAGCATTTCATCGTCTCCAACGCCATGGCTTTCAATCGTCTCTGAGATTCCTGTAACGTCTTCGTTTTTATTAAAATCGATCTTTACTTCCATCATAAGTTTCATCCCACCTCTCTTCCCACACAGTCTCATTTACTCTCATTAACGAGTGGCGTCCAGGCTCAGTGAAGATAATCGCCTCCGCCTATATATTGGTAAGTTGAGTTCGATGAACATCCTCACCGCTACACAACCAGAAAGGATCAACTCTGTCAACGAAAAACTGCAACAATTGCGATTAGCTTATGAATCAGATTGATGTGATCTTGCTCTTGCTCGGAAGCTCCAAGAACAGGTGGCTCTTTTTCCAGATTTCTTCGTGTTAGGGTCTTCTGAATTCGAAGAATAGTTCAATGCATTTCGCCTTTTCTTCTAGATTTGTTGTTTCCTCAATTTCTGTAAATATTTTGTATGTGCGAGTAGGTTTGGATTTCAGGAGCTGGCGTATATGATGCTGATTGTGAACAGTGAAGCCAGTGACTATGAGAGCTAGGAAACTGAAAGCCAAGTATACAATGAGGTTGAAGATGAAGACATATGAAACCGAGGAGATCCTACAGAAGATGCGCCAGATTTGATGCCCATGAAGATGATAAAGAAGACACCGAAGAAGTTGTTTATTCAGATGATGAAGCCATGCTAGAGCTCTCTAGGGAGCTTAGGAAAGGGAAATGGCAGATAGACATGTCCTTCTTATCTAGGTTAGCAGATCGTGATTACACTAACTGCTTTTACTCAGGTTCTCTTTGATTGGCTTTCCCGAATTAGTAGGGGGATTTATGCTTATTGCTATTTGTTGCAGGTATTAAGTATCCGGAGGATGAGGATACTTCTAAGGTAGGTTCTTACAATATTATTTAAACCATTTTTGATCTTGAGCTGGAAACCTTTTCTTTGGTTGACACTACAAACCTTTGTGCTGTATGTGAAAATACCTACTATCCAACCCATTTTTTGGTTAGTCATGTGTACAACGTTGGGACATTAAACCTGCCATTGTTGAAGGGATATGTCAACTTGGCTCCATCTAACTACTGTCCTTATGTCATGCCATTAGTTTGTTTTCTTTTCCTGTCATTTTTTTGTAGTTGAGCCAGTTACCTAATTGTATTCCATGAAAAAATCAAACATGAGTTCACTGAATCTATGTTAGACAGTGGTGATCAGCGTAGCATGGAGACTGATTCCTGTGCGGAGTCACATACAGAACTATCAAGATTCATATTCAAGTCAGAACGGTCGAGAAAGCAAGCGGCGGGGGTGGTTGTTCAAAGAAGATAAACAAAATAATTTGCTTCAAGACGTATCAGGACAAGCTTTTGGCGAGCAATAGAGATCACATCTCACCTCATGACCTTCGTGATCCAACAACCCCAAGTAGATCATGAGATGCTTACACTCGTCGATATCAATCTCCCAGCTCATAATAATGAGTGGATCAGTCATTATTATCATTTCCTCTCTGTTTTTCATATCTTTGCTATGTTCACGAATAATTTTGGGTCCAAAGATAAAACTAAAGCCTTTTCCATTATTTGTTCATAATCATATCAAATTTGGTGCTTTAGTTTTCTTAGTAAACAAGTAAAAGAAATAGTTCTATGGAAAAGTACAATGGTATAAATCAACTAAAAGAATACGACAAACAAAGATTTTATTAACTATCTATTTAGATGGAGCTTTCGGTGTGTATTGCTGACCAGAAACCTTATAAGACGATGATATCACCAAACAAGCGACTTAAAAGTAAAACAATGAACCACAACATTCCCTTTCATCTGTTTTGTGTTGATATATTTGCTGCAGAGACTCCAGTAGATTCTCCCCTACGGTAAAGCGGATGCTAAAGGTTAGACCTCTTGTGACCGACTTGATGAGGTGTAATATTGGAGATGGGAAAAGTGTGAGCTTTTGGCATGATTGGTGGACTGATTTTGGGCCTCTAGTCTCTATGTTTGGCGAGAGAGAACCGAGGGAGCTGCAGATCCCTCTTGACTCGACGGTTTGCAATGCAACCCAGAATGGGTTCTGGTCACTACCTCCAGCCAGGTCTGAAGAGGCAGAAACACTTCAAGTGGTTCTAGCCACAATGGAGGCTCCTTTAGAGTCGCGTGGAGGGGACAGATTCTTGTGGAGGAATGGTCCTTGTTCTTATTTGCCAAAATTCTCGTCAAAGGGGACGTGGAACTTCATTCGGCAGGTTTCTCCTACAGTTCCTTGGTCAAAGCTTATCTGGTTCAAGGAGGAGATACCCCGATGTACCTTTGTTACGTGGCTAGCTATTCAAGCAAGGTTGCCAACCCGTGATAGGCTGGTATCTTGGGGAATGAACGTTCCAGAGGCATGTCCTCTCTGCCCTGATGGATTGGAAACACATGATCACTTGTTCTTCACATGTGACTTCTCTAAACAGGTTTGGGATCGCTTCACTGGCTGGATGCTGCCTACAACTCCAGTTTCTTTCGACTCCTTGCTGTCTCTCATTGACCACCAGCGGTTCGTGACTTATAGGGGTGGTCGATCGGTCTTAAAACTCTTGCTGCAGGTAATAGTTTATAGCATTTGGCGTGAGAGGAACAACCGCATCTTCAGGCAAGCAACATCTCCTGTAGCTGCGGTCGATGCAGGAGTTGA
Source organism: Raphanus sativus (assembly GCF_000801105.2). Lineage (NCBI taxonomy): Eukaryota > Viridiplantae > Streptophyta > Magnoliopsida > Brassicales > Brassicaceae > Raphanus > Raphanus sativus. Next base: position 38,442,470 of record NC_079516.1, on the reverse strand, counting down.
TCGGCTAATGCGAGATCGCCTCCTCTCAGTTCCACCCCGTGCTGAAGACTCCTTTTCTTTGCTGCAGCTCTTCTTTTCGATTATGTATTCTTACCCTCCTTAATTTGCTTCTGTTTTCTATTTTGTAATAAGTGGCTTGCCACAACTATGTAAACTCGGAAAATTGGTATTAATCTTAACATTATTTACCAAAAAAAATATTTGATTATTTTTTAATGACAACTTATATTTTATTGTTGTTGTACGTTTCAAAAGTTTTGAGTGTATCTATATGAACAAGATATGACCACCAAGTTTAATTATAAATCCATGCAAATTATATGGGGCTTTTGGATGAATTAGCAACCATTACTTCAAATCTTTGATGAAACTCAAAAGTCCTTACGATTCACAGATTATCTTGGATAAGTTAGAGTAAAACTTACATTTTCAATTATAATTTGTTATTAATTTGCAGAATCATTATCTAATTTAAATGATTTAAATATACCAAGTTTAAATGGTGGTTTACTTAAAAAGTTTGTTCTTTATTTTTGTTGGTTTGTCTTATTTTTAATTTGTAATGTGTCTCATAAATAAGTTGGAGAACAATGATATTTTTTGTGGTCAAATTTTGACTCAATTTCTCCTTATTATTCTGTTTGGTATAAAAAATAGTCAGTTTAATCACCAGTTTCAACTAGAAACCATGTGAACAAATTTCATATTCTAAAATTCTGCTGAGATTTGATCAAAACTATCTTCTTTAAATAAAAATAAATCAAATTTAAATAAAACCCTAGACGTCAATCAAGACTAACTTAAACTACTAAAAAATATTTAAACAAACATGATTTTCACAAGTTGTTTTAACATTAGTTAGAAAGGTTATAATATTAGTCGCCGCAAGCTCGGTGTATCATAAGGCTCATCGCCGCAAGCTCAGTGTATAACAAGGTTCATGTTTCAGTCATCCATATATGTAATTTGGAAAGATAGGAACATGAGGATTTTCACTTCGCATGTTACTCCAGCTCTACAAGTTCGTGCAGTAGTAGATCGCCAGATCAGGGATCGGTTACATTATTAAAAAGAGCTGGTACAAACATCCCGCCATCTACAAATGTAGAAACGAAGCAGAAGGTCTATTCATAAAGTGGAAGTCACCTGACTAAAATGCTATTTGACCAATTATAGATGAACAAGAGCAACAATAATATGTCACTGATCCAACATAAACAATCGATGTAACACATGTTATTAATTATTACTATAAGTAAATAACAAAATTTTATTTTCGTTATTTAAGTGAAATATATAATAAATTTTGTTCTAGAATATTTTTTATTCTGCTGACAAAAAAATCCGATTAACACTAAACAAAAAAACTTGAGAATATAATACATGCTAGGCTAGCCAAAGATAATGTGATTTTCATATTTAAATAAGTTTTTTTTTTGAATAAAACATTGTTAGAGACACACTCATAATAACAGATAGAATACATTGAGATATACCATAATAAACATAAAACTTTAACACAATTAAAAATATATTAAAATACTACACATATAATCTCATGTAAGGGAAAAAGAGCATATTTCCATTAAAAATATAACTGAAATAAATACTAAAAATTAAATAGTACAATGTCATAAAATATAGTTGATAACAAATAAAAACCCAAACAGGTAAGAGACTAAACAAAGGTCAAGTATTAACAAAATAATATATATAATCTAATTAGAAAAGAAATTATATTTATTATATTCAATTTAAATAAAAATTTAAAATCTGTTATAAAATAAAATACATTTTAATATAAAATAGTTTTAACGTACACTCACCCGCCCGTAGGGCGGGCGGTTTAACCTCTAGTAAACATAAAAATCGTAGACACTGTTATTGCAATAATTAAAGGCTACGCATTTTCTGGTTACAAGTTGAGATGTCACATCTATACCGTTGAGAGGAATACACGTGTATAAAATACTTATTAATTCCGTACCTACGTATGTCCAATTTCATTTAAATGTACAAAACTCAACCGGTTTTTGCCGGTTTGCATTAAATATTTATACGGTTAAAATAGAAATCGGACCCTACTTGTCAGATTGATCTATCTTGTCGTGTAGTGAAAAACCCACAATCATAAAGCCTACTAATCTCCTCCATAACATTTGTATCGCTGGTAACCAACCAAACCGGACTATATACTAATAGGCCAAACCGATGAGACACAAGTATCGGTCAATATAGCTGGGTAACTCAGGGAACAATGGACTCTCTATATAAATAATTAAATACAGTATAGTTTAACGGTTTAGATTTTGTTGGTTTTCAAGTTTTAGAAGATTGGTATCCATATTAAAACGGGTATACCCGGTTTATTTAGCAGCTATCGTGTTGGCCTACAAGGCTTTTAGCATTCACTGCATGTCTGGACCAGAGTGGTTTCTACGAGTATGTCTGTGTGCGTATACGCAGATACACGTCATGTAATTACATATACACATGTAGTATATATAAACACATCTCGATACAAAGAGAAAGCATCACCATCTTCTGATCAGTTATCTTTTGCTACTCGAAATAGACCCAAAGAAAAAATGTATTGTCTCCAAGTTGCCGCTTATCACTTGTTCTCAACGCATCCCGGTTGTGTTATTTTCTTGCTCTGCTTATCTTTGTTTTTCTCAGATTCTTTTATATTTTCCATTATATCTCAGTTGTGAATCACGTCGGCGACTCCAGAACGGCGGCATTTTTGGCTATTACTGATACAAAACAAGTTCATGGAGAGTTGAATGTAACTTTCTCTGGTGTTTTCTTAGGATCTGCAATCCAAAATATTGCTACTTGTGTTTTCTAGTTAGTTTTTTTTTCGAGAACATGTTTTCTCGTTATGTATTATTCATGCACTTGCATATATGTTAACGATGGATCCCTAAAAAAAAAAAAAAAAAAAAAACGATGAATTCCTAGTTTTGATTTTTATATAGTTTTTTTTTTTGAAAAGATTGATTTTTATATAGTTCATTATTTTATTATAATTTTAGTTTCGTCCATTCTTATATGAGTATAATTTTTCAATTCGACATGTTGTAGCGTAGTAGTAGCTATACCGTCGTTTATAAACTCAGCTTCTGATTGCGTTAGTTCGAGGACAGAACATAAATTTGTTTAAGAGAAATTCAGTTTGATAGAGTCACTAAAATAGAGTATTTTTTATATTAAGTACAATATTCATATTGATTAGTCCACGCCGGTCAGACCGTCAGATACAATAATATCCACTACAAGAAAACACGCAGATATTAAGGGACTTTTTCCTCACTATGTCGTCGGAATAACCGTATTCCGACGACATACCGAGGAAAAAAATCCTCGAAAAAAACTCCTCGAAATTTCATTTTCCCTCGAAATTTCCTCAAAATTTTCTGACGGAATTTCGAGGAACAGTAATTCCGAGGAAACTGTGAGGACGAGAGTTCGTCACAAAAATCCTCAAAATTTTCCTACGGACGTGGTCGTCGAAATATTCTGAGGGAACCCTTTCCTCGGAATTTTCAAAAAAAAAAAAAAAAAATATTAAATTTTTTAATGAAATTCGAAAATATAAAATATAAAATAAAAATTGAAATTGAAATTGAAAATATATTAGATATATTATTCAAAATTGTACAAACTAAAATATATTAAAAATTAGTTTTAATAAATAAAATTTTAAAAATCCAAAATAGTTTTTAATCAAAAAATATAAATATATAAAAATAGTTTAATAATTACTATATATAGTTTTTAGTATACATGATTTATACATATATATATATATATATATATATTTATATTTATATTTATAAAAAATACAAATCGATTATAAATATAGAAAAAGGTTTTTAAATATTATTAAAATTTATAAAAAACGTTTTATTATTACTGTAAACTTTAAAAAACGTTTTAATATATATAAAAATAGTTTAATAATTACAAAAATAATTTAAATATATATAAAAAGAGTTTAAATATATAAAAAATAGTTTAGTAATTACAAAAAACGTTTTAAAAAATCATATACACATTTTAAAAAATCAAAAACATTTTAAAACACAAAAACGTTTTGAATTTTAACCAAAACACAAAATAAATCGAAAAAAAAATAAAACAACAATTTCATAATTACAAAAAAAAATTTAATATATATAAAATAGTTTAATAATTACAAAAATAGTTTTAATATATAAAAAATAGTTTTAATATATATAAAATAGTTTAATAAGTACAAAAATAGTTTTAATATATAAAAAATAGTTTTAAAAAATCAAAAAACGTTTTAAAAATTCAAAAACGTTTTAAAAATCATATACACATTTTTAAAAATAAAAAAAACGTTTTAAAAAACAAAAAACGTTTAGAAAAATCATATACACATTTTTAAAAATCAAAAAACGTTTTAAAAAATCAAAAAACGTTTTAAAACATGAAAAACATTTTGAATTTTACCCAAAACACAAAAGAACTAAAAAAATATATAACAACAATTCAAACAACAATCCAAACTTGAAAATCCTAAGCTATCCATTCAATCCTAGAATTTCCTTCCTAACAACCTAAATTTCAAGATCTAACATCCAAAGAATCGATCTATGAAGAGAGGAAGAGAAGAGAGATGAACTTACATGAGAGGAAGAGAGGAGAGGAGAGAGGGGATTTGCCGCGCAGAGGAAGAAAGGAGAGGAAGGAGGCCGCGCAAGAGAGGAGAGGAAGAGAGGAGAGGCAGAGAGAAATGGGGAAAAGAAGAACGTAAAACCTAATTTATGAGACGTCCGACGGAAACTGTCCGTCGGAATTTCCTCACAAAATTTAATAAGGTTCCTCGAAATTTCCTCGAAATCTTCTAATCTAATTTTCGCGAAACGTTTGGCGGCTAGGGTTGCCGGGTTAATGAAAAATATTCCGAGGAAAGCAAGTTCCTCGAAATTTCCTCACAATATTGTGAGGAAATTTCGAGGAAACAGGATTTGAAAGCAGGTTCCTCGAAATTTCCTCACAATATTGTGAGGAAATTTCGAGGAAACAGGGTTGGGGTTTTGAAAACATCGATTTTTTTCCTCTATGTCATTTCTTATACAAATGTAATTCATACCAATGAGTTTTCTTTGTATAGATGATCATAAAAAATGAAATAACACAATTACAAAATAATTGTAAGTATTCCCACAAAAATGAAAATAATGAAATAACACAATTACAAAAATGACGTCAAACTTAAGGTTTTAAACCGAAAATAATGTTTTGCGGATTGAAAGGAAACCACACAACATAAGAGAAACACTTATACATTTTAATAAACGTTAAAGGAAATAATTACAATTATTTTTGTAATTGTATTATTTCATTGTTTATGATCATCTATACAAAGAAACCTCATTAGTATGAATTACATTTGTATAAGAAATGACATAGATGAAAAAAATCGATGTTTTCAAAACCTCAAACCCTGTTTCCTCGAAATTTCCTCACAATATTGTGAGGAAATTTCGAGGAAACAGGGTTTGAAAGCTGGTTCCTCGAAATTTCCTCACAATATTGTGAAGAAATTTCGAGGAAACAGGGTTTGGGGTTTTGAAAACATCGATTTTTTTCTTCTATGTCATTTCTTATACAAATGTAATTCATACTAATGAGGTTTCTTTGTATAGATGATCATAAACAATGAAATAACACAATTACAAAAAATAATTGTAAGTATTCCCTTTAACGTTTATTAAAATGTATAAGTGTTCTCTTATGTTGTGTGGTTTCCGTTCAATCCGCAAAACATTATTTTCGGTTTAAAACCCTAAAGTTTGACTTCATAATCTGCCTAAGACACTTAATGAAGGTTATATACGTGTTATTCAATCCGCAAAACGTTGTTTTCGGTTTAAAACCCTTTATTCCTCGAAATTCCCTCGGAATATTGTGAGGGAATTTCGAGAAATACCGAAAATCATTTGTTTAAAAATCAAAAACGTTTTAAAACACAAAAACGTTTTGAATTTTAACCAAAACACAAAATAAATCGAAAAAAAAATAAAACAACAATTTCATAATTAGAAAAAAAAATTAATATATATAAAATAGTTTAATAAGTACAAAAATAGTTTTAATATATAAAAAATAGTTTTAAAAATCAAAAAACGTTTTAAAAATTCAAAAAACGTTTTAAAAATCATATAACATTTTTAAAAATAAAAAAAAACGTTTTAAAAAAACAAAAAACGTTTAAAAAATCATATACACATTTTAAAAAATCAAAAAACGTTTTAAAAAATCAAAAAACGTTTTAAAACATGAAAACGTTTTGAATTTTACCCAAAACACAAAAGAACTAAAAAAAATATAACAACAATCCAAACAACAATCCAAACTTGAAAATCCTAAGCTATCCATTCAATCCTAGAATTTCCTTCCTAACAACCTAAATTTCAAGATCAAACATCCAAAGAATCGATCTATGAAGAGAGGAAGAGAAGAGAGATGAACTTACATGATAGGAAGAGAGGAGAGGAAGAGAGGAGAGGAGAGAGGGATTTGCCGCGCAGAGGAAGAAAGGAGAGGAAGGAGGCGCGCGCAAGAGAGGAGAGGAAGAGAGGAGAGGCAGAGAGAAATGGGGAAAAGAAGAACGTAAAACCTAATTTATGAGACGTCCGACGGAAACTGTCCGTCGGAATTTCCTCACAAAAATTTAATAAGGTTCCTCGAAATTTCTCGAAATCTTCTAATCTAATTTTCGCGCGAAACGTTGGCGGCTAAGGTTGCCGGGTTAATGAAAAATATTCCGAGGAAAGCAAGTTCCTCGAAATTTCCTCACAATATTGTGAGGAAATTTCGAGGAAACAGATTTGAAAGCAGGTTCCTCGAAATTTCCTCACAATATTGTGAGGAAATTTCGAGGAAACAGGGTTTGGGGTTTTGAAAACATCGATTTTTTTCCTCTATGTCATTTCTTATACAAATGTAATTTATACCAATGAGTTTTCTTTGTATAGATGATCATAAAAAAGAAATAACACAATTACAAAAATAATTGTAAGTATTCCCACAAAAATGAAAATAATGAAATAACACAATTACAAAAATGACGTCAAACTTAAGGGTTTTAAACCGAAAATAATGTTTTTGCGGATTGAAAGGAAAACCACACAACATAAGAGAAACACTTATACATTTTAATAAACGTTAAAGAAATAATTACAATTATTTTTGTAATTGTATTATTTCATTGTTTATGATCATCTATACAAAGAAACCTCATTAGTATGAATTACATTTGTATAAGAAATGACATAGATGAAAAAAATCGATGTTTTCAAAAACCTCAACCCTGTTTCCTCGAAATTTCCTCACAATATGTGAGGAAATTTCGAGGAAACAGGGTTTGAAAAGCTGGTTCCTCGAAATTTCCTCACAATATTGTGAAGAACTTTCGAGGAAACAGGGTTTGGGGTTTTGAAACATCGATTTTTTCTTCTATGTCATTTCTTATACAAATGTAATTCATACTAATGAGGTTCTTTGTATAGATGATCATAAACAATGAAATAACACAATTACAAAATAATTGTAAGTATTCCCTTTAACGTTTATTAAAATGTATAAGTGTTTCTCTTATGTTGTGTGGTTTCCGTTCAATCCGCAAAACATTATTTTCGGTTTAAAACCCTAAAGTTTGACTTCATAATCTGCCTAAGACACTTAATGAAGGTTATATACGTGTTATTCAATCCGCAAAACGTTGTTTTCGGTTTAAAACCCTTATTCCTCGAAATTCCCTCGGAATATTGTGAGGGAATTTCGAGGAAATACCGAAAATCATTTGTTTAAAATCAAAAACGTTTAAAACACAAAAACGTTTTGAATTTTAACCAAAACAACAAAAATAAATCGAAAAAAAAATAAAACAACAATTTCATAATTAGAAAAAAATTTAATATATATAATAGTTTAATAATTACAAAATAGTATTCAATATATAAAAAATAGTTTTAATATATATAAAATAGTTTAATAAGTACAAAATAGTTTTAAATATATAAAAAATAGTTTTAAAAATCAAAAAACGTTTTAAAAATTCAAAAACGTTTTAAAAATCATATACACATTTTTAAAAATAAAAAAAAACGTTTTAAAAAAACAAAAAACGTTAAAAAAATCATATACACATTTTTAAAATCAAAAAACGTTTTAAAAAATCAAAAAGTTTTAAAACATGAAAACGTTTTGAATTTTACCCAAACACAAAAGAACTAAAAAAATATATAACAACAATCCAAACAACAATCAAACTTGAAAATCCTAAGCTATCCATTCAATCCTAGAATTTCTTCCTAACAACCTAATTTCAAGATCTAACATCCAAAGAATCGATCTATGAAGAGAGGAAGAGAAGAGAGATGAACTTACATGATAGGAAGAGAGGAGAGGAAGAGAGGAGAGGAGAGAGGGGACTTGCCGCGCAGAGGAAGAAAGGAGAGGAAGGAGGCCGCGCAAGAGAGGAGAGGAGAGAGGAGAGGCAGAGAGAAATGGGGAAAAGAAGAACGTAAAACCTAAATTTATGAGACGTCCGACAGAAACTGTCCGTCGGAATTTCCTCACAAAATTTAATAAGGTTCCTCGAAATTCCTCGAAATCTTCTAATCTAATTTTCGCGAAACGTTTGGCGGCTAGGGTTGCCGGGTTAATGAAAAATATTCCGAGGAAAGCAAGTTCCTCGAAATTTCCTCACAATATTGTGAGGAAATTTCGAGGAACAGGATTTGAAAGCAGGTTCCTCGAAATTTCCTCACAATATTGTGAGGAAATTTCGAGGAACAGGGTTTGGGGTTTTGAAAACATCGATTTTTTTCTCTATGTCATTTCTTATACAAATGTAACTCATACCAATGAGTTTTCTTTGTATAGATGATCATAAAAAATGAAATAACAAATTACAAAAATAATTGTAAGTATTCCACAAAAATGAAAATAATGAAATAACACAATTAAAAAATGACGTCAAACTTAAGGGTTTTAAACCGAAAAATAATGTTTTGCGGATTGAAAGGAAACCACACACATAAGAAACACTTATACATTTTAATAAACGTTAAAGGAAATAATTACAATTATTTTTGTAATTGTATTATTTCATTGTTATGATCATCTATACAAAGAAACCTCATTAGTATGAATTACATTTGTATAAGAATGACATAGATGAAAAAATCGATGTTTTCAAAACCTCAAACCCTGTTTCCTCGAAATTTCCTCACAATATTGTGAGGAAATTTCGAGGAAACAGGGTTTGAAAGCTGGTTCCTCGAATTTCCTCACAATATTGTGAAGAAATTTCGAGGAAACGGGTTTGGGGTTTGAAAACATCGATTTTTTCTTCTATGTCATTTCTTATACAAATGTAATTCATACTAATGAGGTTTCTTTGTATAGATGATCATAAACAATGAAATAACACAAATTACAAAAATAATTGTAAGTATTCCTTTAACGTTTATTAAATGTATAAGTGTTTTCTCTTATGTTGTGTGGTTTCCGTTCAATCCGCAAAACATTATTTTCGGTTTAAAACCCTAAAGTTTGACTTCATAATCTGCCTAAGACACTTAATGAAGGTTATATACGTGTTATTCAATCCGCAAACGTTGTTTTTCGGTTTAAAAACCCCTTATTCCTCGAAATTCCCTCGGAATATTGTGAGGGAATTTCGAGGAAATACCGAAAATCATTTGTTTAAAAATCAAAAAACGTTTTAAAACACAAAAACGTTTTGAATTTTAACCAAAACACAAAATAAATCGAAAAAAAAAATAAAACAACATTTTCATAATTAGAAAAAAAATTTAATATATATAAATAGTTTAATAATTACAAAAATAGTTTTAATATATAAAAATAGTTTTAATATATATAAAATAGTTTATAAGTACAAAAAATAGTTTAATATATAAAAAATAGTTTTAAAAATCAAAAAACGTTTTAAAAATTCAAAAACGTTTTTAAAAATCATATACACATTTTTAAAAATAAAAAAAAACGTTTTAAAAAAACAAAAAACGTTTAAAAAAAAATCATATACACATTTTTAAAAATCAAAAAACGTTTTAAAAAATCAAAAAACGTTTAAAACATGAAAAACGTTTTGAATTTACCCAAAACACAAAAGAAACTAAAAAATATATAAACACAATCCAAACAACAATCCAAACTTGAAAATCCTAAGCTATCCATTCAATCCTAGAATTTCCCTTCCTAACAACCTAAATTTCAAGATTCTAACATCCAAAGAATCGATCTATGAAGAGAGGAAGAGAAGAGAGATGAACTTACATGATAGGAAGAGAGGAGAGGAAGAGAGGAGAGGAGAGAGGGGATTTGCCGCGCAGAGGAACTAAGGAGAGGAAGGAGGCCGCGCAAGAGAGGAGAGGAAGAGAGGAGAAGCAGAGAGAAATTGGGAAAAGAAGAACGTAAAACCTATTTATGAGACGTCCGACGGAAACTGTCCGTCGGAATTTCCTCACAAAAATTTAATAAGGTTCCTCGAAATTTCCTCGAAATCTTCTAATCTAATTTTCGCGAAACGTTTGGCGGCTAGGGTTGCCGGGTTAATGAAAAATATTCCGAGGAAAGCAAGTTCTCGAAATTTCCTCACAATATTGTGAGGAAATTTCGAGAAACAGGATTTGAAAGCAGGTTCCTCGAAAATTTCCTCAAATATTGTGAGGAAATTTCGAGGAAACAGGGTTTGGGGTTTTGAAAACATCGATTTTTTTCCTCTATGTCATTTCTTATACAAATGTAATTCATACTAATGAGGTTTCTTTGTATAGATGATCATAAACAATGAAATAACACAATTACAAAAATAATTGTAAGTATTCCCTTTAACGTTTATTAAAATGTATAAGTGTTTCTCTTATGTTGTGTGGTTTCCGTTCAATCCGCAAAACATTATTTTCGGTTTAAAACCCTAAAGTTTGACTTCATAATCTGCCTAAGACACTTAATGAAGGTTATATACGTGTTATTCAATCCGCAAAACGTTGTTTTCGGTTTAAAACCCCTTATTCCTCGAAATTCCCTCGGAATATTGTGAGGGAATTTCGAGGAAATACCGAAAATCATTTGTTTCGTCGAAATTTCCTCGAAATATTTCGAGGGTATTTCGACGAACAAGGGGTTTTAAATCAAACCCCTCAACCGTGAAGGGACATTCCGAGGAAATTTCGAGGAAACCCTATTGTCCCTCGGTATTCCCTCGAAAAATATAGAGGAAATGTGTCTTCCTCGCAATTTCCTCGAAATTTTTCGAGGAAATGTGTCTTCCTCGCAATTTCCTCGAAATTTTTCGAGGAAATACCGAGGAAACCACATTTCTTGGTTTCCTCGGTGTTTCCTCGATTTTTCGTCAGAAAATTCCGAGGAACTCATTTTCCCTCGGTATGTCCCTCAGAATACTGATGTTTTCTTGTAGTGATCATGCTACTGATCAGTCAATGCCTGATAAAGTTAGCAAGCTTGGTTGGTCCCTAAAATATCATGCTACTAGATCAGTTTAAAAAAAGAAACAATTACATCGAGAGGCAGTGTCAAAATTTAAGGGTGAATTGGGTCAAAATCCTCTAAGAAATAATAGATTAGGCAAATACTTATGACATAAAAATTATGGGACTTTAAAATGATACAAGATAGAGGAAATGTCTTAACTGTCTTTATACTGTGAAGAAAGAGAAACCTGAAAAAACAGGTGATAACAGGTTAGAAGGTAGATGAAATAAAATATTAAGTTTCTTCCAAACAAAAAAAAATTAGGTAAACTAGGAAGAAAAGTCGTAGTGAATGTTGGCCGCTTCAATACTTCGTGGCGTCGATCTGAACCGTGGCTTCTCAAGCCGTGCTCTTCTCGCGTCGCCTTCAACCTCACCATCTCGGAGCTTCACGGACCAAGCTTCATCGTCGCGTACAGACAAGCTCTAGTCGTCGTCTTCAGCTCACCTCCGCCGGTGTGCTCCACCACGAAGCTTCTCTGCCACTCGCGTCGTCGATTCATCCACCGCGGCTCCAAGTCGACATCTACGTCACCGGAATCGAACCTCACCGGAGCAGGCCTCGCAGTCGTGCTTCAAATCCGGTGAGAGAGCTCGTGTTCTCCATCAATGGAGATCTCTTTGTTTATTGCAGAACAGGTCCCTGAGCTTCTGATACGTCACAAAACCGCCCCAGAGAATGTCATAATTTGTAGCGTTGGTCCCTGCGGTTCTGTATTATTTCGTTGAGGCCCCATATGTTTCTGATTTGCAGAATTAACCTTGCAAATTGACCCAAAACTTCCAATTGTACACTCTAGCCCCTATGATATGTGAATGAGTATGCAAATACAACATAAAGACCTAAATGCAACCTAATTTGATCATAATAAGCTAAAATATGAATCTAAAACTCATCAAAATCAAGAGATATCACATTCATTAAAGAAAAATAAAATAAAATCAGTCTAAAGTGTAACTCGACCCCGGAAAACAAACTCGAGAGTATCAACTTAAACCACCAGACCATTTTAACATATTTGAATATAGCTCGCAAACTTTATAATATGACCCTTTATAGCCGTAAATGGTATTCTAGGAAATTTAGCTTATTTGTTAGATTAACCTTAGAAATAGTTTGTTGGTTTGTATTTAGCTAGGGAACAGAAACATCGGGTTAAAATAAATTTTATGTTGCTAAAAATAGTTATGGAACTTAATTTAGGATTTTAGCATGTTTTATGATGTAAATATATATGCTAAACATATTATTAACCGGGTAACTCTTTGTGTGTAGATTATTAACCGGAGATGACTGCGTGTATAAGGTTTGGTTAAAATAAAATTTATGTTGCTAAAGATAGTTGTAGAAATTAATTTAGGAATTTAGCATATTTTATGATGTAAATATATGCTAAATAGATAATTAACCGAGTAACTTTTTGTGTGTGTAGGGTTAAAACCGGCTGCTAACAGTGTGCATTGGCATATCACACAAGAAGAAGTTCAAAAAGGTTATTAACCGGATAACTATTTTGTCTTGTCACATTTATGATAGAAATGTGAACAGCTAAGATATTTTATATAACCAAATATAATGTTTATAACGCTAAATCAGTTATTTAAAAGCCAAAAGATATATTTGCCTAATCCAAAACATATGTATGTTAAACAGTAAATAGGATAGCAGAAAATGCTGATTATATATATATATATATATGTCTTTCCTCCGGCTGGATCGGATGTTAGAGTCAATTCCATTGTTTATGTTAGCATGTTAAATAATTCAATAAAAAGCTAAACATTTTAGTGACCGTTTAACATTTTTTACTGAGCCGACTAAGACATTTTATACAACAATACACGCAAAACTTTGTAGTTAAAAAAGTTTAGGCCCTTGATAAATATAGTAACATATTATTAACCGCGAAACAAAAGATTTCAAGAATGCAGGGACTAGTGCTGCAAATTCAGAACTTTTGCCTGGGCTAAATTGTCACAATCAGAAGTTAAAGGGATGAATTGAGGACGTGTCTGCAATTTAAAAAGTCGTGGACCAATATAAAAATTACCAAAAGCCCAGGGACCTGTTTTGCAATAATCTGTGAAATCACCATTGGAAGAGATTCGAGCTTGGCTTCAACGCGAACAACGTCGAGTCCGTTACAGTGCGACAGAAATTGGAGCTCGGGACTGGTCTTGCCATAACTGATTCGCGAAGGGAGGATAGCTCGAGAATTGGAGTTCGACGGTGAAGAGGGCCAGTCGCGGCGGAGGTCGTTGTAGTGTCTCGGAGGAGACGACTTGGACCAGAGATCTCCTGGTGGACGCGTCAGAGAAGAGCTTGAGCTCGACAGTTGAAGACACGGCCTGGCTTGAGAATCCATGGTGGAGGACGACGGCTTGAGAGGAGTGCCACCGGTATTTGGGTTGTTCTATCGACATGATTAGCAGGCTGAGGAACGGAGGGTGGAGAATCATTCGAAACGGAAAGGAAAATGATGTGGATGAAAGCTGAATATAAGATGGGGGATTCAGAAGAATTTTGAGATTCACAAATTCTTGAGTTAATGGCGAAGTTTCTAAAATTTAAATCTATCCACTTGAGTTGAGCAAAAAAAGATTATCTACTTGCCTACAAAATTTCCGTGTAAGCTTGGTTTGTCAGAAAAAGAAAATATTAAAGAAATATATGTGCGTAAAGATTCAATCAGGTAACTGATTGCTCTGTTACAAAAAAAGAAGAAGGGTAAGAGGGTAATCCAATAGACTGACACATGCATTGGAAACGTAAGATGTGTATATACCTAATTACCATATAAATCTTGTGTGTAGAATGCAATTACTCAAAATTTAATAACATAACAAAAAAAAATATTCTGCAGACCTTTTTCTCTAACTTCATCGCATCGTTTAGTTTTTTCAAATTAAAATAGAATTATATTATAAGTAATAGGATCCACTTTCATATTTTTCTGGTATTTCTTATCCACTTTCATCTCTTTCTTTTATTTTCTTTTTATCTCTGAAACTTTTTCATCTTTTTCATTTTAAAATCTTTGACTTCCAATCTTTTTTTCAAAAGATTAAAAAAAGATTATCTTTGCAATATTTAGATTGAACCATGAATTCAACTCATAATAATTGATTTAGCGTCACAGACCATAGACATCATGTTTGTTCATAATTGATTAGATATGATATGTATTTTTATAGTATATCTATTATAGTAAGTAAGTTAATTGCAGGAGATATAATAGATATAATAGTTCAACCTAAACTATTTGAACCGTGTGTGATTAGTAATGGCTGTAGGTGCTGTCCAGAGCACCATTTATTTCTAAAGCACTAAATTTATTTCAATCAAGCTTTAACGACTTTTTAAAAATCACAGCTCCGGAAATAATCTACAGCTCTGTTAGTGCTTTCTAAAGCCAAATATTCAAATCATTTTTTTGAGCTTTCAACAAAATTGACAGCAACAAAATCTAAAGCCAAATCAAAAAGTCTACAGTTTTTTTTCTATAGCATCTAATTTATTAAAGGAGAAGTACAAATTGTATTTACCCCTTGAAGTTGCACAAATATTACAAGAGAATGCCACTGGAGTTAAAACACTGTGTTTTGTATTTAAATTGAACCGACGTTGATGCTGAGATCAAACCGGAATGTTGTGCTTAAACCGACGTCGATGTATAACCAAGATTTTTTCCAAAATAACTCCCTATATTATAGCACAAATTAATAACAATAAGATATAAATTAATGATATTCCTATATTCTTGGCAATCAAATATCACAATATTCCTATTTCTCTACACATTTAAGTCGCGATATCAATCAACCCGCGGATCTTATTTAAATTAACATATCAATCAGCTACTAGAATATTCCCTTTAAATGTCAATCTTGCAAATCAAGTTTTAAGTTATTATGTACATAATCCCTAATATATCATCTATATTATTAAAACTAAAATACAAATTAGGTTTGTTTGGAAACATAGATAACAATTTTTAAAATATGTTTGTTTGGAAACTTGTATAGCAATTTTTTTTAAAAATAGATTTGTTTGGAAACATGAATATCAGTTTAAAAAAGAACGAATTATGTTATTAAGAAAAATTGGAAATCTATTATATTATGAAAAACTATCTTTTTGGGTCAACTTTAAAATATACGAAAATGAGCTAATCTAATTATCTAAAAATATCATTTGTCTAAAATAATCATTAAACAATTTTTTTTTAAAATATATATATATATATTTCAAATCAAAATAATAATTTAAAGTTGATTTATATCAAAAAATTGATTCAAAATATACATATATTCAAAATTTTAGTTTTACTAAATATTTTCCAATAACCATTATTAAAAAATGTTTTCAATATATATAAGAAAAATACAATACAATGTCAAATTTCATATACCAACTTAAATTATGATTTTTATATTTAACATTAAATTTTTAAAATATAATATATGTGATTATTTATATGATAGTACGTATAAAATACTATTAATTATATGTTTGATGTGTTTTTAAAGGAAAAATAGATTGTGAATTAGGGGTGGGCGTTCGGGTACTCATTCGGATTTTCTTTGAGTCTGTATGGTTTTCAGGTTTCTGGGATCAATGATTTCAATCTCATTCGGATATTTCTAAATTTTGGTTCAGATATGATTCGGATCTTTGCGGGTTTGTTCGGGTTAGGATAACCCAATTAAATTACTTTTAAAATTCATTATATACTTCTAAAAATATATAAAAATAATATATTACATATAAATTTGAATAACATGTATCAGAATACCTTAACTTAACATATAAATTGGATTGATTTAAATATTTGGATAGATAATCAATAATTATTTTAAGTATTTTCTGGTGATTTGAGTATACTTTAACTTTTAGATATTTACAATTGACTATTTATATATATATATATATATATTCAATTATTTAAACCAACTTATAAGTACCATATATATTCTAGATGTTTTTATATACATTAAATCTAAAAATTTAATATATATTTTTAAGTATATAAATCTATTTTGAATAAATTCGGGTATCTGAAATATTTCGATTCGGATCAGATTCGGTTTCAGTTTTCTAACTACTAAAATTTTGATAGTTAATCAATTTCGATTCGAGTTTGGTATTTCTTTTTGGATCCGGATCAGTTCGATTTTTTGGATTCGGGTTTTTTGCTCAACTCTAATATTAACATAAAAATAATATATTTTATAAAAATATACACCCGCACGGATGTGCGGATCAAATCTAGTAAATTTTAAAACTACAGCCATTACCAATCAGAGCCTAAAATATCTGAAAGTTGATAAAAATTGCATCATGTTTAAATAGTACTAGATCATGACCCGCGCGACCGCGCGGATTTTTTTTTTTTATATTTAACATATAACATATATTCTATAATAGTTGATACAATTTGGAATTTGTCCTTTTCACATAATGTGGTTTTATATAATTTTGAGTTTGTCTAAAACATATTGTTTAAGAACAATGTTAAAACTGTTTTTCCTATTAATAATTTTTCATTGGTGTATTAGAGATATAAAGTGAAACCTCTATAAATTAATAATGTTGGGACTATACCAAACTATAATTTTTATTAATTTATAGAGATTATTAATTTATCGAGATACTAATTGAACCAAAAACTCAATTTGAGACTATGAAATTATACTAATTTATAGAGATATTAATTTATAGATTATTAATTTAAAGATGTTATACTGTAACTGTATAGTGAAAACACTAATATAATATCAACCAATACGATTTGGTTTTGACATTGTGCTTTTTGGGATTTTTTTCTAAAAGTTTTGTGAATGTCCAATGATGAATACTAAGACAAGTACTTGTACACACATTTTAGTGGGAAAAATGAATATTTTCTAACCTATTAAGTCAGATATAATAAATACAAAATCTCTTGACATCGAGATTTTATGTATAGTAGAATAAACTTGGAGAAGAGGGTTTTCCATATTCATGATTTTTCAAATCTGACAATTTGATTGTGAATATTTGATTGTAACCGAGATTTTAGGCATAGTAGACTCAACTTGGTGAAGAGGTTTTCCAATAATCGTTTTTTTAAGTATAAATTGATGTTTCTGTTATTTAAGGAAGAATATACGTTAGTATATTATATTTAGTGTATATTCAAAGCAAACCTCGATTATTTGAACATCTAAGAAAATGTGTTCTGATATCTTTATTATTGAGTTTCAAAAGTTTTGTATCAAGCTATTTAAAATTTTAAGATTCATCAGTATTTGATTCCAAATAATTGTTTTTAATTAAAAGGGGTTTTGTGTTTAAGATAATTATAGTTTAATGATGGGAGGAAACATGTTCTTAAGTTATTTGGTTAATTGAATCAATTGTTTAGGAAATAACCAGACCAAAAAAGTCAAAATTATATAATGACTGGCTAAGGATTCGTGTCAACCTACTGAGTTTAAGTTTGTATAAGTTGATGAAAAAAAAAGATTAGCGTAATATTTGTATTTTTTTGTCAACCTACTCGTGTAATATTTATATTTTTAATAACATGTGTAATATTTATTTTTGTTTCTATCTATTTATTTTTTTATTTTTAAGAACTTAGACTCGTGTTATATTTATATTGGAGACATTTATTGTATTCATTTGACTATAATAAAGGAGAGGGATTATTATCTTTTTACTATGATATAATATAAATATGATAATGTGAATATGCTCTAACGAAAAGAATATATATTTTGTTTAATAGATGCATAGACATAGATCTTATAGTGGAGTTAAATGATAGATAGTTGATATTAAACTTTTTAAGGAAACATTTAAATGAAAGGTTAGACTAAGAATAATAATGTGATGTCCAATTTAAAATCTACTTAGAAGAAGTTATAATGTTTCTGTTTTAATAAGATAGATTGATTTAATATCATCGTTTACTCGTATAAGTAATAACTAGCTGATAGCCTGATACAATAAAAATGAACACGGAAATGACGGCCCGGTTCAAAAATATTGGGACCTTGATCTTTACATAGGCCCAAAGTAAATTAAATTATTTCGGGCCGAACCGACAGGCCTCGCTGTTTATCATTATTATCTTTGTTAATAAAGGCAGATTTAAAAATATTTGTCCCTTCTAAATAAAACTGTATGTTTTTTTTAGCAACAAATAAAACTGTATGTTCGATACGAGATTTTGCTCCATAGTCCGTACGGAGGTAAGAGAAAGAGGGACAGGCAGAGAGTTGGTAGGTCACACTCTGTATGTATAAATGACCGTACAACCTAGCCCAACTGCCACTCTTTAATGGCTTTAATGACACGTCATCTGAAATAAGTATTACTATATTATTTTTTCTTTATTTATTTATATTAATCGCACCTTCGATTGAAACCATCCACTTGAGAAACCGATTTTTTTCTTTTTTTTTTTTTTTTTTTTTGCTAATTTTTTTTTTTCTTTTTGTAACACGAGAAACCGATTATTTTGTACGTGTACATATAAACGATATAGAAATAGTTGAAAATTCGTAAATGACAAATATATATAGCTAATAGAATCAATTAAACATGTCCTTTTAGTTTGTTTTGTTTTTTTCTGTAAACATGATGCCGTTTAGTTAATGTAACATTTAATTAAAGAACAAAACAGGACGCAAAGGGCCAAGAGTGTCGTGGACAACTTGTCTAGTGACTCCGAATTTGGATGTTCTTTTTCATATATAAATGTTTGGTTTACGCCTCGATGTTTTTATTGATTGTAACTATTTGAGTTTTTTTCTTAAGAAGAATGTATGTATACATGCGAATAACGTTTACCAGACAAGAATTGGTATTTTATATCTAGACGAACAATATGCGTATGAAATGTTGAGAACAATGAATTTTGTCGGCCAAGCAAAGTATTAAATAAAAATTCTAAATAAAAGAAAATGTTTTTTTTCTAAAATAAAATAAAAGAAAGTGTTTAACAGGAAAAATTCCTAAAAGTTTAAATAATCCACAAAAACGAAGAGCTACATTTTCTGGATCCAAATTTCAATTATGTACTATTATTCTCTTTGACGTTTTGGTCTATCTGTAATAGTAGTAAATGGAAATTTAAGTGGAATGTTTTTTAGATTTTCGAAGTTAATATTATATATTTCTGATATTTTGTTCAAAATATTAAGAGACTTTTACCTTTCTTTCACTAAGATATTTTTTTTCAAAATATTAGGCATATTAAACAATAACTAAAATATATAAAAACATAAATATATAGTATATTATATTAATTTTGAAAAAAATACTATTAAAGGTTTAAAAATTAAAATAAGTTATATAAAAAATTATAAATAGTTTCAAAGTTTTAAGTATAACTAATTTTATATAAGTATAAGTATTTTATTATTTATATTTTTATAATATAAGTTTATTAAATATATGATAATTAAAAACATGTTAGTATATTTATATAAATCAGAAATAATCATCACCAGAGTTTTAATAGGATACAATGAAGAAGTATAGTAGTATATATAATTTTAAATTTGTAAAACATATTTCAGAAAATTACTTTAATCTAGTGGTTAGTGTGCTTTTTTTAAAGCTATCAAAGCACATGTTTGAGTTTCAGAATGAATATATTTTTATAAAAGAAAATTAAATCAAAACAATATTAATGTTATTACGGTCAATGTAAATTTAGGCATATTTAAAGAAGTTCGGATAGTTTTTCTAAATTATAATTGAATTGAGATCATATCATTGGTATTTGTTTGGAACATATTTAGCACGACTAAAATTGTTGCGGTCAAAATTAGCTATTTTCTAAGAAATAACCATGAAACTACAGCTTCTTTATAAGAAATTGCCACTAAAATATTTAATGTATATTTTATTAAAAAAGTAAAAAATGTTATAAAGATACATAATATGTAAACACAGTATTGTAAATAATATATTGAATTATTTGGTCGTACAAATCAAATATAACCATAGATAACAATCTTGTTTTGTATTAATTGATCAATAAAAAATACATTTGCACGAACACTTGAATCATATTTTAAAAATGTAAGTGATACAATTCACATATCAAAAAAATAAAAATAAATAAATTACTCATTATATACTATAAAGTTATTGTGTTTGTAAATATATTAAACAATTATTTTATAAAGACAACATTTTAAAAAATATACTACTATTTTATGCACGATAATTGTTTTTTAAAAGTAAAAACTGGTCAAGCTCTAGCTAGTAGTATTAATATACACATGGGCGTAGTATTATTAATATGTTCAAAAGTGGTAAGAATTCTTGCCATCATAAATATAACTATTATGTTACAAAAATATTTATGAAAGGAAATATAAATATAATTTTAACAAGTAATTTTAACTATTCCACAAAAAAATCATCAAAACGGTAAAGCTTTGTATATTATTAGTTTATTACATAATGATGAACGAATCAATTTATATCACGTTGGATATATTTATGTATTTTATCGAAATTATATTTTGAAACCGTAATTTTTTTGTAATAGCCTACACTAAGTATTTAGTTAAAGGGGAATTTTCAAAAATACCATTTTGAAGGTACCATTATTCATCTTTACCACCACTAAGTACACATTTTCAAAAATACCTTATTTATTAAAATGTTAAAGACTCTTATATCTTTGTTTTTATATGCTTTTCAAAATTTTAATCCAAAATTCTAAATCCTAAACCTCTAATTCTAAACCCTAAACCCTAAATCTTCAACTCTAAACCCTAAGCCCTAAACTATATACCCTAAATTCAATATCCTAAACCCTAAACCCTGAAACCTCAACTATAAACCCTAAATCCTCAACTCTAAACCCTAAACTTTATACCCTAAACCCTAAAACATCAAATTTAAACCCTAAAACATAAAATCTAAACCCTAAATCCTAAACGTTCAAATCTAAACCCTTCATTAAAAGTAGTGGTAAAAGTGGTTAGTGTAAACATGAAAAGTGGTACTATGAAAATGGTATTTTTGGCAATTTAAATAGTAGCTAAAGAAACTTCACAATAAATATATTAGCAGTTTATATTATACTAGCAACAAACACAGTAAAAAAAATAACATGAATTTTAAGTTTCCATAACAAGTAAAAATGGTTACTGGAAATGTATAAACATATTAAAACAATACAAAATCAAGTGCGTAACCAATCTTTATTTATAAGATTTGATTTCTTAAGCAGTGGTTTCTAAAGGCTCAACCATATAACTATTATCCCCCAAAAAAAAATAACTACCCAGCTTCTTTATTTATAAGATTTGATTTCTTAAGCAGTTGTTCTAAAGGTTCAACCATAAGTATATAACCTATTATCCCCCCAAAAAAAACTACCCGGCTTATTTTTGATTAAGATGTTTTAGACCCTCTGCAGCGTTATCATCCACTTGTTCAATTTTGCTAAATGGATATATGTAAGAGTAATATGTGAAGCTTTAGAATGTAAATAAATTAATAGAAGAGTAATATGTGAAGCTTTAGAATGTAAATAAATTAATAGACGTGTTTACCTTATCAGTAAACAAAACATGATATTAATAGTATTATTTTTCTCGAAGTTAAATTTCCTGGGCTGTACCTGGCAAGTACTGCCTATGTACTCTCTCACCATTATGCTTTCGTCATCATCTTTCCATGTCTTTTCTCTCTATATATAATCCCTCTCTCTCTCTCTCTCTCTCTCTCTCTCTCTCTCTCAAACCGCCGGAGAAAACAATAAAAATGAAAACATCTCATCCGCCGCCTCTCTCGCGTCGCAGACCTAGCCTCCGAATTCTCCATCCGCCGATCTACCTCCTCCTCCTTACGCATCCGCCGCGGTCACCATCGTCCCCACATGCAACCGCCGTGGTCTATTTGTCCGGCGAGACGAGTCAACACCGTCCCGCCGGTCACGTACCCGTCTACGTCGGCGAAGAGATGGAGCGGTTCGCGGTGAGCGCTGAGCTCCTGAACCATCCTGTCTTCGTCGGACTGCTCGACAGATCCGCTCAGGAGTACGGCTATGCTCAGAAAGGAGTCCTCCACATCCCCTGCCACGTCATCGTTTTCGAGCGCGTGGTGGAAACTGTCAGGTTGGGGTTCAACGACTCCGGGGAGATACAGGAACTCGTCGCGTTGTTGCTCTCAGGCGATGAGCTGATAGCTGGAACTACAGAGTAGCTCTCGTGATAAGAATCTAAACGGCGATTCTATGTTTTCTCAGATTATGTAAATATTATACAAATTTTTATTTTTCTTTTATTTCTAAGATATTTTGGGATTATTCTAGTGTTGTCAACATCTGTCTTAGCTGTGAACGAGAAACTGAATTTTCGATAAAAACCGAACCGAGACTGAACCTGAAGAAATAAAAGTAAAACATGAGGAGAAAACCACAGAAACGTGCGTCCCATACGTTTCATGTACCGTTTGGTTTAACAAACTCAATTACCAAAATTGCACGTTTGGGGTTATATATAACTCGTAAGTGTATAACCTTTTACCAAAAAACGTTTAAGAGTTCATACATTTATGAAATTCGACTATAAACTTGGAATCCGAAATCTTTAATTCAACTTTGCATCAAACAAATTAAGTAGGAACATTCAACTTTTTAAAAGGTTTTTGTCTAGTGAGTAAGCTGGCAAATTTCTTTTTGTATTTTCGAAAATCTGTTAATAAAGTATACTAGACGAAAATAATAATGCATGTTGTACCTTCGAGGACACCCGACAAGGAGAAAGAGTAGAAACAACAGGTGTTTCTTTTGTAACTGAAAGTATATAAATGCTTTTTGGATGTTTCATGTAATTCGTAAAATGTTAAACATTGTCGCTGTTGCAAACCAGTTCTCAAAAAAAAAAACATTGTTGCTGTCGGAATTATATTCATGCATGGAAAAATAAATAGAAAAGTCGTTGATATAATATAATTTCAAAAATAAAAAGTCAAACCAAACCTCCACTGAACTAAAAACCCATTTCTAATGGTTACCGTTATTTTTTTATTCTAAAAATGCTATTTAAAAAATAAATAAGAATTTTGCTTTAATAGTTACTTCTATTTTGTAATCTAAAAAGAAAATATTGTAAATATATTATTTTCTATTTATATATTAAATTATTATACAATAATTTTAAATATTAAAATATCACCCATTCCATTTATTTATAACAATATACTACTCCAATTAGACTTTTGTACAATAAATGATTATTTGAAAATTAAAAATTTATTGCAGCACCTAATTATAAACAAATGATGTATTAAACATATTATTTAAATTTGTAAAATTATACTATATAATTTATTTTGTTAAGAAGTGAAAACATTTTCTAATCTAAAGTAAAAATATATACTACTTTATATTTAGTGTATCCATTCTTAAAAAAGGAACATGTCTTCTTGATATATGCTTAGCCCAACTATTTTAATATAATTATTAAAATTTCTTATTAATCATTAACAATTATTAACAATTATTTTACACAAATACAATTACAAAAAATATAAATATAATTAAAAATACAAATATAAAATTAAATATTTTAATAAAATATAAACAGAAAATATATCCGCCTTTCAAATGACCGATCAGAATCTAGTTACCGTTTATTCTTCATTATTTACTGCAATATAAGATATAGCGTATCATTAGAATGATTCATATCTTATATTTAACATTTGGTTAGAATGTTTTTTGGCAATTTTATCGCACCACGTGTTACTCTATTTCGTATGATCATGGAAAAACTTAAGTAAGATCATCTCCAACTCATCTCTATTTTCATCTCTATATTTTTTTAAAAATATAAAAACTCTATTATATAAGTAGATTTGCTCCAATGTATGCCTTTATAATAGAGTTCCTCTATGTATATGAGAAAATATAGAAATATGCTATTTTCTTCTTTAAATATATTGGAGCAAATCCACATTTATAATAGAGTTCTCTATTTTAGAGAAAAATATAAAAGTGTACATTGGAGATGCTCTAAGAGTTAACGAGTTTGCATAAAGTAAAATATATAAACTACAGTTGGCATTCTTATAACTAGTATATCAACTATTCTCTCCGTTTTTAAAAGATGTATGTTTTAAGTTTTCCACACTTATTAAGAAAAACATAAAATTGTAGTTACCAATGCATTGTTTTTCTCATTGAACTATTCTCCATAATTTTTAACCAATAAATTTTTAATAAATATAATTATATTTTTTGAAATATACTATTTGTCATTAATCTATGTATTGAAAACATAAAAATGTATCTTTTAGAAACGGAGGGAGTACTGTATATATACTCACGAAAATACTCAAAAATAATAATTTATATATACGAGCTTATATGTCATTTTTATTACGGGTGCAAGCAGTGGCAGAAATAGTGAAGCTTTAAGAGTATCTCTGACATCCTCTGTATCTCTTTATTTTGAAGGTTTTGCAGTTCGACTGTCTATCATCCCTTTAAATTAAATAGTATAAATTTGAGGATGTATTATTCACCTCATAAAATACTTTTTATTTCACTTTATATTTTCTATTTGTATATGGTTAATGATTGTATACTTTTTATGCTGTATTTTAGTATTATAATTATATTGGCATTTAATTTAAAACAATTATTTTAGTAATATAATTATGATTATATACTTTGTATATGGTTAACGATAATTGTCTTATACAATTATCGTTAAATAATAATTTATTAATCAATATTGTATACCAATATATAATAATATTAATAAAATATAATACAAACATATTATTTCACACAATAGATTTCAAAAGTTTTACGCAAATACAAAATAATAATACAATCATAATATTTTACATCAAAATAAAAGTTGCATAAACTGAAATATTATAATACTAATATTTAGGTAAATTTGGTCTTGAACTCCAAAATCACCAAAATATTCTCGATATAAATTTGGAGGTCTCTTCGGAATTGTTGTTGCTGAATTCTTTTCTATGATTATTACTTGTTCAGATCGGATAAACTGGTGAGTGTTAATATCATTGATGAAGTTTAAATATTGTCAGCAAGATTTTATTTTGTTCCTCTATTTCTTTTAGAGCTATCTTTTTGCTTGATTTTTCATGTATAACTGAACCATCTTATAATTTCTTTTCTCTAGATGATGCAGCTTCTTTCAAGAAAATTGTGATTTGTTCATTTGCTGAAACCAAATTATCCATAGATGAAGTATTACCTTCACCATGTTTTCTTTTGAGTATTGTTTTCTTCGATCCAATAGAACGTTGTGACGAATTTTAACCACCATCATCACTGCTTAAATTGATTGAGAATCTAAGAGATTGTGATGCTGGAGAACTGACGATATCGCTCTCAATATCGGAACACCGATATTGACATTTTTGGAAAACTTTAGAATGTCTTTCATTCAAAAACTTTAGAATATCTTTCATTAGAAATCACACATAATCAAATTTAAAACCCTTTTTTTAGTTTTGGATCTTGCATCAATAATTTTTGCCTTCTTCATCTACAAATATTTTGGAATTCAAGAACTTGATCAGATACATAAACATAATTAAAATAAATAACAAATACAAATAGAATTTTATGATTACAGTGTCTTGATTGGATGAGCCATTTGGATGCATATTACTCAAAAATGCATTGATTGAGCATATATAGGAGCATTTCAGAAATAATGGTATTGATTAGTTTTGTATATATGTATTATAATTTGATTTTTTGTGATTTATTATTATATATAATTTAATGTTTTAAAATTTGTTATAAGTAATTTGGTCATTATTAAATATGTTTACTAATTATGTAAATACTATATATTTATATATGCTTATTGTTTATTTATTAAAGTTTAATGATCACAATTCATTACTAATAAAATTTTGACAACTAAAGTGTAAAATATAAAATTTTAAGTGAAAAGATCTGAAAGCTTTCATTGGAGAACCACCTCTTCTTTTTTTTTTTTAAAGGTGAACTTCATTAGAAATGAGAGGGACTTGTTGGAGATACCGTGAAGAGATCATATGACCCCTATGAAATTATTATTTTTTGTTTTATTGTTAGTGTAATTTTAAATGAATTTAATAAAGTATTCAGTTAAAATTAGTGTCTGACCCTAGTAGATAAATGTTCAATCTTCCAATTGCACCATACTATTTATTTTATCAATGATTATAAATTATATATACTGTAAATATATATCAAAAAATTATTGTGACCTTCATAGAAATTAGGGTTAATTTGCTGAGTGACCAAATTGTAAATGAAAATCAATAAAATATCATTGATTTTGATATTATTAACAAACTAACATTTATGCCACTGTTATATCCTCTTCGCTTGCATGTACCCGGTGTACGAGAAAGAAAATAGTAACATCAGTGAGGAGAGAAATATACAGGAATTCACGAACACGATTATTAATAAAAGCACATGAAGTTATTACGTCACATGCTTAACTACAACATATGTTTTCATTGAGTTATAAAACAAATGGATAAATAATAATATTTAATAAATGATGTATTCTATTTACAACACACTGTAAATTTATAATTTAGCAAAAAAAAAACACACTGTAAATTCATTTATAAAACAACCACATAATGAAGAAGGTGAATGAAAAAATAAGTAAATGTTTTAAAATAAATGGAATGAAATAGATTTTCAATTAAAATAATGTAATCCATATAGGAGAAATATTATAGGATACTAAACCTATCTACTACTCCTAAATATGAAACCCTACATCAACCTGAAATTACTAACCCTAAATTTTAATCATTGAATCCAATCCAAATATAAACTGTAATATATATTTATAATATTTTAAATAAAATTAAAGTCTCAAAATAATATACAATATTTTTAATATTAAATTATAAAATATGAAGACTGTTTAGACTATTATATTTATAATAGTACCAATGACAAATGAGTGCAGTTTCTGTAACGATAGTATACCACACCAACCTCATTCCAACCCCCAAAACTAAACTCTATCCAACTCTACCTCCGACCCCACCCTCAAACCCAACATACTAAATCCTAAACTATAACTATTAAACACTAAACCCAAATATAAATCATAAATCTAGATAGAATGGAATAAAATAAATAACATAGTACATATGAGTGAAATTATGAAATATCTATATTTGCATGGAAGAAATTAATGATGACCCCAAGCTCACCCCCTCCACCTTCTAAATACTAACCCTAAACTCAAATATAAAAATCTGAAAATATAGTATGTAATATTAAACTATACAATATAAATAATTCAATGTAATAATCTATTTTTAACTGTAAAATATGATCATTATCAATAGAACAATAGAAACTTGTGTGAAGTTTACATTTGTATGGGTGTGGTTAGCTAAATGCTAAAATCGATTTTCTAAATGTTTAGCTTCGATCGATATATATAAACCAAGATTCATATGAGTGATACAACAACAAAACATAACTTCTGTTTATTTACTGTAAAATAACATTTATATTCTATGTTTGAAAACTATTCCATAGCTGATAAAAAAATAGAAAGAAAACTATTCCATATGAAAGGAGGAGACACCCACATTACACGTTTAGTGACTGCATTATTCTATTCCATATTGCGAAAGTAGTATAGAACTCAAACTACATTCACAATCTCTAAATATTAAACATTACCAAAATATTTTCTAAAAACTAAACTCAAAATCCTAATCACTAAATCTTAAACCCAAATATAAACTATAATTACGTTACTGAAAGAAACCACATCAACATACTATATAGAATAGTAAACATTTAAATAGTATGGTATACTTCAGTGTACGTTAATAATCCCCTAGACATTATTTGCGAAGTGATTTGGCACATGTCTTCTCCACAATCGTTTTCACAAAAAAAATTGTGACGTGTCTATTAAGATTGATGACATGTCATATGGTTAAATATGACATGGACAATTACATTTAATGCTGATATATATTTTTGGAAATCTTTGTAAAATATAGCAATAACTCATATATTACATTTAATATTGATTTATATTTTTGTCAATTTTGTAGAATATGGTAATAACTCATAAATCATCACTAAAATAAATATATTAAAATATGACATTTAGAATTTCGAAATATTATATAAGTTTACTTTTATAATTATAAAATTTTTATTATCTAAAAGTTTCTAAATTTTCTAAATTAAAAATAAAATAAATCGTAATATCATTAGTTTCTTTTAGATATCTACAAATTATCGTAACTATACAATTTTATATGATTTTTATTAATTTAGTACAAGTTGATTTAATACATTTAACCAAATGAAATAAATAATTTTTTTATCTAAGATTTTAAGTTTATATATATACATATATATTCTTAAATATAATTTAAAAAAAAAAAAATTTCTCTTAATTTTATGCTTAACTAATGAAATTTATATTAATTATTGGTAAAAATAATAAAATATATAATATTAATAAATTACATTTGAAAATATAAAATTTAACTTTCAAAAAATTCACCACTACACATGGTGCAGGAAAACACCTAAATTAATAATTGTGAAATGGCTACTAAAATTGATGACATGTTTTAAAGATTAATATGACATGGAAAATTATATTTAATGTTAATTTATATTTTGGTAAAAATTTTAAAATATGGTAATAACTCATATATTACATTTATTGTCTATTTATATTTTTGGACTTTTTTAAAATATGGTAATAACTCATAAATCATCATTAAATAAATATATTCAATTATGGCATTCGGATTATCATTTAAATTAAAAATATTTCAAAAATATATACATATTTTTAGAAAATTATAAAAAAAAAATCATAAAATCAAATTAAATCGTAAAATCATTAGTTTCTTATATATATCTACAGATTTTATAAATATTTTTTAATTTTAATTTTTGACAATAAAGTAATTTTACATATTGATTTAATATATTTAATTAAAATAAATAGATAGAAAAATCTACCAAAGATTATAATTTTAAATATATACATGCACATTCGTAAATATAATTCAAAATAAACAAAATTGTTTTTATCTTAATTTTAATGTTCAGTTAAATCAAATTTGTACTCCCTCCGTTTCTTAAAGAGTGTCGTTATGACATTTTTCACACAAATTAAGAAAGTTGTTGAAATATATGTAAGTTGTAATTAATTATACCTTTTTAACCAATAGTATTTTAGATAAATAAAATTATTTATAAAATCAATGCAGTTTGCAATTAATTTTCAGCTGAAAGTTAGTATAATTTACATTGGAATTGTAAAGTGACACTCTTTGTGTAACAAGAAAATGAGCTCAGAGTGACACTTATTATAAAACAGAGGGAGTATTAAACTATTTATAAGAAAAAGAAAATTTATAATATATAATAAAATAATTTAGACATTTTTCTATAAGATAATAATATTTCTAGAATATAAAAGATTGATTATACATAAACATATATAAATTATCTATCAAATTTTAAAAATATAGACTTATATATTTTATCAAAACATATATAAATTATACATAATATATTTATGAACCTAAGGTAAACTAAAAATAATGTAATTAGCAAAATCGTTTTATTTTAATCTAAATAATAACCAAAACTTTATGATTAAAAAATGATATAGCCCAAATGCAAGTAATGATATCATTATCAATCAAAATATGAACAACTAAATCAACCAATTATTATGACGTATCTATTTTGCATATATTCATATACGTGAATAAATTTTCAATATTTTACAAGTTATGTTTAATAATGAATATCTGATTTACTTTTTTCTATTTTTCTAAAATAAGATATATCAAATTATACAAAATTTTATGAAATATATTTACAAATATAAGAGGATAAACTGAATTACCTACTATACGATAATTTTAACCTAATGAGAAAAATCATCATTAATTTAACCGTCTATATACAACTCAAAAAAAAGTTGAAATAATACAAAATATCATACTTAAAACATAAAGATATTTAATACAATTTTTTATACATACAAATAAAAGATTACTTAAAACATATAAACAAATAAAGTAAAGTACTTATTTGTAAATATTTATTCCCGTGCATGAACACGGGAAAATCACCTAGTAAACATATTATGTAATCTATAACCCATATGCACACAAATTATATGTTGATGGTACGAAAACCCCAATAAACTTATATTTTGGATGAATGAAAGGGTGCCAATTTCCATTTCTTTCTGATTCATTTACCATGTATATTTTAAATTTGTTATATAGAATAGAACAAGATTTTTTCATCTACTCTGATACAATAACAATATATATCACATGTTAATTTACAGTAAAAAAATATATTTATATTCTACAGTAAAGAATATATTTTCACATAAGCCTTTTTCAAAAAAAAAGAAAAAAAAACGTTCACATGCATATGGTGCGAAAGAAACCTGTTGTAATAATTAAAAAAAAAACTAAGACGAGTGTCCCTGATCTATATAGCAGTGTTTGCGGTTTAAAAGCTGACCCACCAATGACATAGCTGGCTGCCTATGTTTGCTATTGCTAAGTTATTTGAACTTAGACAACGGCCAACGGGCCAATCCGAGTTTGACAAAGGCAGCAGATGAATTATATAGCATCCTTAATCTTTGAATAATTTATTTGACAATCATCCCCTTAAACAAGCATTCCCTTTTTGGAAGTTTGGAACGGTACTAGGTCAAACTAACACATTAGAAGTTTCTGTATGTAATTAAGAATCAGAAACTAACTGATAACTTTATAAAGCGGATATGGTATTAAGATTATGCCTTCAAGTTCAAGTTGAGGGAATTGAGATAGTTAACCAAGTAAAATCATATTCTCTTCAATTCTCCTAAGAGGGAGGCTGCATTTTACTTTTCAGTCGTAATGCAATTGTTTTGTAGAAAATATACTTGGATAAATAACAATGTTGTGGCACTCAAACCAAAAGTTTAATGCCAAGAGTGACCATAAGCTCATCAATATTGAATGTCCATGCACACTTGTTGTGATGAGTGTCGGTTTTTCTCACTTTATGCTGAACTCTTCATTTTTCTTTTAGTTTGGTGTGCGCGGCTTCGAGAATATCCCATGGCGCGAGGTATTGGGATTTGGTGGGATGTGTTTCACGATGAACGGATTTCAAGCGACCTAAAGGACAAGTGGAAGTGGTTACAGGTATGGACACGGATCGGATATCCATGCTTTTGAAGGTATTTATGAATTTTTCGAATATTATGGATATCTTTTTCGATTTGCTTTATTTTGGAAAATTGCGGATATTTGGGAAAAAGATATCCGGAAAATAAATAGATATTTGCGGATATTTACGGATATCTCATTTATTTTGATTTATATAAATAATCTTAAAAGTTCGATACAAATTTTTTTTGTAAATTTTTTTTTGCATGATATAAAAGATAAAAATTAAAAGAAATAGTGAATCTATATTTTTTGTAAATTTTTAAACTTAATTAACAATTATTATAATACAAAACTTAAAAAAAAATCTATAATTGTCATAAATGTTTTCTTTTCCTTTTATATAATACTTTATATAAATAATAATGTGAATTATAATCTGCCAAATCATATGTTAGAGTAATAATTATATAGTTTTATACATTTAAAACTTTAAATATATTAAAAATACTTGTATTTATATATTGACGGATCGGATCTGATATTTGCTTCCCAAATTTTTAATATTTGTGATTTGCTTCGATTTTAATGAATATTGAATTTTAATATTTATTTTGCTTCGAAAGCTTACGGATATCCTGAATTTTCGGATCGAATAGCAACAAATAATGAATCGAATTTAACGGATAAAATGTCCAGTCCTAAGTTACATTTAATCACTATGGCGTCTTAACGAGAAATTCCAGTAGCTTTTAGACCTCAAACGATCAGTAGATAGGAAACAAGTATTTTCGTAAGGATACAACAATAAAATAACTCAAAAAGAAACAATGTTTAAATACGCTAGTTGATAACTTGGTATTTAATTTATGAGAAGTCAGTATCCAACTAAAAGAGAACTGCTTCTTTGGTTTAGATATTGCTGTAATCTTCAAAAAAAATTGCTGGCTCAATAAATACATTGGAGTTTTTAATAATTTGATAAAGACAAATACCAACGTATAAACAAACCAAGTAGTAGTAGTTTAGTGGTCTTTTTTTTTAGGTTTGGTGTGTACCTATATTAGTTTCGGTTTCGATTTTCTCCAAAAACTAAATTATTAATATTTGGTCAGTATGGGCTTGAGTTTCGGTCAAAGTGGTTAATATTGTGGACTGTATAACAAATGATCAGTCTATTTTCTGATATTAGTCTGAAGATATTTTAAATTTACTTCTGACAGTATGGTAACAAGTCCAATCTGTAGTATTAAGCATGTTTTCCGAAAGTGACAAATCAGCTAAAAAGTATATCAGGAAAAAAAGTCTTATGAACACTGTATTCCGTCCGGAATGTATTAAAATAAATTGTTATTATACGAGATATTCAATTACTTTACGTCCCTGCTCAAAGTAATAAAGTAGTCGCTCTATATAATTTCTTACGATCTACTTTATGGATACAGTTATTTTCAGAATATTACTTGATTTCTCATAGACTTCTGCAGTGTGATGAAGATTAGGGGTGAGCGTTCGGGTACTCATTCGGGTTCGATTCGGATCTATTCGGGTTTAGGATTTTCGGGGTCAAAGATTTCAGCTCCATTCGGATATTTCTAAATTTCGGTTCGGATCTTTGTGGGTTCGGTTCGGGTTCGGATAATCTATTTAAGTTATTTTTAAAATTTTAAAATTCATTATATACTTTAAAGTTTTTTAAA
This sequence comes from Raphanus sativus, assembly GCF_000801105.2. NCBI lineage: Eukaryota > Viridiplantae > Streptophyta > Magnoliopsida > Brassicales > Brassicaceae > Raphanus > Raphanus sativus. The sequence goes on along the minus strand of NC_079516.1, from coordinate 38,408,997 downwards.
TCTATAACAAAATTATATATATTACATATAAATTTGAAAAACATATGTCAAAATACCTAAACTTAACATATAAATTGATTTTCTTTTAATATTTAGATAGAAAATCAATAGATATTTAAGTATTTTGGTTTTTTAAAGTATACTTTTGCTATTTTAAACATATTTTTCAAGTATTTTGGAAAACTTAAAAGTATCTTATATATTTTGGATGTTTTTACTATACATTATTTCTAAAAATAATTAATATATTTAGTTATATAAATCTATTTCGGATACATTCGGGTACCTGAAATACTTCGGTTCGGATCGTGTTCGGTTTCGATTTTTTAAATACCAAAATTTTGAACCTGTTCGGATATTTAATTAATTTCGGTTTGAGTTTGGTGCTATTTATTTAGATCGGGTTCAGTTCGGTTCTTTGGATTCAAATTTTTTGGCCAGCTCTAATGAAGATAACTTACATTTTTGAAAACGACTCTCCTCACAAATAAAGACAGAATGAAATAAATGTATTTATATGTAAATGTATGTGTGTGACTGTGCGTGCATGCATGGACATGCTTCGTTTGCCTATGGAATGAAGCAAAATAAGGTCAGCGAAACTTTAATGACTCGTCGTTCCACTTAAATTCGCATTTATTTGTCAGTTACGCCTACAGTAAACGCGTCATACTCCACTTAACTTCTTCACTGGAAACAAAATACACTGATTAAAAAGTGGTTGTAGTACGGAGTATTAATTAATTTCGTATATCATATGGTTTCCTTAATTATTACTCCATCACCAAAAAGTGGACTTAATATTTCAATAGTCGGTTGCGATGAACTAAAAGAAGTAAACGTATACATCTTCAACTAACTTCGAACTAACACATGACTTTGGGCCATTCCTTTGACAAAAATAAACACATTAAGTTAATAACTTTTATGTTTATTAAAGATGCGGAATAAACAGGAGTACAGTTATCCAACAAAAATAACATAATATTGACTGCAGCTAGATTATATATAATAAAACATATTGACCAAACAGATTTAAAATTTTCGTACCTCTTTAGAGCATCTAAGAGTTTGAAAAACTCTATACTTGAAGTTCCAATGTGTTTTTCTACAAAAATAAAGCTTCAAAATTAATTTCAGAATTATTTGTAATTCATTCTATGCTTCTTACTGTATTCTTCATAATTAATGTAGATCCATATTTTTTTTATAAATTACTAGAACATATATAAAACATATTACATCAATATTAATTAATAAAATCTTTCATTACACTACACTATAAATTATAAATATAAATACATAATTAAATATTAAATACAAGAAAAGTACCACATTATTTCCTAAAATTATTTCTGTAATGCTCCATTTTTCGGATACAAAAAATTTGTTTGAATAATATTTTAGAGATTTTGGAGGTTCAAGAGCATATTTAATATTAATGTTGTAATATTTAAATGTGTGTAATAATTTTTGTCTTCATATACCTTTTAAAAAGTTTTTTATTAAGTTCATTTTGTAATATTCTTGTTTTCTAATTCTAGTTTTAAATGATATAAATTTTATTTTATTTTTAATTTAATTTTATCTGGAAAACTTGAATTTAAAAAATCTGAAATAATTATGATATATGAAAAATTTAAAAATTAAAATGACAAACAAAAAATATTTAATAATCATAAATGTGATTTATAATTAATTGTAAGGACGAGAATACAAATAAAAGATGAAACTTCAAATTTGAAGTTTTGATTCGTGAAGTTGCATTTTTCGAAATTCTAAATTTGAATTTTTTAAAAAAAAAATTAGAGCAAAAAACTATGTACTCCCTCTGTTTTTTAAAGATCTATTTTTTAGAAAAAAATTTTGTTTCAAAAAAATGTATTTTTTATATTTTCAAAGCATATTTTGTCAACTAATAATGAAAAATTGTGTGTTTCAAAAACATTAATTGTATTTTTTAAAATTCTATTGGTTTAAAAATATAGGAAATATAAAATTACAAAAAACTATGCATTAATAACTAAGTTTTAATATGTTTTCTTAATAAGTGTGAAAATCCTAAAACATGTATCTTTAAAAAACAGAGGGAGTATTTTAAGTTACAGAGTTTCTTTTAGATATACTCTTAGAGTGACTTTAAACAAGATCAACAGAGCCTTTTTATTAACATCCTTTTTATTATCAATTAAGCCCTTAATTTACCTATGATTTACAGAACTTGAACCTACAATTAAAAATATCAAATAGATATGTTGAGATCAATTTTAGGTTTTTTCATGGCAGGCAAAGGAACAAACGAGTGACACCTCGGGCACTTCGGATTGTTCTTCATCACCAATACATACGATAAACACCCTGGACATCCAACCGCCACCGGACACGACACTGCTGCCGTTAAATCGCAAACGCCGTCTTCTGGCAATTTACGTTTCTTTATCACCCCGGTTGAATCTTTCCCCGCTCTCTCCAGAGCTGACTTCACCTTGTCGAGTGTCCAAACACTCTGGAAACTCGAACTTGACGATGGTAAAGAGAGAGAAGAAGAAAAAGGTGATGATGATGAAGGGACTAGCTTGAGTTCAAGACTTGTGTCGTCGAAGAGGCTTAACAATGGTCTCGCCGGAGATTTATTTGAGACCGGCGGAAAATTTAAATCCTGAAACCTTGGAACTGTTTGGTTGGATTTGTAACATCCCGAGTTGTGATATGTGAAAAGGCTTAAGAGAATTGATTTGGCTACCTATGTCACCAAAGTTGACTTACCTTTTCCGGAACACATTCTGAAAGAACTCCAGAGTTAAGCGTGCTTGAGCTGGAGTAGTGGAAGGATGGGTGACCTATCGGGAAGTGATTCGCGATAGCGTGCGAGTGAGGCCAAAGCACGGGGAAAGGTCGGGTGGTGATTGCAGGGTTAGTAGACAATGATTTCGAGCCTTTGGAAAAATTAACGACCGACCGTCGGATGGGACGGGGCCCACGGGCCGAGAGAGCGGGCGTGGGTGGCCCATTAGCCGTGGGCGGTCGGGGCGTTTACAAGTGGTATCAGAGCTGGTTAGCTGTCTCAGTTCTGACCAGAGAGGCGTCTTGAGACCTGTCGTGGGGCGCAACGAGGACGTTGCGTTCTTTGAGAGGGGGTGAATTGTAACATCCCGAGTTGTGATATGTGAAAAGGCTAAGAGAATTGATTTGGCTACCTATATCACCAAAGTTGACTTACCTTTTCCGGAACACATCCTGAAAGAACTCCAGAGTTAAGCGTGCTTGAGCTGGAGTAGTGGAAGGATGGGTGACCTATCGGGAAGTGATTCGCGATAGCGTGTGAGTGAGGCCAAAGCACGGGGAAAGGTCGGGTGGTGATTGCAGGGTCAGTAAATAATGATTTCGAGCATTGAAAAATTAACGACCGACCGTCGGATGGGATGGGGCCCACGGGCCGAGAGAGCGGGCGTGGGTGGCCCATTAGCCGTGGGCGGGTCGGGGCTTATTGTGACACCCGTCCCGTGGAACCACCTGCCCATAGACCCAAGCTCACAGCGCTGCAGCGCACCGACCCCAACCCCTCCATTATGAGATCTCACTATCTCCATAATTAGGTTGTTGGTGAGGTTCGAACCCCCGACCTCACCCTTTAACAGCATTCCACAAGACAAGCTGTCACCAATTGACCTGCAGATCAATTGGTGACAGCTTGTCTTGTGGAATGCTGTTAAAGGGTTGAGGTCGGGGGTTCGAACCTCACCAACAACCTAATTATGGAGATAGTGAGATCTCATAATGGAGGGGTTGGGGTCGGTGCGCTGCAGCGCTGTGAGCTTGGGTCTATGGGCAGGTGGTTCCACGGGACGGGTTGTCACAATAAAAGTCGACTTTTATTGTGACAACCCGTCCCGTGGAACCACCTGCCCATAGACCCAAGCTCACAGCGCTGCAGCGCACCGACCCCAACCCCTCCATTATGAGTTCTCACTAACTCCATAATTAGGTTGTTGGTGAGGTTCGAACCCCCGACCTCACCCTTTAACAGCATTCCCACAGGACAAGCTGTCACCAATTGACCTGCAGATCAATTGGTGACAGCTTGTCCTGTGGGAATGCTGTTAAAGGGTGAGGTCGGGGGTTCGAACCTCACCAACAACCTAATTATGGAGTTAGTGAGAACTCATAATGGAGGGGTTGGGGTCGGTGCGCTGCAGCGCTGTGAGCTTGGGTCTATGGGCAGGTGGTTCCACGGGACGGGTTGTCACAATAAAAAGTCGACTTTTATTGTGACAACCCGTCCCGTGGAACCACCTGCCCATAGACCCAAGCTCACAGCGCTGCAGCGCACCGACCCAACCCCTCCATTATGAGATCTCACTATCTCCATAATTAGGTTGTTGGTGAGGTTCGAACCCCCGACCTCACCCTTTAACAGCATTCCACAAGACAAGCTGTCACCAATTGATCTGCAGGTCAATTGGTGACAGCTTGTCTTGTGGAATGCTGTTAAAGGGTGAGGTCGGGGGTTCGAACCTCACCAACAACCTAATTATGGAGATAGTGAGATCTCATAATGGAGGGGTTTGGGGTCGGTGCGCTGCAGCGCTGTGAGCTTGGGTCTATGGGCAGGTGGTTCCACGGGACGGGTTGTCACAATAAAGACAAGCTGTCACCAATTGATCCTTTCCGTACATCAATTCTCTTAAGCCTTCACCAATCACAACTCCAGAGTTAAGCGTGCTTGAGCTGGAGTAGTGGAAGGATGGGTGACCTATCGGGAAGTGATTCGCGATAGCGTGTGAGTGAGGCCAAAGCACGGGGAAAGGTCGGGTGGTGATTGCAGGGTCAGTAAATAATGATTTCGAGCATTGAAAAATTAACGACCGACCGTCGGATGGGATGGGGCCCACGGGCCGAGAGAGCGGGCGTGGGTGGCCCATTAGCCGTGGGCGGGTCGGGGCGTTATAAGTGGTATCAGAGCTGGTTAGCCGTCTCAGTTCTGACCTGAGAGGCGTCTTGAGACCTGTCGTGGGGCGCAACGAGGGCGTTGCGTTCTTTGAGAGAGGGTGAATTGTAACATCCCGAGTTGTGATATACGGAAAGGCTTAAGAGAATTGATTTGGCTACCTATGTCACCAAAGTTGACTTACCTTTTCTGGAACACATCCTGAAAGAACTCCAGAGTTAAGCGTGCTTGAGCTGGAGTAGTGGAAGGATGGGTGACCTATCGGGAAGTGATTCGCGATAGCGTGTGAGTGAGGCCAAAGCACGGGGAAAGGTCGGGTGGTGATTGCAGGGTCAGTAAATAATGATTTCGAGCCTTGGAAAATTAACGACCGACCGTCGGATGGGATGGGGCCCACGGGCCGAGAGAGCGGGCGTGGGTGACCCATTAGCCGTGGGCGGGTCGGGGCGTTATAAGTGGTATCAGAGCCTGGTTTAGGGAAAGGATATACGGAAAGGCTTAAGAGAATTGATTTGGCTACCTATGTCACCAAAGTTGACTTACCTTTTCTGGAACACATCCTGAAAGAACTCCAGAGTTAAGCGTGCTTGAGCTGGAGTAGTGGAAGGATGGGTGACCTATCGGGAAGTGATTCGCGATAGCGTGTGAGTGAGGCCAAAGCACGGGGAAAGGTCGGGTGGTGATTGCAGGGTCAGTAAATAATGATTTCGAGCCTTGGAAAATTAACGACCGACCGTCGGATGGGATGGGGCCCACGGGCCGAGAGAGCGGGCGTGGGTGACCCCATTAGCCGTGGGCGGGTCGGGGCGTTATAAGTGGTATCAGAGCTGGTTAGCTGTCTCAGTTCTGACCTGAGAGGCGTCTTGAGACCTGTCGTGGGGCGCAACGAGGGCGTTGCGTTCTTTGAGAGGGGGTGAATTGTAACATCCCGAGTTGTGATATGTGAAAAGGCTTAAGAGAATTGATTTGGCTACCTATGTCACCAAAGTTGACTTACCTTTTCCGGAACACATTCTGAAAGAACTCCAGAGTTAAGCGTGCTTGAGCTGGAGTAGTGGAAGGATGGGTGACCTATCGGGAAGTGATTCGCGATAGCGTGCGAGTGAGGCCAAAGCACGGGGAAAGGTCGGGTGGTGATTGCAGGGTTAGTAGACAATGATTTCGAGCCTTTGGAAAAATTAACGACCGACCGTCGGATGGGACGGGGCCCACGGGCCGAGAGAGCGGGCGTGGGTGGCCCATTAGCCGTGGGCGGTCGGGGCGTTACAGGATTGGTCTGAACAACGGAGATGAGTAGAGGAGCTCGTTGAGTTGCATTGTTGAAGATACACTTTCCCTGACTGACGTCATACAAAAACCAATAGATGTCAGATTGATTATTACAATAACTACAACACAAACATTCAATGTTTTTTTTCCTCTCATCCGTTGCAACTGAAACGTTCAGAGAGCGTTTTACTTTTTCTCAAAATTTTCTCAAAGAAAAAAAATTATAGAGAAAGCGAAGCAACGAACCTTCAGGTCGAGACGCTTTTCCCAGCCGTTGGGGACTTGCAGGTCAAGGTCAAGCTCCAGAGAATGATCATCTCCTCCTCCACAACCGGCGGTTCCGAGGAGAACACGAGTCATGAGCGCCACTGACGATCTCGGTCCGGAGGAATCCTTTACCGTCATCCGATCGTCGTTGTACCTACTTAGTGTCCGTGTGTGAGATAGCTTACGTCAGCAGTCATAGCAGAAAGCAGAGAGAGAGAGTTATGAGGAGTGTTAGGCAGAGAGAGTTATATAGATGGAGACAACATCATCTAAGACCGAGGAAAAAAGAGTCTCAAGTTAACGTGGCCGGTTATAGCAAATTTAAAGCCAATGAATTTGTTTCATTTATCATTATTAAATACTCCATCTGATGTTTCAGAATGATTCATATTTTAGAAAAAAAAAATATTTCTAAAAAATCTATATTTTACATTTTCTATATATGTAATAATAGCAAATTATAAATTTTTTAAAATATTAATTGTGTTTATTGAAATTTGATTGGTTAAAAATCATACTACATCTGTTTCAAAAAGATATATATTCTAGATGTTTCACATATATTAAGAAAATATATTAAATTTTGATAGTAAATGTATTAATGTTTTTGTGAATAACAATTTTCCATAACTTTTGATCAATAAAAATCCAATAAACACCATTAATTATTTTGAAGTTAACAATTTTTCATTAAATAATACACTGAAAAGGTTAAAAATGTATATTTTTGAAACACATTATTTTCTAGAATATTAATCTTTCTAAAACGGAAGAAGTATGAAATAGTTAAACACATAAAACAATGTATTTATTATCAAGATTTTCCGTATTTTCTTAAGAAGTGTGAAAACTCTATAATATATTTATTTTGAAACGGAAATAGTAATACTTTCCATTTACGAATGATTAATTCTTTAATTTTTTAAATCATATACAAAATATTGATATTTTAATTTTAATTAATGGATTTTACTTAATTGAAAACTAAGATATAAACTAAAAACTAAAATATAAGTGGTAGAACTTCATTGGGAATCAAATAAAACTAACAAAAACAAAATAAACAAAATATATTAATTTTCTATTAATATTTGTGTAAATCCTGAAACTTAGATCTTTTAAATCTAGAAGAAGTACTGCTAGTAGTCTAGTACGATAGTATAAGTTATTACTCCCTCCGTTTCTTAAAGAATGTTGTTGTGATATTTTTCATACATATTAAGAAAGTTGTTGAAATATATGTAAGTTGTAACTAATTATACCTCTTTGACCAATAGTATTTTAGATAAATAAAATTATTTATAAAATCAATGCAGTTTGCAATTAATTTTCAGCTGAAAGTTAGTATAATTTATATTGGAATTGTAAAGTGACACTCTTTGTGTAACAAGAAAATGAGTTCAGAGTTACACTTATTATGAAACAGAGGGAGTATAATTTTTATTTGCATGACAATTAATTTAAGTTGTACAAACATTTATTGTTTGTTTTCACCGCGAGAGGTTCAACTTTCTTTATAATTGACAAACTGGAGATGGAACCAATTCATGCATGAGCATGCAAGGCTAGGTATCAACTAACGTTACCAACCCATAATGCTTTTGGACATTTCACGATTTTAATATTTTATGATAGTATACGTTATATTTTATAGGCCTAATATTTTACCTCTTTACAACTAAATCTATACTAGTAAAGTTGAGTTTTTTTATCTCCTTGGAGGGAAAAATGCCATGTGGCATTCTCCTTTTAATAATTAAAATCTTTTCTCAACTTTATTTAATGTGTTTTGGTCTTAATTGTAATCATGTGTTAGTTTATTTTTGTTAATGACAATTTATTACAATGATATTTCAATTTTGGATTGGAAGTTTAGTTTATTATGAATTTTATGTCTTGATTTTCTTTAATTTCATAAACTCTTATGTTACATATTTTTTAAATACTTTAAACTATTTCTTAATATTTTGTATGTCAAATAAAAAATACAAAAATGGAAACTAAAATTGAGTATTTTCAAAAACATTTAAACATAAAATAGATACATATCCAAACTATTATTTTATGTTTGAAAACATTTAAAATATTAACTTTAGTTTTTATATATTTATTTTCATAGCTAATATATTATTATATAATAAAAGTAATTCATTTACTAAACCGCGGTTCACCCACGATTGACCCAATGATCCAGAGACCCGGTAAATCGTCCGCTTCAATGTCCGAATTGGGAGTCAAAACACTGGTTTATAGGGTTTCTTTGTATTTGATGTTAACGATGGAGAATAGAGCCTCTACAATTCTCTTTCTTTAATACAATCGACGTAACCGTCATATAATCAATCTAGAGATTTCACTCATCCCACTCTAATAATGTTTAGTAATTGATGGCGATTCAAGTCCAAAAGACTAACATTTGGTCTATTGGTATTGAAACATAAACTCTATGGTATCTTTCCATGTTACACTGTGCAAGGAAACCAATAACTTCCGTGATGCATGCTATCCATGTTTACATTTTAAAACCCGTGAACATGATTAATATATTCTTAAAATTTAACTAAAAAAAATCATTACTTCCAATCTGAGAAAATTTTAAAAACGTTGTCTGGTTGCTAAAGTTATTTAAAATTGATGTAAACCACACACCACCCTCACCATTAATCCTTTGCACCACACTAACCATTTATTGTCAAAACCAATATTAAATGCAACACGTCAGCAAGCCCGAATATCACAGATAGTTAGAAATTGTCTTTCTCAAAATCATTATAGATGCTAACATCTCATTTACTAATTAATAAATTGACTTTTTACTAGGAAGATTTGGTGAAATTGTTCCATTCCAGTTAAAATAAAAGTTGTCCATTAAATAGAGGAGTTTAGGAAAAATTTATAGTTTTTAGATAAAAAAACATATTTATATTCATATTAAGATTTGTTGATATTTCTAAATAAGGCTGGACAACAAGAATTTTGTTATGAACACACACAAAATCTTACATTATAACAAAACAAATATAGAAGATAATTTTATGTTTATTATTTTAAGATACATCTTTTTGAGAGATCTTGAAACTAAAGTAACACACAAAACTCGCACCTCTATATTTTAAAAGTCAACATGGTAATTTTAAAAATATATATTAGATACTCACCAATTATTTTACCAAAAATTGACACTTCACCCTTATTTTTTATAAAATTTATAAAATTTGAAATGTATTCCATCTTTCTATTATTTGAACTAAATATATTAGTAAAAATTTTATAGTTCATATATAGTTGTTTTAATAATTAATAATATACGTATGTTCTCTATATAAAACATCAACTTTGTTTTATGTTTAAATTCCAACTAAATTAATTTTGTTATGACTATCAGTTTTTTATTCTATTTATTAAATCGATTAGTAACAACCACTTATGCTATTACATTTTGAACTAAACAGCTTCAAACAAAGTAATGCACTACGGTTACTAACCACTATCAAAAAAGATCAGAAAACATTAATTTAATATATTTCTATTTTCATATTTAACATATTTTATTTTTAAAACCATATAATAATTTATAAATTTATGTAAAAATATAACATACGAACCCGGTGCGTAGCGCATAGTGGATAAATAAGGATAGATTATGGAGAGATCGAGGAATTCAAGGAGGATACAAACACAAAGTCTAATAAATGCGATGAAGAACGCATTAAGTGCATGGAAATTCCACGTAGTTTCAGCTTCTCCAATTTACATACTCACCCTTCTTGTTCCTCGTCATTTATCATATTTCCAAGTTCTAAATTTGAAGTTTCACACTTGTAATTAATTAACTATGCATTGATAGAATAGCAGCACAAAATAATATTCCCTCTGTTTTGATATGTAAATAGTTTTAGCAAAAAATGTTTGTTTTACAATGTAAGATGTTTACATAATCCAAAGCACTTTTTACATTTATTACATGCTGTGACCAATCAAATAATTCATACTTATTTATTATTGGCTGAATTTATGTGTTAAATGCTATTTTTTAAAAGTAAAAGTTTTCTTAAAATTCACACTTTTAACTAAAACTACTTACAAATTAAAATAGAAATAGTAGTTCCTAATTTAGTTTAATTTTGTGAGTTTTGTGTCAACATTAATCTGATTTCATAAACTTGAAGAGAGAATTCATAAGATATAATCGTTGGAACAGAAGCTACGTACGACGTGAGTTTTCGTCGGAAGGTGTCGCAACAAACTTTTCCGTTCATCCAACTAATTAAATCATCGACTTAGTTTTCAATTAATTTTAATTCGAACTCAGTATTCTTTATAACCATATATAACCAGTAGTTTCACTTTACAATGGGTGTGATTGATGATTCTAGCTCATCTTAGAATAATTAAAAGGTTAAAACTAGAAGAAGTGAAAGTAAAAGTTGCAAAGTAAAAAACAATAAAAGTTAAAATATAAAGTAGAAACGAGCGCAATATTTTTCCTCCGCCAAAACTAAATAATTTTATCTTTAAATATACAGTACCTAGAGTAAAATAAGTAAAATGTTCTTTCACCTGACTAGTCTTGTTTTAGTTGAAGTGAGAGTAATTACGTTTTCATCTAAATTGTTCTCCTTAAAAGTACCAGACAATCACATTCGATGACATATTCTCCTCGTTTCTATATAAATGTTATTTTGATATTTTCACATAGATTGAGAAAATGATGAAAATATATATAAGTTGTTATTAATTACATCTTTCTGATTAATAGTATTTGAGAGAAATCAAATTATTTATAAAATCAATGTAATTTGCAATTAATTTTCAGCTGAAAATAAATATAATTTGCATTGAAATTGTAAAGTGATATTTTTATGTAATAAAAAAACATAATTAGATACAGTGGCGGAACTATACTGACATCTGATAAAGCTTCCGTGTAATCTTCTTAAAAACTTTTGGGTAAACTTTTGAGGGGTATTACTCCTAACTAGACGGCTAGGGCCTTGAATGCATATAGGGTGAGTGGGTGACCCATATACTATACTGGTATGAACTGGCAGATATTTATTAGTGGTAGCAAAACTAGTCTTGGGATTTGAATGCCTTTAAATACGAGATCGGTAAGGTTTATTAACACGGCTATTTATGGCATTATTTTTTCCGTAATTTTTTGTTTTTGAGAAGAAGTGAACTTTAATTGTTAAAAATGCATCTGGAAACCTTAAACTCCGAGGCCACAAAGAAATTGTAGCAGACTGAGATCAGATTCTCCACCACCAACTAACTTTTTCAATTTTGTTTTGTTCAAACCGTTGCTTCGATTATTTTTCTTCCAAAAACAAACACCTTTTTCATTATGTACTAAACATGGTTAATTTAATTATTTATTTTTGTTTTATTTTCTTTCAATGCACACAATGTTGAATGTATCTTCACCAAATTATTTTGATGAACTTTTAATGTATAGAGTTGAAGTATATTTTAGGTTTGGTTGACTGTATATCGCAGTCACCGTCACCACCACCGGCCCTGCGGCCCACCGCTGGTATCAATTGACATCGACTGAACAAGACACTCACAGGCTCGTAGTTATGGAGGGCTGGGCTTAGGCGAAAAAGGAACATACAGCGCATTACAAGCCCATGAAATGTAAAACCCAGACTAGTCATATGGTCCACATATAGAAGCCACAAATATGTAACGACTGAAAACCAAAATTTCGCAAATGCCAATTTTTCTAACCTCATCGAATGCATTTTGTTCTTTTCCTGTTGCTGAAAAATTATAGAATATAAATTTTACCTCAAATTGTGATACAAAAAAAAAATTACCTCAAATAAAATTTGTTGGATTCAACTTTTTAGTATGACATATTAATAGATATATTGTATACACGTATAAGTTTAGGCAAGATTAAAATAAATAAACAGTAATTATTCTTTGTAAACAAACGCTGCGTCATGCACATGTAATGTGATCGTCTAATCCTTTCTAATCCACCACTTACCTATTTTCTTTACTAATTTGCGCATTTATTTTGGATTATAAATTTATGGATCCTGTGTTTGGATCTTATGAGTGATCAGTTAGGTAGTCATGACTCTCTGAAAAAGCCATCACTATAAAGCAAATCTTCAACCAACCAACTCACATAGTATAATTAAAAAAATTAGTTGTATATTTAATATTTCCAAGAGTAGGTACCCTATAATGGTGGTTACTTTGTAAATTCCATCATTGTTTTTCAATTTATCAAACACATCGTCATGTAACGATTTGGTAACGTTAATCACCAATAATTTTGTTCAATCACATATACATACTAATAAACTAATTAAGATCTGAGTCAGCATATCCAATTCTAAACTAATCACTTGTCATTAGAGTTGGACATTTTATCCGTTAAATTTGATTCAATTTGTTATTCGTTACTATTCGATCCGAAAATTCCGGATATCCGTAAGCTTTCGAAGTAAAGGAAATACTAAAATTCAATATCCACTAAAATTGATGCAAATCACAAATATTAAAACTATGGGAAGCGAATATCCAATCTGATCCGTCAATATATAAATACATGTATATCTTGATTATATTTAAAGTTTTAAATGTATAAAATTATATAGTTATTATTTTAACATATGATTTAACAAATTCTATTCACATTATTACTTATATAAAAGTATTACATAAAAGGAAAAGAAAATAGTGATGACAATCATAATTTTTTTCTTAAGTTTTGTGTTATTATAATTGTTTACTTAGTTTAAAAAATTTACAAAATATGTAAATTCACTACTTCTTTTAATTTTTATTCTTTATATAATGCGAAAATATTTTACAAAACAAATTTGTATCGAATTTTTAAGACTATTTGTATTAATCAAAACAAATGAGATATCCGTTAGTATTCACAAATATCTACACATATCTATTTATTTTTCGGATATCCCTTTTCCTGAATATCCGTATTTTTTCGAAGCAAAGTAGATCGAAAAATTAGATATCTTAACGTTCGAAACAAAACACAAATACCTTAAACACCCGGATATTCGATCCGTGTCCATGCCTACCTGTCATCTTTATTTTTTTTGTAACAATCACCTGTCATCTTTTTTGTTCAATCACCTGTCATCTAAATGATGCATTATCATTACATACTTTTGGTCACGACATAGCGTAGCTCGTCATTTTATATAAACTCAGAAAAAGAAAAAAAAACATGAGCATGCACATCCAAATTAACCAACTATATATTTTTATGAATATATATAATACTCAACATGTGAGTTTTTAAGATTATTTTAAAGTTATAGATATTGAACATGACGTACCAAAGTATAAACAATGCGTGCATGCTTTCTTTGCTTACTGTTTTTTTTTTTTTTTTTGCTAAAATTTGGTGCGTTCTTTGCTTACTGTTACAGTACAAATAGAGACGTCCATATTTTTTGCATCGATTATTTGTGTTAAAGATCTCCTATTAATACACATTCAAATAGTTAATACAAAGTTGGTTTCTGATGTGAACATACACATAACTTGTTCAACTAAACAATTGTTCAAAACAAAAGTTAGTAAGTATGATTTTGACGTTAAATGCTTAGTATCAATTGTATTAGACTAAAAGTGATGCATTTCTGTTTTTTTCTTTGACTGGACACAAGGCAAACCAACTAATATATACATTTCAATTGTATTAGCCTTCCCCTCCTCTCTGCAGTATTAGTTCAGGTATGGGGGTTTAGGAAGTGCTTGTATAAGGAACTCTTGTTGATGCTTGTTGCAATACTAATTAGTTCTAAGTTTTATTTTCCTCTTGGTGATTCGTTGATGCTATGGTTTTTTTTTGCAGTTTTTAGGATCAGACAGCTTTTAAGCAGTTTGGATTTCTTTCTTTATTTTTTATTTTTTGAAAACAAAATGGATAAATCCGGATCAATGATGACACATACCTAATTCCCGGGTGGAGGTACAACCCACAGATAAACTCTCTCCTGGACATTCAAATGAGCAGAAAGTAATGGATTTATATCCGTGTGGCCAGTCGAAATTAAACCCAGAACTGTATCGAAGCCGAAGCTCTCTCAAGTACCATTAGGCAAACCCCGCTGGTTTGAATTTCTTTATTAGTTAATGACATTTACATCTTCAGAAAAACTATATACTATATATTATATCTCTTTTCTGTTTTTTCCCAAACTATTTTGTTTGGCAACCAAAGTCTCGTTTAAACTGCTACTTAAGTGTGAACATTAGTGTCTCACGTTGCCCTTTTTCGGAAAAAAAAAACATTAGTGTCTCACCAAACCTATACATACTATATATAACGTTTCTGTAAAATATAGGGAAAAGGTAAGGTCAGTTCTCATAGATCAAATTATGGACAAGTGGTCTCATTTTTAAAGCAGACTCCATTTCAGATTTTAGTTCTGAGAGTAATTAAATATATTCGCAGGAAAAAAGATGTTGCGTTCAATTTAGAAACATGGCTTGTGCTTTCAATATATTGAAAGCATTCTAGTTACTAAGCCATTGTATAATGGATTGAATTGTTAAATAATTAGCAAATTGATCTAATTTTATACATTTTGACTTCTAAATAGTTTGGCTTGCCACATTTCTGCATTGCTTAATATTTCGGATATAGCTTTAAAACCAAATGCTTGTATTGTACATATACGTTCAAAGTTCCTTGTCAATAGCTTGCCTAGTAGTACACATTCAAAAATCGAAGGTGGATTAGTCAATCGCACCTTAACTTAAAAATGTACTACAATTTCATTGTACCTGTGGTATTCTATTTCTTAAAGAAATGGGCAGCCGAACCAAACTGTAGACTAACAAAAAGGCATGCCAATAGCAACACGTGTGCTTTCGTCATGCAAATTCCAATTTTATTTCTTTTTTTTTTGACAAAAAAAAATGCAACCTATAATTCCAATTTTATTTCAGTTACTTAAGATTTTATTTTCTTCTGTTCGTCATCGATTGTTACGTTTCAACCTTTTTCCATTTTATTCAACTTAGTTTACTAAAACTTCTTTTTCATTGGAACCTAACTGATTCAAATTTAAATAACATTTTCGTAAGTTGTTCACCAAACAAATGCAACCTATAATAACTCTAACTTTATTAGCGATGCATTCTAATGCTATAGCGAGACAACTTAAATATTGTTACATTCACTCCATTAATTTGAATCGCGTTCGGTTAATTTTAAATTTAAATAAATACAGGATCTGTAGACATGACAGATTCAATTTCTTAAGTATATAACCAAGTATATTGTTAACGTAAGCACGCGTTTGGTCATGTCTTGTTTGGTATTGCCTCAAAACCTCAATGTTGATTTGGAATCATAAACTCAAGTCCCTTGCTAGCTTTGGGAGATGAAGACAAACCGTCAGTTAAGTAAGCTATAAGTTTCAGAAAGAAAAAAAGAAAAGGTTAAGTAAGCTATTTTTTTTTCCTGTTTACAAGGAGAAAGTCGATCTCCTATGCCCCCAGAGCCAATCTTTATTGATACCACTTACTAGTTTATAGCATAAAACATTTTTTTCCACCGGATTTCTGAATATTTATTGATACCATTTATAAGTTTATAACATAAAACATTTTTTCCACTAGATTTATGAACAAGAAGCGTAAAAGCACTGTGTTTAAACCAACTGGTCTACTATACTATGTCTGATGGTTAAGTCAGCTATTATTTCAAATATGTCTATATTGATTTTACAGGCTAACCAATATTTATGGTGATTTAGTGTTGAAATTTGAAAGGTTCATTTTAGAATTGAAAAGTAATGCCTAACTTTTTTTACTGTGCAGGTTTCTGTCGTATGGTTGGTGAGTAAAAAAATTTAGACAACAATATCTAACTATATACATGCTTCCTAAATTTTAGTTTGAGATTTGATCTACGACACCTCTACCACATACGATATAAATAAATAATTAAAGTATCGAAGTGAATGTATTGATTGTAATTTAATTTGTTTTTAGGTTAACATAATCTTAGTTAGTTATAGCTGAAATTTTGAGTATATATATTAACGTTTTTTACCAAAAAATATATATTAAAGTTAACTAAAGTGGTAGAACTGTAGAAGTATTATACCATTTTTATACAAAAATTATTATACCATTTTATGTTTGTTATACTCCCTCCATTGCAAAAAATCTATGTTTAAAATTGAAAATTGTTTCAAAATGATACATTTACTTTCAATGCATTAAATTAATGGTAAATTGTAAACATTAGAAAATATAATTGTGTTTTTTTGAAAATTTATTAGTTAAGAATTATAGAAAATAGTTAAAAGAAATAATGTATTGCTAATCAAAATTTCATATGTTTTTAATAGGTTTAAAATTTTTAAAATATACATTTTTGAAACAGAAAGAGTATAAATTTTTAAAGAGGAGTTTAGTTTTTAAGTAAACAGATTATTTTCAGTTAAAATAATATACTTATTATTATAAAACTTTAAAAAATAAAATAATTGCATAAATAATTATTATATACAAAAAATAAGTTGATACGATAAAAACAATTTTAACGGTCACTACAAGAAAACATATGTTTAACGAGGGCCATTTTCCTCGTTAATTTCTCGTAAAAGGATGTTTACGAGGAATTAATGAAAAAAGTGTTTCGTCGTTTATCGTCCGTCGTAACAAAACTTTCGTCGCCATTTCTTCGTACACTAGCGAGTCTTCTATTTCCTCGTAAAGACGAAGTTAATATTTCGTCGTAAGTTCCTCGCCGCTTTTCCTCGTAAATCACTCGCGGGCTTTCCTCGTAGAAACCACGCGGAACACGCGTCGTTACTTACACGTAAGATCTTTGAAAATAAATCCTCGTAAATTCGATGTAACTTCTTTGAAAAGGTTTCCTCGTGAAGTCCACTTAGAGTCCTTGAAATATTTTCCTCGTAAAAACCTCGTAAGGCTTTCCTCGTAAATTCCTCGGAAATCTTTTCGTCGTAAATAACTCATATAGTGCCAATTTTCGAATTAATAAAATATTATTTGATAAATATAATAATTATTAATTTAATAAAATAAAAATATTTAAATATTGGGTTTATAAATAAATTTTAAATAAAATTCAGAAGCAACAAAATATTTTATATATAATTAAGTTTTGGATTTTATAATACATAAACCGAAAAAAACTAAAAAAACTAAGGCTCGTTCATCGCCTCGTAGAATTCCTCGCTCCTCCTCGTAACATCCTCCTCGTTATGTGTACCCGATGACTCGCCTGGAATGGGATTTTGTTGTTTCATGTTCCTCAACAAAGCTTTCCATTCTGGATTTGTGGACGCTATAACGTCGATGAAGGCCTCGAGTCCACTCACACGGCTTTTAGTCGCGCCCAGCTCGGAACGCAACTGAGTGACTTCTTCGGTCCGTCTCTGAGCATAAGACGATGTCGCTCTCAGGACATCATTGACGGAACCGATCCCCAACGTACGTTCCTTTTTCTTAGGGACAACCTTAAAAACAAAAAATTATATTTGGTAGTTAAATTTAAAAGGTAAATTTAATGAATTAATAATTAAAAAGATATAATGTTAAAAAATTTACCTCCTCGTAAATCTTATCCACTTCAGTTGTGGATAAGGTAACGGGTAATCCGTCGGCGGACTGCTGGGTCAGCTGAGTCTGGCGCTCCTCAACCCGAGCAATTACGTCGTTGTAGATTTGCTCGAACTTGCCATCTAAAAACTGGCCCGCCTTGTTCTTGTGGGCCCGCTCGTAAAGTTTCGGAAGAGTCGGGATACGTCCCAACTCTTTGGCCTAAAAACATTTAAGAAAATTGTTAGAAATATATTTAATTATATTAAAAATAATAATTAAAAATTTATTATTTAATTACGTACCATTTGCAAACGGACACCGGCATGGAGTTTTTGGCCCGTAGAGTGTTGCATCGGGTCGTTACCGTGCTCGTCTACCGTGTTACGGGCGGCAGAACAAATGTTTGCGATCCTAATGGAGTTGGGATCTTTCCAGTAACGGATGAGGCCGTCCTAAACATCCGTAGTAAGCTCAGCGGGTTTGCCACGAGTGTACCCCTTGACGATCCAGGCACCCTTCCAGTTGCAAACCGTGTCCGACAAGCGAACTTGCGCCTTCTCGTAAAACGCCTTCCTCACTCTCTCACTGACTCCGATGGACCAATGATACTTTTGCTGCAAAAAAAAAATTAATAACCGGTTATTTAAAAAAAAATATATAAAATAATTAATTAATAGAATTATTTACAGCGTAAATCTTGAACCACGTTTTTCGGATGTAGATCGGCGTCAATTTCCAGTTTGGATGCGCCATGGAGAAGTAACCTTTAATCGTCTCGGTTACATCTGTCGCAAGGCAATTGTCAACCCCAAACCTGGAAAAAAATGAAAATTTAAATTATTTAATGAAGTTATAAATTAAAATAATTATTTTAAAAATGCACTTACCACATAGTCCCGTCGGGTCTGTCGGGGTCTATGATTGGTAAACCAACTCTGCCTGGCATACCGAGAATATCCTCGACAGTGTACTGCGAGAAGGGAACAGTAGGTGGCACCATGAGATCGGAATGAACAGCGGCGGGGATCTCAGGAGGAGCCATCGGAGGAGGCACCGGAGGAGCCACCGGAGGAGCCATCGGATGAGCCATCGGAAGAGGCATCGGATGAGCCATCGGAGGAGGCATCGGAGGGAAGAAATGCTGAGTCTCGGGAACAGACTCTTGATCCAAAGAACCGGAACCGCCGGCACCTAAAGAAGAACCTGGCGGGTCTAATTGACTACCAGGCTCACCGAACATCTCCCTGTAGGGAGCAGTAAGCAAGTGCTTGCGAACCTGCAAAAATATATTTTTTTGAGATTATGATCATCAATAATTAAAAATCTATCATCAATAATTAAAAAATCTATCTAACGAACATAAATCCGTAAACCTATCTAAATTCCCTAAACTAACCACCTAAACTAACCACCTATCTAAATTGTCTAAACTAATTATAGGGGCGAGGAAATTACCATTTTCGAAGGAAAGAGGAATGGGAGAGGAGTTGAAGACGAAATGGGGAGGAAATGGAGAGGAAGTTGGGAGGAATGGAGAGTGTGAGGTTTGTGCAGTTGTATATATAACTTACGAAGGTCTCGCAATTTCCTCGTAACGTTGCGAGGAATTAAAGAGGCATGTCTTTCTGTTCCTCGTAAAAACCATGTAACCTTACGAAGAAATTGCAAGGACCGTCCCAAATCAAACGATGAAATAGCGAGGCCCGTCTTTCTGTTCCTCGTAAAAGCCTCGTAAGTTACGAGTTATTAACGAGGTTATTTTCTAAACCTCTAAAATCGAAACCCCAAACCCTAAACCCCATCTTTCTTATATTCTACTTCATATATTCATAACATATCTTCCTTTTAACCTCAATATTCTTAACATTTCAAACCTCAAAATTTATAACCACAATTCTTTAACTTCTAATATCAATCTCTTCTTTCTAATATAAACTTATACAAAATCAAATTATTTATTTAAATTTTTTATCTTGCAACAAAAATATAATCTTTTGAAGATTTTTGAAAATATAATCTTTTGAAGATTTGAAAATATAATCTTTTGAAGATTTGAAAATATAATCTTTTGAAGATTTGAAAATATAATCTTTTGAAAATTATAAAATTATTAATGGGGTTTGGAGTTTGGGATTTAAACAAAATAGATAAGAAAGATGGGGTTTGGGGTTTAGGGTTTAGGGGTTTAGACAACATATCTCGTTAAAACCTCATAAACCCACGAGGAAATAACGAGGAAATAAAAAAAAAACAGAAAGCCTCGGTAATTCCACGTAAGCTTACGAGGTCTTTACGACGATTATGTCTTACGTGAAATTAACGAGGCCCGCGTTTTTTTTTTCTTTCTATTTTCCTCGTTATTTCGTCGTAAACTACGAGGAATTAACGAGGTTTGCTTTCTAAACGCCTAAAATCAAAAATCCCAAACCACAAACACCATCTTTCCTATCTTCTACTATTCATATTCCAATCCCCAAACCTCAATCTTTTATTTTTCATTCAAAACCTCAAACCTCAATATTTTTTTTTCTTTATAAAAATTCCCAAATTCTTTATAAACATTCCCAAATTCTTATAATCTCAATACATTAAATAGTTTTTCATGATTAAAATAATCGAATCACATGCATTAAGTCTGAAAATTAATCATATTAAAACACAAATACATCAATCGGATACATTTTCGTCAGCACTAGAAACATCATCATTTTCATTAAACTCGTCTTCAACAGCTTTGTCTGTGCCATCGTCGGTAAGATCTTCATACTTATGATTATGCGGATCAATGAGAAGAATGTCATCAATTTGTTGTTCAGGTTCCTCGACTTCATTTATCTGTTCTTCTTGCAATGGTGGTTCTTCTCCACTAATAATTCGTCCTCGAGGTGTAACTTTGATCACAGATAACCAATTTATTCCCGATTCTCTCATCCGAGGGTATGGAAGGTAGCTAACTTGATCTGCTTGTGAAGCTAAGATGAAAGGCTCGAATTTGTTGTACCTGAAAAATAAAGAAAACATAGAAGTAAGCTTATTCTGCTCATGTATGCTAACTAAAGAATTTGTTGTACCTTCGTCCACCATTGACATCAACTACACCGAATTTGTTAAACCGAACACCTCTGTTGACGACGGGGTCGAACCACTCACATTTGAAGAGGACGCATTTCAGCTTCAATATACTTGGAAATTCCACTTCAATAATCTCTGTCAAGATACCGTAGAAATCGGTTTCCCCTTTCACACATATTCCATAGTTACTGGTTGCCCGCTGTCTACCATACTCATATGTGTGAAAAGTATAGCCTCGTGTGAAATACATCTGTGAGGTGGTGACCTTTACATGTGGAGATTGAATTACTTCGTGTAACCACTTAGGATAATCTGCATCGTCGTCAAAATCAACCTGCAAAAACAAAGTGAACGTTAAAATACAGATCATTTATGAATAAAGAGTTTGAGTTAATACATGATTCTTCAACCACTTTATAAAGTGTTGATCTTTCCTTTTATCTACGTCAGTTGTGGATATACCAGGGAATGTTTCTTTGACTTGTGAAACAAATAGGCTGTAAAATCACATTTTATATTAATTAATATTTGGCAATTATATATATGTGTTAATTTATATGTGTCCATTTATGTTACCTTTCAAAATAACGAATCAATGGATCCTCACAATTGAGTAGAATATAGGTGTGTGCACTATGAGCGTCTTCTTCACTCGACCACCAAACCTCTTTTGATTTCCCACCCAGTCACCCAATCTGGCTAAAGATGTCTGGAACACCAGCAACTGCGTATGTTGGCGCGACACCACCATCATCATATCTCCTTGGAGCTATTTTCCGGTTACGTACTTTTGACGCAAAGTAGTACGATGTGAAGTGAGAAGTTTCTTCCGACAAACTTCCAGCAATTATAGAACCTTCAACCTTTGCAAGGTTCTTTGCTTTTCCCTTCAAATATTTCATGGCTCACTCATACTGATACATCCATCCGTAATGTACAGGTCCACGAAGTAATGCCTCATATGGGAGGTGGACAGCTAGATGCTCCATTACGTCAAAAAACCCAGGAGGAAATATCTTCTCCAAGTTGCACAATAAGATGGGAATGTTCTCTTGAAGTTGTTCCAAGACTTCTACTTTAAGGGTGCGGGTGCTCAGATCCCTGAAAAATGCTCCAATGCCTTGTATATTCCAAAAACAATTATACACATATTAGTCATATATATTTCAAACTAAATCATTATATATAAAATAACTGCAATATATAATATAGTACATGCAAGTGCTTCATGTACGTTTGTAGGAAGTATCTCAGCAAAAGCAAAGGGAAGTAGTCGTTGCATAAAGACATGACAGTCATGATTCTTCATTCTAGAGAAATTTTGACCCTTTTCAACGCATCTAGACAGATTTGAAACATACCCATCGGGGAATTTCACTTCTGATGCTACCCAGTTAAACAACACCGACTTTTTTCTGAAGACAATCTGAATATCGGAACAGAAACTTGCCCATTGCTGTTTATATGTAACTCGTTTCTTGAGCAAATATCCGGCAAGTCTAACCTCGATTTTATGTTGTCTTTTGTCTTCCTCGGGACATTCAATATAGTTTACATGATGTTCTCAAAGAAATTCTTCTCTATATGCATCACATCGAGGTTATGGCGCAGAAGAAGATCCTTCCAATATGGCAACTCCCAAAATATACTCTTCTTGTGCCAGTTGTGATGAACACCGTAAGAATCAGACATATTAGGGGAAACATGCCACTTACCACCACGAGGAACTGTTTCCAAAGCTCCATAGTAATCGAGTTGCTTTTCAGTTTCTTCTCCAGTTAAATATGGAGGAGGAATGTATCTTACAAACCTTTTGTGCCTAAACAATGTCTTGTTTCTTCGGTACGGATGGCCAATGGGAAGAAATCTACGATGACAATCGAACCAACTTGTCTTCCTCCCATTCTTCAGTTGAAACGCATCTGTCGCTCCATTACAATATGTACAAGCTAATCTCCCATGTGTAGTCCATCCCGACAACATCCCATAGGTAGGAAAGTCACTTATGGTCCACAAAAGCATCGCTCGCATCGTGAAATTCGTCTTCGTTGAGCAGTCATACGTCCTCTCCCCTGTTGACCATAAATCCTTCAACTCTTTTATCAGTGGTTGCAGGAAAACATCCAGCGACCTTTTAGGATGTTTCGGTCAAGGTATTAATATGGTCAAGAATAGCAACTCCCGTTGCATGCACATCTCCGGTGGCAGGTTGTATGGCGTAAGAAAGACTGGCCACAATGAATATTGTCTCCCTGACATTCCGAATGGACTAAATCCATCTGTGCATAATCCGAGATACACATTCCGGATATTGCTAGCGAATTCCGGATATACTTTGTTAAAATGTTTCCAGGCTCTTGCATCTGATGGATGTGTCATCTCACCATCCGTCTGAGTATGCTCGGCATGCCATCTCATCTTTCCAGCAATCTGCTCTGATTGGTACAATCTTTTCAATCTGTCTGTAATTGGTAGGTACCACATCCTTTGGTACGGTACTCTATTACGTCCCCGTCCTTACGGCTTGAATCGTGCCTTCTTGCAGAATCGACATTCTTCTAACTTCTCATCATTTCCCCAGTAGATCATGCAGTTGTCGATGCAAACATCTATCATCTCCGAAGGCAACCCAAGACTATAAACCAGTTTCTGAATCTCATAATAAGAATTAGCAGACACATTGTCTTCCGGCAAATACTCTTTAAACAAGTCTGCCCATTCATTCATGCAACTTTCAGGTAGATTGTGATCAGTTTTAATATTCATCATTCTAGCAGCCAACGACAATTTAGAGAGACCTTCTCTACAACCACTGTAAAGTGGTTGATTCGCCGCATTTAACATTTCATAAAACTTTTTTGCATTTATGTTAGGTTCTTCATCTTCATCATGAGCTACGAATGCATCAGTTACCATATCATGAACCCTATCAAAATCTACCATCTGCTCCTCCTGATGGTAACTATGTTCATTATGCAAATGATGAGCAACCGGTTCTTCCTGAAAATTGCTATTACTACTACTAGCTTCATTCTGATCATAATTATTATAACCTTCTCCATGTTGAAACCAGATATAGTAATTTGGCGTGAAACCTCTATTTATTAAATGCTTCCAAACATTTTCACGATTTGCCAATTTCGAATTGTTGCATTTCCGACATGGACAGAACATCTTACCGCTTTCTAGGGCGAGCGGTGTGGAATCTGCTTGATGCATAAATGTCTCCAGTCCCGCAATGTATTCTTTCGTCACTCTCCTGTTAGCATCTCTATGCATATACATCCACCTCCGCAACTCGTAGACATTCCCGGAGCCTGACATTTTTTTCCTTTCACGTTTTTCTTTTTTTTCTTGTTGGTGTGTTTAAAATGATGTTGAAACTTCCATATTTATAGAAAATTTTCGAATCTGGTAGTTGAAGTTTTGCGAGGAATATGTAGGTAGCAACAAAAAAACGTGCTTCAAAATTCCTCGTTAAGTTCACGTATATCATTTCCTCGTAAAGGTGACGTAATCTTACGTTGATTTAACGAGGAATGTATATTTCCTCTTTTCCTCGTAAAGATAATGCAAGCTTTACGTGGTCTTTACGAGGAAAGAGTATTTCCTCGTTAAGACCACGTAAAGTTACGTTGGTTTTACGACGAAATATTGTCTTCGTTACTTTACGAGGAAATAACGAGGTTTACTTCTTTCTTTGTAATTTTCTCGTAAAATCGTCGTATACGAGGATTATATTTCCTCGTTAATTTTCCTCGCCAAAGTGCTGTTTTCTTGTAGTGGGTGTTTATAATAAAATATTATTTGCCTATGAATTAAGTAACCGTTTCCAATACACAAAGTTTTTTTTACTAGATAAATCGATAAAAAAAGAGGCAGACTAATATGAATGGTAAAGGAACAAAGAACAGAGAAAAGAAAACTAAACCTACAAGATACACAATATATATAAATAGCATCTTTGTGAACGAACTTATAATTTTATTAATTTACTATTTTCTTATTTAAGAATATTAGAGCATTTCCATTGAAGGATTGTGGGCGGGAGGGGGGAGGCTCACATGTTTCCCAAAAAGAATAATATAATATGCATTTGATCTTAACTGTTCCGCGGGTTCCACGACAGGTGTCGGTCTGCTATAGGTTCGGGTATTATTTATTATTATTTTTTTTAGAAAAAAAAAAAGTCAAACGAAAAAAAAAAATTAAAATAATGTAAAACTACCTAAGGAATCGAGATTGGAAAGATTTGCTGATGGAGGTGCTCTTAGAGCTCCATTAACTCTAGTGTTTTAATGGATGCTTATCAAATTTTTGATTAAAAAAGAAGAAAAGAGAAGAAGAAAAAGAAGAATAGCTCTTAATTAGGTGATTAGTATTGTTTTTGTTGACACGTGGAGCCTGCGATTGATTTTTTTTTAATTTTGTTTTTAGACAAAAAATTAAAAAAAATATATAAGCACCTCCAAATGATCTATTAGGCTTATTTCTTTCTTTTTTTCTTGCAAAATAAAACATAGATACGAGGTCACAGAAATTTATTTACTCATTCACAGTTTCGGAAAACCATAGCCAGTCGAACTCAATTTTATACAGTACTGTACTTCTATTTTAATTGAAGCAATGATTTATTCAAACTTTATACAATAGTGCCTTCCCTAATATGAGACGGTACACTAAAGGTGAGAGCATCCTTACGTCTTGTTTGGCAGATTAATAACTTAAAGTATAGCGAAAAAATAATTATAAGTCAAGTTTCATTTTGTGAATTGTCAGTTTACCAATATTTTTTTCTTTTCCGTTAGAACCATTTTTTCAAAAGGTGGTTTAGCCAAAGATAGAAAAAATTGTAATGCCCTTTCTGATCTGACTTAGAGAGACTTCATGATCCATATATAGTTAGTCAAATATCAAAGATAATGTTAAGCTATTATTAGCTAATGTGTTGCCGTAGTCAATTTTTGTTCGCAATAAAAATAATCACAAGGACAATCTAAATATTTCTTCCGTTTCAAAATGATCGATGTTTTAGAAAAAAAATTGTTTTTGAAAAATTCATATTTTGCATTTTCAATGTTTGTAATAATGGTAAATTGTAAACTTTAAAAACATTAATTGTATTTACTGAATTTTGATTGGTTAAAAATCATAAGAAATAGCTAAACACGAAAATAATGCATTTATTGTTAAAATTTTACGTATTTTTTTATTAAGTGTGAAAACTCTATAATATATATTATTTTCAAATGGAGGGAGTAGTTTTTTTTATGGTAAAGATGTTTCAGATTTGATTAGAGAATGTGAGACTCAATATTGAAGTTTCAATATATGTTTCAATGTGAGATTATCTTTCCAAAATAAAAATATTTATTTTGAGATAAATGGAAGTATATATTAGAAAAAAGGAATCATGCCAGAGACTCACCTACACTATAGACAAGTTTTAAACTTAATCAAATCTGATTTGACAATTGTCATTGTCTTTCCTTTATAACATATTTTCTCATTGTCAGGTCACACACCACTTCCTTGTATAAATACACAACGTACCAATTAGATTTGGTAGAAAGGAATCTCAAGGGTGTTAAAAAAAAGAATCTCAAAAGTGTGCGAGAGAAAAAAAAACTGAGAGACAGAGAGAGAATGGGCAAAGGGAGAGCTCCATGTTGTGACAAAACCAAAGTGAAGAGGGGACCATGGAGCCAAGATGAAGACTTGAAACTCATCTCTTTCATTCACAAGTATGGTCATGAGAACTGGAGATCTCTCCCCAATCAAGCTGGTAATGTATCTGATCTTACTTCCTATTCCTTCAGCTTTTTTTGATCTAATGATTCTGATTCTTTGTGTCTGTCTATCTATGCATGCAATGAAGGATTGTTAAGGTGTGGCAAGAGTTGTCGTCTTCGATGGATCAATTACCTCAGACCTGATCTCAAACGTGGCAATTTCACCTTAGAGGAAGAAGAAACCATCATTAAACTCCACCAGAGCTTCGGAAACAAGTCTGTGTTATATCTTGTTAGATACCATTGTGTGCCTCTATGTTTTGATTTTGACAATACCTTTTCTGCATTTTTTGGATTCAGGTGGTCCAAGATTGCTTCTAAACTGCCAGGAAGAACAGACAATGAGATCAAGAATGTGTGGCATACACATCTCAAGAAAAGATTGAGCTCCTACATCAACCATAATGCCAGTGATGAAGCAGCAACAAAAGGTTCTTTGAATAGAGAAGAGACGTCTCAAGAATCATCTCCTAATGCTTCTAGGTCTTTTGGTGGTTCCAACATTGTTAGCAAAGAGGATGATGATGTGCAGATAGGTGAAACGTTTGAGTGTTTTCAAGATTATAGCGAATTGGCAGGGATGTTACAAGAGGTAGACAAACCAGAGCTGCTGGAGATACCTTTTGATATAGATCCTGACGTGTGGAATTTCATAAATGGTTTCCAACAACCTGAAAACAGTTTGACTCCAAGAGCTCATCAAGAATCTGAAGAAGCTGAAGTTGATAAATGGTTCAAGAACCTGGAAAGCGAACTCGGGTTAGAAGAAGACAATAGCCAACAACAAGAACAACCTAATGAAGCTAAAGAAGAATCACCCTCTCCATCACTCTTGGAAAGTTATGAGCTCCTGATAAATCATTAATGAAGACATAAATGAACTCATATTACTGATTATTCTCAATCAAGATGTACAATAGAGATAAAATTCAGGATCAGGTAGGTGCATGTAATAGCAATAGCAAAGAAACGTAGAAGTTACAGAGCCAAAAGATTGCTTTGTATTGAAACCAAAGAAACATGGTTTGAGATGGAATAATAATACCTATTAGATAGCAACCATCAGATTGGTTAAGATTAATTGTTATTGTCTTGAAACTAATTAAGCAGCTAAGATTCTAAATACAAACAAACAAAGAACTGAAAGAAGGCCTGAGTCCTTTTCGCAGATAGATGAAGTTTTGCTCTCAATAGTCTACCAAACAAATCATAACTCCAGCCAGCCAAGAAATGAAAACTTGAAGAAAAGGAAAGAAATGTTTTCTTGTATAACAGAGGATCTTACCCTAAAACGTTGTCTTTGCTTTTTCATAACCGTTTTATGCACATATCCACAGAAACGAAGTCCATGACATTATGTCAGGATCGATAACCTGATATAAGTAATCATCTCTAGGCAACCCGCAAGAAATGATGATCAAAGACGTGGCATGGCAACTCAATCTGATTCTATAGAAAAGAACATAAAGGCTTGTTTTGGGATTATAAGCCAAATAATAAGGAACGACAATTGTGTAAATGATTCAGTTGGATGTGTTCATCAGAATCCGACATGACATTATGTAAGGTTTTATGTTCTAAGTTTTTGTTTGACCATCTCTTCTAGTACCAGTAACAAGTATCCAAAAAGTTTCTTGACACCACCATTGAGACTAATTTCACCTTTAAGTCGTTTTAACAACCGTTATCCAACTTGAAAGAGAAGTCTTTTGTAGCAGGAAAGTACACTGTCTCATTATCAATGTTCTGAAAACCAGATGGTACAATTCTGGTAAGCTGTTCTGACCGGTTAAACCGGATTTTTTTTATTATATAATATATATAATACTATAATTTCTCTAACTAGCTATCATAAAAATAGAAAAAAATATAGATCTTGAATACATATTAAATTAAATGAAAACATTGCAAATAAAAAACAAAATTCGTTTGACAATGATACAATATAAAAAAAGACAGCATTGTTATTACCATCTAAAATGTAAAACAATGTATAAGTTAAATAATATGCATCATGACAAAAGAAACAAATAGTTTCAAAGATGTTGTATGCCCTGAGGACGAAGATCCTCCTTCTCCGGTGGTGGCAAGCCCAACACCACAGGAAGAGGCTACATATCAAAAATGTTATGCCCCCATTCAAGTTTAAGGTTTCAAAAGTTAAATCTTCTTCATTTTTGGGTATATTTTCAAGAACTACTTTCTCAAGTTCATCATAATTTAGTCCAACTTCTCTATTTTCTTCCATAACACAAAATCATGTTTTCAAAGGATTCATAATTGTCACAATTGTCACAATTGTCAATACTTACTTCTTTTTCTTATAAGTGAAAACTCTAATTCTATATCATTTTTTTTTGTAACATCTCAAATTCTATATCATGAACCAAAGAAAACTTTTGGATTTTAGTTTTTAGTGAGGAATTGAAACAAACAATGGATACTAAATATTAAGGTAAACTCATCAGCTATGTGATTATTTTTGTAAAACCGGATTTTTGTGTTAACATGTTACCGTTTTTTCAGGTTTTATCAAATCCAGGTTTTGGATCAAACCAGATTCGACGTTCTATGTCGAACCCCTGAGACAAATTCAATGCAAGGCCATAAATACGTTCCCATCTCGATTTTCAGAAAAATGTTTCACACTTATAGTATGTTGGAATCTAGAATTTACCATTTTTAGTAATTACTCTTTTTAGTCGTTCGATTTTCTTCCATTTCATCATTTTGTTGGAAACTTAAAAAAGAAGGGAAAAGGAGCTTCAGCAAAAAGCCCATTTTTACCATTTCTGATTTCTTTATGTTTAATATACAAATCAAATTAAATTCAAAAGACCGCGTGGCCTAATGGATAAGGCGCTCGCCTCCGGAGCGGGAGACTGTGGGTTCGAGTCCCACCGTGGTCGTCTTTTTATGTTATTATTGGTTATAATGTTTTTCCTCATAGTTATTATTTCCCCTAATCTTGTGTAGGGCTGGACGTTCGGGTACCCATTCGGGTTTCGGTTCAGTCCATTCAGGTTTCGGGTGTTCGGGTCAAAGATTTCAGTTCCATTCGGATATTTCTAAATTTTGGTTCGGGTTCAGTTATTATTTCAGTCCCACCGTGGTCGTCTTTTTATGTTATTATTGGTTATAATGTTTTTCCTCATAGTTATTATTTCCCCTAATCTTGTGTAGGGCTGGGCGTTCGGGTACCCATTTAAAATGTTTTTAAATTTTCAAAATTCATTATATACTTTAAATTTTCAAAATCTATAAGAAAGATAATATATTACATATAAATTTTCATAACATATATGTCAAAATACCTTAATTTAACATATAAATTGGTTTTCTTTGAATATTTGGATAAATAATCAATAGATAATTAACTATTTTTGGTATTTTCAGTATACTTTAGCTATTTTAAACATTTACTTTTGACTATTTGCATATATTTTCGAATATTTTAGAAAACTTAAAGGTATCTTATATATTTTTAATATTTTAATATACATTATATATAAAAATAATGTATATATTTAAGTATATAAATTTATTTCAGATACATTCGGGTACCCAAAATACTTCGGTTCGGATCGGGTTCGGTTCTTTAAATACCGAAATTTTGAACCCGTTCGGATATTTAATCAATTTGATCCGGTACTACTTTTCCGGATCGGGTTCGGTTCGGTTTTTCGGGTTCGAATTATTTGCCCAGCCCTAATCTTGTGCCAGAATCTCCAAAAAGGTGAAGCAGCTACGTATACTAAACAAAAAACAATCTGAGGTTACAAGTTACAACACTAATAAGAACATACCATGCAAGTGAATAAGGTGATGTTGTATATCTGAAAAAATATCACTTTTCTCTCTTGAACATGAAAACAAGAAGAGGTGCTAACGGCCGGTTCAACATTTGAAATTTGCAGCAGACCCAATCACTGACCGGTAAACCCGACCCAAAAGCTTCAACCACTCCTAACTCTTCCCTGAACAACAAACCAATTCACAACAACAAGAAAACTTCAGGCTTTCATCTTTATTAGATAGATCATGAGAGAAAATCTTTAGCCAGCATTTATTCTATTACCTTCCACCAGGATGACCAATGTATACCACCAAGCTTATGAGACCACCAGGCATCAAGACCCTTTCAGCGGCCTTCAGTGCCAATAATGTTGTATTCGAGACGGTGATTACCGACTTGTTTCCACCTGGAAGATACCCCAGATTGAATGCAACCATCCTATTTTCGTCCAAAAAGATAAAGCATACATCAAAAAAATGTTGCATCAAGTGTCATCAAATTTTGAACTATACCTCACACAGGAGTTTTCAGGAACAATCTCTTCCATCTTACTGTGACACAAGTTAAAGAGCTTGACACTTTCCTTCTGCATTTCTTCAGCATAAATGGAACAAGACTCAAACATTAATAGTAATAAGAACAACATCTCTATATATAGAAGCTGAGATTTAGTAATCAACTAATCTAACAACCTCTTTTGAACCAAGGGACTGATCTAGCAAATAAGAAGTGCTCTCAATGGCATCTTTCTGAATGTCCATTGCGTAGACACAGCCGCCACAACCATCAGAATCATCCGTAACCATCTTCAACATTGCTAAAGTATCGTTGCCATTCCCACATGTAGCGTCGACGACCGTGTCTCCCTTTCGGATCACCTGCTCCCACACACTGAAAAGGTAATAAACAGTAGTGACATTATAAAGCAACTAAGACTGATGTTAAGCTAATTTAAGTAATGGGTTTAAAAGTACTAACACATGAGCTACTTCTGTTGCCTTCTTCCTCCCAAATAGGTAACCAACAAAGACATCTTCTAGCCCTGAAAACACATAAAAACACACATAAAAAGACAACTTTTTTAAAGCACATGAACGGTAATCAATTTCATTCGAAGTTCAGATTTTTATAGTAACCCAATATCAGAAATTTGACCTGGAACTGGAAAATTTTGTGGATGGGAAGGAGACGATGAGCTGAAAGCAGAAACACGAGAACGTCGAGTTCTGGGCAAAGGGTTTCTTTGCATTGCGATTCGAGGATCGAAGGCCTTTAGCGTTTTGCGGAAGGGAAAGGAGTGTGTTCGCGCCAACGTGGAGGATAACAACATTGACATCTCTGCACGAAAGAGCCCAGCCGCCATCGCAGAGCGTTTAAAACGAACGAAAGCTTTCAAATCGATGACTGCTCTCGAGTATTGACTTTTTTCTTGCAAATAATCCAATATTCGGCCCAATAAGCTATATGTGGGCTCAGAAGAATGAAAGTACATCGTTCTCGGTCTATACATAAGTTGTTTCACTTTCTTGCACATCATTTGTCGTGAACACATGCAACCAAGAGAAAAAGGAACTTTAGGGTTATGAAATTTTACAGCTTTCCGTAAAGCAGTCAATGTAACAAAAAAGAAAAAAAAGAACATTAGGGTTGTGAATTTTACAGCTTTCTGTAAAGTAGTAACCCTATTTGGCAAAACTATTTTTCGCAATATATCTAGTCTTTATATAAAGACAAAAGGTAAGATAATATGTTATCTAATAATACAAATAGGATATGTGTATATCCCTAACCGTATACTTATCTTTTTTTTTTGAAAAAGGGCTTACTATTAAATACTAGAAAGATACAAGAGAATGGCTCAGCCATAGTGTTCAGAATAGAAGTAAAACAAATTGCAAGCAAAGTTCAACATAGTTATAAAAGAGGGCCAACGAGAAGATGAAGAACTAGTTGGAAGAACGATGATGAGCAGTACCACCTCTTCCACGCCTTCCTTTCTTACCGACTGTAAACCACTCCATATCCTTTAGTTTCTGAGAAGGCTTTAAGCAACGACCTCCACGAGATCTATGAGCCATATCCGAACAAGATCTTGAATTCACTGCCAAAGTGAAACCAAATTCATCTGGCACTTGCGAATTAAGAATAAGAGGATCTGATCTGACACTGAAGCTGGAGATGACGGCAATGAGGAGTTGAAGACAAAAGGTGAGTTAGTGTTGACTGTCTGGGCCAGAGGATGAGTGGGGGAGGAAACAAATTCAGTTTCTATTTCCTCTCCCAACATGGCTAGGTTTGCAAATCTATTTGAGCTTGATGCTTCACCTAACTGCTTGATCTTATCTCCATGGTCACCTAATGTAGTCTCACATTTCAAATCCATTGCTGGAGAGGGTGAAAGTGAACCTGCATTAGTGAAGTCTAGAGGAGCAGAGACAGTATGTGAAACAGATGTTGTTGAAGTGGAGGTCTCGTTGTAACCAGAATTGGGGTTCAATTGTGCCTTCTCTGACATGCAATCTGCTTCAGATGAAGGAGCTATTGGAGTTTTAACTTTTGGAGAACTTACAGCAGGGGTAGTCTCAGTCTCTATTGAGGCAGATTGTCTGGGAGGTGTAAGGACATTTACCTCAGTGTTGTTTACAGTAGCTCCAGTTGACTTGTTGGATGGGATCAAGTCATTGCTTTCTTGATCTAGTAAAATACAGCCTTGAGAATAACATTTAAAAGCTTTTGTGCTTCAGTTATTGGATCTGGTACATCTTGAACATGTGGTGACATGAGGACTTTGAGGAGGACGAGTTTTTGAAAACTCAGCTGTGTGGAGAACCTTAGATACTGGAACTGGAGGGAGTCCAAGACATCTTGTAGCCTTGTGCCCAAGCTGTCCACACTTTGGACACTTGGATGGGAGCCAAGAGTATATAACAGTGACCATCGACATAGACCCATCCTCATCTTTAAGAGCAACTCGTTGTGGAAATGGTCGATCCAACTTTACCTCAACAAGTATCTTTGCCTCTCCCATAAGGATAGGATCCAACCATGCATGGCTTACTAGTGAGCATTGGAGCACCTATACCTGAAGCTATCCAGCTTATTCCCTTTTTGGAATAAAGTTGATGCGGAATATTCTTCAAGGTGAGCCAAACCGGAATAGTTGTTATTTCAGGCAGAGCTAGAGTTCCAGCAGGATTCCAAGCAGACACAAACAAAATACAGTCATCAACATGCCAAATTCCTCTCTGTGTTACCCATTTGCGAGTAACCTCATCTGGAATGTGGAAGAGAAATGAGGAATCTCCTAACTGACGGGTGTAAATACGACATCTTGTACCCCAAATTCTATTCACCACAGACTGAACCAATCCATTAGGAGGGGCTGAGCATCTATAGAATTGTCCTAAAACAAATTCCTTTTGATTTTCCAGACCTTCAAGGAGTACATCGCGAGGAATTATCTGATGCCTTCTTAATTCTAATGATGATATAATTATCTGTTGTTTGATTAAGAGACTACCTCCGGGAGGCGAGAAAATATTTGTTTCCGTGTCTTGAAAGCATATCAATTTGGGTAACTTTGCTTTATCATTTAGATTCTGACACTACTTGTTGTCACGGATATAGCAAAACTTCATTGTCAACGAAGATTGGTGAGCACGTCGTGATCTTAAAAAGATCTAGTATTTAACTTGGATAGTTTGACTACAGTTTCCATTGAATAGTTTGAACAAATGTCGCATACTTCCTGCTTTGGCATAGAGATGAACAGTGTTTGAATAAAATAGTTTAGAAGTTACAGCCCATTTGTACATCCGGATTTTAAAAAAAAAACACACTTAAATCTTTGAGCAGGAAGATTAATAGTGAGACTCAAGCTCTTTAAGACTAGCGGATTCATCATCACCTATCCTAACCAACAAACGATATTATAAGCAGCACCACACTGACGATTTGAGTACGTTGCTGCTTATAGATATGTCTTCTCCGCCTCCTGGTCAAACTCCGGAGTTCTTTGTTCGACATGATCCAGAGAATATCGCGGTTTTGCGCTTCAGTTCCGAGACGAGTTTCAAAAGAGATAAAATGACAAACTCAATAAAGGTTTATTTGCTAGCAAAACAAATCCAGTCCTAAACAAAAGTTAAATTAGATTTCAAACCACATATGCTACCTTAAACCTTGAAACAATGTATTTCTATGTAATTTTTATAATCCATATGCCGAAAATGAACCGTTCAGTGAACACGATAAGGATAGATTCAAAAGCAAGAAATTAGTTAAATGATAAACTGATACCAAAACCAAAAGCGAAACCAAAACCTAAAGAGCTTAAATTAGTCTCATAACTCATAAGAAGCGAATTAATAAACTGACCTGAGGTAGATAACTTGCAAGGGGGAATACTTAGAAAGATAGTGTCGTGTCGGCTCTTTGATAAGTAAATACTATAATTTTTAAAGCATGTATTCAAGTTGTTCAAAAGAAAAAAACATGTATTCAAAAAATAGTAATAAACCGGCCGCTCGTATACTAATCCAAAAGAGATCAGCATAATACCTCTCATGTTGACCAACCAGAATGTATTTAGTTTAGTAGATAAAACTCTATGATCACACATATTCAATTTTGTTGAGAACAAATTTTAATTAAAAAAAATAATATAACATTTCTTCCGTTTTAAATTAAGTGTCGATGTAGAGGAAAATTTTTGTTACAAAATAAATAATGTTTTGTGTTTCAATCCAATTTTCAATAGTATTAATTTATATCATTTGCTTCTAATTAAATTGAGAAAACAATAAAGGGAAATTAGGATCCCTACAAAAGGATTATAGCGTATTTAGTAAAATACCAATCTTATGCATTCACATACTGTGCTTTTTTTGATAATACGTAAAAGTCCCTATCCTTACTTCTCTCCATCTGACAATTTTAATAGGTCAAATCTTAGACAAAGATTTTACGTGGATTTTGCAAGCTGTCACAAAATCTTCTCAAATATATTGTTGTCAGAAAGCAAACACCGTCTCTTCTAAGTCATGTAGATAGAGTTTCAATTTCGAAACTTCATTTCTTATTTCTCATTTCAACATCTTTCTTTCGTAACTCTCTCCCAAATTTCATATTTAATTTATAGATCAGTTGTTCAGTCACCACTGTTAGATTTACCGGAAACGATGAAATCAGAGGCTATTCAACCACCTCCATTGGATCTGGAGAGAATTTTCGCTGTCGGTGAAGAAACTTATGGGTTCGCGTAACACTGTACCACAAAGCATGCAGTATCAGACAAATACTCAACTCTTGAGCTCTCTGCTGATGTGTCTCCAATGAAGCTCTCCGCCACTATGTCTCCGATGAAGCTCTCCGTCTCTTCGTCACTGGTCACTTTCTTCTGCCCTTGCGTCTTCGGTAATTGTCTAATAACTTGACAATACAAACAAATCAATATTTATCCCGAATAACTCAGCTTGTAACCGTGTATATATTATGTTAGATGTCCAAGTGATTTAGACGTCTAACATTTCTTAGTGCGAAGTAAATTTATTTTTAGCTGAGCTATGTCTATATTATCCGGTTACAACATATAAAATCTTCTTGCTCGTTAACCGTGTAAATATTATATTGACTATATAACAATTTGACATTATAAGAATCGGATTTTAATCTCATGTAACTGATTTTTTAAAAGTGGATATATAAAATTAGCTGTCTAACAATTTGTCGTGATCAACAAATTTATGTATCCGCAATATGGAGTCAAACTCTTTGACCGGTTAATATTTACTACCGACGGATAATTCTAACAATATCCGGCTAAGATGAAATTTAATACATTATCGTTTATGGTGAAATGACAAGTTATCTGGATAATAAGATGCATAACTGTATAAGAAATCAGTTTTCTAAAATATTTGTTTACACTTTCGTGGAGGTGTAGGGATAGGGTTTGGAATACGTGTGTTGGTATAAGTTATCCGCTTTACTTTTTTTGCTTAGACATTAGGGTTTGGTTTCAAAGATTAGACATTAGGGTTTGAGTTCAGGGGTTTCTATTGGATTTAGGGTTTAGTATTTTGAGTTTATGGTTTAAGGTTTAGCGACTAGGGTTTGAGTTCCGGGTTACTATTGGGTCTAGGTTTTAGTTACTAGGGTTTGGGTTCCGGGTTTCTTATTGGATTTAGGGTTTAGTATTTTTGATTAGGGATTAGTATTCAGGTTATTGTATTTTTTTGTTTATATTAAACATTTATTAAACTATGTACCCGTAATATAGAAACAATCAAATTGACCGATCAACAGTTATAACACTCGGTTCATTCAAAAAGTATCCAGCTAAGTAGAAACTTTAAATGTTATCGTTTTAGGTGAACGAAGATGTTAGCCGGTTAAATCGATGGTAAACTGAGTAAGAGATATCAAAAGGTTTCACCGATTCTTTACATGATTTCTCTTTTCTCTCTCTCCAAAAAGATCTAACCAAATCTTAACTAAATCTATAAAATATCTTTCAAATCTTATTACTGCACACCTAGAAATCTAAGATTAAAATAAAAATAGCTTAAAAAGGATATGAAAGTCATTTAGCATCACTCAAAAACACTATGCAACCTAAAGTTTTACTTTTTGATATATACTTAATTTCATAAGTTTTTTTGGTTTTTAAGCAAATTATCCCAACAATAAAATGCTATTTTTCTTTTGAAACAATTTTCTTTTGAAACACAATAAATGCTATAATTTTAAGGGAAAATTGTTTTTTTGGGCCAAAAAAACAGCAACTATGTCCCATTAGTCTAATTTCTTTTTTGTACCATTTTTTCCTCTAATACCCTTTAATATTTTCTAAAATAAATCAAATAAATAGTTTAGCAAACAAAAAAAAATTCAGAAAATAGTAAATACTGATGAAATACTTATATCAACTTATAGATATATTTTTTAAGTTCAAAAAATGTTTAAATCATAAATTCATATTTTGTTCTAAAAAAGGTAGAATTGACATTCTACATAGTAGAAAACGTATTCTACTTTTTTCATTGAATCTACTTTGTTTAGAATACGTGTTCTACTTAAATAATAGTAATCTAAAAATCTTTAGAAAACACATTCTACGCTTAACATATAGTTCTAAAATCCGTAGAAATCAAAATCTACACTTTACTAAAATTCTAAAACCTGTAGAAATTAGAATCTACATATTGCTATAAATCTAAAACTAGTAGAAATCGATTTCTAACATATTTACTCTATTCTACCTATTTTAGAATACAGGTTCTACGGATAAGGATAATATTAGAAGAGAATATTTGGGAATATTATGTTTCCTTATTTATTTATTAAAATCGATTTACAAAAAAAAAAAAATATTTTTTTTTAAACAAAGTCGTAAAAAAAAAATAAAAAAAAAAAGTAAAATCGTTTTAGTAAAAAAAAAATGTGATTACCCAAATAAAAACATCTCACGTCATCTTCTATATTCCATTGATTGATCACCAAATTTTCACAAAAATTTCACATTCATTCTCCCATGATTCATGTCTATGGTTCATGTGGTGTTTGGGAATTGGTTGTACCTTCAGGTTGGAGTTTTTCTGTTGATGCAAAGATAGGAGGAAGGTTACATGGTTTCCAATTGAGCTCCTCTATTGAAGAGTTTCAGAAAATTGTAATTGAGGATTTTTGTTTAAAGGTAACGGATGCAGATTTGGAATTGAGTTATCTACCTATTGGATTGATCAATTCATCAGAATGTCCACCAGTGATCATTGCAAACTCAAGCCAAGTTCAAAACTTTCTAGGGTTTTGTAAGAAGCATCCGTCAACTCAATTGTGTGTTACGTATAAAGCCAAGCAAGATAATGAGAAGAAGAAAGGGAAGATGAAGCAAGGTCAGGTTGATGGAGATGATTATGATGCTGACAAGCATAACAAGAAGAAGAAAGGAAAGATGAAGCAAGAGGAGGTTGATGGAGATGATGATGATGATGCTGACAAAATCATTTCTGAAAAAGAAAACAGAGAAACTTTAGCAAAGAGTTCTTTGCTCGATTTGGTTAAGAAAGGAGATGTGGAAAACTCAGAAGTGCTACCGCCTGAAACAAGAATGGCTCTTGGAAGAAAAAGAAAAAGCAGATATGAAACCGTTGAAGACAAAATTCGATCATCACAAGGATCACAGGGAAGTAAGACTCGCAAGTGCAGTAGATGCTCTGGTAGTGGCCACAACAGAGCAACTTGCAAGATGCCAATATAGCCGACTTGTCTGCTGTTATTATGGGCAACTTTTTTTCGTTTTTCAGAAGATATTTGTTTGATTTCTACTTACTTTGTTTCAGTTTCATGTAACTTTGTTTTATTTTATTTGTTTTAGTTTTTTAGACACCAAGAATAATTTCTAATTACATTGTTTCATGTTTTATGCAACTTTGTTTAAATTTCATGTTGATAGCAATATAGTACTGGACTTCCCAGACTGCAAAAACCGACCAAAATACAAGGATCGATCGATCGTTTTATGTCATGGTCGATCTATCTAATCGATCTCAATATATTTAGAATTGCCAGACGAAGCGGTGCAGTTTTGATCGACCGGTGCCAAAACATCGATCCAGAACGACCGATCAGCTTAGATCGACCGGTCCATTTTATACAGAACGATCGTTCCGTGAAGAACGACCGAAACAAAACGATCGATCGTTTCACACCCATAACAACGCAAAGATAGACCAGCCTCACCCTATCAACCCAAGTCCAGGTACTGCTTTCTTCCAAATACTGGGTTTTTATGATCTGCAAGTTGATTTTCCCTCTTGTCTTTATCTGGTTGCTCCAAAAACCATCATCATCTTTCCATTTAACCAACCTACTTTTCTTTTCTTCCATTACTTTGAGACCAGTTACAGCATGATACTCTTGCAATCCGAAACGCATAGGTCTCTTAGCAAAGGTGAACCACTTCTCATGTCTCTTGCTTGTTATCAACTCCTTACACAAGAAAGAGTGTACTAGCCTCGCCGAAAACTTCAGATTATTTTTCTCGATATTCTTAATATGCGAGAAAAGGGGATCTTTCATCACTTCATCATATTCTGGTTCCATTTTTTTTCTCAGCAACTCGAACAGTTTCAAACGGCAGCTGTTATTAATCTTTTTAACCTGAGGTTCCAAGCCTTCACCGTATTGACGACTCGGCAATTCCAACTCCATACCTGAAAATTAAACATAACTAAAATATAATAGCTATCAATAACTAATATGAATCACTAAAATAATAGATTGTGTGTGAAATCTTCGTTAATCATCATCCTAACAGACAATTTAACAAATTCAAAAATTGCCTCTTTTATAGATATATTTTCGAATTCTAATACTGGTGATAGAATTTCATACCTTTGTAAATCGACTGAAATAGTGATAAATTCAGAAAGAGATCACAAAATCTTCTCGGCTAGGTTCAAGAATCGTCGAAATCAGAGTGAAATTGAATGAGTTAGGGTTTATAAACTTGGGAATATGATATTCTACCCCTTGTTCTCCAAGGAGCAGAGAAAAATAGGTTTGATAGATTAGAAATCGAGTTTTAATAGTGTAGATTCGTGCTTGTTCGGTTTAAATCAAGTGGGAATCCAACCGGACTTAACCGACTAAAACCAAAAAATCATTTTTCGACTAACATGGACACGGGATCGATCGGTCTCCAATATATGACCGATCGATCTACTGTCGATCGAGCTATAGCAGATCGGCTAACCTGGGCTTCGCTCGATCAGAATATGGTCCGCAATTTTTTTTTGTTCTGGACATTTATCGGGATCGACTGATTCAGATCGATCGGGTGATTACGGGATCGATCGGTCCCGATGCAAAAATGTCTTCGTCGTTTTTGTTTTTTTCTTGGATTTAATATATTCTTTTAATCATTTTCGTTTGAAAATATAATTTAATACTTAATATTTTTTTTTCATTATTATTTCGTATTTTTAATTGAAATTAGGGGCAGTATTGCCATTTAGAAAAAAATTAGTCTAATAGGACATAACCAATATAAGATTAGACTAATGGGACATAGTTACTGTTTTTTTGGCCCAAAAAAACAATTTTCCCTAATTTTAATATCTATATATAATAGCAAACCATTGATGTCATCAATTTTTATAGGAAAAAAATTAAATCCAACAGTCAAAATTGTTCCTTTATTTTTGATCTAACGGATATAAAAATTCCCTAGCTCTGAGTGTCTTACGTCATCAAAAACGGTTGTATTTAGCCGTCTTTCCTTGGATCGTTTCATCCTCAAACATCACAACCCTTAAATCAGGCCTCTCTTATCAAGTACATGTATATATACGCTCAATGTGTTCACATGATGCATGGTAGTAGTCACTAAGAAGACGTCTCTTCTATGGCCTATGGGACACCTCGCAAACGCCATCTTCGTTTCGTGCAGTGGGGTACGATAGGAATTTATATATGGGCACGTTTCAAGACGACTGAGTTTACAATTGACGCCAGAGAACCTAGAACTTTTATGCATCTATATACAAATTCGCTGAAGAAGACAACATCAATTAAGGTCTAAGGAAGCGACCTAGGTTTCCTTTATGGGGTGTCTTCTTTTAGTTTTTGTTTAGATTTTTGATTCGGGCAGAAATCGTTTAATCTTCTTCCCCAGGTATTTTTAAAAATTTAAACTGATGACGTTCATCCTTTTTTATAGGAAAAAAAAACAAAATCTATCGGTGAGATTTGTGCCTATGATATAATATAATGTTAAGATTTTGTTTGGGAAGAAAGGTATAACGTCTTAGATTCACCATAAGCAAGCGAAGTGTTCAACCCACCAAATCAAGGCGATTTCTAATAAAGCTATTGGTGTGTGCTTGTGTATTTTATCTCTCTGATTTACCTTCTGCATTACTATTGTTTGTGTCATCTTTGCACTTACAGTGGCTGCAGTCAATGGTGTGGCTCTCTGTGGAACTCTTGCTGGTCAGCTTTTCTTTGGATGGCTCGGTGACAAGATCGGAAGGAAAAAAGTGTATGGTATCACTTTGATCATGATGATCGTGTGTTCTATTGCTTCTGGTCTCTCCTTTGGTGACAAAGCCAAGGGTGTCATGACCACTCTCTGCTTTTTCAGGTATAGCGGATATGGAGGTTTTAAAGATTATTGTTGTGTAAGTTTGATATCTATATTTAAAAAAAAAACATGTGTTAACAATTTGTATTTAGGTATTGGCTGGGATTTGGTATCCACAAATCCACTGTTATTCAAACGTGAATTTTAAAAAACATTTTAAAATCCAGTGTTATTGAACTTGACATTTTATAAAACACTTTGAAATCCACTGTTATTGAATAAAATTTAAGTTGGAGATTTTAGAGTATTTTAACAAAAGTCACATCAAATTCTCTAATTCTCCAGCAATCATCTAAAAACTCATTAAAAATTAAATCACTTCAAATTTCAGATTCAATACACCCCCTAAGTGTGGCGTCTTTTCAGAATGTTTTATATTGAAGAGATTCTATACTTGCCAGATTAATTTGAGGTTTTCTTCCATTTTCTCCCTGGATTTTTAATCGCTCTTCTTCATTGCCATCTGTCGCGAAAGAAGTTCATCCTCTAACCCTCTCTACTTTTCAGATATTTTAATTTCGTATTCTGTCTATGTTTAGTTTCTGATGAGTTTATTGAATGTGGTGTCTTTTCAGAATGTTTTATATTGAAGAGATTGTAAACTTGTCAGATTAATTTGAGGTTTTCTTCCATTTTCTCCCTGGATTTTTAATTGCTCTTCTTCATTGCCATCTGTCGCCAAGGAAGTTCATCCTCTAACCCACTCTACTTTCAGATATTTTACTTTCGTATTCTGACTCTGTTTAGTTTCTGATGAGTTTATTGTCCCTATTAAATTTCTACAATTTCTGATCTATTTTCCTGCACATATGTCCTGATTAGTTTCTGGTGAGTTTAAAAAATGCATATATTGAAAGAGTAGTTTACACAACACAAGACAGAGGAAGGAATCTTTTGCAAGAGAGGCTGCTGCAGAATTATGATCTAAGCAAGGAATGGGGTCATTGATGAGATGATGTAGAATGAGGAGTTTAATTTAACTGGGCACCCTGCCATTCTCAATTTCTCATACGACCATTTGAGGCTTATAGCCTTTGGAAGAACCTCAGATGTCTCAAAATGCCTATATCAAATATCTTCTGATTTCTTGCAAACCATATATTCCAACAAATCCAAAGGAAGAGGGAGTCCAGAAAAAAAAAACTAAGAATCACAGGTGTGTCATAAAACCATCTTCAAGGGTTCACTCTATTTTCTACTCTAAAATAGAGTGACTCTATAACAGAGATGAAGTTTACTCTAATGGTATTCTATTTTAGAGTAGAAAATAGAGTGATGAACAAAAAAAAAGAACTTACTCTATATTTGGAGTAAACCTATTTTTCACTCTATTATAGAATACCATTGAAGCATTTTTTACTCTAAACTCTATATTAGAGTGAGAAATATAGTACCATAAGTAGGGGGAACAGCAATTATGTAAAAATTCAGATACCATGTATTATGTAGATGGTGAACATGAAAAATTATTATATCCAAAATTTTATAATGAGTAGATTGAACAATGTTTCTCACAAATTTTATTTATATTAGTTAAATATTTAATTAAATTCAATTCTACCAATTGGAGAAAAAAAAATTATCAGTCGACGCGTCTTCTAAAATGGAACTTTCTCCAAGTACATATACTCCCTCCGACAATTACAATATATGTCTCCTCAGTTGTCATTTTTCATATACATTTTCTGTAACTCTTAATTCTATAGTTTGTAGTTTTGGAGAAAAAATATGATTTTAAATTTTTGCCGGAAAAATACGATTTTACAAATTTAGTAGAAAACATGGTTTAAAATCTTTTTTTAATTTTTATTTTCCTCTAAATTATAAAATATATGTTTTGTTTCGAACAAAAAGATGATATGTTTTGTTATGAGATAATATGCGCACTAGATCAAAAATTGACAACTAATTTTGAATTGATCATATTATACGAATGATATATTTTTTCTCTTTTAAAAATAAATACAATTGAAAATTGGCTTATGAATTATGCTGAAGATTTGATTAATAATCTAGCAATAATCTAAAACATTTATAACACTGAAAAGAAAAGTTGGCGACGATAAAAATTGAGCAAAACAACGTGAATATGATAATTAATGCTTTACTAGAAAATTACATATCTGAGATTTTCTAGTTACATTGAAAATTATTGTAGAATTTAAAACAATTTAGAATTACTGAAAAGCTATTAATCTCACTTTAAACCGATTGTTACTGAAAAGCTATATTAGCAACAGCGAACAATCGGTTTTTTTTTTTTTTTAAAACGATTGTTGGCTGTTGCTAATATATAGTTTCAATTAAACATATTTATTGGAAGACTAAACATAAATAAATAAATAGTATTAAGATGCATAAAATTTGATTTGCATTCAATTTTCAGAAAAACATGTTTGGAACAAAATTAACATATTGAGACAAGTAGAAAATTAACAATTCAATTTGGAGAGTATGTAGTGTTTTATTGAAAATTGTTGAACCGTTTCAATAAGTTAAGAAGCTATTGTAATTTTAGGTAGAACATTTGTGATGATTTAAGTGTATCATTGCAATCGATGTTCTAAAACCTAAATTGGTAACTGAACCGGAAAAGTTTTAGATCATGGGTCAACTACGGTTAGACAGGATGCAACCGGGTTCAATCAAAAATTGAGTTCAATAAAAGAATAAAATTAAAATTAAACCTAGATATTTTGCTACTTATCTTCGGCTCAATTTTATACACATAATAATTAAGTTAAATTATTATAAAATTAATAGAATAATTATAAAATAAAATTTAAGTATAAATCAAATTATTATTAACCATAAAATTAATATTTGATTTCAAATATAAATCAATATTTTGAATTTTAGTATTTATCCCTGTGAGTTATGGAAATTTCAAAAAGGTTGAATCTAATAAAAAATATAATAGTTTAAGAAAATGAAAAATAATTTCTG
Source organism: Raphanus sativus (assembly GCF_000801105.2). Classification (NCBI taxonomy): domain Eukaryota; kingdom Viridiplantae; phylum Streptophyta; class Magnoliopsida; order Brassicales; family Brassicaceae; genus Raphanus; species Raphanus sativus. The sequence goes on along the minus strand of NC_079516.1, from coordinate 38,364,181 downwards.
ATAGTAAATTTAAAATAAACTCGGTTTTATCTATATGACCAGGATATGTTTCCAGTTTACGATTTACCTACTCTGATTGCCGTTTTGATCCAAATTTCTAAAAAACTGATAATAATTATTTAAATAAACATTTTCAACTGTTTAAATGATACATTATACTGAGATGGCTAATCACTGGACGTTTGATGATCAACCATTGTAACCCACTTAACCAGTACAAACTTTAAAATTTAACTATTTTAGTCTTTGTCTCTATATAAAAAGTTTTTACAAATCGAAAATCTTTATTTGATTATCCTTTTTCATTCTAAATATTTTGTATAATTATCATATTGAACTATATAAAAATTATTATTTTTCTCCGGCGGTACGCGGAGGTCTGAATCCTAGTAATAAATAAAAGTAAAATTGGACATTTGACTGTTTTCTAATGTGCATGGAAAATTTTTAAGTGGTATCTAATTTGAAATGGAGTGAGTATAGTCTAGATTTTGCCATAAAATATGTATGAATATTCGGACAGCCTCTTAGCCATTAAAGAGCCCCAATGTCTGTAATATTTCGTAATACAAAAGTTAGATCTATCAATCACACATATATAATATATGTATATTTAACATGTGGAAGCTCCCTTGGTCCAGTGGTCTGACCAAGAGTTCACTAATGTCTTTACACCAAGAAGTCTGAGTTTCAAATCCCGGAAAATGCAGAATTATGCAAATTAAAGAAGAAAAAATTTACAAAAGATCTACAGCATAGTGCAAGAAATAAAAAAAAATTATCCATAATTATAATACCATAATTATACAGAATTAAAAAAAATTATATTTGACATTAAAGAAAGACCAAAGAATTATAAAGGGAAACCGAAAGGCCACTAACCGCAACCAACGAAGTTCCCGTCAGAGGAAAGGACAAGATAACAGCCAAGAATACTAGTCTTTATTGGACCATTGGTCATTAGTTAATTGCTAAATCATTCGTTTCTTAATAAACTGAATAAGTTCAATTCTTAGAGAGAAAGAAAGAAATAAACAAAAGAAGTGTAGACTCTTCTCCCCATAAGACCAAAACAAAGGTAGTTTGTTTATTCACTCGTCAATGGCAAAGAAAGCGCTTTTGATCGGAATAAACTACCCTGGAACCGCCGTGGAGCTACGTGGCTGTGTCAACGACGTCCGCCGCATGCAGAGATGCCTCATCGACCGTTACGGATTCCCTAACAAGGACATTAGGGTGCTGATCGACACAGACAAATCCAGCCTCCAACCCACCGGCAAGAACATCCGCGACGCTCTCAAGAAACTCATCGATGAAGGGGAGTCCGGTGATGTTCTGGTGTTTCATTACAGTGGACATGGCACGAGACTCCCAACAGAGCAAGGCATATTCGACGCAACAGATTATGACGAGTGTATCACTCCTTGCGATATGAATCTGATCACGGGTATGTGCCCTTTATGAGTTAGATTAGATGCTCCGTTTTTGAAAAGCAGAGTACTCTGCTATTTGAAACTTGATCAGTACGTTAGGGTTCTATTCCAAATCTTGATGCACATTGAATCTTCTTACTTATTGGTGTTTTGAATTTTATTTAAAACACAAATGTTTTACCACAAATTTTATTCCAAGTCTTAATGCACTTTGAATTTCTAATAACCATATTTTTACCCACAAATGTTTGTTGTAGACAATGAGTTTAGAGACATGGTGGCAGAGGTCAAAAAAGGATGTCTTCTGACAATAATCTCGGACTCTTGTCATAGTGGTGGTCTCATAGAGGAAGCAAAAGAACAGATCGGGGAGAGCTACGTGAATAAGCGAAAATCTAGGATTGCTACTTTCTTCATTAGCATTGTAAGGAGTTTGCTAAAGCCTTGTGGAGTATCCTCGAATGATTCTCAGAGAGGAAGTGAAGGAGGCCACGATAGTTTCACTAGAGAGAGCGAGTTAGAGGACGGTGAGACGGTCAATATGAAAACAAGATATCTACCTCTAGATAGCTACATAAGTCTTCTCGAGGAACAAACCGGACAAACGGATATCAAACCTGAGAAAGTCAGACAAGCACTTGTCAAAGTGTTTGGCCAAGACTCGAGTCCGAATTTTATGCTCTCTAATTCGATGAAAAGAAATGCTAACAGAGGATTGCTAAGTATGTTGATAGGCAAGCATGAGGTTAATACAGATGGTGCAGGATCTGAAGTTAAAAGTAAGCATCCCAACAACGGTATTTTGTTAAGTGGGTGTCAAACAGATCAAAGATCAGAGGATGTATACGTGACAAGAACCGGAAAAGCATATGGAGCATTCAGTGACGCGATTCAGACTATATTGTTGGGGACGAGAAAAGAGATAACGAACAAAGAGATGGTTTTGAGAGCTAGAGAGATTCTCAAGAAACAAAGGTTTAATCAACGGCCAGGTTTGTATTGTCATGACCGTTATCTTAATAAACCATTTATTTGCTAATACACATGGAACTCATTGGAGATTTTTATGGACTTTTGGCGTGCTTTAAAAATTTAATTGAAATGTTATATATATATTTTTGTTTGGGGATGACAAAGGTTTGGTCAATGTTATGTTTTTCTCTACACAATTATTTCAATTATTTACGTATAAAATGTTGACTTACTAACAATCACACTACCCAATGAGAACTAAAACATGGATCACACTGCAATTTAGCGAGAAATAAAACAATAGAACGTTCGTGAATGTAACAGACAAACGATAATGCGTCTTCTCTTTAACGCTGTTTTCAAAATCATCTCTATGTTAGTTATCTGCTTATTAAAGAGTCTGTTAATTCTCAAAATTAATCGAGTATGATGACAAAACATTTGTGCCCAAGTTTGAAGTGCTAATTACTGGAAAAGAAAGAAAACAATAACCAGATAAAACCAAAATAACTTTGGAAGATCAAAAATCCAACCCTAAATGATATCAAGAGAAGATGTTCTTCTAATAAAAAGTATTTGAACTTGTATTAGTAAAAAAGGTAAAAATCTGAGACACAAATTATTATTTTTGAACACTTCAAACTCTTTGAACCACTGAATTATTTAAGAACTAAAAATGATGTAATTGTTGTACAAAGACAGCACAATCATAATTGTTTTATCATCAGATTCTTACAATGTAGTTATGAAAACGATCTCGTATAACTATCTATTATTGTGTAATACTCATTGTTTTTCTTTAAAAAGAGTTACGACTATTGTTTACAAATACAATTAAATGTTCATTGGTCGACATTCAACGATCATAGACAATGTTGGTCGACATCAACGATCATGAACAAAGAAATCATAAAAGAGTTTGGCAACAATAAGAGTTAAGACCATATTGACAATAAAGACCACTAAAGAAAATTCAACAAGAACATCTAGAATGAGAGTAAGTTAAGGCTATTATTTTGTTAATATGCTGAAACTATTGTTAAAATTGTCAGTTTAATCATCTCCAACTTCTAAACAAATGAAAATATTAAAATATTGAAGATGAGATAAATATTGGTGTCACTGATTCTTGATCTATGGCTACATTTTGAAAAGCATGTTTGAAAAAGAAGCATAACATGTTTGAAAAAGAAGCATAATGGTGGATTAGTATCTGTTTCTTTTTTTTTTCTATCAACATTTACATGGATAATATCTATGTATTTTGTAACCGGTCTCTGCTGCAGATAACAAATTATTTCGGTGAACCATGAAGAAGCTTTGCAGGAGACAAAAAAAAGTAATCCAAAACAAGTTTGATGTTAGTATTGAAGATTTCTAGAAGGTTTGTACATGTTTTCTCTTATGTGTATATTTTTCTCAAACTTATACAACTAATGTATACTAAATAAAGCGTAACATCTATGAGTTATTTTGAAAATTGGACCTGAGTCTACTAGGATAAACCATCTTAATAGGATATCATTTTACATAAAATCTCTTTTCACACAAAAAACATAAAAATGCCTTTAATATTCAAGAACATATTTTATATATAGTTTTATAGAGAACAATGTTTTAACATGATGTATATTGAAATACAGAAAATTTGATATATATATATATATATATATTAACTAAAATTAGATTATTTTTTGTCTTGTCTTTTTAGTTTTAATTAAAATAGTTTTATTTTGTATAGTTTTTGATATTAATAAAATTCATTATTAACAAAATGGAATGGTGCATCTATAAAATCAAGTCTGGCTCTGGGAAAAATAACAAAACTCAAAAAATTGAACCGATCCAACCCAAAACATTTATACCGAAATCGAACTGAAGCTGATAAGATATCCGAATGGATCCAAAAATTTGGTAGCAGAAAAACGAAACCTGAAACAAAATATTTAAGGCACCTGAAAAATATCTGAAACATAATATTTATTAATTATTTTTAGATTTAATATCTAAAACATATCCAAATATTCAAAAATACTCAGAATTATCTAAAATACTTGAACATAGCTAAAAGTAAATATCCAAAAAATTCAAACATATGCAAAATACCAAAAATATCTTAAATAGCTACTGATTTCCATCCAAATATATAAAATGAATTAGTTCATGTTAAATTTAGCTATTTAGCTTACATTGTTCAAATTTATATGTTGTATTTTTTTTGAATTTTAAGGAGATTGTTTAATTTATTTACATAATTTAAATGGATATCCCGACTAAACTAAACCCACAAAAATCTGAACCGAACCTTAATCAAAATTTATAAATACTAAATGAGACTTAAAATCTTTAGCTCCGAAAACCTGAACCAATGGATACTCGGATGCCCATCCATATTTCGACACAAGAATAATCATGTAGCACCGAATACTACCAATAAGCTAGCAGAGATAGTACAAACAATCACCTCTAGCCACTGCCACCGAAGAGGGACAATCGCGAGATAGGGAGACTACACGTCGACACAGAAACCACCTTGAAACCATGAATCAGATCTGATATATTTGGGTTTAGAATTTTGAAGTTTAGAATTTTTAGATTAATTTGAATATTATAAATTTCGGTTCGGATTTGATTCAGATCTTTTTGGGTTTGATTCGGGTTTGAATACCCATTTAAATTACTTTTTAAAAGTTTTAAGATCCATATATACTTTAAAATTCTAAAAATCCATAAATAAAAATAACAACATATAAGTTTGAATACTGTAGCCTAAATATCTAATAATAACATAAAATTGGTTTGGTTTGAATCTTTGGACAATAAAATCATTAAGTATTTCAAATTTGTTTTGTATTTTGAGTATTTTTAGCCATTTTGAGTATTTATTTCTAGCTATTTGTATATAATTAGGTGTTTTGGAATTCTTTTTAATGTACATTTTAATATTATTGGGATATTAGATTTGGTTTTTAGATATCTGAAATATTTCGGTTGAGGTCTAGTTCGGTTCCGAATCTTCAGGTACCAAAATTTTGAATCTATTAAAATATTTAATTAGATCGTCGGTTTGATTCTTAGGATTCGAGTATATTGCCCAGCCTAGGTAGAGAGTGTCACCAAAAATAATTCCGGTTCAATAATTAACTTGGTCTTATGACTGAAAAAATCTCAATTTGAAAACTTAAAATTCGGTTAGACTATTTTTGCGGATATCCGAGAACTCAAATCGAAACCTGCAAACGTTAAAAAAAAAAGAAATTATATTCCTTTAGAAAGTTCATCGAGATAGTTATTTCTTCTAGCCAAGTAGTTTCTTCGTAATGAGCTTCTCTGCAACGTCCTCAATTGCCTTAGGCGGTGGATCCCCTGAGGCTTCTGCTGCCAAAATCACCTCAAAGCGTCCAAAATGTGATTTATGATTTTCTATCCCCAAATATTGATACATTTTTTTCATATTTATCGGCTGATAAATGTGTGCTTTGCGATCATACCTTGTTTTCTGGACTTTTTTTTTTCATTTTCCACCATTATTTCTTGTAATTTGATCAAAATCCTTCTATGTGTTTCTCTCGAAAGGAACTTAAGCGCGCATAGAAATGAATGTCAGGAAGACAGAAACTCAGATTCTTTGTGTAAGATGTTTTTAGGCTATTAACGAAAATTTCACATTGTGTAGAGATATATCATATAGGGAAAAATTCAGATTAGTGATATCTTAATTCAAGTATATATCATAGACAATGGCTGCTGTTTTGTTTCTTATTATTACATTGGTGTCTTTAGAAATCCATCGCATATGAAACTTTGACAAATAGTTTAGACCCATTTCTTGTTTATTAGATTAACTCTCAGCAAATCAAACTGTACGTTTGATACCATATTGTTTCTCTTCTTATAACAATAAAATTCTTAGATTTGTAAACTAGAAAACCTTGTGTTCAAAAAAAAAAAAGTAAGCTAGACACCTAATCTGTTGGCCATCATTTTCTTCATCAGATTCAAGATTTACACAACAGGAGCTTCCAGCATGCAAACCTATTCTTACTCCAAAATGGGTAAGGCTTCAACAACTCATTGAAAGTCAACATTATTTGGGGTACATTTTGCAATGTTTACTATTGCTAGTTCTTGTTTATCCTCTTGTGCAGGTGATTCTAACCTTTCTTGTCTCGGGGGTTGTCTTTATCCCTCTCGGAGCGATTTGCCTATTTGCTTCTCAGGGTGTATGTTTTTAATTTTGTGTCTTCTCTCACTTTCCAGCTAAATTTATTTCTGATTTAAATGTAAATTTCTTTACAAGGTTATCGAAATTATTGATCAATATGACACAGACTGCATTCCATTAACCTTTAGAGACAACAAAGTCAGGTACATACAGGGCTTAGAAGATAAAAGGTGTAACAGAACAATAACGGTATATATTTATCATCTTTATATCTTTATATAGTTTTTCTTCATTAGCTGTCTTTCACAATATTCTTTTGTTTCATTATGAAAGGTAACAAAAACTATGAAGAATCCTGTCTATGTATATTACCAGCTTGAGAACTATTACCAAAATCATCGACGGTAACAACTCACTCTCGTGTTTGTGATTTTTCATTAAAACTAGCAGTACCATCTTTTGAGCATGTCAATAAAAAGAAAATTATCATAAGAAGTTTAAAATGGTAATGTTTTAAACATTTTTTGATGTAAATCGCAGGTATGTGAAAAGTCGACAAGATGGACAATTAAGAAGTCCAAAAGATGAACATGATGTGAAATCATGTGCGCCAGAGGATACAGTAGGTGGTGAACCTATTGTTCCTTGTGGTCTTGTTGCTTGGAGTTTGTTCAATGATACTTATGACTTCACAAGAAACAACCAAAAACTATCTGTAAATAAGAAAGACATCTCATGGAAAAGCGATAGAGATTCAAAGTTTGGCAAAAACGTCTTCCCCAAAAATTTCCAAAAAGGATCTCCCATCGGCGGTAAAAGTCTTGATCCAAAGATTCCAGTAAGTCTTTTATTTTTTCAAGTGTCAAGAATCTCACATCTGAAGCAAGATAAGGCCTATTTGATCAAAGAAACAAATGATATTATTATAGACACTCTTAATATTTTTTAAAATGTTTGTGGCAGTTGAGTGAGCAAGAAGACTTAATAGTGTGGATGAGAACTGCAGCTCTACCAATATTTAGAAAGCTGTATGGCAAAATAGACACTGATCTTGAAGCTGGAGATACCATAAACGTGCTGTTGCAGAACAATTACAACACTTATAGCTTCAATGGAAAGAAGAAGCTTGTGCTATCTACCACAAGCTGGCTTGGTGGAAGGAATGACTTCCTTGGGATCGCGTACTTAACTGTTGGTAGTATATGCTTGTCCCTGGCTGTTTTCTTCTCGGTCTTGTATCTAGCAAAGCCAAGGTATACCTATAACATTCTCTTCAATACAATGCATAGAGAATCTTTAAGAGTCTACATATATCACCAAAACTAGACATGTTGTAAATGAATATAATGTTAAGGGTTATTAATATTTGGGTTTCAGGCAACTGGGAGATCCATCGTACTTGTCATGGAACAGGAGTGCAGGAGGTGGACGATGATAGAGCTGTTTCCTGTGCTTGGTATCTCTGTCACATTCTTCTATTGGTAATACAAATTTTATTTTATTATCCAGCAAGATGGGACATTTGCTTGTTTGTGTTTAAATACAAAAGTGAAACCAACATTCAGCTATTCAAAGTTACACAAAATATTAAGCGAGAGACAAGTATTTCCTTGTTGTAACCAGACACTACTACTATTGCATGGTTGATTACATAAGGAGAGTAAACTCAGGAAAAGCTAAAATGATTTATTTTCGTAAGAAACCAGTTCATGGATTCCACCTTTCACTATGTGATGCACCGTTACGAGCCTATTCAAAACCATAAAACGTAAACGCTAACATTAAAATGGTGAAACTCGCGCTTTAAGATAGTTCTCCAAGGAGTATAAATATTGGTGTACCTCGAGTCTAAGGAAGTTTTCTCTCAAAGAGCTCGTGAGCAGATTGCAAAGAGGAAGAAACACTAAGATCTTGGAAACCTTGCTTCACGGCATGCATTGCGTAGGTACAAACTTCAATACAGAACCTTTATCCACGACTGGTCCAACCAATCCTTGTGCAATCTACCAATCCTGGTGCAATCTTGAGTTTAGCGGTATCTCCCAAGTATCTCTGGTCCCTCCGTATTTCTTCACTCTCTTACCATTCTTGAAATAACACAAAACAGACCAAAATCATTTGAGGCAAATATCATTGGAAGTTGGATCAAATATACAACGAGGAAGTTGTGTGCAAATAGAGTAAAAATTACATCCCTCTATATTGTGAGACTTAACAAGAAACTTTACTGATTTTATTAACAACCTAATGAATAACCGATTACAAGCTTTGATATATATACAGACTTAATAGAAACGTCTAGATCTTCTTGACTAGCTTGCTGTAAAGTAGATTAGGGAGCTAACATGGATAAGAGAGGATCAAATCTATTTTGAGTAAATCCAAAACTCTTCGTCGTACACTCCTCTACTTTTCTTTCTTTTCTGCAAGTCGACAATATTGGAGATGACCGTTGTGGCTGTTGGGCTTGGGCCTGTAATGTCGCTTGTGTGCTAACATCCCCCCTCAAACTTGTGGTGGGTGAAAGGCCAACACCAAGTTTGTGTCTCAAGTCAACGAAGCTTCTTCTTGGGAGGGATTTTGTGAAAATGTCAGCCAGTTGGAGCGTAGCAGGAATGTGTTTTGTCTCGATCAGGCCAAGCGCAACTTGCTCACAGATGAAGTGGTAGTCAGTATTAAAGTGTTTTGATCTCTTGTGAAGTGCCGGATTGGTGCTTAAGTACACTGCTGAGAGGTTGTCGCAAAGAAGCAGAGTAGCATGCGGTTGAGGAACCTTGAGGTCTCGTAGCAGCAGAGAAATCCAACTGATCTCTTGTGCAGTAGCAGCCAGAGCACGATATTCAGCCTCTGTTGAAGATTTTGAAACCGTGTCCTGACGCTTTGCGGACCATGAGATGAGATTAGTTCCCAACAGAGTGCAGAAGCCAGTTGTTGATCTTCTGGTTTCTAGACAACCTCCCCAATCGCTATCACAATATGCAGAGAGAGATAGGTTAGTGTTTCTTTTGATGTGAAACCCAAGATGCGATGTACCCTTCAGGTAGCGTAGTATCCGTTTGAGAAGGCCAAAATCAGACATAGTAGGTTGATGCATTCTCTGGCACACAAAGTTGACCGCAAACTGGATGTCTGGTCTGGTGATTGTGAGATACTGAAGCTTCCCAGCCAAGCTTCGAAAGTAGGTGGGCTCCGGGAAGAGAGTTGTGTCAGTATCTTCAGGGCGTTGAGGCAGAGGAGTAGGCATTGGGTTGCAGTCCAGCATCTGGGCTTGATATAAAATGTCCATTGTGTACGCTTGTTGATGTAGAAACAACCCATCTGCGTGTGTTTCAATCTGAATGCCCAGAAAATATGAGGGAACTCCGAGATCTTTCATTGCAAAGCGGTGGGAGAGTACCTCAAGAAACTGTTGTAGAGCTTGATCATTGCTTCCAGTTAGGAGAATGTCGTCTACGTAGAGCAGCAGAACCATCGAGACAGAACCATTATGCAGAGTGAACAGGGAGGGATCAGACTTGCAGCAGACAAAACCGTAGTCTATAAGGAAGTTGCTGAAGGTATCAAACCATGCCCGTGGAGCCTGCTTCAGCCCGTATAAGGCTTTAGTCAAGCGGCAGACATGATCTGGTCTTTGTGCATCTACAAAGCCCTCAGGTTGATACATGAAGACAGGTTCCTGTAGTTCGCCATGTAGAAATGCACTGGTGATGTCTAGTTGTTTGATAGACCACCTTCGAGCAACAGCTACATCCAACACTAGTCTGATTGTAGCGGTTCTAACCACTGGGCTGAACGTTTCCAAGTAGTCAAGGCCCTCCTCTTGTTCATATCCCTTCACTACCAAACGTGACTTTAATTTATACGGAGTTCCATCAGGGTTAAGCTTCACAGTGTGAATCCAACGGTTACTGAGGATGTTCATATCCTCTGTAGGAGGAACCAGAGTCCAAGTGTGTAGCATGTGGATGTTTCCAATCTCCTCACTGACTGCTTTGTTCCAACCAGGATGCTTCATGGCTTCAGCAATAGTCTTTGGGATCTTGGTAGAGTATTTAGGAACCAGCAAAGCATATTTAGTATTAGGCTTCATGATTCCTGCTTTAGCTCGGGTCTGCATTCAGTGATGGTTGATCACTTGAACCGGCTGAGGGATGTCAGGAGCTGCATTCTCCTCGACAATAACTGGAGAGGCAGGAGCAGGTTGTTATGGCTGTTCACCTGGTGCCGGTTGTACTGCAACATGATCAAGGAGAGGACTAGGTAGGAGTTGAAGACCTGCACTAGTAGGGACTGCAGAAACCTGTTCTGTAGGACTTTTTGCAGATTGCCACGCCTTGAGGAGAGTTGTGTCATACCGAGGAACCAGAGCTTTGTATTGTTCCTTATAAGGGAAACAATCTTCATTTGAACACCACATGTCTAGATATGTAGACTTTGCCAGTTGGTGGGTAAAGACACCTATAGCCTTTATATTGGTTGCTGTAGCCAAGCAGTACACATTGTAGCGATTTCGGCTCAAACTTGTGAGCTCCGACAGGACGTAGGCACGGGTAACACGCCGAGCCGAAGACACGCAGGATGTTGTAGTCAGGTTTCTTCTTGTGAAGCACTTCAAACGAACTCTTGTTGTTTAAGACTGACGAGGGAAGCAGATTGATGATATGACTAGCCGTGGAGAATGCTTCTACCCAGTGTTGCAGAGGAAGGTGACCTTGGAACATCATTGAGAGCCCTAGTTCCAAGAAGTGTCTGTGCTTCCTTTCTGCAACGTCATTTTGCTCTGGAGTATAAGGGCAAGAGATGCGGTGATGGATACCATTTTCAGACAGGTAATGCTTCATGTTCTGTCCTATAAATTCACCGCCACCATCACTTTTATACTCTTTTATCTTCGCATTAAACTGATTCTCCACAAGGGTTTTGAAGCTTTTGAACACTGAGTAAAAATCTCCTTTATTATGAAGTGGATACAACCAAGAGAATCTACTGAATTCATCCACAAAAACAACATAATACCGAAAACCTTGATAGGAAACAATAGGTGAAGGACCCCACAAATCACAATGGATCCTACCCAACGGTTGAGAAACACTACTACTAGACTGAAAGAACTTGAGTCTACTGCTCTTCCCCATCTGGCACGACTCACACAGAGGGCTGGTTTGACCTTTATTGACTACGATAGCGTTGCTAGACTTGAGATGCTGAAGAACGCCAGAGCTTGAATGTCCAAGTCTGAGATGCCATGTATCTTCAGATGCTGATACATTTATGTCAGAGAAGAATGCTTCAAACTCCTGATTCTTCAGCATGTATAACCCCTTACTGCGAGGTCCTTTTAGTACCACTTTCTCCTTTTGTAGATCAATAAGATATTCACTATTAGCATCAAAGAACACTCCACACGGGTAATCATCACATAATTTTGAAACCGACAGAAGGGATTTTTGTATAGTGGGGCAAACCAAGACTTCATTCAAGACAACATTACCTGAAGCAGAGGAAATGGTTGCAGAACCCACATGCGTGATGGGCAAATAAGCTCCATCACCCACCATTATGGTGTCATTTCCTTCGTAGGGGTGGGAGTTCTGGAGGTTCGAGGGCGAAGCAGTAACATGTGCAGACGCTCCTGAGTCTGGGACCCATTCGTTGTTGTCTGCAACACGTAAGGAAGAGAAGGCTTGTTGAGGTTGGTAGTTGTTGTCAAATCTGTTGTAGCACTTGAGGGCAGTGTGTCCTGGTCAACCACAGATTTGACAAACCGGTCTATCTCCTTGACTCTGTGGGTTCGTTTGGTGTTGAGTGAACCCTCTACCTCTACTTGAATAGCCTCCTCTGCCTCTGTAGGAACCTCGACCTCTACCTCTGTAGTTCGGATTGTAGGGTGGGGGAGACGACTGTGGAGTATTATGTTGAGTTGCAAACGCCATGTGTGGAGACACGGTTGTAGCATCTTCATAGGACTTGAGCTTTATGTCGAACTGATATATGGTGTTTTATACATCATTGTATATATGTTTTCTAATTGGTTTTCAAGTCTTTATCGAGTCTTTTTAGTCCTTTTCGAGTCATTACAGGTCTGGAGTTGCACTGGATGGGAAATGGACCTGCTGGAACAAAAGAAGCAGAAAACAGTGCAGTTTGGTGATTTTCACGCAGAACAGTCTGATGACTGTTCCCGATCAAGCGGAACAAGCAGACGGAGTGATCCCGCGGTTGTTCCCGACGAATAAGGAAAATACAACATCTCGGGATTTGCCCTAATTATCCTCTTTTTCTCTCTGGCCGCCTGTGGCTTTTGATATAACTTCTTTTTCTATTTTTCTACATCATTCTACGCTACTTTTCATAGAGAAACAGACTCTAGAGCTTTTTACTTTGAGATTTGCTACTTTGTAAAGGGAGAAGGATCTCTCTCTCTCTCGTTTTAGAGAAGATCATCCTGAACCCTCTCTTGTTTCTGTTATATTTATGCAGTATTATTCATCTATGAACTCTGTGTTTTCTCTGTTCATGGCTGAGTAGTCGGCTAGCTTGTCTAGGGTTCTAGGGTGTTGATTTTGTGAGCTAAACATAGATAAGTGAATCACTCGATTGTCTTCATTCATAACCATTCTTACTGCTTGCATTAAACTGGCCGCTTAATGTTAGATCATAGGTTTAACCTGTTCATTAACCGTGTAATAGGTTGCTAGATCTTTTTTGAATGAGCATTGCATCCCTAATCAGCGAAAGTAGATTTAGGGTGTTTTGTGAACCTATCGGACTTGAGCTCTATTGCTTGCGATCGCTTCTCACCTCAACGACAGTTAGACGGTGAGATCGATCAGCGTAGGGAGCAGTACCACGACAGTGGACTGTTCTACTTGAGTGATCCGAGTTCTAGACTGTTCTTATTAGCACTTGAATAATTGTTTAGCTCACAAGTATTAACACCCGATGAAGTAACCCTAGGCTGGCTTCTCTTTAAATTGAATTCTCATTTATATTATTTTACTTGCTTTGCACGTTACCCTCAAAACAAAACCCCATATTTGTTTTAGCTAAGTATTGATCCAATAGAAATAAAGTGTAAGAGTTGGTCTCTGTGGATTCGATCCTAAAGTGCTACATCGACATACCATTCGATTGTGGTAGTGTGCACATTAGGTTAATTGGTGTGCGTATACACGAATATCACGAACGCTTGCACCTCTGAGACAACGTCGTTAAACGTAGGCGCCGGGAACTTAGACAACGAACTTTGTATCACCGTTGTGATGGGATCGTACTTTCGGCTAAGTCCATTGAGGAATCCAAAGATCTTCATGGACTCGTCCACTGGCTTCCCAATCGCACTGAGAGAATCACACAGAGACTTGAACTCACGACAATACACAGACAACGTTTTGTCTTTCTTGATCAACAGTTGGAGACTTCGGCGAAGAGAGAACTCCCTAGCAAGCAAGCTCTTGTTGAAGTTGTCTGCTAGAGAGATCCAGATGTCTCTTGAGGTGGTGAGAGAATGAACCGACCCCAAGACTTCTTCTGAAAGAGTGCCAAAGATCCATGAACGGACAAGTTGATATGTGCAGAACCAGGACTCGAACAAGGGGTTTGGTTCCACAGCTTCGACTTCATTGGTGGTGACTACACGCGTTGCTGGAGGCGCCGCTACAACACCATTGACAAACCCTAGCAACTTTTGACTGGACAGGAGTGACTCGAACTGGGTCTTCCATAGGAGGTAGTTGGAGTCAGTGAGCTTGAGAGTTACGGAGCTCACGACATGAACTTTGCTTGGAAAAGGATAAGGATTAACCAGATCCGCCATTAGAGCACCTGTTAAGGTTATAGCGGCTCTGATACCATGTGAGACTTAACAAGAAACTTTACTGATTTTATTAACTCAACCTAATGAATAACGATTACAAGCTTTGATATATATACAGACTTAATAGAAACGTCTAGATCTTCTTGACTAGCTAGATGTAAAGTAGATTAGGCAGCTAATATGGATAAGAGATGATCAAATCTGTTTTGAGTAAACCCAAAACTCTTCGTCGTACACTCCTCTGCTTTTCTTTCTCTTCTGCAAGTCGACAATATTGGAGATGACCGTTGTGGCTGTTGGGCTTGGGCCTGTAATGTCGCTTGTGGGCTAACATATATTTCACTCTAACTCTATAATAGAATTGCTCTATTTTGAGTGAAATATAGAAAAACATAGTGTTATATTAGAGATGACATTAAGCATGTTTGGATCAGAACTGAATCCAAATATTTTTGGATTTTCGTATATAATTAAACCTACCCGTATCCAAAAAGTACTGAACCAAATCCAATCCAAATCAATTTCTCTAGATCCAAAATACTCTGTATCTGAAATATCTGCCTCGAGACCGATCCGATACCCGAATGGCCAGCCCCTGTATGTAAAAACCTATATAGTCCTGAGCAGTGCGTATCCACAAACATTACATCAAATGGCAAGCAATGTGCATCCCATAAACGTTCAACAATAACCAAACCACACATCTTCACTCGCATATTTGGAGAAACAATAGACTTGAAAAGAAACAACATTCATTTGATTTCCATACAGACCACAAGATAACATTTACTAAAGAACTAACACTAGAACCGTAGAACGTTACCTAACGGTATCATTCACGTCCTGAATATTTTCTGGTCAAAATCTAATTACACTTGTGTTCAGGACGATGAGTGAACTCAAAGTCTATGTGAACAAAAGCTCGTTCCACCTCAGCAAGTTGCTCGAGCTTCTCCTGAAGAGTCTCTCCGATGTTGTGAGCCTCTTGCAGTCTCATGTCCTCTGGCAAAACAATGTCAACCTCAACAAAGTAGTGTGATCCAAAAGTGTAGGCCCTAACTGTGTCAATATGCTTGATTTGTTCGTGATGGTTCCATATCAAGAATGTCAGTTTATTCAAGAACTCTGACGGTGCAGAGCGTCCTATGAGCGAATGGACGTTCTCCAGTACGGTTCTTGCCCATGTTCCTATGGTGTACAAAGCAATCTGCAACCATAATAAGAAAGAAAGATTATCGTAACGAGAAATACTCTTAAATAACATAAGTTTTTGTTCACAAAATAGGAAAATCCTTAAAATAAAATTTATTAAATGATCAAAAATATGTGTATATTTGAATTTATGGCTTAGTGATTAGAGTTTGTAGTTAAATATTCAAGAGATGACATTGAAGTTAGAGTTTAGGACATAAGATTATTTATAGTTTTTATTTATTAATAAATGCTATTTTGGATTTTTTTTAAAATCTGAATGCTATTTTTGTGACAAAAATAAAAGGTGCTATTTATGAGATATTCCACATTCTAATCCCACAAGACAATTCTTGATTATTCCAAAGTTATGAGTTTTTTAATGAGTAAAGTTGAAAAGATTTGAGTGAAAACTTACAACTATAGCACCAGAGGGATCAATCCACCAGTAGAATTTAACAGCCAAGACGGCTGTTGCTAAGCCTATTGAATTGGTTACAACGTCAAAGAAGTGATCCTGTGCGTAGGCCCTAACTATTTCATTCTGAAATCCCCTGCAATAAAGCATGAGCAAGAACTTAACGATGGTGACAGAGACCATGATCCCGATCATCCATTTCTCCTCTGTGCTATTCATGTGAATACCATTCTGTAACAAAGAGAGATAATTAGTTATATACAACAAATAAAAAAATCAGAGAATTGGAAAACACTCTGATATACCTTGGAGACTAGTTGCCTTCCTGATTCTAGCAAAACTTGCAGTCCAAGAGTTGCCATCACGGAAGCAAACACAATGATCCCCTGTTAACATGAAGCGTTATAAGTTCAGTTTCACAAGGCTTGGGCAGCTGGTTTGGCTTACGTAGGTATGGTTTCTTGTGAGACAAGTAAAACCGGCTACTGGTGAATCAACACACACATAAAGAAAACAAAGAGTCAGTAGACAGAAGATAGACCATACCACAGGCTGCATCCGTCGTTTGCCTATAGGATAATGAAAGTGGTTTGGTTTGCTCATGGCATTAGCAGTAAACCAAAGGATAAAACCAGACAAAAGATCCAAGAGAGAGTCCAAAGTTGAAGCAATCACAGCCATGGATCTACTCTCCATAGATGCATAAACCTTTGCCACAAAAAGCACTAAATTTGTAGCGTTGGAAATGTGTACAGCCAATCTCTCACTCTTTGCAAGCTTCTTCATTTCTTCCTGTTGACACACCAAAAATAAAGAAGAAGACAGACTAAAGAGATGCAAACCCTATAAGAGATAGACTAAAGAAAGTGGTAGAGCCGGACCTCAGTTGGAGCTCCAGATGCAAAACCGGTTTCATGGATAGTCTCCATCTCGTTGAAGCCCTCGAGGAGCCTCTCTTGCTTTTTGTAGTATTCAGAGACTTTACGTTCCTTTCCTGCATTGGCACAGCAGAGGATGGTTAAACTTTTAAACCCCTTTGAAAGTCGACGTTAATGGTTTTAGTTAGAAGTTTCCAAATCATTAATGCTACAACGCGTTAGCTTAAACCTCTGTAGAGAATCTGATTCATCAGCATCCACATAATTTAAAAACAAAGAATCTGGCATATACACAATCCAAAAAAGCTTGATAACTTTGAATCAACAAAAGAAAAAAGCTTAATATTCCCTTGAATCAATCAATAAAAAGGTTTTTAATCAGAGTATAATTATAGTTTTATATACTTCAAACAAATTTGGTAAATTATGAATCTATTTTTCTGGACAATTTAATCACAAGAGAGTGTGACAGATATATAATCCAAAAAGTACACATTTGCTTAATCACGTTTGTGTTTCGTGCACGTGATTAAGTTCATACAACAACAACAACTCATGTAACATCTTCGATGATCCACACAAAACATGTTGAGCGAAAACTGAAACACGAAGAACATATAACTCACTGGGAGTACGGAAGTAGCGAGAGAAGCGAGTACGGCCGTCGTGACGGACAGTGGACGACAGGGAAGAAGGAAGTCGAAAAGTCTCGAGGCTGAGACGCCACGACGATGAAAGCGGCGGCGGCGCGTCGTCGTCGCTAGGTAAAAGCTCGACACTGTATTCGTCTGCCTTACGGGTTATATGCTCCGTCGCCATTCTCCGATCAGTTTCTCTCTGCATTCGAATTTCAAAAACCAAAAAAAATAGAAGAAAGGTGGTTCTTGGGAAGTTGTGAGAGACAAAGAGACAAAGATTTGTTGCTTTGAATTATATGAAGAGGGAATATAGGAAGTTGAGTATACAAGTCGCACACAAATCTCTCTATATTATGACGGACGACAGAGAAAAAAAAGAGTTAACATCAAACAAAATGAATTACACATATATTAAACAGTATATTTTTCAAGAATAAAAAAAATATTTTCTTCTTATTATACACACTAACACACTTTTTTTTTTTTTTGGTCGACCCACACTAACACACTTATTAGTCAAGAAAAGTCGTTCGTAATAAAAACCTACTCTAATTAGAGAAATTTTAGTTGAATTCTTAAGAAGTTACGGTTTTTGCCATAGTGAGGAATTGGTATACAAAATTTAGCATGTATGATATTTTATTTTCTTAAGAAATGCATAGCCCTATGTGTTGCCCGGCTGGGCTACACCTTTTTCCATTTTTATTTTTTAATAGAATGCCAATTTCAAAAAGAAATGCATTTTGTCTTCTGTTTTGAAGATGTGTGCACATAATGGGATATTGAAATAAATATATGAGAGATATTCATATGTCGTTGAGTTGACATAGTAGTTGTGGACCTGTGGTCACTGGTGATGCAAAAGGCGTGGTCCAAATAAGCACCAAAACAACAAGGAATACCAATTCTTTTACATTGCAATTTCGTAAGTTTTTTTCATTTAAAAGTAACAGAATATTTAGCAAAAGTTTTTCGAAAATATCCATGTAAAATAAAGATGGGACACGTGGAAGCACCGTAGCCTAGTGGTTAAGGTTTAAAGGCTTCTACACCCAGGTCTAGGGTTCGAACCCCAGACTATGCAATTTCTTGCAGATTTCAGGAAATCCAGGTTTCAAGTCCCGGAAAGAGCGGTTTATTAATGCAGACAACAGAAGAAAGGTGTGCAAGAGATCTTCAACATGGTGCAAGTAAATCGGGTCAGGAGTGGATCTTCATAGGACGGCTCAGATGATACAGTTAGGTGTAGATTTCATAAGGCAGATAGTTTGTCGGTTATCGAATCGTCTTTGTAATCTTTCTCATAATTGCAATGTCATAATAAAGATGGGACATTTGCTATGATAACCCTTAAAATATAAAAATAAATAAGATAACCTACTAGACTGTGTAATATATCTAGAAGACGTTCCAATAATACTCTTAAGCAAAAGAATATTGGGCAGATATAAAAATTTGAACGATGAACTTGTATGTTTATCTGCTAACATTTGATGAACTAGCACCAAATCTGAACATATGTGTTAGACTTCAAATGCCAGTTTAACAGATTTGCATAAAGTTTCAATGTTTTTAGCATATATAAAAGTTCAATTGGTAGATTTATATGTTATCTACAAAAATCGGTGGACTAGTGTCAAGTTTACATATTTGCTATAGATTATATATACCAATTCAAATTCAATAGACTTCAAATACCATTTTGACAGATTTCGATAAAAGTTTATATTTTTTGTCTGCAAAAATCGGTAACGTCAATTCGTCAAGTCTACACATCTACGATAGACTTCAAATACCAATTCAATAGACTTGCGTAATGTTTACATGTTTTGGCAGATATGATTAGGATAGATAATCCTAATCCTAAGAGACATGAAGTTGAAGATAGACTTGAAAATAACTTGGAAGTCAAGTTACGCTAATCCTAAGAGAGTTAGGATTAGGATAGATAATACCTAAGAGTTTAGGAATATTATAATCTATATAAGAGATGCAAGAGTATTGCATACCTTTGTGAGTTTTATAGATTGTGAATTGAGAGCTTAAGGTTTTTGAGTGTTTCCTTAAGAAAAGTTTAATAAAAGAAGAGTTTCTTTCTTGAGTTTATACTTGATTTTTGAAACTATATTTGGTATCAGAGCTACAATTATAAAAAAGAAAGAGAGCAAAGATGGGAGATCTTTCGACGGTGGTAATCAAACCGAAGGAAGTAGGTTCATCCACGATAAGTTGTCCAATGTTAAACGCTACAAACTACACTGTTTGGTCAATACGTATGAAGATCTTACTAAAGATTCATAAGGTATGGGAGGTTGTGGAGAGTGAATCTAATGAAACTGATAAGAATAACATAGCGATGGGTTTATTATTCCAATCAATACCGGAATCTTTGGTTCTTCAAATCGGTGAGTCAGGGACAGCTTATACGGTCTGGGAGGCAATTAAAGGGCGTCATATTGGCGCAGAACGAGTAAGAGAAGCGAGACTGCAAACTCTTGAGGCTGAGTTCGATCGCCTTAAGATGAAAGAAGGAGATAATATAGATGATCTAGTTGGCAAGATGCAAGAGATTGCGTCAAAATCAGCTGCTCTAGGAGTAACTATGGAGGAAACTAAGTTGGTGAAGAAATTTCTCAAGAGCCTACCAAGAAAGAAGTTTATTCATATGGTTGCTTCTATTGAACAACTTCTTGACCTGAAAACGACTAGTTTCGAGGATATAATTGGTCGTTTGAAAGCTTATGAGGAACGTGTGAGCGAGGAAGAGGACACAGAGGGTCAACAAAGCAAGTTAATGTACGCCAACACTGACTCAAACACGAGCCGAGATCATCAAGGAGAATACAGAGGAAGAGGCAGAGGAGGAAGATATAATAACCGTGGGAGAGGTCGCGGCAGATCTTGGAAAAGCAGAGATGTAAGACCGTATTGGGAAAACAGAAAACAAGCAAAGTCATATTGGGAAACTCGTGATGCAACTAGAGTAACGTGTTTCAGATGCGACAAACAGGGTCACTTTGCTGCAACCTGTCCCGATAGAATTCTCAAGTTGGGAGAGACACAAGAGACTAAAGAAGAGACACTGAGGCGGCAGATGCGTTGATGATGCATGAGATAGTATATTTGAATGAGAGAAACGTGCGACCCAAGGAATTTGAGTCAAGTACTGATGGAGACAGAGTATGGTACCTAGATAATGGGGCTAGCAATCATATGACGGGTAACAAAGGATACTTCAAGTACCTAGACGAGACTGTTTCTGGAAAGGTCAGGTTCGGGGATGATTCGAGAATAAACATCAGAGGAAAAGGATCTATATTGTTTATTAGTCAAGATGGTGAAAAGAAGCTTCTCGCTGATGTGTATTACATACCTAACCTAAGGAGCAATATTATCAGTCTTGGACAAGCTACTGAAGCAGGTTGCGACATAAGAATGGTAGGAGATAAGCTGACACTGCATGATAAGGATGGGAAGCTTATTGTACGAGCTACAAGGGCACGAAATCGGCTCTACAAAGTGATCATGGAGGCTAGTGTACCTAAGTGCCTACAGGTATCTACTCAGAACAACTGTGCACGCTGGCACGCGAGACTAGGACACATCGGGGTTGATTCGATGAAGCTTATGATACAGAAGGAGTTGGTTTTAGGGATACCGATGATAAACATTGAGAGAGAAACATGTCAGTCATGTCTATTACGAAAACAGACAAGACAAGTATTTCCACAATCAACATCTTTCAGAGCAACAGAGTTACTAGAGCTAGTGCATGGAGACTTGTGTGGACCAATTTCTCCATCAACCGCGGCAAAGAACAGATATATATTTGTTCTCATAGACGACTGTTCACGCTACATGTGGACTATACTTCTAAAGGAGAAAGGAGAAGCTTATGAGAAATTCAAAGTCTTCAAAACAATGGTTGAAAGTGAAACAAAACAGAGCATTAAGATGTTTCGAACGGACAGAGGAGGTGAATTTACATCATCTGAGTTCAACAGGTTTTGTGAAGAAGCTGGAATACAAAGACAACTGACGGCTCCGTATACGCCACAACAAAACGGTGTTGTGGAAAGGCGAAACAGAACATTGATGGAGATGACTTGGAGTCTCTTAAAACACATGAGTATACCAAACTATATGTGGGGAGAGGCGATACGACATGCTACGTATCTAATAAATAGAGTTGCAACACGAAGTCTAAATGAGCAGACTCCATATGAGGTTTACAAAGGAAGAAAACTGAGCCTTAAGCATCTCAGAGTCTTTGGTTGCATTGGATATGCAAAGATTGAATCACCACACCTACGTAAGTTCGACGATCGATCAAGAGAGCTGGTTCATCTTGGCACGGAACCAGGCTCAAAAGCCTACCGATTGGTGGATCCTGCAACCAAAAGAATAATAGTGAGTAGGGATGTCATATTCGATGAAACAAAAGCTTGGAAGTGGATTAGTTCAACTAAAGAAGACAAAGAACCTAGTATGTTCAAGCTTCCACTCAACGATCACACATCTGATGGAGAGATAAATAAGCCAGAAGAGAAAGCTAAGGAACATATAAAAGAAGAAGGAGATACGAGTGGAAGTGCATCTATGTCGAGTGAACAAACTTGTGAGGCCTCTTCACAAGAGATGCCCCGAAGATCAACAAGAGAAACAAAGGCGCCAAGCTAGCTACTTAAGCGATTATGTCATGTGTTCTGAGTGCGAAGGAGAAAGACTCTTACTACTTATAAACGAGGAATCATGGGAGTTTGAAGATGCAGTACAAGAGAAAGTTTGGAGGGATGCGTGTGATGAAGAGATTGCTTCGATAATTAAAAATAAAACGTGGGATCTGGTTGAGTTACCAGAAGGAGCCAAAGCTATAGGACTTAAGTGGATCTTTAAGATCAAACGGAACTCGGATGGAAGCATCAACAAGTACAAATCCATGCTTGTGGCAAAGGGTTATATACAGAGACATGAGATCGACTTTGATGAAGTTTTCGCTCCTGTGGCTAGAATTGAGACTGTCAGGTTTATTATTGCGCTTGCAGCTTCTAATGGATGGGAAGTGCACCACCTAGACGTTAAAACAGCGTTTCTTCACGGAGATTTGAAGGAAGATGTATACGTTACACAGCCGGAAGGGTTCGTTGTGAAAGGCAGTGAAGGCAAAGTATATAAGTTGAAGAAAGCTCTTTACGGTTTAAAGCAAGCACCGAGAGTCTGGAATGAGAAATTAAACCGAGAACTTGCGAAGCTGAAGTTTGTTAAGTGTTCAAAGGAGCCATCATTATACTACATGCGTCTTAAGGGGACTCTGTTACTAGTAGCTGTATATGTCGATGATTTACTCATTACCGGATCCGACATCGACATGATTCACGAGTTTAAACGAGAGATGTCCACCATATTTGATATGAGCGATCTAGGTTTGCTAACCTACTACTTAGGCATCGAAGTACAATAGCATAGAGATGGAATAACATTGCGACAAGAGAGATATGCAAAGAAGATACTACAAGAAACAGGGATGCATGACTGCAATGCTGTCCAAACACCGATGGAAGCTGGTCTGGTTCTTTCGAAGTCTCGAGAGGAACAGAGCATTGACGAGAAGGATTTTAGACGTCAGATAGGTTGTTTTCGCTACCTGTTACACACGCGTCCGGACCTTGCATATAGCATGGGACTACTAAGTCGGTACATGCATGATCCTAAGGTTTCACATGGTAATGCACTAAAGGTAATACTTAGGTACCTAAAGGGAACTACGGCTCATGGCTTAACATTTACGAGAGGAAACAAGATGGAACTAGTTGGCTACAGTGATAGTAGTCACAACATAGATGAGGACGACAGAAGGAGTACAACGGGGCACATATTTTACTTGAATGATTGTCCTATCACTTGGTGTTCTCAGAAGCAAGAGACTGTTGCTTCGTCATCATGTGAAGCAGAGTTCATAGCAGCCACCGAAGCAGCTAAACAAGCCATATGGCTTCAAGAACTACTTGGAGAAGTCACCGAGAAGACATACAAGACTGTAACCGTGTACATTGATAATACCTAAGAGTTTAAGAATATTAGAATCTATATAAGAGATGCAAGAGTGTTGCATACCTTTGTGAGTTTTATAGATTGTGAGTTGAGAACTTAGGGTTTTTGAGTGTTTCCTTAAGAAGAGTTTAATAAAAGAAGAGTTTCTTTCTTGAGTTTATACTTGATTTTTGAGACTAGATGTTAGTATGCTAACACTTGAAGGACTAGTGAAGTTTTCATATTATAACATGCTAGAAAATACAATTTTGTAATTTTCAAAATGTCAAAATATAAGTTTGTTATATGATTTCAAAACAAAAAAAAAGTTTGAGAGATGATATTGTTTTATTCTTGTCATATATGATTTATAATTTATAAACTCTACTAACATGACATCCAATACTAACCACTTTTTTTGTCAAAGAAAGCCATTAGAACCAAATGAATCTCAAAGAAATATTTAGTCAATATGAAAAGCATCACAAATTATATTTGTTGGAATTAAGCATGAGGTATGTGACCGAAATGAATAGAAAAAATAGTTTTGAAAGGAGAAACTAAAAAAAAATATTTATTAATGATAAATTAATTTTGGGTTTTACTTATGTAATAATTAAATTATCAATTTTAATTAAAATTATCATAATAAAGGTATTTTTGGTATTACTGAAAAAATGAGTTACAAATAGATTATTTTAGCAATAAAAATAATAGATAGAGTTTTTTTTTCTTTTTGTGGATTATGATGAAGACTGAATGATTTTGTTTTTCTTGAACACCGACTGAATGATTAATTAATTTGAGATCAAAGTGGTTTCCCACGATTGCAAAAAGCTTTTGTCCCCGTATGCCTTTTCTTAACTCAAACTTTTCTACTTTATGCCAGCATTTTCTGCGAGTGGTTTTCTTTATGTAACATCATGTTATCAACAAAAATACTACTCTCTCCGTTCCTGAAAGTAAGATTTTCTAGAGTTTTCACGTTTATGAAGACTACAATAAATATTTGCCAACTTTAGTTTACTATTTATGTTTTATACAATTTCCAATAACTATCAACCAATAAAATTTAATCAATTCAAATATTCATAATTAATGATCCTCAAAAGTATACAAAAGTACCTCAAAAATATACAAAAGTACTTTAAAAATATACAAAATCTTTCTTTGTGGAACAAAAATAAAATCCAGAAAATCCTATTTTTAGGAACGGAGGGAGTATAACTCTTCTCCCTGCATATATCAATGTGTCTTCTATTTTTCCCTGAAAGTGGATGTGTTGTCACTTGTCACTCCATTATTTATTAGGTTCAGAGTTAATCAATAAATTCGCTTAGTTATCGTTTTTTTCCTGGGCAACAAAAAAGATACTATGCTAATTCTTGTCATAATCTCAGAGCCACTTTAACCGAAAAAGATAATCTCAGAACCGAAGCTAGTAACGTTCATAACTCAAACTAGTGCTGGGCATTCGGTAGGAACCGAAGCAAACCGAACTGAAATTTTGGTTTTTGGTTTGACATCCAGTTGAAGCTATTAACCGATCAGCAAACTTTAAAAATTCAAATTGTTTTTCGGTTCATTTCGGTTAGATTCCTCAAGCAAGAACTGATCGGTATAGGACATGGCAACAAAAAAACGAATAACCGAGAAGGTAGTGTCTTTTAATGGAGCAGTTATCACATAGTTGTAGAACTGCTAATCAGACCCTTTCCACCATATTGCAGGCTGTTGCAGAAATCACTGTTTCAAAGTATTTCAGCTCAAAAGGAATTAGAGTTGTAAGTTTTTTTTTTTTCGTAAAAAGGCTTCAGAGTTGTAAGTTGTAAGTTGTAAGTTTGCATACCTATTAACCTCCATCACCTTGGGGTTATTCATATGCTAATTCTAAAAGATGATTTACATTTTCACTGATGCAGCCACTTGTTTGTGCTGTTGGTTTGATACTGTAAGTATGCGGCTTGTGAACGGTACTGGGAAACATGTTAGAATACTAGGAGTGGACTACTCAACTGCTGCCTGGTTAAACATCATTTCTCTGTAAGTGACATTATAATGTCTGATAAAACATCAAATCCAAGTGTGGCTGTTTTCTGAATGAATGGAGCTAGAATATCGAGTGTATAAAGTCGATATCAGCAGATGATCTAACCAAACCATTTGTTTCTATATATGTACTCCGGTGCAAGTGCAACCTATTTTGTGAAGGACGGTAAGCCTCATACTGCAACCACTCCTGATTTTGCAAACTCATGCATTTGTATAATTGTATTTGTTCAAAATATGTGGGATGAAGGGAGAGAGAAGTAATCAGTTCACTGTCCAAGCTTATATAAAGGTCCTAGGCATGTCGATCTTGAAGCATCATCATGTCCACTCTGGCTCAAGTTTGTGCAAGCTCTGAGTTACTTACTATATATGAAGAGTCCAAGAGGTATCAATTTTCATAACTGCAACAATTTTGTTCTTTTCTTTCTGATAGTTCTTTGTTTCATCAGTAATCCAGGAAGTTGCATTGTTCTATGAGACCACTGTCTATAGAACTTCTAAAACTATCTCCAATATTCTATCACTCTGAGAGAAAATATTAAAAAATAAAAGAAACCATTTTCAGTAGTATATTATTTTAAAAGAGAAAATGAGTTTATGAATAATATCACTTCAAATTTGAAAGAACACAATTTACAACCTCATTTTGATGCTAGACTTTTTATTTACAATTTGATCCTTAAATTTTTCTATAGTTTTGTATATAAAAAGATTCAGTATTTGTATTTTTACACTTTGACAAAATTATTGATACTTTTATAATATAACTATAAGTTTATATAAATCATTTTATATTCTTTTAGAAACTAAATATACGTATATAATAAATATTTAGTTAAAATAAAATTATTTTTTGGTAAAATTTGTAAGTTATTAAAAAATAAACATTATTAAAATAGTTAATTAATAATATAATATTATTTTCGAGGTAACAAAATAAGGAAAACCATTAGAATAAAACACAAATTAATTTTAAATTTACTTCATTTTCATTTTGATGGAAAAATAATGATAACCATTGGAAATACCAAGATAAAAAAAAACTCAACAAACTTTGCCATATGAGATGTGGAGTCAGCTTAATTAACGGCTTATTAACTTTGATAATGATTAATGTAGAATTTTATACATTTTAAAATTTTTAAGAATTTATTTAATTTTATTTGCAATATTCATATCTATATTATTATAAATAAAGTACCTTTTGATATTGTTTGGAAACTTGGATATTTATATTATTATAACTGAAGTAGTTTTTGGTATTATTTGAAAATTTGGATAGCACATTAAATGAAATCTGTTTGAAAATATGGATAGTAGATTAAATATTTTTTTTTACACATTAAGCCATTGAATTCCTTTCTTATTTACATATCATGTCGTTTGGAAACTTGAATAGCAGACTAAATGAGATTTGTTTGGAAACACGGATAGCAGATCAAATACTTTTTTATTTACATATCTAGCCATTGCATTTTTTTATTATTTACAGATTCTTCCACTTCATTTAAAATCAAAAATTTAAATTAATTAATTACACTAGATTGTTATTTTTTATGCTGAAATAAAAACACAATCTTGAAATATAGTATTCCCGAAAATAATAATATAAAAAACTAATTTACTGTGATTTTCTACAAATATAACATTCCAATTTAGATTTTTATTAGTTAATATATAGATTTTGTTCCAATTAAGGTTGTTGTTTTATATGAATAAAGTGAACTACAATATTATTTTGTGTAATTTATGGTTGTTGTTTCTTAGTGGTGAAGATAAAAACACAAAATGTAATACTCCCTCTGTACCATTTTAAGTGATGTTTAAGATTTTTACACAATTATTAAGAAAATACAAATTTTTATGTACTTTATCTTGGTTATATAAAAATCACATTAAATAAAACAAGTTTAACCAATAATAAAATAGTACATGATTTTGTAATTGGTCACAAAATTTGAATGACATTTAATTTTACCTAGAATAGTGAGAACATCACATATTATGAACCAAAATAAAAATCTTAAAACTTCACTTAAAGTGGAACAGAGGGAGTATATAATATATATTAATCTGCTACAATACAATTTTCAAGAAAATAAAATATCATAAAACTAATAATAATTTATAGAAAACTAAAGTAAAAAAATAAACCATTTTAAATAAATAAATTAAAAAACAAGAAGTTAATATGTGTATATTATAATTATATGAAATTTCATTAAATTATAAATACAATATTATATACAGATTAAAAAATCATGATCAAACATATATATATATATATATATATATTATAAAATAGTATATTTTACTCCAAACTGAATTTACAAAAAATAAAAATATAAATGGATATTTTAATGGCTTATGAATTTAAGTTTAACACAAGTACTTTATTGTTTTCGAAGTGACATACCAAAAGTTCGGTTTAAAATAGATCATGAATACTATTAAAACAGAAGATTTTTTTTTGAGGTGTCCTACTATTTTGAATATATTTACAGATTCATGCCACTGTTTATTTATAATATATGATTTCTATTTAAATCCTAACAAAATCTATTTAATTCAACAATATTTAGTTTTAAAATTTCTTAAATAACCGAACAACAACAAAATCACATATTTTAACTTGTCTTTAATTTTAGGATTGATTTGTTTGTTGCATAATTGTTTTGATTTATTTTGGAAACTGAAAAAAAATTTTAGCATCTGAGATTAATTTACAACTAAAAAAATACGTGAAGAGAATTTTAAATATTTTAAAATATTTATATTTGTTGCAATTATCATTTAAATGACCGAAAAATATTAATATTTAATTTTAAATAAAAAATTACAAAGAACACGTTTAATAAATCAATTTGTTAACTTCAAACAAACTATTTTAAAAATGTTACAGCTACTCATAATATTGACACATATTATAAAATTGTAGAAATAATTATTTTCTAAATCAATATGACTTAAATTTACTAAATATATGCGCTTAAAATTATAATCTAACATACATTTAACTATTTTAAAATCAATATTTAAAAATTTAAAATAAAGTTGACTTTCCGATGTCAAAAAGTTGACTTTCCAAAATAAATCTAAAATTAATGTGTAGAAATTTTTAAAATTATTATTTACAGATTTTTTCATCAAATATATAAAACATGTAACAAGTACAATCGTATTAATAATTTTATCAACAACAAAAAATCTTGCGCTTTCAAAATATAGATGGAGATATTAATATATATATATATAATATTAAGAAGTCCTTAAATAAATAAAATTTTGTATAAGTGACACACACACACACACACACACATATATATATATATATATGTTATATGATCAATTATCTTATATATTAAAAGTATTTGATATAAAAACATCTACATTAAACAATAAGTTTGCAGCATTTAATTCATAACCATAAATAATATTGTTACCATAATTATAGATCTCTATAATTTTTTTAATATCCTAATTTATTCTACAAATTTTTTTTTATAATATAAATTCATAGATTACATATTTTCTATAATTATGGGAATGCACTTTGTGATAGAGTTGTGTTCATTTTATTGTATATTAATGGAGTTGTGTTCATGTAGCAAGTTTTTTGATAGTATTATTTAATTTGGACACTACACTAATAAGAAAGTTAATGAGCCGGCGAAAACTACTCTGGGGTTTAGGAAACTTCTCGCTCTATTGGTGTTAAATATCAAGACCTCCATTCAATAAATTTTCTGTTTGTTATAAAATACGAAAATTATTTTTTGAAAATAGTCGGCTTTGGACTCTCAATGTATTTTCATTCAGGTTTTCTTTTTGTACTTACTTTTCGCTATAAATGTTCGATTTATATAACATTAATGATTGAGTAAGAAATTCAAAATTTTCAAACTTTTGCGTATGAGATTTTTATACATGTTATCAGTAGAATCTATATTATGTAGTTCCAATCATATGTAAATACTTTTTTCTGCGGCTGGTAGCGAAGATTTATTGTTCTATTTATGTATCAATTAGGTAGTCATTGGTGCTAATTTAAATTTGGCCTATCATTTTTATATAATTGGTTTCATTCTATTTTTTATTTGAAAAGTATCCCAATACAAATTTTATCACACATAACATGCTTTTATAAATATCATATACATATACAAATTATAAATAAAATTATTAATTTATTATATAAAATATCTTTCAACCGAAAATAATCTCGCATTTTTAAAACGTAGATCAAAATCTAGTCTTCCGTTAAAAATACAAGCAATGGCTAAACTGGATTGGAAACTGGATTCGTAGATCAAATTTTAAGACCAATTTATAATCCGGTTCAATACTCAGGTTCGGCTAAACCGGATTTGAACACCCCTAGTTTACGCGTCTACAAATAGTCAAATACCATCCAACAACAATCTAAACGGCGGCTAAACGTCTTTCTCCGACTCTTGTTTCATCTCCGGCGATAAACTCTCGTCAAAGCTCTTCACTTTTCTCATCTGATCCAACGAGAATGGAGGAACCCACGTCCGAGAACGAAGAACGCGGAATCACCATCATAGCCAAACCCCGCAAAACCCCTAAAACCCTAAACCCCCAAACCCAACCCCAGAAGCTCGATCCCACTCCCCAATTCGAGAAATTCAAAAGCTCCTCCTCATCCGAAGCCGCCGCCGCACAATCCACCACAACCTTCGGATCCCTCGGACTATCCGAGTGGGCAGCCGAGACGTGCAAGGAGCTCGGGATGCGGCAACCCACCCCCGTCCAGACCCACTGCATCCCCAAGATACTATCCGGACGTGACGTCCTGGGGCTAGCTCAGACCGGTAGCGGCAAAACGGCGGCGTTCGCTCTTCCGATACTCAACCGCCTCGCCGAGGATCCTTACGGGGTGTTCGCGCTCGTTGTAACGCCCACGAGGGAGCTGGCTTTCCAGCTCGCTGAGCAGTTCAAGGCATTGGGGTCGTGTTTGAATCTGCGGTGCTCGGTGGTGGTGGGAGGGATGGATATGCTGACGCAGACGAGGAGCTTGGTTTCGAGGCCTCATGTTGTGATCACTACTCCTGGGAGGATCAAGGTTTTGCTTGAGAACAATCCTGATCTTCCTCCTGTCTTCTCTAGAACCAAGGTTTGTTTATATATAAAGTTTCCTCCTTTTCTTACTCCTATCAAAAAAGTTGCTGCCTTTTTGATTAGTCTTTAGTGTTTTTTTTTCTTTTGTGGTTTTGTTTGATTAGTTCTACAAATTGCTTTCAATTTTTTGAATAATCGTTTTGTTTAGGTTTGATTCGTGTGGCTAGACCAATTTTTAGAACACTGGTTGCAACCTTTTGATTAGTCTTATTGTTTTTTTTTGTGGTTTTGTTTGATTAGTTCTAGAAATTGTTAGGCGGTGATTAGGCTTTTTAAAGGGGATTATTGATTAGACGGACGAATAAACCAACTATTTGAACCGTAGACCAAGTTTTTGAAAAATGGTTTAAGAAAAATAGTTTAGTTTAGGTCTGATTTGCTGCGTGGTTGCAACTTTTTAATTAGTCTTATTGTTTTTGTGTGTGTGTGTTTGTTTGATTAGTTCTTAGTGCTGGATGAGGCGGATAGAGTACTTGATGTTGGTTTCCAAGACGAGTTGCGCACCATCTTTAACTGTCTCCCCAAAACTAGGCAAACGTTGCTGTTCTCCGCTACGATGACAAGTAACTTGCAGACTCTGCTTGAGCATTCTTCAAACAAAGCTTATTTCTATGAAGCCTATGAAGGGTTAAAGACTGTTGATACGCTTAAGCAGCAGTATATTTTCATAGACAAAGATGCGAAAGAGCTTTATCTTGCCCACATCTTGTCGCAAATGGAAGACAAGGAGATTCGATCAGCCATGATTTTTGTCTCCACCTGCAGGTTTCCATATTCATAGCTTTTTTTTTACTGAGTTCATTCTATTAGTTTGTGATTCCATTTTGTAGGTTATGATTAGACATGGTTTGTGTGCTTAGGACATGTCAAAGGTTGAGTTTTATGCTTGAAGAGCTCGAGGTGGAGAATGCAGCTTTGCATTCACTTAACTCTCAGTCTTTGCGACTCTCTGCACTCAGTAAATTCAAGTCCGGAAAAGTACCGATATTGCTTGCTACTGATGTTGCCAGTCGTGGTTTGGACATTCCTACTGTTGACCTTGTAATCAATTATGACATTCCAAGGTACCATCAGATATCCGTCTATTCACTTTTTGTCTATTCACTTTTTGAAGCTTACTGATATTACGCTTGGCTCGCATCATCAGATATCCGAGGGATTATGTTCATCGTGTTGGACGTACAGCTAGAGCTGGTAGAGGAGGACTGGCTGTAAGCATTATCACTGAGGTATAGCTGGAGATTATATGGAATTAAACGAGCATCGTCTCTTAAGTTTTCTAGTTCATTACCCTAATCCTAAATTTTCTTTTGCAGACTGATGTGAACCTTATCCATGAGATAGAAGCTGAAGTTGGAAAACAGATGGAACTGTACAACTACAGAGAGATCACTGACAGTTTAGAAGTCACAAAGGTAAGATTCGCTATGTGATACATTAGAAGGTCTTATGCATATAGCTTAGTTTTGTACAATACCTTTGATCAAAAAAAAAAAAAAAGTTTTGTACAATACCAATTATACCAGCTGCTTCACCGTGGTGTTAGGTTTTAGTCCATCTTGGTATATAAGGTATCTTAACTTCGAGAAAAGGCCTGAGGCTTACGCAAGTTTATAAATCTGGATCTGCAGGTATCAAAAGCTAAAAGGGTGGCAATGATGAAGATGCTAGACGATGGATTCGAAGACAAGGTCAAAGACCGGAGGAAACTGAAGCGTAAGACACTTGCTGATAAAGGGATGCTTAAGAAACGGAGCAAATCGAGAAAAGCCGCAGAAGAGAAAACTGATGACTAAAGTCATCTTCAAATTTTGTTCTCTTAGTGCACTTTTGATCAGCAAAACTCTGACAATCCATGTTTATTAATCTTCTTACTTTTATTAGTCTTTGAATTGATTGTTTACATCCTCCAATCTTATAGTAAGAAACAATGTATTAGTCGTCACATGTTCTTTTTGAGACAGTTCGATGGAATTGCAGGTTTCATGTAAGTTACATATAACTATAAGATATGGGTGAACATGCAAGAGTGGAAAAGGTTGTATAAAGTATAACCAAACATTGAACAAAAAGAAAGTGCAACCAAACATTGAACAAAGAAAATAAGTGCAACCAAACAAAAGAGTTCAAATCTGTTTCGGATAATACACATTTGAGCGCATCAGGCTCCTAAACTGTACAGAAAGAAACATTATCTGCAGGTATCTTTTATATTTGGCCTAGTCTTGATGTTCTAGTATTGTGTTTTAGTTTATCTTGAAAGAAAGGAAAGTAAGATCAGTTATTAGCCACAAGATATGAATATATATCAAGGTATTTAAAATATATATATATATAATATATATATATATATATATATATATATATATATATATATATATATATATATATATATATCAAGGTTTTTTTTTTTTTTTGAGAATTGGCATATATCAAGGTATTTTAACTTCAAGCAAAGGCCTGAGGTTTACCCAAGCTGATATCTGCAGATATCAAAAGCTAAAAGGGTATGATGAAGATGCTAGACAATGGATTCGAAGACAAGGTTAAAGAAACTGAAACGTAAAACACTTGCGGATAAAGGGATGCTTAAGAAACGGAGCAAAACGAGAAAATCCGTAGAAGAAAACTGATAGACTAAAGTCATCTTCAAATTTTGCTCTCTCAAGTGCATTTTGATCAGCAAATCTCTGAGAATCAATGTATACAAATGTTCTTACTTATAGTCTCTGAATAAAATCTTCTGGTAAGAAACATTTTTATGTATCTGTTAAAAGTTGTTTTCCACATTAGTAAAAACAATACTATGAGATTAAAGTAAACTACTTCCCCTGTTGATACAACGCCTCAAACCAATTTTATTACGTAACTTGTTTTTATTTTTGGTTTTGGTAAAAGAAAAGGGGAAAGGAGAAAAGGGTCAACAAATATCTTCCTCCTGACCCAAACACGAGTATAGAAAGTCTACAAAGAAGAAAGACTCTTTTACTTTGAAGCCTTATTGTGAGCTGGTGGTTTGGATTGGTTGGAAGTTGCAGCAGTTGACATCACACGTAAACGATCAGCTATCTCAGTGAAGGATGGCCTTGCCGTTGGAATAGGCGCCCAACATTCCTCCATTAGTACTCTCCAGTCTGAATCACAGTAACTTGGTATGGTCGGCCTCAGTGTGTTGTTCACTATCCCACCTGCACTTGACCGTAAATTTCATGAGTTGTTAAGACACAGTCGTGTCCAAGACATATAAGCCGACAAGACAAAATATACAGATGTTTCCTTTATTCCATATCAGAGACACAACTGAACCAAAACATTAGTCAGTTTCTATATCAAACCAAGGGTCGTAAGTCTATACTATAAACACGCACCTATTATAGCACCATAGTGCATATTGGCATATGGTTCCTCTCCGGTTAGAATCTCCCACAAGACTATACCAAAAGAGAAGACATCGACCTGCAGGTATAAAAGTAATAACTCAGAAAGGTTTCTTTTTATTCACTAGTGGTACATTTTATATTGTTTACCTTCTCTGAAACTTTGCTGCTGCTGCCGTTTAGAAGCTCTGGTGCCATCCATGGAAGGGTTCCACGTACACCGCCAGATACCAACGTATTTCTTTTAATTTTCGACAAGCCAAAGTCACCAACCTTGAGGAAGAAGAAACAAAACGAGTGAAAAGTATTAAACACGCAAAGTCTGCTTTTGTTCAAAGACATCATATGATATGAATGAAGTTTTTTTTACCTTGCAGATTGGGCGAGAAGGATCTTTGAGGTTCACAAGTAAGTTGTCACATTTCAAATCGAAGTGAACAATGTTCTTGGCGTGCAAATATTCCATTCCAAATGCAGCGTCCATGGCAATGATTAGTCTCTTACGACGATCCAGGTGTCTGGGAACATAAGAATGAAAAGCAAAGAATGTTTTAACCGTTCATCAGATAAGATAACACTGAGACGTAAAAAGAAAGAGAGATTCGTACCTATCTTTTCTGAGTAGAACATGTCTTAGAGAACCATCAACCATGTACTCTGTTACAGTAGCCAATGTTCCACCAGGTCCATCTTTTACAACACCGTAAAATGCAACCACATTTGGATGATGAAGCTTTGAAAGTATTCCAGCTTCTCCCCAGAATTCACCAGTCTAGGAAACAATAAAAAAAAGGGATTGCATTAGATCTCACGACAACCAAAGTTACAAGTCTTAGCAATGCAGAAACACTCACTAATCTTTCTTGTTCAGATGATCGACCAGCAAAGCAACTCTTCTTTATCCTCTTGATGGCAACATCTGATCCTCTCCATTTCCCATGATACACTGTACCAAACGTGCCAGAACCAAGTTCCTTTAGCTCCTCGAGATCATCATTCATAATGATCTACAAACAATTAAGAACAAAAAAGACAGACAAAGGTTAGAACCAAGTGGAAGACTAATCCTTTCTTCAAATGCAAAATAAAGTAAAAGTTCTACCAGGTGTAAGATTCTAAAGTCCATCATAATACCTGTAAGTCATAATCTGCCGGAGACGAACCAAGTGGAGGAACAGCATTCCTTGTTTCTGTCTTTTCATCCTACAAGTATTCATCCCCATTAGTGCATTCTCGTTTTGGAATATCATGATATAAGAAACTTATACCTCATGTCCACTATCTGGCGTCCTTAGATTCTCAACCATAGCACCAAACTCCTCACTCTCTGTGACCTTCATCTGTGCATCCTCATTTGCGCCACCAACATAAGCTTGACCTAAATTCTGCTGAGGATCAGCGCGGTTCTCTGTTGAAATGCCATCTCTGGCCACTGGAGCGACGTGGTGCAACTTGGTAATCCCTCTGCTATCTTCCATGTCAGATGGAAAGCCAGGTGGGAGATCTCTTTCACTGAACTGTTCATCGGCCAGTTTCCGAAAATAAGACCAGTTCTTAGGATCATGATTCTCTACATTCAAACTAACACCGGCACCATCATGCTGATATGCACTGACGTCCCCTGGTGGCCCGTCTTCAGAGAGTGCCTTTGCAAATATTTCAGAAAGGAAGTCCTGAGGAAACCGATCATTGATGTCAATAACAACACCTGGGGAAGCTTGGTCTTCAGGGATAACATGATTGGTGGCTGTGTCTTTATGGCTAAGATTAGGAGCTTCAGCCTCCGTACCTCCACCATTAACCATGTTGTTATTGTTGGTAGTGTCAGGGTTTAAAATCTTTTGCTCATTCAATGCCCCAATTTCATGTGATTTACCCTCTCCTTGTTTTGCAGGATCTTGCTGCTGCTGCCCAGTGTTGGCTTGTGAATGAGACATTAAGAACTGAGAGCCTAACGAGTCATCAGACTTTGACAAGCGGTTTAGCATTTCCAACTGTTCACGAGGTATCCTCTCAGAACGGTACACTCTCCGTGTGGGTGGTGAAGGCTCCGAGTAATCAAGATCGATTAAATTTGACTCAGAGTCAGTTTGAGCAAGACCACTTGATGTCGAAAGCTGATCATCCTCACCACCAGATACAGGAACCTGCTCACGAACAACAGCATCACGGTATGTAGCAGGAGGCTTTATAGGAGTGTTCTGTCGTGGGTCTCTTCTTGGGGGCAACATATGTGTCGTAGCATCCTGGCTAGGTACAGTTGCGGAAACTGATGGCTCCGGAAGAGCTTCGCAGTGATTCTTAACCTCGAGATTGTCCACTTGAGGAGGATTCTGGCGAGATTCCGGCTCTATATTATTCTCACGAACTCTCATCTCAGGTTTAACGTTTACCTCTCTTCCCTGCACTGCTGCGTTTTGCTGTATGGCACCACCAGGGTGAGGGTATGGCTGCCCTTGGAAAGGTATGGAAATAGAGTAATTGGAAGAACTGTGTTCATGATGCATTGGGAACTGCTGCCGTTCTTCATAATATTGTGGGTACATTCCATAAGAGCTTGGTGGATACTGAAGAGTGGAACCTGGGAGAACAGAC
Organism: Raphanus sativus; assembly: GCF_000801105.2. NCBI lineage: Eukaryota > Viridiplantae > Streptophyta > Magnoliopsida > Brassicales > Brassicaceae > Raphanus > Raphanus sativus. The sequence continues at coordinate 38,327,474 of NC_079516.1, read as the reverse complement.
TGAGGATACTGAAGAGAAGGACTTGGCGGAATGGACTGAGCATACTGAAGAGTAGAACTGGGAGGAACAGCTTGCTGAAACTGAAACGCAGCATGGGGTGGTATAGATTGAGGATACTGCAGCAACGAGCTTTGTGGTGCAGAGTCAGAGTACTGTAAAGAGGATTGTAACTGCGAAGGGGCAACACCGTTGTTGATGTTGATGGCTTCGGTGTTGTTCCTAACATCCATCTCAGCTAAATTGTTAGCAGATCCATTAAGAGTTGAGTTGCTTCTTGATCCAATGTCCATATCATTTACAGCTACAACATACTGAAACTCAGAGTCAACATCATTTGGCTTAACCCTCAAGAGAGAACCATCCAAATCAGCGACAGAGAACAGAAACATTCTAAGCTTCTGCGAACCCCCACGGTTCTCCATCTCATTATACTCCTCCATCATGTTCCCGAGATCTTCATCGCACGTTACAGACACCAAGGCGTCGAGATCTTCGCCGGGAAGCTGATACTTGACAACATGAGTCTGGTAGTAGATTTCAAGAACTTTTGCCCTGAGCTCCTGCCAAGATATGTCCCTTCTTATGGATATAATGTGAGTTTCGCCTCCAACGTATCTAAGCTTTGAATCTCCCGGACGTGGGAGTATCTTCCCACCAAAGCTGCAAAGGACTTTAACCTTTGCTGTTACACTACCTGAGGCTGAAGAAGATGAATATCCATGAAAGTTGCCTAAACTTGTATCATGACATAACGAAGCTTCTGGTGCTGACTGGATATGCCCGAGTTTATTACCAAACTCATGAAGCGGGTAGTTTGTTCTCTCGTACTCCCTCATCCCATTTCCCACCATGTCACCAGCTGCATTAGGGTTTGCAGACCTTTGAGAAATCACCCGATCTCGCAGAAACTCGAGAGAGAACTCCTCTCCTGTTTGTATGGAGTAATGAAGCCCCGGCCTAACTTCTGAAGTATTGGGAGGCCGAGCATTAGCACTCGTGTTGACTGTTTGATCAGGAGTAAATGCTTGAGGTTGAGGGACATAGTCATTCACATACCCACCAGGTTCCATAGGGTGTTGTTGGAACGGATGCTGTTGTCTGTTTCTATCCATCATATATAACAACGACAAACAGTCCTTTCAAATTATTATTCTACTTGCAAGAAGAATCTTAGCATTACTGGACTATATTGAAGTGAACACACTGAGATGATGGCTAATTAGCTTCGGAGAGACTGCAGAACCTTGAAATGACAAAAGCTGCAACGAAGACAATTAATAAACGTTTAGAAGCCTTGAAATCTTCTCATATAGTCAAGAAAATGAACAACAGGGCCCTTCAGATATATTAAACTGTGGATGAGTAGATAAAGCTTCTAACTTAAGTTTAGAAGCTTTGAATCCTCTTTTTTCAAAAAAAAATCAAGAAATTCGCAGGTCCTTCAAGACAGACAGATTCAACTGTGGATGACTAACTGGACAAGAAATCTCCAAAAAGCATGTTTTTAATTCTAAAAATGGAAACTTTTCCATGGAAACCTTTCATCTATTAATTCAAAACCTCAAATAAAAGAACCCACCAAAGGATAAGAATAAGAGAACCAAGAAAAGAAATGTAGAGCCTTTGACCTGTGCGGTGAGGAAGCTTAAGAAAGATTGTGGGAGCAAGCTACAGTCCAAAACTATCGTCTCTGTGCTGAAATCTGAGGATAATACAAGAAGAACCCCTAACGTCTCTCTTCTTCTTTTGTTTTCTCTCTCAAAGAACGGAGATTAGAGAAAAAGATATGTTATAAAATTACCAAATGGTCAGACATTTGTAATGTGAATACAAAATATTTAGAGTTAAGATTTAACTTTAACTCCGTCTGACTCGGTTTCTAAAAACCAGAAGAAACGTGAACCGTACATCTTTCGAAGAGGGAACAATAGACGGCCACGATGATAGAATAAGATCGGTGGAGTATGGAATCAAGTTTGAGTCAGGTCCCGTTGCTTATGTTATACGGTTTGCATTAAATGGCCACTCTCTATTTCATCAGATCCTAAACTTAATAATAACCAACGTGGGCAGACCTTTTTTTTTTTTTTTCAGTCTCATTTTCGTTATATACACAGTATACTCTTTTGATTGTCAACTCTCAACACTCAAGTAATGTTATTTCTTTCTTTTGATTAATATTGGTTTCATATGAATAATATGCAGTTCCTTGTTTTAGAAATGTGATGTTTTTGAAATCGGTAATGAAACCAATTATTTTTAGATCATGTGTAGCTCGATTTGGATTCAATCGAGCTCAACTGAATTCAATTAAATTCAATCATAGAATGAAAATAAAACTATATTTATATATTTTGTTAGTTATCTTAAATTAAAAATATAATTAAGTTTAATTATTATAAAATAAAATTTAAGAATACTTAGATAAAATCAAATATAAAATCAATATTTTAACTTTAGACATAAAAGAAATATTTTGACTTTAAATATTTCTATAACAATTTTTGCAATAGTTATAACAATTAAAAATTGACAAAGTTGATTTTTTATAGTAAATTACATACAAATCAAGTTTTTATCTGAATATGTTTTTTTGCTTCACGGTCTAACCCGATCTGACCATTAGTGCGATCTGAATTTAAAATATTAGTGTATCTATAACTCTAAATCCGGTTTTGGAAATTGTTATCGTAATAAACTCATCTTATGATTTAAAACTTCAATGCCGTTAAAAGATGATCATTCCCAAATTATATCTTTGATGAAATACTCAATTTTATCTAAAATGTCTTTAATTTTATAAAAGATTATTAATTTTCATTATAACAATTTTGTCTTTTAGTTTTGGGCTACATATACCTAAATGAACCAATAAATATTAAAGGATATGCTAATCTTAAATTTAATATAAATATTCTAGGTTAAATATATATATATATATATATATATATATATATATAAATTAACAAACATAATAACATTAATATATAACAAGACAAGCACTTGCATACTGAAAAACCCTTTGCGTCTGGACCGAATTTTCTTAAATCTATGTATCCATATTCAAAATAAATCATTTGGATATTATGCATAACTAAACCTCTATATCCTGCACCATACATAATATGCATATTTAAACATTTTTCATGTATAATATTGTTTAAAGATAAAAAAATTATGAAGAGTTCATCAACGAGATCATCCTTATATCTCAGATTAACCACAGAAACGTTGTCAGGATCTTAGGATGTTGTCTTGAGACAGAGGTGCCTATGTTGGTCTACGAGTTCATTCCCAGCAGAAGCCTTTTCGATCATCTACAAAACCCATCAGAAGATTTCCCAATGACTTGGAGAAGACGTCTCTGCATCGTCTGCGAAATGGCTGATGCACTGTCCTACCTGCATTCAGCCGCATCTGTTCCGATCTATACTGCTCCAACTGGGAAGCATGTTTCGCCACCTTTAGACTGCACTGGTTTGCGCAAGTGGTCACTTGAAAGAACTCAGCTGCCTTTTGATTGTAGGCAATAGCCTCCTGATCTGTCTTCTTCTAGTCAGCTTCAGCAATTTCCTATTAAAAAAAATTCAAAACCATAAGATTACTTACTAGTACAAACCAAGTACATAAACAAATCCTAGCTACTTTAGTGTAAAAAAATACATCAGGAGCCATGAACCTAATAAGCGATTTATCAATCTTTAATATACCTTGTAGTATATGTCAGCCATCTGATCTGCACCTTGCTTTAGGAATCAAAGATGCTGCTTCAAGCAGGAGCCTTGAATGATTATCAGTATTAAACGGCCTCACAAAAACGATTTTCAATATATCATCTCTGTTAACTCCAGCACGCCTGCTTGATCGAACCTCCCCGATCGACATCTCCTCACGTTCACTGTTATGAGCAGATCGGCTCTGCTTCACCCCTGTAAGACGTTAAACAGAGCCATGTGTTTACCACGAAATATTTGTGCATATTATAAAAAAGAAAAACAAAGAAAATATTTCGATATAAAACCATTATATACTTTTCATGGTGACAACTCTAAACAAGTATTGGGAAGTAGCAAATCAAATAATTATATTATTACTATTTAATACTTGACTTGACTTGATAATGACGAATATCTGAAAATTTAAGAAGAACACAAAACAAATAACAAGTATAAAAAGTAACAAGTATTTGTGTCTAACCATAAATGTAAGCAAAAGAAAAGACAAGTATTATTAGTAAACAACAAGAATTGATCTATGTAACAAATAGTAAACAATGAGACAAGTACTAAAAATATAATGATACTTAGTCTGGTTTTGTATGTAATGAAATCGGTCGACTTGTTATTTACCTAGTATTTAAATTTTGAAGGCAGATATAAGTCAAGTTGCGATTTTAAGTTGAGCAAAGGTTTGACTGGTTTCATGTTACCACCCGCAAACAAAGCTTTTGCAGTTGATAGTGGTTGACAGCGTTTCAAAAAAATCATACAAACTGCTATAAATCGATTCAAACCGTTCCGAACCTCTTAAAATCAAAAACTGGTTCCAGTTAGCGTTTGTGGTTGCGGACGGTTGCGGATGGATAAAAAAAGTTATTTTTTCTAAATATTTTAAAATTTAAAATAGAAATATTATAAATAAAAATATATATTGTATATATTAATTTAAATCCACAAATATATATTGTATATATTAATTTAAATTCACAAACAATATCATAATTTGTTTTATAAGAACTTCAAATTAGCTATTGATTAGAATTTTTAAAAAAGTAATATACATACATATATAAAAATATAAAAATATATAAAACACAATAAAATATTCTTTTAAAAGTTTAAATATAAATCTTCAAAAATAATTATTAAAATTATAACTTTCAACTAATTAAAAAAATAAATAACTAAACATAATATTATTATTAATCATATTATATTAATATTTATTATATTTTATCACAATAGTATGTTTTTTATATTCTTATAATGTTATAATATATTTATATTGATATTTTATTATTAAACCGTTGAAATATCTCATAATCAACGTGTCATAAATATTTCGCAAACGCAACAATTCAAATGCAACAATTTTCAAACGTTATGACAGTCATACAAAATGCTAGATAACGCTTGAAACCGCAAACTCCCGCAACCGCAAATTTTCTCATCCGCAACCATAACCATTTCGTTTAAACCGGTCAGACCCTAACAAAAATGGTGATACCGCAACCATAACCACTGCGTTTAAACCGGTCAGACCTTAACAAAAATGGTGATGCCCAGCCCTACTGTTTGATGGTGATGGAACCAACATTGTAAAACTCTGCGTTTCACTAGAAGAGGCTCGGCATGAATGTTAAGTATGTGACAACGAAGAGACATCTATTATATTAAAATAGAAGTACACTTTAAAAATACCCCTTAGTTTTTAGTATTATTTATAATGATATGCCACTGAGCATTTAATTAATCTTCATATATTAATACTTGTCTTTTTCAGTTATTTAATGTGTTTCCTAAAAATTCTTTGTCTTTTTTTGGTTTAATTAATGTATTTCCAAAACCAAATTCTATTTAATGTGGATTACTTTTTATGATTTTTTATTTTTCTGTTTAATTAATACATTTCTAAAATCGAATTCGAAATAAAAAAAATTGGCAACAATAATAAATAAACCGAACTTATATTATTCATTGTTTTTTTCCTATTTTCTTATATATGTGTGTGTTTGGAAATAATTAATAAACATAGCTTTAAATATTTAACAAACATTATTATTTTTAAACATGTAATTATATTTTTATTATTTATTAGTAATAACTAAAAATAAAAGTCACATTAAAATAATCATTTATATAATATATAAAAATATTATGTCACATATATTTTTCATATAAATAATACCACAATGTAAGTTCAGTATGATAAATGTTGAAAATATAAAATATATAACACCATATATTTTAAATAATATATACAACAATTTTATTATACATTATCATAAATTTTGATCCATAAAAAATACATTTGTACGTATATATTGGGTCATATTCTAAAAGTATGAATTATACAATTGATGGGTTATAAAACAAAATAAAATTACTCAATATAAATTATAAATTATTATGCTTAAAAATGTCATATAAACAATTATTTAATCGGGTAAATTTTTAAAATATATATAATCACTTATACAGATAAATACTTATTATAAATTTAGATTACATTCCTAACTATTTTAACTAATTAAAATTTTCAAAAAAAATCTATACTTTTTGGAAATTTTGCTAACGTGATTTAAAATATTTTCACAGTACATACACCTTCTCTATTTTTAAAATTATTGATACAACTATACAAATTGAATATTCTATGGAATAAATTGTCTATATTTTTATTTTTTTACAAATGTTATAACTAATATATCAATTTTTAATACCATACTAACTCATATTTATATATGTTTTTTACTTTTAATTTAGAAATTTATTTTCTAGATATTTTATACATAAATCTAATTATACAAATGTTTAATTTGTTTATATGATGTCCAATAAATATTGGTCATATAATTTACTTTAGAATATATACAAAAAAATATTCGATGTAACTAAGCACATTGTTATTTTTAAATATATAATATTAGTACACACATTACAAACCATGTATAATATTTAATATAAACAAAGACAAAAATGAAAATTGATACCCGCTCGGTCGAGCGGGTCAAAATCTAGTTATCCTGTTATTAGAGCTGAACGCACTGCTTGAATATTATAGGTAAATTCATATAAGTCAAAGTCTTTTTTTTTTCCTTTTTTAGGTAAAGGTCATTAAAGCCTCATTTACACATAGTATCTGCTTTGCAAGCATATCTGCAACTGTGTTTCCTTGTATAGATATAAGTCAAAAGTCTTTCATTATATACTTTTTGTTTGCCTTCTTCTTCTATGGAGTCCACTGCGATACAAATGTGTCAAGGTCTTCGTTGATGTAACTATGACTTTCATTATTGATTACTTAAGCAGTTGAAAGAAAGCACCAGAAGAAAGCACTACCTTCTTGTGTGTGAGTGTGAGTGTGAGTGAGAGTGAGAATGGATTGTGATCTGAAACGTTTATTTTTGGCATTTTTTCTTATTCAAATCCATGGATATGTAGTTGCTTCTACTTTCCCTGAACTACCTGTTGCATTATCTCGTTGCTCTGACCTGTGCGATGGTAAATGTGATCTTCCTCGTGTTCCTTACCCTTTTTGGGATAGGCGAAGGTTGTTACGAGCACAAATGGTTCGAGGTTGTCTGCAACTGCTCATCACACCGCTCTTTTCTTGTCCTGCCAAGCATCGGACTGGAGGTTATTTCGTTTTCCCTTACAGATGACTTACACCACCACGAGGACCGTTCTTACAAGAGCAACAGGTTTCAAATTCAGAGTCCAACAAAGACTTCAGGCTGTTCCAATGGAAGAAAAGATATCAGATCTCTGAATCTGTCCGGGAGTCCATTCTTCATATCAGATAATAACAAGTTCACAGTTGTTGGATGTAACATCAAAGCCATGATGGTAGGAACAGGGCCACAAATTGTTGGATGTGAAGCTAGATGTGGGAAAGAGAATCAGTATTACAAAGATGCTGACAAGAGCTGTGTCGGATACAAATGCTGCCAGACCAAAATACTGCCTGGTCTCCAAGTGTATGATTCAACTGTGGAGAAACTGCAACCTGGTGAAAAACTCATGTCAGATGGCCTACTTGTCACGAGAGGGGGAGGGTTACCTAATTCAACAGATCACTATATCCGGACTATGGATCTGGAATGGCGTCTTGATGTTCCCCCCCATGATCTTTCCAGAGAATATGCAATGCGAGATAAGTACAAGCGTAATGCGTACAGATGATCAGTATAAGTATCAATGCAGCTGCAAATCTGGTTATGAAGGAAATCCTTATATACCTGATGGATGTCAAGGTATGTATAAGTTTCCTTCTCACTTTGGATAGATAGCTTGTGTGTGTATACTTCTAACTTTGTATTGTGTTTTCGTCCATAAGACATTGATGAATGCAAAACTATACATGGGGTGTGTGGAAAGAGCAAGTGTGTGAATGTGCCTGGATCATTCACATGTGAAAAAATATGGCCAGCCATTCTAGGAAAGTTATTCTAACTAATTTTTTTTTCTGTATATCTAGATTGAAACTAAATAGATTTATAACTTACAATGCAGTTGAAACTCTAAGCTGGGGGTTGTTGATTTTAGTCGTGGGAACGTGGTGGCTATGCGTGGCTAATAAAAAGCAGAAAGCAGCCAAGCAGAAGAGGAAGTTCTTCAAACGAAATGGAGGTTTCACTACAAGAAAACAGCTCGTTTGCAAGGGAAGAAATCCTTGCAGTTCCGTTGCAAATCGCGATTTGCAACGGAATTGCGAGGAAAACCATTTGCTCGCAAATCCTTACTCGCAAATAAAAAACGCTCGCAATTCTCTTGCAAATTTGCAACGGAAATAAGTTACTTGCAAATTTGCGAGGAAATTTTTTTCATTGCAAATTTGCGAGTAATTTATTTTCGTTGCAAATTTGCGAGTAATATATTTTCGTTGCAAATTTGCGAGTAATTTATTTTCGTTGCAAATTTGCGAGTAGCTTACTTTTGTTGCAAATTTGCAAGTAACTTATTTCCCTTGCAATTTTGCAAAATAATGGTTCTCTTGCATTTTTCTAAAAAAGTATTAAAAACACACACAAAATTGATAAATGCAAATATATACATATTGAAACCGATTCACATAAATTAAAACTGTTTTAGAATTTTATTTATAAATTAAACTGGTTTACAATTAGACTGGTTTACAATTAAAATCAGTTTACAGATTTAAAAAAAAACCTCATTTACAACAAAAACTAATTAAAAAACTAATCAATCCTAAACGTAATTAACCTACGCCCTCTCGTTGTCTTCCACCTACGCCCTCGTTGACCACCAATCTTCTCCGCCGCACCACCACCTAGCATCGTCTTCTTCTGCCTCATCAATTTTCTTTTCCAGAAAACAAAGACAAAATCAGAACAAGAGAGAGAGGTGATGAGGAAGATGACTTGATGATGGAGACAAGGTGGAGACGAGGTGACAAGAAGACTGAAGTGGAGAAACGTAACGAGGAGATGAGGTAGAGCCACACCAAAACTCCTTTCTTCTCCCAAACCCGGGAGTTCCCTCTCCTCCTCCTACGCCGCGAGTTGATGAGCCACACCGAAGCTCCCTCTCCATCTCTACTTCTTCATGACATCTTCTTCCTCTTCTTGTGCGAGAGATATAGAGAGAGATAGTGAGATTGCTTCTTCTTTTAGTCTTTGTTGATTTGTTGTTCATTGTGTACAGAGAGATAAGAGGATGAGATTGTGAGAGAGAGATAGTGCGATAGAGAGAGATAGGAGGATAAGATTGTTGATGGTGAGGTGGAAAGAAGAAAGGTTGATTTGCATCCGTTGGATCAAGTTAATCCAACGGTAGATAACATTGATCCATGTGCTCTTCAAGGTGACCAATGATAAGAATTTTCTAATATTTATTTATATTTAAATTTATATGTTTTTGTGACGTGAGGGAGGAAGAAAGAAACACAAATAGATATGGGTCATTGGATGAGATGATATCGATGGTTGTGAATGTTATCCTTGTGCTTGGATATAAGCCAATTGCAATTTTTCATTATTTCTTTTTTTATCTCCCAGTATATGTTTAGGGATTAGAAACTTAGGATTATGATAAGGTTTGTGGTAGGGTTTGGACTAGGGTTACACTAAAAATTTGAAGTATAGATATGATTTGTAAAACTAAAACTTTTATAAATGGTAGATTTAGTTTTTGATATACTATAATAATTAGATGTGTGGATGCAATATAATTTACAATTATTAATGAAGAGTATGAAAAATGAAAACAATTTTAAGTTTAGTATTTTTTTGAAAATTTAGGATTGAAAAGTTTTTATTTAGGCTTGAAATGTTTTTATTTAGAGTTTAGAGTTAAAGTTATGAGAAGTTGAGTATAGGGTTAAAGGTTTAGGGTATTGAGATTTGAGATTGATTTTTGAAAAAGAAATTATTTTTGAGTTTATATTTAATATTTTAGGTTAAATTTAAAATTTGATGTTAAAATATTAAAGTTTGAAGTTTGTGTTTGGAGTTTAGGGTTTAAAAACTCAATTAGGATTTAAGGATTTAAAAATGCAAACTAAAGTTTGGAAACATGGATTTGCAAGGAAATTGCAACGAGACTCTCGCAAAACCCTTGCAAATTTACAAGGGAAATTAGATTCTCTCGCAAATTTGCAAGGAAATTGCGAGGGATTCCTTGCAAATTACTTGCAAATTCATAAATCAATAACTTTAGAGTTTTATTTGGGGGTTTGGTATATTCTTGGTGGACTACTATGTATTTTGTATTTGTTGTTTGAAAAATAATTAACCTGAAATTTTGTTTTTTTTTTTTGAAAATTTAGTTGACATGTATTTATTGTATAAATTATAAAGTTTTGATATTTAGTGCTTAGTAATATTAGTTCGAATTTCGGGAAATATTTATCCCGTAAATATTTAGTTGATTGATATTGACTAAGTTTCCAAAATAGTCATCAATGTACTTGTTAAACATTAAATATTTTAATTAATAATTTTTCATTAACTTTTTTGATTTTGGGAGAGAAATATGATAAAATGTATATATCATGGAATTTTTTTTTCTTGCAAATCCGTTACAAATTTGCAAGGGAATTGTGAGTAAACAAGACATGCATATAAAGTTCTTGCAAATCCCTTGCAAATTTGCGACATAAATTTTTTCTTGCAAATTTGCGAGGGATTTACGAGGGATTTGCGAGGACACTGTAATTTCCCTCGCAAATCTCTTGTAAATTTGCAAGAGAAACATTTCCGTTGCAAATCTCTTGCAAATTTGCGAGAGAAACGTTTCCCTTGCGAATTCGCAAGAGATTTGCGAGGATTATAATTTTTCTTGCAATTTCGTTGCAAATATGTTGCAAATTTGCGAGGAAATTGTTTCGTTGCAAATTTTCCTTGCAATAGACATGTTTTCTTGTAGTGTTTGTTACTAGAGCAACAAATGTACTCCCTTCAAGGCAGTGTCAACAAGTTCAACTGGAGGAAAGCCTGTCTCTGTTCTGAGGCCACAAGAAGTAAGGATGTTGGGAGCTAGCTTACTTCCTCGAAGCAATGAGAAATGAAAGACTTCATGAGATTCTCGATGCTCGCATCAAAGAGGAATGTGATCAAGAGGAGGTCCTTGCAGTAGCCAAACTTGCAAGAAGGTGTCTGAACTTTAACTCAGAGCATCGCCCTACCATGAGAGAAGCCTTTACCGAACTCGATAGGATGCAATCGAAGACAAAAGGCGGCGATCAAATACAAGCACAACAAAATGGGGAAGAGCACACATACATCCAGATCGCAATACCGGAGTCTATGTCTCTCAGTTACTCTTCTCCGTATACACTCGTGGAAAACAGCTCATTCTCACCGGACTCAAAACCACTCATGACGCACAAGACACAGTGACTGGAAATGCAAAACTCTTTATCTTCACAAAGAATCTTCACGGTCTTAATACTTGTGCGTAGGGATGTTATATAGGGTTGTGAAATTTAGGGCTGACCCAGCCCATTCAATAATTTAAGAACCCTAACCCAGATGTATTATTCATAAAATGTTTAGGGCCACTTTAGGGCTGGGCTAAAGAAATAAAGGGTTTTCACAGGGTTAACCTTATTAGATATTTTTTGTTATAGAACAATGTTTTAGTGTAAGGTCAAACCCTCAATTTTTTTTTTAGATTTTTCGTTAAAATTGCTAAAAAAGTTTCTATAAAATTTCAGAAATGATTTTTTCCGTCAAAATCACAAAAAAAAAATATTTTGCCAAATCGATTTTTTTCGCCAAAATCGGAAAAATCAAGTTTTTCCGAAAAAACCCACAAAATCGAGTTTTCCCACAAAAAACCACAAAATAGAGTTTTTCCGCATAAACCGTAAAACTGGTTTTCCCGCCAAAATCGATAAATTAAGTTTTCCCACCAAAACCGAGAAACCCGAAAAATCGAGTTTTCAAGCCAAAATTGGGAAATCGAATTTTCCCGTCAAAACCGAAAAATCGAGAAATTGAGTTTTCCCGCCAAAAACGAGAAATCGGGGTTTCCCGCCAAAACCGAGAAATTAGGGTTTCCCGCCAAAACCAAGAAAACGAGTTATCCCGCCAAAACCGAGAAATCGAGTTTTCCCGAGAAATCAGGGTTTTTCAAGAAAACCGAGAAATCTTGTTTTTCGAGAAAACCGAAAAATCGGTTTTCCCGAGAAAAATGAGAAATCAGGGTTTCCCGCCAAAACCGAAAAATCGGTTTTTTCGAGAAAACCGAGAAATCGGGTTTTTCCAAGAAAACCGAGAAATCTAGTTTTCCCGAAAAAACCAAGAAATTGGGGTTTCCCGCTAAAACCGAGAAGTCGGGGTTTTCTGCCAAAACCGAAAAATCAAGTTTTCCCTAGAAAACTGAGAAATCGAGTATTCCCGAGAAAACCAAGAAATCGAGTTTTCCCGAGAAAACCGAGAAATCGAGTTTTCTGAGAAAAACGAGAAATCGGTTTTTTTCCTAGAAAACCGAGAAATCGAGTTTTCCCGAGAAAACCGAGAAATCGAGTTTTCCGAGAAAAACGAGAAATCGGTTTTTTCCTAGAAAACCGAGAAATCGAGTTTTCCCGAGAAAACCGAGAAATCGAGTTTTCCGAGAAAAACGAGAAATCGGTTTTTTCCTAGAAAACCGAGAAATCGAGTTTTCCCGAGAAAACCGAGAAATTGAGGTTTTCCGCCAAAACCGGAAAATCGAGTTTTCCAACCAAAACCGGGAAATCGAGTTTTCCGCTAAAACTGGGGAATCGAATTTTTCCGTCAAAATTTAGAAATTTTTGTTTTCTGCCAAAACCGAGAAATTGAGTTTTCTCGCCAATACCACAAAAATGAGTTTTTCTGCCAAAACCAGAAAAATAAGTTTTTCCACCAAAACCTGGAAATTGAATTTTTCTGTCCAAATCAAAAAATTAAGGTTTTCTACCAAAAACACAAAATTTTGTTTTTTTTGTTGAATTTGCAAAATCTCATTTTCCGTCAAAATTCTCAAAATAGCTAAACAGTGTTAATCATGTTAATATTATTTGCTTTTGTTTTAAAAAGATTTTATGAAATGGGTAACCCTAACCCAACCCCTTCATGCATAGACTATTAGGGTTAATATTGGGTTGGGTTAGAATAGGGTTGGGTTTATATTTTATAGGGTTGGGTTGGGCTGGGTAACCCAATACAACATCCCTACTTGTGCGAATGTACTTCATAAATTTATAAGACTTCATGTCGTAGAACAAGCGAAGCAAACCATTTGTATAACTCATTTTTATCTTTCACGTGTTTGGTCTATACACATGATTCACCTCTGTTTAAGAGAAAAAGATACAAAACAAAATATAGCTAGCTTGTTTATTTCTACGTTACTGGGTGAAAAAAACAAAACTCAATACACACTGAAAAAAGCATTAATTTCTACGTTATTTAGGATAGTTCTAAGTTAATAATTTCCAAAACTGAGTAACGCACTAATGGCCTGACTGACTATCCACTGGTAACCTTTTCTTGCAGCAGAATCTCATAGCTAAACTCACTTCACATAATAAAACTGTAGAAGACATTTACCCGGAACATAAATGCATTATAGGTTGAAATCTCTGGTAACTTCTTTCCTTACAAACAACTGTCACTGTTAGCAGTTGCTCTTTAGTGCCTTACGCTTCCACTTTGATATGGGATCAAGGTCTTGCTCACTGTTGGACCACACTCAGACGTTCCATGATATTAGTCGGCTATAGCACACAAAATAATTATCAAAGAGCGTTAATATATGCAACCATAGTGAAATATGCTAATTCCCACTCTTATAATTTTATGTACACAAGCCAGGCAAGACTGTAGGAGAATTCATCAAAATGAAGAGGCGAAGTTACTTGTATGTGAAATTAGTAAAGCAGATATTGATGATAACCCAAGTGCATCCCATGGCTTTTTTTTTGCTATTTACTTCTCACCATGCAACAATCAAACAATTGACTATAATAATTTTGTGCATACAGAAAGATTCTATCAACTCTTAAATATTTCTAGAAAAATATTATTTGTGAATTGCTTTCCTAATACCTGATGATCTGTTTTTGGTTTGCCCGACCAAAAGCCACATTCTTCTAAGCTAATGACTGATATAGGAATTGGCTGATCTATTTTTTTATTTATTTATTACAGAGAGTGCAAAAGAACCTTGCTGTTATGAACAAGAATGTGAGTGGTGGTTGTTCTTCCATGTCAATGCTCTTGTTAGTGCTTGGGATCGCTGGTCTTGCTGTTGCTGGTTAAGTATTTGTAATCCCAAAATTAGAGAGACTCTGCGTGAATGGTCTCAGTATATCTCCTGATCCCACATTTTGCGCTTGTGCTTTTCTTTTCTCCTGTTGTGATAACCCTCAATAAATATTATATCATGTGTGCAGTGTTTTCACAATTTTTGTCTTCATTAAGATTAAAGAAAATGTTTGTAAGATATAAACGAAGAAACTCGTCTGAAAAATACTTCTGAGAATAGTAAGAATGAAGGGTTCAGATGAAAGAGGCTAACACAAAACTTTTCATTATGGTCTCATTTGGTTAAAAGGCTGTTTCTTTTTTTGGGGTGAGAACTCAGTCTTCAAAATCTGCCGAGTTCTCTAGCAGATAGTTTGCAGCCAATTCCTCGTTACGGTCACACGCAAGGAAGGCTTCTATGACCAATGCTCTATCAAATCCCATTGCCTCCAGCTGTGATAAAAAAAAAACAAGTTTTAGGCAAGAGTTAGAACAGATGAACATCATGATATTCAGACTGTTATAATGGTGATGATGATGATGAATGGTTATGTGTGCGTACACGTTGAATCGCTTCTTGCTCTGCAGGGGTAACATTAACTGCATGAGGCATTTCTTGCTCCGGTTGGTCCAAAATATCCATATCCCTGAGAGTTTTGCATAACCAATAAGAGGCATAGGATCACATATAGATCCGACTCAGCCAGTGGCCAAACTGAAGAAAACTACTCACCCGTCAGATCCTTCATAAGGCTCGTTGATTAGCTGAAGAAATTCGGCTTGGTTCTCTTGAATAAGCCTCAGAAGTTGGGGGTTCTGCTTTCCAAGCTCTTGAAGCATAGGCTGTAACAGAAACAGAGATGAGATTTCTCACAAGGAATAAAAAGATCAAGCTACTAGTTTCTGGACCCAAAAGCAAGCACTATAGAGAAAGGTAAAAGGCTATCTTACCTGCAGAATCTGGGGGTTGGAATTGACCATTGTTCGTAATTGTTGGAACTAAAACAAATACAAATGCAACAAGATTACTTAATGAGGAAGCTGCGTAAATGATATTAAAGCAAATATCATATCGGAGTAGGTTAGAATCTACGTCCCTAAAGGTGACAAAACAGACTTCTAACAAATCTAGCTACCAAGTTTCTAATCCTAATCTCACAAATGAAAAGGAGGGACAAGGATAGAATGAAAACCTGATCATTGTTTCTGAGGAATTCAAGCGTTCCAAGATCTCCAGCACCAGCTTCTGCTTCCTGGAATAATTAAAAAAAAAAAAATTCACGGGAACTCAACTCCAATAAGCTCTTTTCGATGCACAAAAATATCAAGCTCTTACTTGAGGAAACAAATCCAAAGGAGATGAATTAGGTCCTCCAGAGGTAGGAGGAGGCGCAAGGTCTGCACCAGATCCTACTCCCGATATGTTAGTTAACGGAACAGCTTCTCTTTCAGGAATCCCCTGAAAAAAAACAAAACAAATTTTAGCAGTTTCATTCCCTTACAACATTCATAAGACACTGTTAGAGAGGAGGGGCATACAGAGTATAGATAATCAACTGCTCTCTCAGGGTTGTTATAAGCTGCACGAAGTGCACGAGTAACCGTTTCTTTGTCCCAGCTGCCTCCACCCATTTCCATTATTTGTTGAACCATTTGCTCAGTATTACCGCCACTAGCTAAAGTTGAAGCAGCCTGAGCATTGGTGTCACTTTGTGCCCTAAATATACAATTAAACCGTTTAAAGGCCATAGAGTTATCTTAAAATCCTCAAAAATACAAATTCAAGTCACGAATAAAACTTACGCTGGTTGTTCTTGAGCAAGAGGGGAATTTGAAGCTGGAACAGGTATAGACTGGGTTGTTAACGGAGCTGCAGGCTGGTTGATAGGTACAAGTGTGTATTAAAGCGAAGGAATCCAAATGATGATTGCATAACAGCCAGAGAAGAAGGGATGTGTAAGAAAATTACCATAGCTGAAGCTGTGGTGGATGTAGCCGTGGAAGTAGGCTGTAAGATAAGAAAAAAAAGTATTTCCACTGAGAACACTGGACCAATCAAGTGATGTGCAACAACAACATGAGAAAATAAGAAGCATGTTTACCAGAGCTGAAGACGAACCACCTGAACTTGCAGTTTTGCTCTATCAATTTCAAAAGACAAGGTACGGAGATTGTCACATCGACACAAAAGAATCTAACTTGATAACAAACAAGAAAAAAGTAAGTACCTTGCTAAGCATAACAACAAGAAAACCTTCTTCGGTAACCTGATTCTCCACCAAAGTAGTCTCATCTTTCAAAACCTTCCCATTGTGAATCAACAGCTGCTGCCCACATGGATAGTTGTCTTTGCTCTGCGAATCTTCAATATTCTTTTTCACCGCCATTATCTTTCAAAAACCAAACACACAAACATAAACAACCAATACACAAACAACAT
This sequence comes from Raphanus sativus, assembly GCF_000801105.2. Taxonomy (NCBI): domain Eukaryota; kingdom Viridiplantae; phylum Streptophyta; class Magnoliopsida; order Brassicales; family Brassicaceae; genus Raphanus; species Raphanus sativus. The sequence goes on along the minus strand of NC_079516.1, from coordinate 38,310,582 downwards.
CATATACACCTCCACTCAACAAGACCAATCGAGAAACCTGAAATTCTGAATCTAGCATTTCAAAAGCTGTTCATCAAGTCGTGTATTACAATAAATTGGTATTGCAGAACCTATCTAAAGTTACTGACTTTACATACAAAATTACATGTAGTAGATCTGAACGAATGGAGACAAGGACTGACCGTGTCGGTGGGCAGAACCCTGATTTCAAAATGGCTACCCTTGAGAGTCTTGACGGTGAGCTTCATTTCGACGAATTAAACCAGGCGGCGTCGGGGGAGTCCGGCGAGGGAGCGAGAGATTACAGAAAGTGACCTAAAAGAGGGTTCTTTCTTCCAACAACTCTGCCAGAAAAACAGTCGCAATCAACCGAGCGTTTCGGATTTTAAAACGCGACAAGGGCGACCCCACGTGAATCCAAGTCCCATCGCACGTGACACACGCCCCTGAGGCCCTGACATACATGTAAAAATATCTCCCTTAATTTTCCATTTTTCATTTCAAACATTTTTTCAGTAAAACCCCTGTTAAAAATAAAATAAAAAACAATTTAACTTTTGTTGTAAACCATCCGGTTTAAGAATGTTTATAACCGACTTTGTATTAAACCGGTCATCCTTATGTGGATTGTGCCTTGTCTTATTTTAGTTTAATGATGACGACTTCTCTTAATGTTTAAGAGAGTCCCACATTGCTTATGAGACTTGTAATAGACGGTCTAAACTCCATATATAAGGAGCCTCTTGTCTTTGATATTAAATAACACAACAACACTTTTACATCTTATTTACAACACGTTATCAGCACGAGACTCTAAACCCTAGCTAAAATCCAACAACCACAAAAACCCTAATTTCAGCCGCAACTTCAAACCACCATATCTCCCTAACCGTAAGGATCCAGACGACGAGTAATATATCAAATTGAAGCTCTTGACGAGATGAATCCAGCGCCGCAGACCACGCATCAATCCGACTCCAGACGCGCCGTCACCTCCCAGTGCAAGCCGCGCCGTCAAAGATCATCCAAAACCCTAATAGCCGCCAACTCCTTATATCTCTTAATTTCGATATCTATTGTTCTTAGATCTCATACTAATCCAACTTTGAAACTTTCATTGTTGATTATTCAAGGTTTCTAAAAGAGGAACCAAGGAGAAAAGATCGGCAAAGATTAAGGTAAGATCTCAAAAACCCTAATCTTTACTTGTGGTTCAAGCAATTCGGATTTCAAACTTCTCTTCATCTTAAATCCGATTTTAAAAAAAAAATTGCGATTTGATTTGGTTGATTTTAGTTATTGTTTATTTTAAAATCGAAACCCTAAACCCTAAAATATAAAGCATGTGATTACATGACTTTTGTTTTGAATGGACAACAAGTGATACCCCTTTAAGGATGACACGCTATATGTCCAAACAAAACATAAGGTTAATGTTTTCCACATCTTTTGGTCGATGATGCACACCATAGTGTGGCTAGACCATGATTTTCTTTTAGGTCAATGATGCATACCAATAGGTATGACTAGACCATATGAAGTAAAGGTCGATGATACGTACTCTTAAGTACGATTAGACCATAAAACAAAATCAATGGTCGATGATGTTCACCCTCAGGTGCAACTAGATTTTTCACCTATGATTCACGGTGATCATCCACGATGATCCGCGTTGATCTATGATCCATGATGATCTTCGATGATCCGCGATGATCTACGATGATCAGTGATCCAAGGTGATCCACGGTGATCCTCGATGATCCACAGTGATCCACAATCACCGGTGATGGATGATGCGCACCACAGTGCAGCTAAATCACGACCCGTTTTATTTGGTCGAGGAAGTGTACCGAATGGTACTACTAGACCATTAAACCGCATGGGGCGATGTAGCATACCATATGGTATGGCTAGACCATGCACTCGTCCATCCTACTATTTTCAAGGGATTTATAAATCAAACAAGTTGATTAAGAGATGGATGAGTTATGAGAAAAATAAATTTCTAAAAGAATGCAAACTGGCTGTGTGGCCCTCTTATTTGTTTGATGGCCGTGTGATCCTGATTGAATAATAGCCGTAAGGCATTGATCACACACACAAGCCATATGGCTTATTGTTTACATACTGGCCGAGTGCCTTTTATTTCTTGGATAGCCAATGGCATCAGAAATTGTATGTACGAACACAAATCATTTTGATATGATTCAGATGTCGAGACTCCATCACTCGGATTACCCAGCCCTTGATCTCAATGGAGACAATTACCTTGATTGGGCGATGAACACTTCAGCCGATTTAAAGTCTAAAGGACTTGGGAAGTGTATCAAATACGGCAATGATACCCTTGCATATGAAAAGCGTAGAGCTGTTTTGATAATGAGAAAGCATCTCGTGAAGGATCTGTATGATGAGTGCAGTTACATCAACGATCCTTACGATCTCTGGTCGAGATTGAACATCATGTTCTTGGAGCCATTACTAGATGAGTCCATGAAAGAATGGAAGACTCTGAGGTTCCAGGATTATGAATCCGTGGATGACTATCACTTTGATCTTATGAGAATCACCTATAGTCTTAAACTATGTGGTGAAGTGATAACAAACTATGACTTGTTAAGCAAGACTCGTGACACGATACATTCAAAGGAAGTGTTGTTATCACAGAAGGCTAAAGGTTTCACAACCTATTACGACCTTCTCTCATACCTTTCAGCTCTTGAGGAAAAGAAGCAGAAAAGGAAAGTCAACCTCGACAAACTCGACTATGTTATGGAGATAAGTGCCGAGTATCAATGTGAGATGATATACGGTGATGCTGAGGAAGCTAAGAAAAGAAAATTCGGGTGGACTCATATAGATGATGAGATTGGTTTATTCATTGAATAGAAAACCAAATGTGAGCCACGTCCAAGATGTTATTATGGACTAGCCGGCTATTGTTTAAGCCTTTTGACATTCTGATTTCATACTTATGATTTGGTGTTTTCTTTTAAATATAATTTGTCATTGAAATTTCATAGCATTAATAAAAGTTTTTCTTTTATCTTGATTGATTTGCTTGAAAAATATTTTTGATTGACAAATGAGAATGAAAACTCGAGAAGGGTATGTCTAGACCACCACGCCTAAGGCATGGCCTTAAGAGGCACGAAATTTATCACCTAAGACCCATTGAGAGAGACCCAAAATCCCCACTGGCCGTGGACAAGGATACCACAATAACCGTGGTTGTAGATCCAATCATGGCCGAAGAGGGAGTAAAGGTCGAAATGGCATTACAAGCCACATCAAAATGGTTTCTATAATAAACCAATGGGCAAAGCAAAAGGAAATGTCCCTTTAGCTTATGAAAATCGCCAAAGGCATATATATAAGAGAGGTCGAGACTACATTCTCCCTACTGATCTAATACTATGCTAAGGATCAGTGTGATAAGGCATAAAAGCCTAGGTAACCAGTAAGGTTCACCAACGAATTTATACACTTTATGGTATGACCGGATTAGCCATCCTGGTCCGAAATTGATGCAAAGTTTAAAATTACTAAGGCACAAAGAGTTATCCCATAAGATCTCATGTTGTGAAACATGTACACAAGGGAAACTCAGTAGGCTTCATTGTTCCAAGCAACACGAAAGTATAATCTGATCATGAGGGTAGTGAGGACAAAACCTGTGATCATGACCATACCACAAATTCGTGTAACATGGTCTAAAACCATGCTGGCCATCCAAGCATTACGTTTAAGTGAGGACAAACAAAACTTATTTTATAGCATGTTCATGAGGGGGAGAATAAACACTCCGTGTGGTCCATGACCATACTATAAAACCCGAACATGATAAGCCTGGCCAAAGGCCATAAGGCATTATAGCTTGGCCGTATAAGGCATAACCTATAAGGTTGAGACTTCAAAAGTCTATAAGCTTGGGTAAACCACAAGAATACATGTATGAAAGATAAGATACATCAGGCCATATAAAGTGAGCATAGATATTCTCGTCTAAAGATGAAAAAGGGTCATAATCCAGATATAGACCATCCTAAGAGTTTATGAATAAACCACCACATACCTATGTGCCATCTAGGATGGAATACCTCATCTAAGAATGAGATGAAAATCGGGAATATATGTTGGATAAGAGAACATGATCTTTCTCCCACGAATTCAATGAGACCATGAGCCAAACAAAGGTGATCATATTGTGGCCAAGGTACACGGATTACATACAAGATGAATCCGACTATCCAACATCATGGAGAAAGCTATAAGCTGGTAAATAGAAAGTGAAAGTGGAATGGTTTTAACCATCCAAGTCTTGGCAAAGATCCACGGACCAGATATATATGTACTGGACGTCCATAGACAAAGAAAGAATGATAGCCAGACAGACTCGAAAGAATGACTAAGTCATACCATCTTAGCACCACTATATAAATGTCCTAGAAGAGACATAATCAAGTTGCTGTAAAAGTCTATACAAGATAGACCAGAATGTTCCATATATAATGAACCACGGATAGAAAAGTTAAGGTGCTCATAATGATAGATCCGGGTTCATGAAAGAGAAACCATACTAGACAATGAGATAAGACCGGCCGGTCCTAAGGTACGGTATCATACAATGTAGCCTTGCAAACTACAAAGTATTCAATGATCCTGATAATAATAAAATCTCAATCGATTGTATCATGTCTAGAACGCGATAGAACGCGATGGAACATTATATAAGGTGTCGACACATACACACACTCATAAGTGATAAAGAGAAATCACTTGAGCATAAGAGATATGCGAGGATCACTAACCCACGTAAGAGTACTCATCATAGAGAAATGAATGGGACGTGGAGTTATAGTAAAGAATGTATATGATGGGCGTATTGGCCAAATACATAAGATAGACGCCATCTAACCAGTGAACAGATGAGTCTTGTGAGGAAAAGAAAATCGTGAGCTGTAGAACATGAAAGTACAGACAAGTGGTCGTACATGTTCCTACATAAAGCATTCAAAAGGAATAGCTTGATCACACAAGGATACCCACAGGGACTAAGGAACAAGGAAATGAATTCCTAGGTGGTGAATGCTACTACCCAATATCGAAATTAATAAAGATTTGGACATCTAAGGAAGATGTAGTAGACATTGGATATATCACTGGATATAAAGGTAACATAAGATATCTTGAGAAATGAGAAAGAAATTCTCATAGAACAACATCGTTCCTGCGTTGTTCATGGACTGAAATGCAGCTGCATACGTGTATGTACACACGATATGATAAGACTAAGTGATGCTTAGTAGAAAGTTCTATAAGAACGTTTCAGATCAGTCCATATAGTAGTCAATATATTCCTTGTGTTTATACTTAAAGAAAGGATGATTAAGATGATTGATTCTTGGAAAGGCTATGAAGAGACTACGATGATCTATAGTAGAGATCATTAGCCGTATATGAAGGTTGGAATCTATGATCCAACGTACCAAGAATAGATTGATCAAATGGTCTGAGAATCCATCAGATTCACGACCAAAGGGAACCATACCGACTAGGATCATGTCCGACCTAGTTCGACCTTAATCATCATTGGTCCCGACCAATCCATCCCGTCCAGCTTGTTCCGACCAGTTCCTCTAGGTCTTAAATCCGACCTAAACCATCCAAGTGAGAGGAACGTCCTATTGACCAAAAAGTGGCTTAGTTTTGATTAAACTTCAAACTATAACACAATAGCCACTTCATGAACAGACCGTGGACATATACTAAAAGTTCATAAAGAGTTTTGGTCAAAGGATATGAATAAGATATATAGTGGACAAGAACATAATCCGGATGGATTATGGATGATGTCATGATCCGGACAGATCATGGACATACAAAGACATTCATGGTCGAATTTATCTAAGAGAGATAAACCACATGATCCAAATGGACCATGAATATCATGAAAGCATTTTGCTGATGCAGGTTACTAATCCGACCCACACAGTGCTAAGTCCCAAACTGGTTATGTTTTCACATATGGAGGCACGACCATTTCATGGAGATCAGCCAAGCAGATGATATCAGCCACATCATCTAATTACTCAGACATATTGGCGATCCATGAAGCAAGTAGGGAGTGTGTCTGATTAAGACTCATGACACACCATATTCAGACAGCATGTGGGATCACAGATGGTAAGAATGGGCCGACCATTCTTTATGAAGACAATGCGGCCTGCATAGCTCAGCTCAAAGATGGATACATCAAGGGTGACAAGACCAAAAACGTCTCCCAAGTTTTCTTCACCCATGATCTACAGAAAGAAGGAGAGGTCAAGGTACTCCAAGTCAGATCCAGCGAGAACTCAGCTGACCTCTTCACTAAGGCATTACCAACTTACACGTTCAGGAAGCTTATGCAGCAGACTGGTATGCGTTCACTGGGAGACCTTCAGTAATGTTCACTTCAGAGGGAGTAATGCGGCTGTACTCTTTTTCCTATCCATGACTTCCCGTTTTTACCACATTGGGTTTTTGGGTTTACCATGGAAAGGTTTTAACGAGGCAGTATACCAAACGCATTACAAGCCCTAAATGGTTATGGCATTCAGGGGGAGTGTTATAAACCATCCGGTTTAAGAATGCTTATAACCGACTTTGTATTAAACCGGCCATCCTTATCTGGATTGGACCTTATCTTATTTTAGTTTAATGATGGCGACTTCTCATGTTTAAGAGAGTCTTACATTGATTATGAGACTTGTAATAGACGGTCTAAACTCCATATATAAGGAACCTCTTGTTTTTGATATTAAATAACACAACAACACCTTTACATCTTATTTCCAACAACTCTTCATATTTAATTAATCGACAATTATATAAATATCCAAATCTGTGAAAAGCAATGAAATTTAAGATATGTATTTTTATTTTATTTCAATATATTTCAACCTGATTTATTTAACAAAAATATTTTTTTTTCACAAGACAGTTGGAATTTAGGAGAACTGAAATATTTATTTTACAAATGGACCAATAAAGGCCAAGCGCGAGATAACAGCAACACACGAGATTCTATTTATAGTCGAATGATAATAGATCTTTTTTTTTTTTTTTACATATTCAAGATTCATGAAAAGCTTTTCAGAATCATTAGTAGATTTTATTAAGCTCAGAACTCACGGTCAGGGAAGAGAATCGGAGCAACGAGTGACCAGATGAAGAGACCAGCAGTGGCCCAGCTGGTCACAACACGAACCCATACAGACGGCCACCCAACATCGACCAGTTTACCACTTTCACCAACTGAAGTTGACCAGCCAGTTAAGAGCATTGCAGAGTACATGCTCGCGAGGGAGAAGATAATGTGGAAGAATGCGTATGAGTATGTCACTGGCTTCTTCTGCTCCTTCTCTTCCTTTTCTTCTGCTTTCCCGTCTAGTGGAAGCAGAGGTTTCTCTGAACATTTTCAACAAAAAGGAAAACCCGTTAAACAAGGTTTCGTTACTCGGGTGTTCAAACCGGTCTGTGGACACATACCTGCACGGGGAGAATCAGGAGAGGAGAGAAGCGTAGTGGACGAACCAGCACGAACCGCGGAATAAACGACAGAGAGAACAGTTGTGAGTAACCCAAAGGTCATGGTCCCCGTTGAAACAGCTTTGGAGTGTTTGTGGAGACCGTTGCATTCGTAATCTCGGGGCTCACTTGCAAGTCCACTGTAGCAGAGGTACATGCAGTAGAAAGATATAACTGACGCTGGCAAAATGCTTCCACCGACCTGCAAAACAAAAGGTTAATTCTGACTCCAAAGGAGCCTGAAGATGATGAGATCAACAAGAAACTAAAGGTTTTAGAAAGTCAAAAACTTACAGCGGGGTGCAAAACCACAACAGCAAAGACAAATACAAATATCAGAGTCATGACAATGAAGAAAGTGTTGAGCCCGCAATCGTGTCCAGATGGAGTAAACCAGTGGAAGAGAAGTCCAGAGAAGACGAACGTTGCCAAGTAACATACAAGAGAAACAACGAGCAACGCAGCATACCTAAATATTAAAACCTAGATTAGCAGCAGTGGCATAAACTAAGTCAAGTCACATATGATGGCAGAGATATATATATAATACTAACCAGAACTGCTCGTCGTAGCCAACCCATGTGTCATTCCAACCATGAACGAAATCCAAAAGAAGCACAACTTGAACAAGAAGAAAAAATCCAGCACCAAACTTTGACATGGACTCTGACAAAAAGATGTTAAAATTGATTCTCATTAGTTCCAAGTTAATCACCTCACCAGGAACAAAATAAAGAAGATATGATTTACCATAAAAGCTGATGATTTCATTGGGAAGGAAGAACATTAAGATAACCAAAATGAACCAGGAGATAACTTTCATCATCCAACCACCGTGGTGAATACCATCACGAGGGTCTTTCTGAGTCTTGACACCAATCATCATAACCGATAGAATTGAGAAAAAGACGAAATTGCCTAAGCTGACACGCAAGACAGCATCAGTCTCAAACCATTCCCGATCGGGTGTCTTGTGAAAATGGTTAATCCCTGCACAAAAAAAAAATGTCAATTTATCAGCCATAAGCTAAAAAGGTTATTACAATGACAGAAGAAAAAAAGAAACTTACAAGGGAGCTTCTCCATGAGAGGAGCAGCAACTTCACGGAGAATCCATGAAACGATTAAAGAAAGTGCAAAGAGACCACAGTAAGCAATCCTAGCGGAACGTCTGCTGATACTAGAGACAACAGTACGGCAAGCATCGCATGCACAAGCAGCACAGCACGATGCGAGACAAGAAGCTGCCCACATCTCTTTTTTATTTATTCCTCTTCCTCTAAGATGATCAAAGGGTTGGTTTTTTTTTTTCAATACTGAGAAGAAACACACACAAAAGATACATATCAGCAAACAACGTTCAGTCTCATCTTAATTAATCATTACCAATACAATCCCTAATTTCTAAATTAAAATTGAAATTCGATGAAATAAGGTGACTTTTCCCCCAAATTGGAGACGGAATCAAAAATTGAAATTCTAAACTTTACCCAAAGAAGCTGCTTTTTAGTGATCGGATGTGAGCTGTGCAAGAAAAGAAACAAACCCCAAAATCGAATCAAAATACCTTTGGCTATCAATCGATCAAACTTTGAGCAGCTTTTCCTCTCCTTGAAAAGTTTTGTTCTTATTATTATACTCGCTGCTAACAAGGACTTGGTATTAAATTATTAATCAACGTTTCCAATTTGACGACGATGACCTCTCAGAATAAGCCCACTAATTGCCCAAGGCCCAATATTTTTAAAAAGAAATTTCTTTTTTTTTCTTATAAAAGGAGTGGAAGCCAAACACGCATAATCATTTTTTTTCCTCTCCTTTTTTTTTTCTTTCTTTTTTTGTATATAAAAAATCCCTAAATTTCCGTCGTATGTAACGGAATAAATAAAACAGCGTACGGCGTCATCCGGCAAATCTCCCCCCGCTCGAGCCATCCATCAAGCCACGGAGGAGAGACAGACTCATCGCTTCCCCTCCATTATAGAAAACCTTTCCGGAGATTCATCGTCTAGCTACGCACTCATTTCCTGGTGGTCGGATTCGCGTGTCAACGGAGCTGGAAGCAGCAATAGCTTTTTTTTTTCTTCTTCTCCACCTCTCTTCCTCTTTTCACAGGTTCGTTTATATTTTGAATCCTTATATTTGATCGCCTCGTCTCCTCGAATCTCTCTTTATCCAATGTTCATTGACTACCCGCTCGTTGTTTTGATCGATGCAAAGAATTGATTGAATCAAGCTTGGTTTGTACCTGTGTTGCTAATTCAAAAGACTAATCTCTTTTCCAAATTGATTAATCTCCTGGGGATAGATAGATAGATCATAGATTTGATATGTTCGTTAGCTTGCTGTTTCTCATTGACATTAAAATGATCTAGAAATTCGAAATTATTGGTAGCTCTATAAAATGGCTTTATGATTGACAATTTACATGGATCTTTCTCCTCGTATCAATTTTGTAGGTGTTTGATTATCTATCAAAAAGCCATGGTTCTTGACGGGATGGTGTCTTCACCATCAAGGAGAACACAGTCTCTAAAGAAGCAGTGGGAAGATTTGGGTAGCTGCTCCACCGTTGTCAACAGGCATCGATATCTCTTGACTGCTTTGCTTCTTTTGGCCTTTCTCTGCACTGTTTATCTTTACTTTGCTGTCACTTTAGGCGCTAGCCACTCCTCCTGCTATGGCTTGACCGGTAAAGCCAAGGCAATGTGTCAATTGCAAGCTATCTCCAAAGGGAAGCTGAAATTTTTCTAGAGTGTGAGAGAGAGAGAACCGAACCTCCGTGATGGCTCTTTGCCCTACTACTACATTCTTTTTTTTTGTTTTTATTGATTCTATTTGTGACATTTGTGTGTATTATAATATTATTACATGGTGAAAAATACCAGAGATTTATAATCGGAAACATAATTCATTTTGTTCATGAATGAAAAGAAAAATGAAGTTTCTTACAGGTTTTTATCATTGAGGAACCACCGGTTTGGAGATACATTTAGCATTGAGGATGGAACAGTCCTCGTACACTCTCCTATATGATTATGTTTTCTTGATTTGCATGGCTTGAGCAGCCTTTATCATCTTCTTCATTGTTAAGGAAATGTAGTTTTAGATCTTCAGGTGATGAACTAATCCTCTCCAGCTCAATAGAAATCTCTCTCATGTTTGGCCGCTTCCTTCCTTTCTGGCTTAGACACCTTCTAGCGAGTTCTGCGACTGCCATCACTTGGTCCATCTTGCCTTCCTCTTTGATCCGATCATCAATGATGTCCACCACTCTGTTTTCTTTCATGGCCTCAATGAAATCAGTTGCCAATCCTCTTCCTTCTTCAGACCGGACACGAGATAGTGGTTTTTCACCCGTCATGAGCTCCACCAGGACAACCCCAAAACTATAAACATCGCTCTTGTCAGTGTATTGGCTCGACAAGAAGTATTCCGGATCCATGTACCCAAAAGACCCTGCAACTAGTGTTGTCAAGTGAGTTTGATCTACTGCTACAGATCTTGAAGTTCCGAAATCAGACACCTTGGCTCTGTATTTCTCATCCAACAGTATATTGGTAGTCTTGATATCTCTGTGGTATATCGGAAACGATGCAGCTGAGTGCATGTATGAAAGTGCTCCCGCAATCTCTACAGCTATTCGAAGACGCACTTCCCAAGTCATCTTGTAATCATCAGATTCATCATGAAGACGCTTGAACAGATCTCCATTGGGAATATACTCGTAAACTAGGATCGGAACTTCAGTCTCCAAGCAACATCCCAACAGTTTCACAATGTTCCTATGGTTAATCTGCGAGAGAAGTGCTACTTCATTGATAAACTCTTGCATCTTATCTTCATCCACAAGTTTGGATCTCTTAACCGCGACGATCCTGCCATCCACCAGCATACCTTTGTACACAGTTCCTTGACCTCCTTGCCCAAGCACCCTCTTCACGCTGAAGTTATCAGTGGCTTTCTCCAACTCTTTTGAGGTAAATATCCTCGACATATCTACACTTCCATCGTTTGTAGTAGTTAGTTGTTGTTTCAACAACAAGCCTCCATTACGTCTGAAGAACTTCCTGCCACGAATGATCCTCCTTCGCTTCCTTATAACTACGAACAACCAGAAGATCCCACCAACTAAAAACAAGAGTCCCAACACACCTATCAGAACCCCTGCACAACAACAAAGAAAAACATAAGTAACACTAATTTCTCTTCTGTCTTGTAGTCACAAGATGCATTGGAACTCACCTTCCAGCACGAAGGACTTCCCCGGCTTGGTTATCATGGGCTTGGGCTTGCACGTGTACATTGATCCACGCATGTTCTCACAAATGCCTTCTTTACAGACATCGGGTTCTTTGCACATATCAGCTTCTACACAACCCCCTCGAAGGTATGGATTCCCTGTGAAGCCAATGGGGCAATAGCAGTTCCTGTAACTCATCTCGTAGAAGTAACCATACTCACAAAGACATCTCGTGTCCGAGTCGTAAGATCCGTAGCGAGTAAGATTCCTGCAACCTAAAGGGTTTCTAAAGCGAGAATCAGAAGTACCAAAGTACCAACCTAGCTCCACCACCGCATAGCCACCAGCATGGAACTGTTCTGGCGCAGTGACATTTGAGGGTGAATATCTTTTGTCAGTCAAGAAGGAAACTCTGCAGCCTTCTCCTCCTGTGACATCTATGACTTGTGGACGCTCCAATGGTATTCTAGTCTGGCAGCATTTGTAGCCGTCACAGATTGAGTCTGATACTTGTTGACCACTCAAGCTTTCTTTGCAGCTAGATCCGCAACCCAAGGTCTCTGATTCGAGATCCGTCATCAAGGCCTTTGTACCGCAGCCAACCGCCACAAGGCGGTTATTGTCTGTGATGAAGTAAGGGCTGCCTTTGCCTGTGACGTTCAAATCTGGTCGTGACTTTTTGAGTCCTTGACTCGTGTTACTACTTGAACAACCAAACGAAGTCACAGGACCTTTGATTAGAACAACACCGTATGGTTTATCTCCATCTGGAAGAGAGATGTTGACCAATTCAGTATTGATCCTTGAGAGAAACGGAACAGGTGTTCCGGAAGAAGTGGTGGTGTTGCAGACAACCTCGTACCAGTTGTTGAGATAGCAATCCTTCCCGCCGATTCCAAAAGGGAACGGGATCGAGATTCCTCCACAGGTTTTGCTACATGAAGTTGTAGAGTTACCGTTTTGAGATGTTGCTGCTGATGAGCCATTGATGAGAAAAGTAAGGACAGACGCTGCAATACATATCAAGTTGTAAGTCTTTGTCTTCATAATTTCTTTTTTTTTTTGTTTCTTTGATTTGATCAATCTCAATATATTCAAGAACCAATAAGTTTAGAAACAAGTGTGAAGCAATTTACAAAGCATAGAAAAACAGGTCAACATGCCATGAGGGCTTTATATATTGAATTTTTTTTCTTTGATCAAAATATATTGAATTAATAACTTAAGGTTGGAATATAAGAATCCAGTCTTTATTTTCCATACCATATGAAAGTAGACCCATGTTATATCATTTGACCATCGTCACCATGTTCTTTCAGGATACAAAACAAAGTTGACCAGTAAAACGTTAACTAAAAAGTCAATGAATCCGTGACCAGTCAAACGTTATGAAGGTAGTGGCCGTCACATGGATAACGAATGGATAACGTGAATATTCAATAATACTTAATGCCAACATGAAAATAAATATGTGTGCGCTATTACATAAATCAAACATTTACTTTTCCATCATGAGGGTAAATATACATTTGCAGTGTTTTTAAGTCGATCAAATCATCACCACGTTCGTAGAGGAACCAGAGGATCAGCATCAGACGTTGGTGATGCACTACTAAACATGGAGGCTGGAGCAGTCACTTCAAACTCCCGAGTCTCATCAACGTTAAGTTGCATGGTTTCATCCTCTTCGTCATCCTCTTCCTCAATATTAACCTCTGAATCATGAGTTGCTGAACGAATCCTCTCAAGCTCAATCCAAGCCTCTCTCATGTTTGGCCTCTTCTTCCCTTTTCGGTTTAAACATCTCCTAGCTAGTTTCGCCACTGCCATCACTTGGTCCAGATTGCTTTCGTCTTTGATCCGAACATCAACTCTGTTCAGAAATGTGTTCTCCTTCACGGCATTAACAAAATGAGCTGCAAACCCTCTGTTGTCTTCGGACCAGACACGTGAGGATGGCTTTTCTCCGGTCAAAAGCTCCACAAGGACGATTCCAAAACTATAAACATCACTTTTCTCTGTAAACTTGCTTGATTGAAAGTACTCTGGATCCACATATCCAAAAGTACCTGCAACCTGAGTCGTCAAGTGAGTTTGATCAATAGTTACCGATCATCAGACTCATCATGATGATGAAGACGCTTGCACAAGTCTCCATTTGGAAGAAACTCATAAACCAAGACCGGAACTTCTGTCTCAAGACAACATCCCAAGAGTTTGACGATGTTTCTGTGGTTGATTTGTGAGAGAACAACGACTTCATTGATGAACTCCTCTACCTTGTCTTCGTCCATGGCTTTGGATCTCTTCACTGCGACGATCTTACCGTCGACGAGCATTCCCTTGTACACAGTCCCCTGACCTCCTTGCCCAAGAATACGATTCTTGTTGAAGTTGTCAGTAGCTTTCTCCAACTCATTCGAGCTAAATATCCTCGACATCTCTACATTACCTTCTTTTCTAGCTAACTGCTGTTTCAGCAGCATACCTCCATTACGTCTGAAGAACTTTCTCTTTCGGATAATCCTCTTCCGCTTCTTAACAAACTTGTACAACCCAAAAACTCCAAAGGCGAAAACCAATAGTGCCGAACCTATAAGAACACCTATACCAACAACAAAATACTAAAATATAAAGAACAAAACTATCATATATATTAGGCCTGCGGTTTTAAACCAAACCGATCAAGCCGAACCGAACCAAAATTTTCGGTTTTCGATTATGGTATTGATTTCAGTTTGGTTCAGAATGGTTTTAAAAATTAGTTCAGTTTTCCGTTCGGTTTGGTTCTTTTTTTTTGAAAAATATGAAAATATCCGAAATAACCGAAATTATACGAAAATCTAAACCGAAACAAAAAAATCAGTTAATTCGGAAGTAAAATTAAAAACTAAAAATAACTTGAAAACCAATTTTTTCGGTTCACTTTGGTAGGATTGTGGCCGACAGAATAAACCGAAAATCCCTGATCGGAATAAACCGAATTATCCGAACTGGCAGGGTTACTATATATCCTTCACAAAACGGTCAAGTTTACCTTGAATCACTGGCTTGAGCTTCTCTGGTTTCTGGGTCTCGCATATGAACCCACCAACTATATTTTTACAAATTCGGTTGCCACACTTTTTGCGTGTTTCTTCTCGTTTGCATCTATCAATGACTACAATTTTGAATCCATCGTTAGAAACATACAAAATATAAGACTAATAAAGCAGAATATCTCTTACCTACACAACCACCTGGAAGGAATGGGTTCCCTGTGTAACCCATAATGTTACAATAGCAATTACTATAGCTGAAACCAGAGAAGTAGCCGTACGAACAAAGGCAACTCGTCTCGCTCGTGTAGACACCATTTCCATCTGACACGTTTTTACAGCCTACTGGGCTTGGAACACGAGAATCCGAAGTATCAAAGAACCATCCTAGCTCTACCACTGCGTACCCATCACTATGAAACTGTTCTGGCTCTGTAACATTCAAACTGGGATACTTCTCGCTTGTCAGAAAAGCAACTTTGCATCCTCCTTCGGTTGCGTTGCTTCCTTCAGGGATCTCCAAACTAACTCCCAGAACTTGTATCGTCCCTTCTGGTATCCTTGTCTGACAGCATCGATCTCCATTGCAAATCTTGTTTCTTACTTTTTGGCTACTATTTCTTTCGTTACAGTTTGACTTGCAACCGATGGTCTGCGATTTGATATCCGTCATAACCGCCTTCGCATTGCAACCAACCGCAACGAGTTGGTTCTTGTCCGAGAAGAAATAGGGACTGCCTTGGCCAGAAACGTTTAAAGGCGGCGGTGTAAGCGGTTGAGATGCCTTTGTAGAACAGCCATAGGAAGTTACGGGACCTTTGATGTGAACAACTCCATAGTATTCATACTCCTCATAATCTGGAAGATAGATTTTCACCAATTCTCTGTTGATCCTTGAGAGAAACGCAACAGAGTTGCTGTTACAGACAACCTCGTACCACGGGTTTAGATAGCAATCTTCCCCGCCTATACCGAATGGGAATGGAATTGATAGTCCTCCGCAGACTCTGGTACAGGGATCTGGAGGGTTTCTTGATGATGTTACGCCAGCGATGAACAGAGAGAAGATCACTAGTATAATTACACAAAGGAGGTTTTGAGTCTCTGTCTTCATACTGGTTCTGCTCTTGTACAATTCTTACTGATCTTTTTAAAATCTTATAGTATTATGAAAATGGAACGGAGAAAAAGAATCAAGATTCAGCATAGTTAGACGAGATAAGAAGATTAGATGAAAGGTGTAGAAAGAGATGCAAAACAGAGTCGACAAGAATAGTGTGAACTTAAAAATCAACGGATTCATTATTCATGACCGACCTGTAAGTGTCAAGAATATGACTAAATGGTAGATCACTTAGAATTTTTTAGTTTTGGACCAATCAGAACAAGCATGAAAGTCAACCATCTAAATCCAAGTAATAAATACTATAGTCCACTTAGACAAAAAAAAACTATGGTCCACCAGGGAAAATAGACTTTTTATCTCCAAACTATTTGGGGTCAGCAACTTATATTCTAACTAACATTTGAGGGCTCAAAATTAAGAATGAAATAGTTTACTGTAATAAATTGATCTTGGAAAATTAATAATTTCGCGTAATTAATAGAGAAATAAATATGCCCACACATTATTTAAGTATTACAATAAAAAATTATTTTTTCTGTAGGTGTGTTTATTTTTTAATATCTATCTTATTAAAACAGAAACATTACAACTTCTTCTAGGTGGATTTTAAAGTTGGACCTTATGTAATTAATGCTATATTAATCTACTTATTATTAGACATGCCTTTTTATAAATAATTAATATCAACTATTACCATAGTTTTTCACTTCTTACCTTATTATTATATCCACTACGCATGTTTCCTTATATTGCATATATTTAACTATAAGCTAGATACAATCATTAGCATATTATACTATAAGATAGATTATTAATAATACATCTACTAACATATAATACTATACGACAGATTACTAATAATACAATATATTATCTGTATTCATTAACTTGCATCTATCAATATTAGCAATACTATGAAGACGACTAACTCTATACTTTGAACCTATAAACAATGATATACTAATTTATAACAAAAATGATATTACTGTTACAAATTAGTTTTTATAAAAATTATTTATAGCAGTAATTTGTTATATAAGATAAATTTAATCAAGACCCAAATATTTTTTTCCTGTTCGGAAAAAAAGAAACCTACGAATATATACCATTAAGTTAGCCAAAAATCTTTCGAATAAATAGTAAATCTCACCAACCCAAAAAATTGAATTAAAAATATAACAAAAGATATTATGTTTGAAATTTAGCTCACTGGATCGGGTATAAATCTGTTCATTTCAGGTATGAGTTCTTCGAGTTCTCAAAATTTGGATCTAAGTAGGTATTTGATTTCTTTTTGTCCGGGTCGATTTTTTTTGGTTCCGGATCATTCTAACTTTTTTATATTATAAATTTTAAATAATATACAACATGTATATAAAATATGTGAATCAAAAGATAAATCCGCGCAGGGGCGCGGGTCATGATCTAGTTGTTTCTTAAAGAGGAAAATTCCTTATATTTATTCCCTTACTTTTTATCTTATTATTAACCTTGGCACATTGTGAAAATTTATTAGATATTTTATGATTTTGACAAAACCGTCTCCATCTAGATAGTCTAATTTGAATCAACCACTTGATCTTCAAAACTAAATTTAATTTTTTTTAACTCATCTTGAATCATCGACATGACTTGTACATTTAATGTTTAAACTAAATTTTAACCCGCGCGGGATTACCTTTTGATTATTTATTTTAATTTAAAATTACTATTTTCTGTTTGAATTTTAATATTTGAAATTTTGACCTCTATAATTAAAAATAATTTATCTTGACGTCTCATATTAGTTTGTTATCTCATATTTAAATATCTATATTATTAGAACATCTTTATTATTAGAGAATTATCATTCTTAATTATTATCTTTAGATTGGAATATTTTTTTAACCAGTAAGTTTTCAAAATATTTCCATCATTTGAAAAATAAGATTTCCATCATTTTTAAATTGACTCAACAAAATCATCTATGTCCGAAATATCAGAATTTACTTTCTATATTCAAAGTATATATGTGATTAGTGGACGTCATATTTTCTCGCAATATACAGTGACAAACATTTTGTGGTATATGTATGCTCTTTCCATATTAATTATTGAAAATAATATTTTTTCATACCCTAAAACGGTAAAATATACTACATGTCATTCTGAAAAACATACTGATTATATAATTGTATATTTTAAATTATTAAAGAATAAAACTAAGTAAAATCTATTTATTTTTAAAAAATTATCTAAAATCTATTTACTTGCAACATTTTGACAAAAATCCACAATTTTGTAACCACACTTTAAATATTTATTTTTAGGCAGGTGAGATTCATATACTCCTAATATGCTATATAGAAAGATGTCAAACTGAAATAAATAAATATATAAACGAATCAACCATATACTGTATGTATTTGTCAAAAAGATTTGTATATTTTGGTAACAATATTTGTGTAAATAGTCGACAATGGTAACTAATATTTTCACGACATATTTATATGGTAACCTAATATTATTTTATTCATATCCATGATTTAACTTATTACAAATATAAATCTAAGAGTATCTTTGTGCAATTCTAAAAAACACGTAACCTAAAGTATTTGCTGACGTTAAAAAAAATATTTGCTTAAAATTATAATTTTATAGATTATTTTTGATAAAATTTAATTTTGTTGATTTTTTAAATAATAAAATGAAAGCCCTAACTAACCCGAGAAGAATCGGGGAAAGCGACCCGCAGAAAACCACCGTTTCCGTACAAAATGTCTGGGCAAGCGACCTACACCAACCGATTCAAGATATTCGTGCCAAACTCACTGTCTCATCGCTTGAGAAGAGTAAAGGATCTCGCCGCTGTGAAAACCCCACCTACCATCTTGATTATCTCTGATCCAGCACACCTCATCATGGGAGAAGTGGGAGAAGGGAGAGACAAAGAAAAGCAACAAATTGTTACGTAGAGAAAATAAAGAGATGAGTTAGTTTTGTTTGTATTGTGATAAGTATACACTGTTAGTTAGGATTATTGATTCTTTTTTGTTTTATCAATGGAAAATAAAACATAGCACATCGTTTAATTTTGGTAAAGAATATTCTCTTGCTAAATTGAAATAAATAATACTGAAACTAAAATTAAAAAGAATGGTATATCATTGTAAATAAGTTAAAAACTAAGGGCAAAATCCTAGGAAGAATTATGCTTTAATAGTATAGACTAGAGTTTGATCCGCCCTTTCAAAGGGCGGGCAAGATTTCTTTTTTCATCATCCTATGTATTGATTTTCCGCTTTTGTTAAATGTCTGAGATTATTATCAATCTTAAAAGTTTGCATTATGATGATTTTGATCCGCCCTTAAAAGGGCGGGATTTTTTTCGAATGATATAATTTTTTTTATATTTTTGATTGCGTACTTACTTTAAAATGTTACAAATGAAGTGTTATATTCAGTGTTCTGTAACCCGGTCTGAACCCGCAGTTAAACTGATAACATCGATGACTCAATATGTAATCTGGTTAAACTCTATTTAAAAGTTCTATTAAACCCGCAATTTTGATTTCGTACATATTTTTAAATGTTACACATGAAGTGTTATATTCAGTGTTCAGTAACCCGGTCCGGACCTGCAGCTAAACCGATAACATCGATGACTCTATATGTAATCTGGTTAAACTCTATTTAAAAGTTCTATTAAGCCCGCAATTTTGTTGTAATCTTATATACTGGATTATAATTTTTGGCTAGCATTATTATACAAATTAACTATTGTCATTCAACCCGCCATATACTTGATAAATAAATTAAATTTAAAAAATATTTAATATAAATATATATGTATATATTAACTTATGATATTATTTATTAGTTTATATATCATACTTTAATATTTGTTTTTAATAAGTTGAAATATGTTGTAAAATTCATGCATTTATTTTATTATGTTATTTTATAATTTAGAAAATAGTTAATAGATATATTAAGTTACTTTATATTTATTACTTGATGTAGCAGTTTAATTATGAATATAAATTACGTATATATAAATACTATAGAATTTTATTTCTTAGTATATAAATAAAAAATGGATTAAAAATCGTTTTTAACTACAGTTAGTTATTAATTATGACTTTTATGGTTTAAAAGTAAATATTCAAAAGAAATGTGTATTTACATTTTAAATAAAAGATATTAAAATATATTATTAAGATGTAATCTTAGTAAAAGATACTTAAGAATATACTTTTAAAGATCTTGTTTTGAAAATATTAAAATAATTGGTTAGGTATAGTATATATTTATAATATATTTTGTTTATATAATTTTTCAAATACAATAATTTATATAATTTGTTTTTTATTCAATTAATTATTTCAAACCCATATGTATTTGTTGCTTCTTACTTTATATATGTTTTGTTGGATTTTTTTTTTTGATTATTTGACAAACTAATTTATGCAAAGTTCAACAAATTTAAAAATTATTATAAATTTTACTTAAATATTATTAAAAATAATATTTATATTGTAAGTAATAATGAAAAACATAACACAAGCACGTTCATTTCAAAAGGTCTATTACATAACACAAACACTTTTACAACATAAAAAACATGGTCGTTCATGGCACATAATTTATACCATCCTTTATGTTTATGTTGTATAGAGTAAACATACAGTAAATGTGAAGGACAAAAAGACACATGAAATGATATAGTAGTATACATGTGTTGGCAATATGTTCACGATCTTTTTTGTCAACTATATGTTCACGATTTATTTACTAATAGAAAGATTTTATTGTAGTGCTTTGTATACATCACATAGTTTTCTGTTAGCTGTGTAATTTAATGAATATATATAACGTAACTGATTAATAAATAGTGGACATGATTATATAAATTAGTGTAATCGTTTTTATAGGGAAGAAATTTGAATATAATTAGACTGCAATAACTTTTTTTTATAGTCTAAAAAGTAGTCGATAAATATTGCTTATTGAAGTATTGATGAACAAAATTTTTATTTCAATGGTTTATTTGGATGGAGAAACGAACAACCCCTAATTTTTTTTAGGAGAGGATCATTTGAGCATTTGATCCGCTTGTTCATCAGTTTCTTAAAGATCTCCGTCCAATTTCAGAACACCGGTGGGATACACAAGTGGAAAGGTCGACGGTCTGAAAAAAAGACAATGATAGAAACGAAAGGGTCCAAAGGGAGTTGACTTCTTTTTGCTGTTGAAAACACTTCACGCGTCTATTTGAAGTATTGATGAACAAAATTTTTATTTCAATGGTTTATTTGGATGGAGAAACGAACAACCCCTAATTTTTTTTAGGAGAGGATCATTTGAGCATTTGATCCGCTTGTTCATCAGTTTCTTAAAGATCTCCGTCCAATTTCAGAACACCGGTGGGATACACAAGTGGAAAGGTCGACGGTCTGAAAAAAAGACAATGATAGAAACGAAAGGGTCCAAAGGGAGTTGACTTCTTTTTGCTGTTGAAAACACTTCACGCGTCTATATCCAAAACTTCTTTGAATGCATCACTAGACTTTTTATTATTAGGAGATGTCTCAGATCTCATTTATTCACATTAAAAAATTATCTCAAACACACAAGTATGAAGACAGCTTCTTACAACTTCCTATGTGTTGCAGTATATTGCCTAACTCTTCAGCTCATCAATGGCTCATCCTTAGCAGCAACACCACCAACACGTCCAGATGGTAACTCTTCAACTTCTTGTATTAGAACCTGTGGGGGAATCTCGATTCTGTTCCCTTTCGGAATAGGGGAGAAGGAGTGCTATCTAAACAACTGGTACAAGGTTGTCTGTAACACCACTGTTCCGTTCCTCTCACGGATCAACATTGAAGTGGTGAACATCACTCTTCCCGACATTAATACACCATACGGAGTGGTTCACATCAAAGGCCCTGTGACATCGTTGGGTTGCTCTAGTCAAGGACTAGAAAAGTCACCGCCAGTTTTGAATGTCACAGGCCGAGGCAGTCCATATTTTCTCACTGACGAAAACCGTCTCGTGGCTGTTGGTTGCGGTACCAAGGCGTCTCTAACAGATATCGACTCAGAGATCATAGGTTGTGAATCGAGCTGCCAAGACAGTAAACGTGGTCAACAAGTAACAAATTCGATCTGTGATGGTTACAGATGCTGCCAGGTGAGGATACCATTACAACGCCCTCAGATTATAGGTATCAATATAGAGGAGAACTCTAATGTCACAAGAGGACAAGGGTGCAGAGTAGCCTTCTTGACTAACAAGAGGTATTCGCCGATGAATGTAACAGAGCCAGAGCAGTTTCATTCCATGGGGTATGCGTTAGTAGAGTTAGGATGGTACTTTGATACATCGGATTCTCGCTTTAGAAGCCCCTTAGGTTGTAGAAATGTGACACGTTACAGATCTTTCGACTCCGATGATAAATGCAATTGCGAGTACTATTACTTCTCTGGGATGAGTTATAGGAACTGTTATTGCAACTTTGGCTACACAGGGAACCCATACGTTAAACATGGCTGCTTTGACCATCGATCAAGTTATCATTTATTATGAGTATGATTCAAAATGTGTGTAGACATAGATGAATGCAAAGGGCAAAACATTTGTGGAGAAAGGGCTTGTGAGAACATGCCTGGAGCATATAGCTGTCAGTCCCCAATACCGATGAAGCCGCAAAAGGCCTCTAAGCTTCAAGGTGAGTTTAAATTAAGCATTATGTGTATCTACGAAAATACAAGACAGAACAGAAAAGCAGACCTTCTTCGTTGGTGCAGGTGTTCTAATAGGTCTAGGAGTGTTGTTGTTCGTCCTTGGAATCTTGGGGCTGTACAAACTAGTGAAAAAGCGAAGGAAGATCATCAGGAACAAGAAGTTCTTTAAACGTAATGGAGGTTTGTTGTTGAAACAACAATTAACCACCACGAAAGACGGCAACGTAGAGATGTCAAGGATCTTTAGCTCAAAGGAATTGAAGAAAGCCACTGATAATTTCAACATGAACAGAGTCCTTGGCCAAGGCGGTCAAGGAACTGTGTACAAAGGAATGCTGGTAGATGGACAAATCGTTGCGGTTAAAAGATCAAAACTTGTGGACGAAGACAAAATGCAAGAGTTCATCAACGAAGTCGCACTTCTCTCACAGATTAACCACAGAAACATTGTGAAACTGTTGGGGTGTTGCTTGGAGACAGAAGTTCCGATCCTGGTTTACGAATATATTCCCAATGGAGATCTGTTCAAGCGTCTTCATGATGTGTCTGATGATTTCAACATGACTTGGGAAGTGCGTCTACGCATAGCTATAGAGACCGCAGGAGCACTTTCATACATGCACTCAGCTTCATCGTTTCCAATATATCATAGAGATATCAAGACTACCAACATACTATTGGACGAGAAATACAGAGCCAAGGTGTCTGATTTTGGAACATCAAGATCGGTAACAGTAGATCAAACTCACTTGACAACATTAGTTGCGGGAACTTTTGGGTATATGGATCCCGAGTACTTTTTGTCAAGCCAATACACTGACAAGAGCGATGTTTATAGTTTCGGGGTTGTCTTGGTGGAGCTCATAACCGGAGAGAAACCATTATCTCGTGTCCGGTCTGAAGAAGGAAAGGGCTTAGCAACTCATTTCCTTGAGACCATCAAAGGAAACAGAGTGCTTGACATCATTGATACTCGGATCAAAGATGAAATCAAGATGGACCAAGTGATGGCTGTCGCAAAACTCGCAGGAAGGTGTCTAAGCCGGAAAGGAAGGAAACGGCCAAACATGAGAGAGGTTTCGATTCAGCTGGAGAGGATCCGTTCATCACTTGAAGATATAGAGGTCCTTCTCGAGAATGATGGTGAAGAAGAGGAACAATCAACTCATGGAAATCAACAGATTTGAACCGCTTAAAGATGATTCAGTGAGTTGCTAGAGTTATTATAGTATGTACTATGTGCTGCTACTAAGTGTTATTTTTCTGTAGCCAGCAGCCTGGTCCTAAGATTTTGGGAGTCTCTGCGTCTGGCTATGTCTACGGAAAAAAATCTTTCTTTTTAATAAATTTGGAGACTTAAAAATGTTTTTGGGAGCTTTTGTTTATATTGTTTTTTTCCAAAAAATTTAGGAGTCTGTAACAAATGTTTAGTTTACCATGGTCCAAGGTCGGTGTGGTGGCCAGCCACAAATCATATATATATATAATGGGGTACTTTTCTCTCTTATGAGAGTGTCCACGTCGGATATTTTTTAATGATAGTGGGACCCGCTTCGGTTTTCTTTAGTCGGTAGACTGGTTTATGTGTTTGTCTGATTTATGTCTTTAGTGTTTGGTCTGATAAATTAATAAAACTCTGCGTTTAAAGAGTTACCCCCTTAGGGCTTCCCTGTTATGCTGCTTCAAGAACTCAACCTCGACGTCTCCTAATCTCATCTCTTTGCATCCTATGTCGCTATCTCTTGACCTTCCTGGTGGTTCAGTGTATTTATTTTAATTTTCCATATCTGTTATTCACATTGAATCCAGTTTCCATGGTGACTCCTCAGTTTCCTTCATCTCAAATCTGTAAATATAAGCAGGTTGAGATTATGATGGACATTCAGAACCAGGGGGGAGGGGTTTAGGTTCTTGCTTTGAAAGAATCGATATCTCTTTTGATTTTTTTTCTTGCTTTTCATTTTTGATTCTTAGGGATTCTGTAATGGCAGCGACAGAAAAACGGATAAATATATTTCTGCCGATTCAACGACTTTCGTTCTCACTGAAGAGGTTTGTTCTGGATTTCACGTTTTCTTGATTGTTTTGAGTTTCAGCGTTTTTTTGATGGGTATTAATTTTCATTACCTGATTTGAACCCTGTTTCTGACTCTTGAAGGAATACTGTGAGGAGATTCTTCTAGAGAAAGAGATACTTCTAGCCAAACTTCGGGATGATGAGGAGAAAGCCAATTGTGCTGCGTCCGGTGAAGCTCCTGATCTGAATGATACCCAGTTTACTAAACTGGATGAGCTCTTGACTCAGACCCAACTCTGCTCTGAGTTTATTTTTGAGAAAATGGAGGATATCACAAAAGCAAATCTCCTTTTTGCCTTTTTGTTGGTTAAAGAACATGATTTTTCTTAATTGAGTTAGTGTGCTTTGGTAGAATGGAATAGAAGGTGACACTCTAAAAGCCGAGCCTGAGAAGAAAGGAGGTCGTGGACGCAAAAAAGGATGCTACTCAGGCCGCCAATGTAAGTTCAGTATATAAACTTCATCTCCTTTCATGATTGATTTACTTTGTGGTTCAACTTACTTGGATGTTGGATGCTTTATTCTTCATTCAGCTGAAGGTTAATAAAGCTGTTGCTGCATGATTTCAAGAGCTAAAGGTCATATATCTGCCAACTCAGATCTGAGAGAGGAAAAAAGGCATGAAAGAGCAGAGTGAATTCATGGGAATCTCTACTCCTCCTGATTGGAGATCTCAACAACTTCCTCTCCAACTCTGACAAGCAGGTATTTAATAGGCTTCCAACAAAGTTTAAATCTGTTTCACCTTTAAATTAGAATACTAAATGCTGCATCTTTTCTCTTGGTGAACACACAAGAAGCTTATTTTATTTGCAAGGTTCGGATTGCTCGGAAATTTTCAGCTATATAGAGGGCTTGGATGGTGAGCCAAAACTATATCTTGAGACAAAATGGTTTGTACTATGTCTCTTGCACTCTGCTGCAGCAAAAAATTAGACAGATCTCCCTCATCTCTCACTGCAACCAATGTGTCAATCACAATGTCACCATTGTTGTAAAGTAAGGGATAAATTATTATTTTTTACCTCTGTTTTAATGAAAATTTGATGTGAATGGTGTAAAACAGGCCCATAGGTAAAGTTGATGTACTTCAAGAAGCTTTCATGGCTATCATCAAACTCGAAAAGGAGGTTTCTGCAATAATTTTAAGTTGCTCGATAAAAAGATCTATTACATTATATTTCATTTTATTCCTTTGTAAGAAACTATTTTCACACCTAATGCGTTCTTACTTGCTTTCAAATAACCATGTTTTCAGATGTATTAATCTTTTATTTAAATCATAATTAACAGAGACCAGACACAGCGATCTATTTTTGCGGGAAAACAACGACTCAACAACAACCTCTTCCTCTTTTTTTTTTGAACAACCTAACAACCTCTTCCTCTAATTCGAAACAACCGACTTTATAACTTTTGAGACAATAAACTATTAAGAAGAGATCACACATTAAAAAAAAAGAAGTTTTGAAGCATAACATAGTGTTAAGAAAAGGATCTAGAACGACAATTTCCTTTTTTTTTTTTTTTTAATTATTTGTTCTTGTCAAAACCAGGAACCACTCTAAGACCAAAAATCTTTTCAAGACCCAGCTTGTCAAGAATATTTTACAGGGATAGCTGGAGGGATGCAGAGTCCCATATTGCGACTAAACTCATTGGCCAACTCCACCGGCAACCATGCAGTTCTCTATCTTCATCCAACTCCACCAGTAACCATGCAATTCTCTATCTTTATTTGCACTTCCAGTTAAATAGAATATCAAGCATTATACTAAGTGCATTAATATGAATTTGAACATCTCTTCTTTTCTTTTTAAGATTATACCAATCAAAATACTTGACTCCATCTCTTATAATATTTTCAACTACAACAAATATGTATTTTTAACATCTCCGCGCTTGCGCGGGGCTCCGCCCCTAGTAACAGAAAATGAGAAGGAAGAAAGCCCCAAACAACCCTTGGACTGTTGTCTTGTATTTGTGGACCCAAAAGTTCTCAGTGTTATTTAATTGATTATAAATGTCAATATTATCTTTTTAAAGGTTCATAAATTTTATTAATTAGTATAAGAAATAGCTCATAATTAACTAAAACTAATTCACATTTAACAAAATAAACCCAAAAAAAAATTGTACTCTTTACGATTTTTTAATCTGGAAGATTAAAAAATTCTTTTGGTCTAATTTAAAGAAAATGCAGTGAAAAAAGTTAAGAAAATGTTATAAGATTCATATTCACTATTTAACCCAAGACTACCGACTTTTTTAAGACGGTCATGAAGGAAGGACAAACTTAGATGCATACCTCTGATTGGAATTTGGAAGTAAGAGGTACAGTGCGCAATCAATATTCAATGAAAGCTGATACAAGAGAAACACTCATCGACGCCGTCGAATTTGATGCGATCGCAAAGGTTTGAGATCCAGATTTGTACCGACGGTAAGTTCGATTTGACGGCAGTCTACTCCTTCATGGCTTAAAAAAAGTATTTATATAAAGATATTTTCGAAAATGTTTTTAATATGTGAGTGTTTTAGAAAATGACAATTCTCTCAAATAATAATTTTTAAGTTTCATTCCAGTTAACTCAAGCCCTATTCTCATAATAGCTATAAATTAATCTATTAAATTTTATAGATTTTTGTCAAACTATTAAATTTTATAGATTACTTTTTTTATCTATTAGACATTAGTAAATAACAAAATTGGTAGTTTATCCATGGCTAAATTGATTTAGCTACATATTGAATGTTTCAAATTACATATATGGCTGTGGTTAATTGATATTTTTAGGTGATGATATATTTTACAAAAACAAAAATAAAATTTCGAAATATCGTTTTGAAATATATATTTTAGAACAGAAAGAAAATAAAACGAATCAGTCAATTTATTTTTAGCTTTTTACGGATCATCATACAAACAAAAAAAATTCAAATACTTATATATATAAATATATATATATATATATATATATATATATATATATATATTCACATATAAGATTTTTTATCTCACAAACTAACAAAACATTTATTTGCAAAGAAGAAATACAATGTCAACATCCAGATTTACTTTATTTTGTATTGTCCTGGTTTTACTTGGTAGTTTTCACGAAGGTATGTTATATATAGTAAACTTTTCATCCAATACGTTATCATCATACCATTAAAACAAAATCATTCTCTTTATCATTTTCTTAAAATTTTAATTTATACAGATGATGCGCGGGGACCATATTGCTATAGAGAAACTAATACTAGATGGTGTTGTACTGCACAACCAAAACAGTGCCGAAAGATCAAAGTGGATTGTGATGCGATTTGTAAACCCAAACGCCGTCTTTAATTTTCCAGAAGAAATGTTCTATAATTATATATTTCAAATAATTCCGTACTTCTATTATTCTAATATTCTAATTAAGTAATAAATAGCAAATCCTGCTATACAGGAACAACTAGTGTTGTCTGCTAAAAGACTTATATATTTCTTCGAATTGTTCAATTTTTTTTCTTTGGTTTATGTCTTACTTTCTGCAAGTGTATTTAATAAATCTATATATGTTTAGTTAAAAGAATAAAATCATAATTAAGTGTTTATTAAATGATATAAAGACTCGACTGATTGAATAAAATAAAAAGATATAATTTGGAAATACAATAGAAATTCTATAAATTAATATTTAATAGATTAATAACTACAAAAATTAATTTTACCGGCTCGAGGTAGACCAATTCAAAAAAATAAAACTGTTTGATAAGATATTAATTATTATTAAAAAAATCTTAATATAGTCATATTAAAATTATAAATTAACAATTAATATATAAAATTTTATATAAATGTAAGCAAAACATTGCAATCTATACTATTATTTGCGAAGTAAATTTTCGCAACGGAGTTCCCACGTTAAAAGTTAGAGCGGTTAATGTCTTTGTTACCCTTAGTGATTTTATATAAAATTTATTATATAATTAAAAACGAATTTTAAGTTAATAATATAATTATTTATATGTTATATTGGATTATAAATAAATATTTTCAAAAATATAAAGATAATGCTTATATATATTATGTTGTTATCTGAAAATAATATTTTTTAGTTTAAAAGTTAAAAACGAATTTTAAGTTAATATATAATATTATTATCAATATGTTATAATAGATTATAAATTAATATTTTCAAAAATAAAGTTAATTCTTATATATATTATGTTGTTATCTGAAAATAATGTCTTTGTTACCCTTAATATTTTATATATAATTTATTATATGATAAAAAAGAATTTTAAGTTTATAATATTATTATTTATATGTTATATTAGATTTTAAATTAATATTTTCAAAAATATAAAGATAATTCTTATATATATTATGTTGTTATCTGAAAATAATATTTTTAATTTAAAAGTTAAAAAACGAATTTCAAGTTAGTAATATTATTATTTATATGTTATATTAGATTGTAAATTAATATTTTCAAAAATATAAAGATAATTCTTATATATATTATGTTGTCATCTGAAAATAATATTTTTAATTTAAAAGTTAAAAACGAATTAAAAGTTAATAATAATATATTTAAATGTTATATTACATTATCAATTAATATTGTAAAAATAAAAATAATAATTCTATATATATATATATATATATATATTTTATTTTACAACAATAATTCTTATATATATAGTGTTGTATCTGGAAATATTTTTTCAATTTTAAAACTTAAAAAACGAATTTTACTTTAATATGTTATATAATAGATTATAAATTAATATTGTCAGAAATAAAAAGATAATTCTTATATATTGTATTGTTATCTGAAAATTTATCTTTTAATTATAGAAGTTAAAAATTAAGATATACACCAATTTACAATTAAATATTAATCAATGAAAACATTTGTATAAATATATTTTCTAAAATATTTCAAGTATTTGAGTGTTTTAAAAATTCTAATACAATAATAAATATATATTTTTATCAAAATATTTGATCATATACAGTATAACCTCTTTAAATTAATAATCTATAAATTAATATAATTTCATAGTCCCATACTGAGTTTTTGGTTCAATTAGTATTTCGATAAATTAATATTCTCTATAAATTAATAAAAAATTATAGTTTTGGTGTAGTCCCAACATTATTAATTTATACAAGTTTCACTGTATAAAAGTTTGATGTTTAATTTAGATTTTTTGAAAACATAAATAATAACTTATTATAATGATTTTTTGAATTAATAAATATACATCAATAAACATTTGAAAGAAAATTATGCCCGCATGTGCGGGCAAACCACCTAGTTTGTTTTAATCACAATGAAGTCAAATTATAACTTTTCTTGACACTATAAAACATATTATTATTATCTTATCAGTTACATCTAAAATCAAATTTCATTAGTCATATCATATGATATGGAATTCAGTTTTTTTCTTTAGAGAAAAACATAGGTAAGTGAGAAGCCAAGTACGTGATCAGTGAAAAAAATGTTTGGGAAAGAAAACAGGAAAGCCACGAGTGTCTCGACTGATGGCCGCATCACTTTCCCTATATCTTTTTTTAATAAACATTTAAATTGTATGTGAATTGTTCTTCAATTTTACGATTTTTGGTTCTTAAGTTGTAGCTCAATACCAGATAAAGTAGATGGAGGGTGCGGTAATAAAGTGGCGATGAAATGGAATCCCATGTTGCTTGAAGTAGTAAGTCTAGTTTCTAATTAAGGGATCAGCTAGAAGCTTTTGGTTTCTTATTTGAAGAGTTTGATATATGCATAGATGTTTCCCCTCTTGGGGCGTGTCCGGTTAGCTGAAAAACTAGTTAACCAAATTAAAATTAATAAAAGATATTTTCGAAAAGTTGCATTTTCACCTACTTCTTGCACTTTTAAGGTTTTTTACTCTGAGCCCGAGCAGGCTCAAAGTGTCTCTAAATAATAAACATTTATATTTTGATAAAAAATTGACATATATAATAATTTAATGTTTGATTTAAACTTTTTCGAGAACTTTAGAATTGATAAGATATAAATTAATAAAAATTCATATGATTATACCTGCACATACAGACAGAACACATAGTAACCAATTATATGATTCAATTTAATCCGTAGCTATTCAAACATTTGGTATTCCAGAAATCTAAAAATTTTAAATTTTTAATAAGATATATTATTCGATCCGTACAAATAAAATTAAAAATCTATTTATATATAAATAATATTATTTTATGACAAAAAATGAAAACTGTTTACTTTTTAAAATTATAATAACTAATAATAATAATAAATAAAAATATTGCAACATTTATATAGAATATAATCTTTATATAAATTATATATAGAATTCTTCATATATATATAGTGGAACGGTTCCTAAAAATATTAATATTTATGATTTGTTTTGTTTCTTATGGAAATTGTGTATTAATATTTGCTTTATTTAGTAAAACGAAAAATTAGATGAATAAAAAATTACTAATATTTTGTCCACCCCTACTGAAACCTTCGTCGTCCAACTATTTTAGTCTTAATTGTTTTTCTCCCTTCATTTCTTTCACAACACAAGAAGATTTATGAAAATATGTGTATTTATTACATGGTGAAAGCAAGAGATTTGTAATCTAAATCAAACATTTACTTTTCCATCATGAGGGTTTTGTACATTTCTAGTGGTGTTTAAGTCGATCAAATCACCACGTTCGTAGAGGAACCAGAGGCTCAGCATCAGACGTTGGTGAAGCACTACTAAACATGGAGGCTGGAGCAGTCACCTCAAAGTCCCAAGTCTCATCAACGTTAAGTTGCATGGTTTCATCCTCTTCATCATCGTCTTCCTCAATATGAACCTTTGAATCATGAGTTGCTGAACCAATCCTCTCAAGCTCAATCCAAGCCTCTCTCATGTTTGGCCTCTTCTTCCCTTTTCGGTTTAAACATCTCCTAGCTAGTTTCGCCACTGCCATCACTTGGTCCAGATTGCTTTCATCTTTGATCCGAACATCAACTCTGTTCAGAAATGTGTTCTCTTTCACGGCATTAACAAAATGAGCTGCAAAACCTCTGTTGTCTTCGGACCAGACACGGGAGGACGGCTTTTCTCCGGTCAAAAGCTCCACAAGGACGATTCCAAAACTATAAACATCACTCTTCTCCGTAAACTTGCTCGATTGAAAGTACTCTGGATCCACATATCCAAAAGTACCTGCAACCTGAGTCGTCAAGTGAGTTTGATCAATAGTTACCGATCTTGATGTTCCAAAATCAGACACCTTGACTCTGTATTTCTCATCTAATAGTATATTAGTGGTCTTGATATCTCTATGGTATATAGGGAAAGACGCAGCAGAGTGCAAATATGACAAAGCTCCTGCAATATCTACAGCTATATCAAGACGTACTTCCCAAGTCATCTTGAAATCATCAGACTCATCATGATGATGAAGACGCTTGCACAAGTCTCCATTTGGAAGAAACTCATAAACCAAGACCGGAACTTCTGTCTCAAGACAACATCCCAAGAGTTTGACGATGTTTCTGTGGTTGATTTGTGAGAGAACAACGACTTCATTGATGAACTCCTCTACCTTGTCTTCGTCCATGGCTTTGGATCTCTTCACTGCCACGATCTTACCGTCGACGAGCATTCCCTTGTACACAGTCCCCTGACCTCCTTGCCCAAGAATACGATTCTTGTTGAAGTTGTCAGTAGCTTTCTCCAACTCATTCGAGCTAAATATCCTCGACATCTCTACATTACCTTCTTTTCTAGCTAACTGCTGTTTCAGCAGCATACCTCCATTACGTCTGAAGAACTTTCTCTTTCGGATAATCCTCTTCCGCTTCTTAACAAACTTGTACAACCCAAAAACTCCAAAGGCGAAAACCAATAGTGCCGAACCTATAAGAACACCTATACCAACAACAAAATACTAAAATATAAAGAACAAAACTATCATATATATTAGGCCTGCGGTTTTAAACCAAACCGATCAAGCCGAACCGAACCAAAATTTTCGGTTTTCGATTATGGTATTGATTTCAGTTTGGTTCAGAATGGTTTTAAAATTAGTTCAGTTTTCCGTTCGGTTTGGTTCTTTTTTTTGAAAAATATGAAAATATCCGAAATAACCGAAATTATACGAAAATCTAAACCGAAACAAAAAAATCAGTTAATTCGGAAGTAAAATTAAAAACTAAAAATAACTTGAAAACCAATTTTTTTCGGTTCACTTTGGTAGGATTGTGGCCGACAGAATAAACCGAAAATCCCTGATCGGAATAAACCGAATTATCCGAACTGGCAGGGCTACTATATATCCTTCACAAAACGGTCAAGTTTATTGTTGTTACCTTGAATCACTGGCTTGAGCTTCTCTGGTTTCTGGGTCTCGCATATGAACCCACCAACTATATTTTTACAAATTCGGTTGCCACACTTTTTGCGTGTTTCTTCTCGTTTGCATCTATCAATGACTACAATTTTGATCCATCATTAGCAGTTAGCAACATACAAAATATAAGACTAATAAAGCAGAATATCTCTTACCTACACAACCACCTGGAAGGAATGGGTTCCCTGTGTAACCCATAATGTTACAATAGCAATTACTATAGCTGAAACCAGAGAAGTAGCCGTACGAACAAAGGCAACTCGTCTCGCTCGTGTAGTCACCATTTCCATCTGACACGTTTTTACAGCCTACTGGGCTTGGAACACGAGAATCCGAAGTATCAAAGAACCATCCTAGCTCTACCACTGCGTACCCATCACTATGAAACTGTTCTTGCTCTGTAACATTTAAACCGGGATGCTTCTCGCTTGTCAGAAAAGCAACTTTGCATCCTCCTTCTGTTGCGTTGCTTCCTTCAGGGATCTCCAAACTAACTCCCAGAACTTGTAGCGTCCCTTCTGGTATCCTTGTCTGACAGCATCCATCTCCATTGCAAATCTTGTTTC
Source organism: Raphanus sativus (assembly GCF_000801105.2). Taxonomy (NCBI): domain Eukaryota; kingdom Viridiplantae; phylum Streptophyta; class Magnoliopsida; order Brassicales; family Brassicaceae; genus Raphanus; species Raphanus sativus. The sequence continues at coordinate 38,276,821 of NC_079516.1, read as the reverse complement.
TTACTTTTTGGCTACTATTTCTTTCATTACAGTTTGACTTGCAACCGATGGTCTGCGATTTGATATCCGTCATAACCGCCTTCGCATTGCAACCAACCGCAACGAGTTGGTTCTTGTCCGAGAAGAAATAGGGACTGCCTTGGCCAGAAACGTTTAAAGGCAGCTGTGTAAGCGGTTGAGATGTTCTTATAGCACAACCATAGGAAGTTACGGGACCTTTGATGTGAACAACTCCATAGTATTCATACTCCTCATAATCTGGAAGATAGATTTTCACCAATTCTCTGTTGATCCTTGAGAGAAACGCAACAGAGTTGCTGTTACAGACAACCTCGTACCACGGGTTTAGATAGCAATCTTCCCCGCCTATACCGAATGGGAATGGAATTGATAGTCCTCCGCAGACTCTGGTACAGGTATCTGGAGGGTTTCTTGATGATGTTACGCCAGCGATGAACAGAGAGAAGATCACTAGTATAATTACACAAAGGAGGTTTTGAGTCTCTGTCTTCATACTGCCACTGGTTCTGTTCTTGTACAATTCTTACTGATCTTTTTAAAATCTTATAGTATTGTGAAAATGGAACGGAGAAAAAGAATCAAGATTCAGCATAGTTGGACGAGATAAGGAGATTAGATGAAAGGTGTGGAAAGAGATGCAAAACAGAGTCGACAAGAATAGTGTGAACTTAAACATCAACGGATTCATTATTCATGACCGACCTGTAAGTGTCAAGAATATGACTAAATGGTAGATCACTTAGAATTTTTTAGTTTTGGACCAATCAGAACAAGCATGAAAGTCAACCATCTAAATCCAAGTAATAAATACTATAGTCCACTTAGACAAAAAAAAACTATGGTCCACCAGGGAAAATAGACTTTTTATCTCCAAACTATTTGGGGTCAGCAGCAACTTATATTTAAATATATCGTTTGTGTTAGTTAGTTTCTAACTAACATTTGAGGGCTCAAAATTAAGAATGAAATAGTTTACTGTAATAAATTGATCTTTGAAAATTAATAATTTCGCGTTATTAATAGAGAAATAAATATGCCCACACATTATTTAAGTATTACATCTTGATTACATATATTTAAAGAATAAAAAATTATTTTTTCTGTAGGTGTGTTTATTTCTTAATATTGTTTCTTTTTTTTTTTTTTTTTTTTTTTGCTAAAAGATTTTCAAATTAAAAAACAGAAGATTGCAAATGTTACAAGCAAAGCTTAGAAGGTTAAATAGCCCATAGAAAAAGAGAACTCAATCTAAATAGTGAAAGCCCAGAAAGGAGTAATTAAAAAGGCCATAGGACAACACACAGCCCATAGAGAAAGAGTCTATGCCTTTGGAGTTAACGATGAGTTGCGACGTTTGGGGGAGGAGAGAACCAGAGCTGAAGCATGTCAGAGGAGAGCTGAGGAGCTTCCTGTCGAATGCTAGCTATCCTCCGTCTTACTATTTGATCAGTGTCCGCCGCCAACGAGTTAGTAGATCGGAAGAGCGATCGATGTAATCGAGCGTTTCGTTCAGTCCAGATTATGTACATCGTCGCTTGCCATGCAAGGAGAAGGAGGGTTCTAGCCGGTTTGTTCCCTCTAAACTGCTGAAGCTCCATCAAAAGCTGATCCCAATGTCGCGATGACACGAACCCCAGCTTACGAGTCATCGGTAACCAAATGTCCCACGAGAAGTTACAATCAAAGAAGATGTGTGATCGAGATTCCGTCACACCTCTTCTTTGATATTGTTTCTTAAAGAGGAAAATTCCTTATATTTATTCCCTTACTTTTTATCTTATTATTAACCTTAGCACATTGTGAAAAATTTATTAGATATTTTATGATTTTGACAAAACCATCTCCATCTAGATAGTCTAATTTGAATCAACCACTTGATTTTCAAAATTAAATTTAATTTCTTTTAACTCATCTTGAATCATCGAGATGATTTGTACATTTAATGTCTAAAAGAACAAAATTCTCATTTCAATGGTTTATCTGGATGGAAAAACGAATAATCCCTAATTTTTTTAGGAGAGGATCATTTGAGCATTTGATCCGCTTGTTCATCAGTTTCTTAAAGATCTCCGTCCAATTTCAGAACACCGGTGGGATACACAAGTGCAAAGGTCGACGGTCTGAAAAAAAGACAATGATAGAAACGAAAGGGTCCAAAGGGAGTTGACTTCTTTTTGCTGTTGAAAACACTTCACGCGTCTATATCCAAAACTTCTTTGAATGCCTCACTAGACTTTTTATTAGTATTAGGAGATGTCTCAGATCTCATTTATTCACATTAAAAAAATATCTAAACACACAAGTATGAAGATAGCTTCTTACAACTTCCTATGTGTTACAGTATATGTCCTAACTCTGCAGCTCATCAATGGCTCATCATTAGCAGCAACACCACCAACACGTCCAAATGGCAACTCTTCAACTTCTTGTATTAGAACCTGTGGGGGAATCTCGATTCTGTTCCCTTTCGGAATAGGGGAGAAAGACTGCTATCTAAACAACTGGTACGAGGTTGTCTGTAACACCACTGTTCCGTTCCTCTCACGGATCAACATTGAAGTGGTGAACATCTCTCTTCCAGATATTAACACACCATACGGAGTGGTTCACATCAAAGGCCCTGTGACTTCGTTGGGTTGCTCTAGTCAAGGACTAGAAAAGTCACCGCGAGTTTTGAATGTCACAGGTAGAGGCAGTCCATATTTTCTCACTGACGAAAACCGTCTCGTGGCGGTTGGTTGCGGTAGCAAGGCGTCTCTAACAGATATCGACTCAGAGATCATAGGTTGTGAATCGAGCTGCCAAGACAGTAAACGTGGTCAACAAGTAACAAATTCGATCTGTGATGGTTACAGATGCTGCCAGGTGAGGATACCATTACAACGTCCTCAGATGATAGGTATCAATATAGAGGAAAACTCTAATGTCACAAGAGGACAAGGGTGCAGAGTAGCCTTCTTGACTAACAAGAGGTATTCGCCGATGAATGTAACAGAGCCAGAGCAGTTTCATTCCAAGGGGTATGCGTTAGTAGAGTTAGGATGGTACTTTGATACATCGGATTCTCGCTTTAGAAGCCCCTTAGGTTGTAGAAATGTGACACGTTACAGATCTTTCGACTCTGATGATAAATGCAATTGCGAGTACTATTACTTCTCTGGGATGAGTTATAGGAACTGTTATTGCAACTTTGGCTACACAGGGAACCCATACGTTAAACATGGCTGCATAGGTAAAGTGAACGTTTCTTCTTAATTTTTGACTATCGATCAAGTCTTCAGTTAATATGATTCAAAATGTGTGTAGACATAGATGAATGCAAAGGACACAACATTTGTGGAGAGAGGACTTGTGTGAACTGGCCTGGATCATATAGCTGTCAGTCCCCAATACCGGTGAAGCCGCAAAAGGCCTCTAAGCTTCAAGGTGAGTTCAATTAAGCATCATGTGTATCTACGAAACTACAAGACAGAACAGAAAAGCAGATCATGTTATGGCTTTTTCTTCGTTGGTGCAGGTGTTCTAATAGGTATAGGAGTGTTGTTGTTCGTCATTGGAATCTTGGGGTTATACAAACTAGTGAAAAAGCGAAGGAAGATCATCAGGAACAAGAAGTTCTTTAAACGTAATGGAGGTTTGTTGTTGAAACAACAATTAACCACCACGAAAGACGGCAACGTAGAGATGTCAAGGATCTTTAGCTCAAAGGAATTGAAGAAAGCCACTGATAATTTCAACATGAACAGAGTCCTTGGCCAAGGCGGTCAAGGAACTGTGTACAAAGGAATGCTGGTAGATGGACAAATCGTTGCGGTTAAAAGATCAAAACTTGTGGACGAAGACAAGATGCAAGAGTTCATCAATGAAGTCGCACTTCTCTCACAGATTAACCACAGAAACATTGTGAAACTCTTGGGGTGTTGCTTGGAGACAGAAGTTCCGATCCTGGTTTACGAATATATTCCCAATGGAGATCTGTTCAAGCGTCTTCATGATGTGTCTGATGATTTCAACATGACTTGGGAAGTGCGTCTACGCATAGCTATAGAAACCGTAGGAGCACTTTCATACATGCACTCAGCTTCATCGTTTCCAATATATCATAGAGATATCAAGACTACCAACATACTATTGGACGAGAAATACAGAGCCAAGGTGTCTGATTTTGGAACATCAAGATCGGTAACAGTAGATCAAACTCACTTGACAACATTAGTTGCGGGAACTTTTGGGTATATGGATCCCGAGTACTTTTTGTCAAGCCAATACACTGACAAGAGCGATGTTTATAGTTTCGGGGTTGTCTTGGTGGAGCTCATAACCGGAGAGAAACCATTATCTCGTGTCCGGTCTGAAGAAGGAAAGGGCTTAGCAACTCATTTCCTTGAGACCATCAAAGGAAACAGAGTGCTTGACATCATTGATACTCGGATCAAAGATGAAATCAAGATGGACCAAGTGATGGCTGTCGCAAAACTCGCAGGAAGGTGTCTAAGCCGGAAAGGAAGGAAACGGCCAAACATGAGAGAGGTTTCGATTCAGCTGGAGAGGATCCGTTCATCACTTGAAGATATAGAGGTCCTTCTCGAGAATGATGGTGAAGAAGAGGAACAATCAACTCATGGAAATCAACAGATTTGAACCGCTTAAAGATGATTCAGTGAGTTGCTAGAGTTATTATAGTATGTACTATGTGCTGCTACTAAGTGTTATTTTTCTGTAGCCAGCAGCCTGGTCCTAAGATTTTGGGAGTCTCTGCGTCTGGCTATGTCTACGGAAAAAATCTTTCTTTTTAATAAATTTGGAGACTTAAAAATGTTTTTGGGAGCTTTTGTTTATATTGTTTTTTCCAAAAAATTTAGGAGTCTGTAACAAATGTTTCGTTTACCATGGTCCAAGGTCGGTGTGGTGGCCAGCCACAAATAAAAGAAAATGAGAAGGAAGAAAGCCCCAAACAACTCTTGGACTGTTGTCCTGTATTTGTGGACCCAAAAGTTCTCAGTGTTATTTAATTGATTATAAATGTCAATATTATCTTTTTAAAGGTTCATAAATTTTATTAATTAGTATAAGAAATAGCTCATAATTAACTAAAACTAATTCACATTTAACAAAATAAAACCCAAAAAAAAATTGTACTCTTTACCATTTTTTAATCTGGAAGATTAAAAAAATCTTTTGGTCTAATTTAAAGAAAATGCAGTGAAAAAAGTTAAGAAAATGTTATAAGATTCATATTCACTATTTAACCCAAGACTACCGACTTTTTTAAGACGGTCATGAAGGAAGGACAAACTTAGATGCATACCTCTGATTGGAATTTGGAAGTAAGAGGTACAGTGCGCAATCAATATTCACTGAAAGCTGATACAAGAGAAACACTCATCGACGCCGTCGAATTTGATGCGATCGCAAAGGTTTGAGATCCAGATTTGTACCGACGGTAAGTTCGATTTGACGGCAGTCTACTCCTTCATGGCTTAAAAAAAGTATTTATATAAAGATATTTTCGAAAATGTTTTTAATATGTGAGTGTTTTAGAAAATGACAATTCTCTCAAATAATAATTTTTAAGTTTCATTCCAGTTAACTCAAGCCCTATTCTCATAATAGCTATAAATTAATCTATTAAATTTTATAGACTTTTTTTGTCAAACTATTAAATTTTATAGATTACTTTTTTTATCTATTAGACATTAGTAAATAACAAAATTGGTAGTTTATCCATGGCTAAATTGATTTAGCTACATATTGAATGTTTCAAATTACATATATGGCTGTGGTTAATTGATATTTTTAGGTGATGATATATTTTACAAAAACAAAAATAAAATTTTGAAATATCGTTTTGAAATATATATTTTAGAACAGAAAGAAAATAAAACGAATCAGTCAATTTATTTTTAGCTTTTTACGGATCATCATACAAACAAAAAAAAATTCAAATACTATATATATATATATATATATATATATATATATATATATATATATATATATATTCACATATAAGATTTTTATCTCACAAACTAACAAAACATTTATTTGCAAAGAAGAAATACAATGTCAACATCCAGATTTACTTTATTTTGTATTGTCCTGGTTTTACTTGGTAGTTTTCACGAAGGTATGTTATATATAGTAAACTTTTCATCCAATACGTTATCATCATACCATTAAAACAAAATCATTCTCTTTATCATTTTCTTAAAATTTTAATTTATACAGATGTTAATTTAAAAGTTGATGCGCGGGGACCATATTGCTATAGAGAAACTAATACTAGATGGTGTTGTACTGCACAACCAAAACAGTGCCGAAAGATCAAAGTGGATTGTGATGCGATTTGTAAACCCAAACGCCGTCTTTAATTTTCCAGAAGAAATGTTCTATACTTATATATTTCAAATAATTCCGTACTTCTATTATTCTAATATTCTAATTAAGTAATAAATAGCAAATCCTGCTATACAGGAACAACTAGTGTTGTCTGCTAAAAGACATATATTTCTTCGAATTGTTCAATTTTTTTTTCTTTGGTTTATGTCTTACTTTCTGCAAGTGTATTTAATAAATCTATATATGTTTTAGTTACAAAAGAATAAAATCATAATTAAGTGTTTATTAAATGATATAAAGACTCGACTGATTGAATAAAACAAAAAGATATAATTTGGAAATACAATAGAAATTCTATAAATTAATATTTAATAGATTAATAACTACAAAAATTAAATTTTACCGGCTCAAGGTAGACCGATTCAAAAAAATAAAACTGTTTGATAAGATATTAATTATTATTAAAAAAATCTTAATATAGTCATATTAAAATTATAAATTAACAATTAATATATAAAATTTATATAAATGTAAGCAAAACATTGCAATATTTGTTTTAATCACAATGAAGTCAAATTATAACTTTTCTTGACACTATAAAACATATTATTATTATCTTATCATTTACATCTAAAATCAAATTTCATTAGTCATATCATATGATATGGAATTCAGTTTTTTTTTCTTTAGAGAAAAACATAGGTAAGTGAGAAGCCAATTACGTGATCAGTGAAAAAAATGTTTGGGAAAGAAAACAGGAAAGCCACGAGTGTCTCGACTGATGGCCACATCACTTTCCCTATATCTTTTTTTAATAAACATTTAAATTGTATGTGAATTGTTCTTCAATTTTATGATTTTTGGTTCTTAAGTTGGTAGCTCAATACCAGATAAAGTAGATGGAGGGTGCGGTAATAAAGTGGCGATGAAATGGAATCCCATGTTGCTTGAAGTAGCAAGTCCAGTTTCTAATTAAGGGATCAGCTAGAAGCTTTTGGTTTCTTATTTGAAGAGTTTGATATATGCATAGATGTTTCCCCTCTTGGGGGTGTCCGGTTAGCTGAAAAACTAGTTAACCAAATTAAAATTAATAAAAGATATTTTCGAAAAGTTGCATTTTCACCTACTTCTTGCACTTTTAAGGTTTTTTACTCTGAGCCCGAGCAGGCTCAAAGTATCTCTAAATAATAAACATTTATATTTTGATAAAAATTTGACATATATAATAATTTAATGTTTGATTTAAACTTTTTCGAGAACTTTAGAATTAATAAGATATAAATTAATAAAAATTCATATGATTATGCCCGCACATACAGACAGAACACATAGTAACCAATTATATGATTCAATTTAATCCGTAGCTATTCAAACATTTGGTATTCCAGAAATCTAAAAATTTTAAATTTTAATAAGATATATTATTCGATCCGTACAAATAAAATTAAAATCTATTTATATATAAATAATATTATTTTATGACAAAAAATGAAAACTGTTTACTTTTTAAAATTATAATAACTAATAATAAATTTAATAAATAAAAATATTGCAACATTTATATAGAATATAATCTTTATATAAATTATATATAGAATTCTTCATATATATATAGTGGAACGGTTCCTAAAAATATTAATATTTATGATTTGTTTTGTTTCTTATGGAAATTGTGTATTAATATTTGCTTTATTTAGTAAAACGAAAATTAGATGAATAAAAAATTACTAATATTTTGTCCACCCCTACTGAAACCTTCGTCGTCCAACTATTTTAGTCTTAATTGTTTTTCTCCCTTCATTTCTTTCACAACACAAGAAGATTTATGAAAATATGTGTATTTATTACATGGTGAAAGCAAGAGATTTGTAATCTAAATCAAACATTTACTTTTCCATCATGAGGGTTTTGTACATTTCTAGTGGTGTTTAAGTCGATCAAATCACCACGTTCGTAGAGGAACCAGAGGCTCAGCATCAGACGTTGGTGAAGCACTACTAAACATGGAGGCTGGAGCAGTCACCTCAAAGCCCCAAGACTCATCAACGTTAAGTTGCATGGTTTCATCCTCTTCGTCATCCTCTTCCTCAATATTCACCTCTGAATCATGAGTTGCTGAACGAATCCTCTCAAGCTCAATCCAAGCCTCTCTCATGTTTGGCCTCTTCTTCCCTTTCCGGTTTAAACATCTCCTAGCTAGTTTCGCCACTGCCATCACTTGGTCCAGATTGCTTTCATCTTTGATCCGAACATCAACTCTGTTCAGAAATGTGTTCTCTTTCACGGCATTAACAAAATGAGCTGCAAAACCTCTGTTGTCTTCGGACCAGACACGGGAGGACGGCTTTTCTCCGGTCAGAAGCTCCACAAGGACGATTCCGAAACTATAAACATCACTTTTCTCAGTAAACTTGCTTGATTGAAAGTACTCTGGATCCACATATCCAAAAGTACCTGCAACCTGAGTAGTCAAGTGAGTTTGATCAATAGTTACCGATCTTGATGTTCCAAAATCAGACACCTTGACTCTGTATTTCTCATCTAATAGTATATTAGTGGTCTTGATATCTCTATGGTATATAGGGAAAGACGCAGCAGAGTGCAAACATGACAAAGCTCCTGCAATATCTACAGCTATGTCAAGACGTACTTCCCAAGTCATCTTGAAATCATCAGACTCATCATGATGAAGACGCTTGCACAAGTCTCCATTTGGAAGAAACTCATAAACCAAGACCGGAACTTCTGTCTCAAGACAACATCCCAAGAGTTTGACGATGTTTCTGTGGTTGATTTGTGAGAGAACAACGACTTCATTGATGAACTCCTCTACCTTGTCTTCGTCCATGGCTTTGGATCTCTTCACTGCGACGATCTTACCGTCGACGAGCATTCCCTTGTACACAGTCCCCTGACCTCCTTGCCCAAGAATACGATTCTTGTTGAAGTTGTCAGTAGCTTTCTCCAACTCATTCGAGCTAAATATCCTCGACATCTCTACATTACCTTCTTTTCTAGCTAACTGCTGTTTCAGCAGCATACCTCCATTACGTCTGAAGAACTTTCTCTTTCGGATAATCCTCTTCCGCTTCTTAACAAACTTGTACAACCCAAAAACTCCAAAGGCGAAAACCAATAGTGCCGAACCTATAAGAACACCTATACCAACAACAAAATACTAAAATATAAAGAACAAAACTATCATATATATTAGGCCTGCGGTTTTAAACCAAACCGATCAAGCCGAACCGAACCAAAATTTTCGGTTTTCGATTATGGTATTGATTTCAGTTTGGTTCAGAATGGTTTTAAAAATTAGTTCAGTTTTCCGTTCGGTTTGGTTCTTTTTTTTTGAAAAATATGAAAATATCCGAAATAACCGAAATTATACGAAAATCTAAACCGAAACAAAAAATCAGTTAATTCGGAAGTAAAATTAAAAACTAAAAATAACTTGAAAACCAATTTTTTCGGTTCACTTTGGTAGGATTGTAGCCGACAGAATAAACCGAAAATCCCTGATCGGAATAAACCGAATTATCCGAACTGGCAGGGCTACTATATATCCTTCACAAAACGGCCAAGTTTATTGTTGTTACCTTGAATCACTGGCTTGAGCTTCTCTGGTTTCTGGGTCTCGCATATGAACCCACCAACTATATTTTTACAAATTCGGTTGCCACACTTTTTGCGTGTTTCTTCTCGTTTGCATCTATCAATGACTACAATTTTGATCCATCATTAGCAGTTAGTAACATACAAAATATAAGACTAATAAAGCAGAATATCTCTTACCTACACAACCACCTGGAAGGAATGGGTTCCCTGTGTAACCCATAATGTTACAATAGCAATTACTATAGCTGAAACCAGAGAAGTAGCCGTACGAACAAAGGCAACTCGTCTCGCTCGTGTAGTCACCATTTCCATCTGACACGTTTTTACAGCCTACTGGGCTTGGAACACGAGAATCCGAAGTATCAAAGAACCATCCTAGCTCTACCACTGCGTACCCATCACTATGAAACTGTTCTGGCTCTGTAACATTCAAACTGGGATACTTCTCGCTTGTCAGAAAAGCAACTTTGCATCCTCCTTCTGTTGCGTTGCTTCCTTCAGGGATCTCCAAACTAACTCCCAGAACTTGTATCGTCCCTTCTGGTATCCTTGTCTGACAGCATCGATCTCCATTGCAAATCTTGTTTCTTACTTTTTGGCTACTATTTCTTTCGTTACAGTTTGACTTGCAACCGATGGTCTGCGATTTGATATCCGTCATAACCGCCTTCGCATTGCAACCAACCGCAACGAGTTGGTTCTTGTCCGAGAAGAAATAGGGACTGCCTTGGCCAGAAACGTTTAAAGGCAGCGGTGTAAGCGGTTGAGATGCCTTTGTAGAACAACCATAGGAAGTTACGGGACCTTTGATGTGAACAACTCCATAATATTCGTACTCCTCATAATCTGGAAGATAGATTTTCACCAATTCTCTGTTGATCTTTGAGAGAAACGCAACAGAGTTGCTGTTACAGACAACCTCGTACCACGGGTTTAGATAGCAATCTTCCCCGCCTATACCGAATGGGAATGGAATTGATAGTCCTCCGCAGACTCTGTTACAGGGATCTGGAGGGTTTCTTGATGATGTTACGCCATCGATGAACAGAGAGAAGATCACTAATATAATTACACAAAGGAGGTTTTGAGTCTCTGTCTTCATACTGGTTCTGCTCTTGTACAATTCTTACTGATCTTTTTAAAATCTTATAGTATTGTGAAAATGGAACGGAGAAAAAGAATCAAGATTCAGCATAGTTAGACGAGATAAGGAGATTAGATGAAAGGTGTAGAAAGAGATGCAAAACAGAGTCGACAAGAATAGTGTGAACTTAAAAATCAACGGATTCATTATTCATGACCGACCTGTAAGTGTCAAGAATATGACTAAATGGTAGATCACTTAGAATTTTTTAGTTTTGGACCAATCAGAACAAGCATGAGAGTCAACCATCTAAATCCAAGTAATAAATACTATAGTCCACTTAGACAAAAAAAACTATGGTCCACCAGGGAAAATAGACTTTTTATCTCCAAACTATTTGGGGTCAGCAGCAACTTATATTTAAATATATCGTTTGTGTTAGTTAGTTTCTAACTAACATTTGAGGGCTCAAAATTAAGAATGAAATAGTTTACTGTAATAAATTGATCTTGGAAAATTAATAATTTCGCGTTATTAATATAGAAATAAATATGCCCTCACATTATTTAAGTATTACATCTTGATTACATATATTTAAAGAATAAAAAATTATTTTTTCTGTAGGTGTGTTTATTTTTTAATATTGTTTCTTAAAGAGGAAAATTCCTTATATTTATTCCCTTACTTTTTATCTTATTACTAGATTTGATCCGCGCTTTGAAAGCGCGGAGTTACTTTATTTGTAAAATTTAATTAGATTTCAAATTTACAATATGTTAATTTTTTATCATCGACAAAAGTGTGTGATCAAATAATCTAATTTCATAGTGTAAAATATGTTTGTAGACAAATATAATTTGTCTTATTTATTTTTACGAAAATATGATATACTAATAGAAACATGTAAATAATCTAGATTTAAAAATATTTATATTTAATAAAATCAGTAAATTCTCACAACTGATTTTATTTGTTCGATGTGTTTCGGAATTGGAAACCCATATTAAATTTTTCTGTATAATTTATTATTACAATTGTTTTAAAGAGAAATTGCCAAAAATACCATTTTCATAGTACCACTTTTCATGTTTATACTAACCACTTTTACCACTACTTTTAATGAAGGGTTTAGAATTGAAGGTTTAGGATTTAGGGTTTAGATTTAATGTTTTAGGGTTTAAGCTATATAGTTTAGGGTTTAGAGTTGAGGATTTAGGGTTTAGAGTTGAGGATTTAGGGTTTATAGTTTAGACTTTAGGGTTTAGAGTTTAGGATATTGAATTTAGGGTATATAGTTTAGGGTTTAGGGTTTAGAGTTGAAGATTTTGGGTTTAGAGGTTAGAATTGGAGGTTTAGTATTTAAAATTTGGGATTAGAATTTTGAAAAGCATATAAATACAAAGATATAAGAGTTTTTACCATTTTAATAAATAAGGTATTTTTGAAAATGTGTCTTTAGTGGTGGTATAGATGAATAATGGTACCTTGAAAATGGTATTTTTGAAAATTCCCCTTGTTTTAACAATGATTCAGCCCTAAACTTAATCAACAAAAACCAACAACTCTTTACGCTGTGTTTTTTGACGCATTAATTGCGTAAATATTCATAATTTGGAAATTATGTGGATACTATGAAAAAGTTTGTTGGTGTATACCTTTAAAGTAGTAAAAAGAATATCTATTTTATTAAAACAGAAGTACACATATAGAATACCCCTTAGTTTTCAGTGTTATTTACAATTGCATGCCACTGAGAATTAAATTGAATTTCCTATTTTAATGCTTGTCTTTCTCAGTTATATTAATGTGTTTCTTTTTCTTTCATATTTTAATGCTTGTCTTTTTCAGTTAGATTAATGTGTTTTTTTTTCTTTCTTATTTTAATGTTTGTCTTTTTAGTTAGATTAATGTATTTTGTTTTTTATTCTTCAACAATTAATGATATTTTAAAGTTGTCTTTTTCTGTCAACTTAAAGTTTTCTAAACTATTTGAAAATATAAAAAATAGTCAAAAATAAACATATAAAGTAGATAAACAATAATCAAACACCAAAAATATTTAAAATATATATTTATTCTCCATCCAAATATTGAAGTTCAACCTCTTTTTTTTATTTTTAATTTAGGTATTTTGGCTTACATTACTCAAATTTATATGTTTTAAGAAATTTAAAGTATATATAAATTTTGAAAATTTAAAAATAATTCAAACGGATTATCCGTATCCAAACCGAATCCGCAAATACCCGAATCAAACCGAAACCAAAATTTATAAGTATTTGAATGTTGCTGAAATCTTTAAACTCGGGAATCTTAAACCCAAATAGATTTTAACCGAATCAGTGGGTATCCAAATACACATCCCTAACATAGTCAATGTAAAACGATCAATTATTACAGATACATCATTTAGTATAAATAAATAAAAGGGAAAATTGCCAATAGAGAACAAAAAAACAAGGGTGTTGTCCCTTTGGTATAAATCATTTTTTGTCCAATTTTTCTCCTTTTTACCCTTTGTATTTCTAAAAATTAATGAAATAAATACTTTTGTGAATCAAAAAAAATATGAAAAATATAAACAATTAATAAAACACCTATATACATATGCTGGTATTTTTTTTTCTTCAAAAAGTTGATAAATAAGAATTTGAAAATACGTTCTACTAAAAGTAGAATGTGCCTTCTACAGAAAATGATATAGTAGAAAGCGATTTCTAAAATAAACACGTTCATCTACTATTTTTAGAACGTATATTCTACTATTTACTAATTTTCTAAAAAAGTGGAATGCGCATTCTACTAATCCTAAAGCTATCTACTTTTCGTCCGGAAGCATCTTCTACTTTTATTAAGTATTCTAAATTTCGCGGAATGTGTTTTCTAAAATGTACTCTTCCGTCTACTAAAAGTAGAAAACGTGTTCTGGATTTTTGTCAATGTTCTAAACTTTTAGAAGGTGCCTTCTACGGATAAGATTACCTGATTTTTGCGAAAATTAATGAAAATTTCAGTTAAGAAAATATTCTAAAAATCTCCTAAAAATATTCTAACTTCCTAAAACGTGTTATTTTCGATTTTGATTGTTAAAAGTTTTTTAAAAATGATTATCCCTTGTCTTATTTTCATTAATCTATGGTTTTTCATAGTTTTTCTTTTGATTTTTTTTTTCACAAACTCTTGTTCTCCATGATACATATCTATACAACATGTGTTGTTTTTGAAATTAGGTGCAATTTTTTTGTAAATTTTTATTTTTATTTTTATTTTTATAAAGTTTACAAATTTTATTTTTATTATAAGTTTTATTAAAAACATTTTTAAATTTATATTTTAGTTAAAAAGTTTGATAAAATTAAAATGGTTACAAACGTTTTAAACTTTTTATAAAAATAAAACTTTGTAAAATGTTTTTTTATAAAGTTAGTTTAAAGTTTTTATTAATTTTTTTTTGTAAATTTTTATTTTTATTTTTATAAATTTTAAATTTTTTATTTAATTACAATTTTATTAAAAACGTTTTAAACTTTTTATAAAAATAAAACTTTGTAAAATGTTTTTAATAAGTTTATTTGACGTTTTTATTAAATAAAATTTTAAAAGTTTTATTTTATTTTCCCTTTTTAAAACGTTTTTAATTAATTTTTAAAAAATTCTTTTAGTTGAATGTGTTTAATAAAAACTTTAAACAAACTATATAAAATTTGTAAACTTTATAAAAATAAAATAAAACTTTACAAAAAAGTTTTTAATAAAAAGTTTAAACAAACTTTACAAAAATACTTTAAATTTTTTTTATTTTTATTAAAAATTTTGATAAAATTAAAAAGTTTATAAACATTTTAAACTTTTTATAAAAAATAAAACTTTGTTAACTGTTTTTTATTAGGTTGATTTAACGTTATTTATTTAAAAAAATTGTAATTTTTTTTATTAAGTTTTACAAAGTTTATTTTTATTAATACATTAAATTTTTATTTTTATGTTCACTTTTTTAACGTTTTAATTATTATTTTTTAAAATTCTATTAGTTTAATGTGTTTAATTAGATTAATCAAGGGTTAATTTTGGGATTATGAAAGAAATTATACTAAAAGGACAACTAAATGATAGTTTTATACTATAGGGACAACCATGCTGAATTTTTGTTCCGTTTTGGCAATTTTCCCATAAATAAAAACTAAAATCTATACTATTAAAGCAGAATCCCTCATAGGATTCTGCCCTTAAGTTTTCAAGTTAATTACACTGTTATGTCATTTCCTTATTTAGATTTTTAAAGATATTTTTTTATTTTTTGTTATTTACATGCCATACCTCTCCTTAGTTTAGTGAACTATTATTAATTAAAATCAGCCAAAAAATAAATCTATTTAAGGAATATTCCAAAAAGTTGTTAAACTTATTAGGACCATTTAAATTACATAATGTACGTTACGTACTATTACATATTTTATGATACATAGCACTATGTCGATTAATAGTATAAATCTATTTAAGGAATATTAACTATACGTACAATTAATTTCTAACAAAAGAACTTACGAAATATATGTCACAAAACAATATACTAATTTTTATTATTTACATGTGCATCAGATTATATGCGATATAAATTATAATATACCAAATAATAATGTACTAATTTTTATAATTTACATTTAAAATTCAACTATAATGTACACATGATCTTTAAATCATTATAATATATCAAAACAACTTTTTAGATTCAAATTCAATGTAATTCAAATTTTCTAACAATATACTAACCAACTTTAATTATTTTGTCATATATAAACGAATAGGGTTTAATCTTGCGTTATGAGAATCACAAACGAATTAAATATCAAATGAATTTTAATATATATACTGGTCAAAATTCTTTTTATTATATATACCAAAAATGAATTAAACTTATTTTAATGGGATTTTTTACTATACAGGAAATTCCGTTGTTGTATATACAGGTTAAAAATATAAATAATATTTTGATATGCAAAATAAAATATACTAGAATAATTTTTATCTGATATACTTTTTAGCTAAGTGTAATTCTTTTCTAAATCGATATTACATAAATATCCTAAATATATACACTTACAAAATTATAATTTTACATAAGTCATAATCAATAAACTCTAATTATTATATAAATATTTGTAAGTGGTTTCAACACTTAAAAACTTTACATAAGTCTTATTCATTCCACGCAATACATCTTTCATTACACAAATCACTGGTTCAACAGGATTAATAAGTACACATTTTATAATTACATAATATTTATCAAGTAGAAACATTCTGAACAAATAAAATTTTATTTCTATTATGAACTAATAAACAGGTTAATAACTTTATCAACAAAAATAGTCCCGCGCTTTGAAAGCGCAGGTCAAAATCTAGTAGAAATTAATACCCGTGCAGTACCTATTAAACTTCCATATATTTGTTGTTAGTAACCGGAATTTAAAATATTGTTTTTGTTAACATTTTTATGAAGAAAAATCAGAAATATTCATTAGTGATTATTACGTAAAAACTTTAATATCTGTTATATATGAGTTATAAATATGCAATATACTTTAGATATTAAAGTTCAAAATGAGTTTCATTTCATTATGAATATATTTCTATTTGTTACATATGATTTACAATTTGTCGAAAATAGAAATATCTACTGTATTAAAGATTTCTTAGAATCTTTCAATAAAAAGCTCTGTAAACATTGGTAAAAGAAAAAAGCTCTATAAGCATGATAAGAGTATCCATCGTAATTCGTTTTAAGATTTGGATTTTCATCATGGATTTGGATTATAAACTGTCAGTGTATTTGTTACAAAATTATAAGCTTTGAATATATACTATTTTGCATCTCAAGGTCAAAAAGGCTGCATTCAAGATTGTATTCATATCTTCTAGTTTAAAATGTAACTTCTATTGTATAAATGGATTTAAATCATGTTTCTGTGAAGTAACGATTATACGATCATGAAATATAAATGGATAAATATTTTTCACCAATACATCTGGCCGGACATGTTTTAATAGCTGTTTTGTTTTTAATGACTTTACATATATAACGAAATATTAATGAGGAAATCAAAAATTTATATAGCTTAAATTTAAAAGGAGTGACAGTCATGTAAATAAATTGAAAAGTAATGGCAGAATCTTATTAGGGATTCTGCTTTAATAGTATAGATTAACCTTAGCACATTGTGAAAATTTATTAGATATTTTATGATTTTGACAAAACCATCTCCATCTAGATAGTCTAATTTGAATCAACCACTTGATTTTCAAAATTAAATTTAATTTTTTTTTTAACTCATCTTGAATCATCGAGATGATTTGTACATTTAATGTCTAAAAGAACAAAATTTTCATTTCAATGGTTTATTTGGATGGAAAAACGAATAACCCCTAATTTCTTTAGGAGAGGATCATTTGAGCATTTGATCCGCTTGTTCATCAGTTTCTTAATGATTTCCGTCCAATTTCAGAACACCGGTGGGATACACAAGTGGAAAGGTCGACGGTCTGAAAAAAAGACAATGATAGAAACGAAAGGGTCCAAAGGGAGTTGACTTCTTTTTGCTGTTGAAAACACTTCACGCGTCTATATCCAAAACTTCTTTGAATGCATCACTAGACTTTTTATTATTAGGAGATGTCTCAGATCTCATTTATTCACATTAAAAAATTATCTCAAACACACAAGTATGAAGACAGCTTCTTACAACTTCCTATGTGTTGCAGTATATTGCCTAACTCTACAGCTCATCAATGGCTCATCCTTAGCAGCAACACCACCAACACGTCCAGATGGTAACTCTTCAACTTCTTGTATTAGAACCTGTGGGGGAATCTCGATTCTGTTCCCTTTCGGAATAGGGGAGAAAGAGTGCTATCTAAACAACTGGTACAAGGTTGTCTGTAACACCACTGTTCCGTTCCTCTCACGGATCAACATTGAAGTGGTGAACATCACTCTTCCAGACATTAATACACCATACGGAGTGGTTCACATCAAAGGCCCTGTGACATCGTTGGGTTGCTCTAGTCAAGGACTAGAAAAGTCACCGCCAGTTTTGAATGTCACAGGCCGAGGCAGTCCATATTTTCTCACTGACGAAAACCGTCTCGTGGCTGTTGGTTGCGGTACCAAGGCGTCTCTAACAGATATCGACTCAGAGATCATAGGTTGCGAGTCGAGCTGCCAAGACAGTAAACGTGGTCAACAAGTAACAAATTCGATCTGTGATGGTTACAGATGCTGCCAGGTGAGGATACCATTACAACGTCCTCAGATGATAGGTATCAATATAGAGGAGAACTCTAATGTCACAAGAGGACAAGGGTGCAGAGTAGCCTTCTTGACTAACAAGAGGTATTCGCCGATGAATGTAACAGAGCCAGAGCAGTTTCATTCCAAGGGGTATGCGTTAGTAGAGTTAGGATGGTACTTTGATACATCGGATTCTCGCTTTAGAAGCCCCTTAGGTTGTAGAAATGTGACACGTTACAGATCTTTCGACTCCGATGATAAATGCAATTGCGAGTACTATTACTTCTCTGGGATGAGTTATAGGAACTGTTATTGCAACTTTGGCTACACAGGGAACCCATACGTTAAACATGGCTGCATAGGTAAAGTGAACGTTTCTTCTTAATTTTTGACTATCGATCAAGTCTTCAGTTAATATGATTCAAAATGTGTGTAGACATAGATGAATGCAAAGGACACAACATTTGTGGAGAGAGGACTTGTGTGAACTGGCCTGGATCATATAGCTGTCAGTCCCCAATACCGGTGAAGCCGCAAAAGGCCTCTAAGCTTCAAGGTGAGTTAAATTAAGCATCATGTGTATCTACGAAACTACAAGACAGAACAGAAAAGCAGATCATGTTATGGCTTTTTCTTCGTTGGTGCAGGTGTTCTAATAGGTATAGGAGTGTTGTTGTTCGTCATTGGAATCTTGGGGTTATACAAACTAGTGAAAAAGCGAAGGAAGATCATCAGGAACAAGAAGTTCTTTAAACGTAATGGAGGTTTGTTGTTGAAACAACAATTAACCACCACGAAAGACGGCAACGTAGAGATGTCAAGGATCTTTAGCTCAAAGGAATTGAAGAAAGCCACTGATAATTTCAACATGAACAGAGTCCTTGGCCAAGGCGGTCAAGGAACTGTGTACAAAGGAATGCTGGTAGATGGACAAATCGTTGCGGTTAAAAGATCAAAACTTGTGGACGAAGACAAGATGCAAGAGTTCATCAATGAAGTCGCACTTCTCTCACAGATTAACCACAGAAACATTGTGAAACTCTTGGGGTGTTGCTTGGAGACAGAAGTTCCGATCCTGGTTTACGAATATATTCCCAATGGAGATCTGTTCAAGCGTCTTCATGATGTGTCTGATGATTTCAACATGACTTGGGAAGTGCGTCTACGCATAGCTATAGAAACCGCAGGAGCACTTTCATACATGCACTCAGCTTCATCGTTTCCAATATATCATAGAGATATCAAGACTACCAACATACTATTGGACGAGAAATACAGAGCCAAGGTGTCTGATTTTGGAACATCAAGATCGGTAACAGTAGATCAAACTCACTTGACAACATTAGTTGCGGGAACTTTTGGGTATATGGATCCCGAGTACTTTTTGTCAAGCCAATACACTGACAAGAGCGATGTTTATAGTTTCGGGGTTGTCTTGGTGGAGCTCATAACCGGAGAGAAACCATTATCTCGTGTCCGGTCTGAAGAAGGAAAGGGCTTAGCAACTCATTTCCTTGAGACCATCAAAGGAAACAGAGTGCTTGACATCATTGATACTCGGATCAAAGATGAAATCAAGATGGACCAAGTGATGGCTGTCGCAAAACTCGCAGGAAGGTGTCTAAGCCGGAAAGGAAGGAAACGGCCAAACATGAGAGAGGTTTCGATTCAGCTGGAGAGGATCCGTTCATCACTTGAAGATATAGAGGTCCTTCTCGAGAATGATGGTGAAGAAGAGGAACAATCAACTCATGGAAATCAACAGATTTGAACCGCTTAAAGATGATTCAGTGAGTTGCTAGAGTTATTATAGTATGTACTATGTGCTGCTACTAAGTGTTATTTTTCTGTAGCCAGCAGCCTGGTCCTAAGATTTTGGGAGTCTCTGCGTCTGGCTATGTCTACGGAAAAAATCTTTCTTTTTAATAAATTTGGAGACTTAAAAATGTTTTTGGGAGCTTTTGTTTATATTGTTTTTTTCCAAAAAATTTAGGAGTCTGTAACAAATGTTTCGTTTACCATGGTCCAAGGTCGGTGTGGTGGCCAGCCACAAATAAAAGAAAATGAGAAGGAAGAAAGCCCCAAACAACTCTTGGACTGTTGTCCTGTATTTGTGGACCCAAAAGTTCTCAGTGTTATTTAATTGATTATAAATGTCAATATTATCTTTTTAAAGGTTCATAAATTTTATTAATTAGTATAAGAAATAGCTCATAATTAACTAAAACTAATTCACATTTAACAAAATAAAACCCAAAAAAAAATTGTACTCTTTACCATTTTTTAATCTGGAAGATTAAAAAAATCTTTTGGTCTAATTTAAAGAAAATGCAGTGAAAAAAGTTAAGAAAATGTTATAAGATTCATATTCACTATTTAACCCAAGACTACCGACTTTTTTAAGACGGTCATGAAGGAAGGACAAACTTAGATGCATACCTCTGATTGGAATTTGGAAGTAAGAGGTACAGTGCGCAATCAATATTCACTGAAAGCTGATACAAGAGAAACACTCATCGACGCCGTCGAATTTGATGCGATCGCAAAGGTTTGAGATCCAGATTTGTACCGACGGTAAGTTCGATTTGACGGCAGTCTACTCCTTCATGGCTTAAAAAAAGTATTTATATAAAGATATTTTCGAAAATGTTTTTAATATGTGAGTGTTTTAGAAAATGACAATTCTCTCAAATAATAATTTTTAAGTTTCATTCCAGTTAACTCAAGCCCTATTCTCATAATAGCTATAAATTAAACTATTAAATTTTATAGACTTTTTTTGTCAAACTATTAAATTTTATAGATTACTTTTTTTATCTATTAGACATTAGTAAATAACAAAATTGGTAGTTTATCCATGGCTAAATTGATTTAGCTACATATTGAATGTTTCAAATTACATATATGGCTGTGGTTAATTGATATTTTTAGGTGATGATATATTTTACAAAAACAAAAATAAAATTTCGAAATATCGTTTTGAAATATATATTTTAGAACAGAAAGAAAATAAAACGAATCAGTCAATTTATTTTTAGCTTTTTACGGATCATCATACAAACAAAAAAAAATTCAAATACTTATATATATATATATATATATGTTCACATATAAGATTTTTTATCTCACAAACTAACAAAACATTTATTTGCAAAGAAGAAATACAATGTCAACATCCAGATTTACTTTATTTTGTATTGTCCTGGTTTTACTTGGTAGTTTTCACGAAGGTATGTTATATATAGTAAACTTTTCATCCAATACGTTATCATCGTACCATTAAAACAAAATCATTATCTTTATCATTTTCTTAAAATTTTAATTTATACAGATGTTAATTTAAAAGTTGATGCGCGGGGACCATATTGCTATAGAGAAACTGATACTAGATGGTGTTGTACTGCACAACCAAAACAGTGCCGAAAGATCAAAGTGGATTGTGATGCGATTTGTAAACCCAAACGCCGTCTTTAATTTTCCAGAAGAAATGTTCTATAATTATATATTTCAAATAATTCCGTACTTCTATTATTCTAATATTCTAATTAAGTAATAAATAGCAAATCCTGCTATACAGGAACAACTAGTGTTGTCTGCTAAAAATATTGCAACATTTATATAGAATATAATCTTTATATAAATTATATATAGAATTCTTCATATATATATAGTGGAACGGTTCCTAAAAATATTAATATTTATGATTTGTTTTGTTTCTTATGGAAATTGTGTATTAATATTTGCTTTATTTAGTAAAACGAAAATTAGATGAATAAAAAATTACTAATATTTTGTCCACCCCTACTGAAACCTTCGTCGTCCACCTATTTTAGTCTTAATTGTTTTTCTCCCTTCATTTCTTTCACAACACAAGAAGATTTATGAAAATATGTGTATTTATTACATGGTGAAAGCAAGAGATTCGTAATCTAGTGGTGTTTAAGTCGATCAAATCACCACGTTCGTAGAGGAACCAGAGGCTCAGCATCAGACGTTGGTGAAGCACTACTAAACATGGAGGCTGGAGCAGTCACCTCAAAGCCCCAAGACTCATCAACGTTAAGTTGCATGGTTTCATCCTCTTCGTCATCCTCTTCCTCAATATTCACCTCTGAATCATGAGTTGCTGAACGAATCCTCTCAAGCTCAATCCAAGCCTCTCTCATGTTTGGCCTCTTCTTCCCTTTCCGGTTTAAACATCTCCTAGCTAGTTTCGCCACTGCCATCACTTGGTCCAGATCGCTTTCATCTTTGATCCGAACATCAACTCTGTTCAGAAATGTGTTCTCTTTCACGGCATTAACAAAATGAGCTGCAAATCCTCTGTTGTCATCGGACCAGACACGTGAGGATGGCTTTTCTCCGGTCAAAAGCTCCACAAGGACGATTCCAAAACTATAAACATCACTCTTCTCCGTAAACTTGCTCGACTGAAAGTACTCTGGATCCACATATCCAAAAGTACCTGCAACCTGAGTCGTCAAGTGAGTTTGATCTACTGTCACCGATCTTGATGTTCCAAAATCAGACACCTTGACTCGATATTTCTCATCTAATAGTATATTAGTGGTCTTGATATCTCTATGGTATATAGGGAAAGATGCAGCAGAGTGCAAATATGACAAAGCTCCAGCAATATCTACAGCTATGTCAAGACGTACTTCCCAAGTCATCTTGAAATCATCAGACTCATCATGATGATGAAGACGCTTGCACAAGTCTCCATTTGGAAGAAACTCATAAACCAAGACAGGAACTTCTGTCTCAAGACAACATCCCAAGAGTTTGACGATGTTTCTGTGGTTGATTTGTGAGAGAACAACGACTTCATTGATGAACTCCTCTACCTTGTCTTCGTCCATGGCTTTGGATCTCTTCACTGCGACGATCTTACCGTCGACGAGCATTCCCTTGTACACAGTCCCCTGACCTCCTTGCCCAAGAATACGATTCTTGTTGAAGTTGTCAGTAGCTTTCTCCAACTCATTCGAGCTAAATATCCTCGACATCTCTACATTACCTTCTTTTCTAGCTAACTGTTGTTTCAGCAGCATACCTCCATTACGTCTGAAGAACTTCCTCATTCGGTTAATCGTCTTCCGCTTCTTTACAAACTTGTACAACCCGAAAATTCCAAAGGCGAAAAGCAATAGTGCCGAACCTATAAGAACACCTATACCAACAACAAAATACTAAAATATAAAGAACAAAACGATCATATATATTAGGCCTGCGGTTTTAAACCAAACCGATCGAGCCGAACTAAACCTAACCAAATTTTCTATTTTCGGTTCGGTTCGGTTATGATATTGATTTCAGTTTGGTCTTGGTTCGGTTCTTTTTCTTTTGAAAAATATGAAAATATCCGAAAATAACCGAAATTATACCAAAAATCTAACCGAAACAAAAAAAAAATTGGTTAATTCAGAAATAAAATTAAAAACCAAAATAACTAAAATATAAATAAAAGAACGACCGTATCTTCACGAAACGCTCAAGATGATAACCCGTTTGACTTTTACCTTGAATCACTGGCTTGAGTTGCTTTGGTTTCTTCGGTACGCATTCAAACCAACCAGGCCTATTCACACAACTTTGGTCTTTACACTTTTTGCGTCCTTCTTCTAGTTTACATTCATCAATGTCTACATATTTGGTTCATAGTTAGCAACAATCTTGCTGATGGCACAAAATATGATAACGTTAGGAAAAAGAACCAATCTCTTTTACCTACACATCCACCAGGAAGGAATGGATTCCCTGTGTAACCCATGGAGTTACAATAGCAACTCCTATAGCTGAATCCAGAGAAGTAACCATACGAGCAAATGCAACTCGTCTCGACCGAGTAGCCGCCATTTTGTGATGTATCCGACACATTCATACAACCAACAGGGTTTGGAACACGAGAATCGGAAGTATCGAAGTACCATCCTAGCTCTACCACTGCGTACCCATCACTGTGAAACTGTTCTGGCTCTGTGACATTCAAGCTAGAATACTTCTCGCTTGTAAGAAAAGCAACTTTGCATCCTCCTTCTCTTGTGCTGTTACCTTCGGTAATCTCCAAGTCAACTCCTAGAACTTGCGGCTGCCCTTCTGGTATCCTTGTCTGACAGCACTTGTCACCATTGCAAATCCTGTTTCTTACTTGTTGGCTGCTACTGTTTCTTTCGTTACAGCTCGACCCACAACCGATGATCTGAGATTTGATATCCGTCATAACCGCCTTGGCGTTGCAACCAACCGCCGCGAGTTGGTTCTTGTCCGTGAAGAAATAAGGGCTGCCTTGGCCGGCAACGTTTAAAGGCGGCGGTGTAAGCGGCTGAGATGCTCTCGTGGAACAACCAGAGGAAGTTACGGGACCTTTGATGTGAACGACTCCATAAGAATAGTACTGGTGATCGTCTGGAAGATAAATGTTCACCAATTCTCTGTTGATCCTCGAGAGAAACGGAACAGAGGAGCTATCGCAGACAACCTCGTACCACGGGTTTAGATAGCAGTCTTTCCCAATACCGAACGGGAATGGAATCGATAGTCCTCCGCAGACTCTGTTACAGGGATCTGGTGGTTTTCTTGACGATGAGACGCCGTCGATGAACAGAGAGGTCACTAGTATAATAACGCATAGGAGGTTTTGAGTCTCTGTCTTCATACTGGTTTCTGTTCTTGTGTGTTCTCAACTCGGTCTGATCTTTTTTAAAAATCTTTTTGTATTGCGAAAAATGGAAGGGAGAAAAGGAATCACGATTCAGCAGCATAGTTGGACGAGATTAGATTACATGAAATGCGTGGAAAGAGATGCAAAAGGAGTTGACCAGAATAGTGTGAACATGAAAAAGTCAACGGATTCAAGAATGTAAAACTGCGATGACTGATAATTCACATTTCACGTGGACTTTCTTAGTTTTGGACCAATCAAAACTAGCATGACAGTCAATTGTCCGAGTAATAAATAAGACCGGTCAAAATAGCAAATGATAAGGTGACGTGGCTAACCGGTGGATGCTGCGTCCCATTTTTGGAAAGAGCCTTATCTGGCCCTGGCCCACGTAACTGATAAAGAAAGAAACAAATAATCGTGGAGCCGTGGAGGAGTAGACCGCTCTTCACCGCCGTCGATTCGAAACTCGCCGTCGTCGGCGGATTTCGCCAGACCTTTACGATTGCGTCGAATTCGACGGCAGCGATGAGTGCTTCTCTTGTCTCACTAGCTCTTGCTCAGATGAATATCGATTGCTTGCTCGCTACGCCTCCTACTTCCAAGTTCCAATCCCAGGTTCGCATCTCAAGGCTATCCTTCCTTCTCGTT
This sequence comes from Raphanus sativus, assembly GCF_000801105.2. Taxonomy (NCBI): domain Eukaryota; kingdom Viridiplantae; phylum Streptophyta; class Magnoliopsida; order Brassicales; family Brassicaceae; genus Raphanus; species Raphanus sativus. Next base: position 38,251,156 of record NC_079516.1, on the reverse strand, counting down.
TTTTATGCATTTGATTTTGGTTTCTTAAGTTTAGTTTTAGCGTTGCGTTTAAAAAAAAAAGAGAGAAATGGTTAGATGGATCATTGTGGCTGGCGACAGAAGATAAAAAAAAAGAAGTGGCACTCATTATATATATAACACATTAGCAAGGAATATAAACTCTCATAACAAATTTAATTGATTCAAATCTGTTGATTTCCATGAGTTGATTGTTCCTCCTCTTCACCTTCATTTTAGATGAGGACCTCTATGTCTTCATGAAGTGATGAACGGAGGATCCTCTCCAGCGCAATTGAAACCTCTCTCATGTTTGGCCGCTTCCTTCCTTTTCGGCTTAGACACCTTCTAGCGAGTTTTGCGATTGCCATCACTTGGTCCAGCTTGTTTTCGTCTTTGATCCGATCATCAATGATGTCAAAAACTCTGTTTTCATTAATGGCCTCAAGGAAATCAGCTGCCAATCCTCTTCCTTCTTCCGACCGGACACGAGTCAATGGTTTTTCGCCGGTTATGAGCTCCACCAAGACAACCCCGAAACTATATACATCACTCTTGTCAGTATATTGGCTCGACAGAAAGTACTCGGGATCCATGTACCCAAAAGTCCCTGCAACTAATGTTGTCAAGTGAGTTTGGTCTAACGTTACGGATCTCGAAGTTCCGAAATCAGAGACCTTGGCTCTGTATTTCTCATCCAACAATATATTGGTAGTCTTGATATCTCTGTGGTATATTGGAAACGATGCATCTGAGTGCATGTATGAAAGTGCTCCCGCAATCTCTACAGCTATGCGAAGACGCACTTCCCAAGTCATCTTGTAATCATCAGATTCATCATGAAGACGCTTGAACAGATCTCCATTGGGAATATACTCGTAAACCAGGATCGGAACTTCAGTCTCCAAGCAACATCCCAACAGTTTCACAATGTTCCTATGGTTAATCTGTGAGAGAAGTGCTACTTCATTGATAAACTCTTGCATCTTATCTTCATCCACAAGTTTTGATCTCTTCACCGCGACGATCCTCCCATCTACCAGCATACCTTTGTACACAGTTCCTTGACCTCCTTTCCCAAGAACCCTGTTCAAGCTGAAGTTGTCAGTGGCTTTCTTCAATTCTTTTGAGCTAAAGATCCTTGACATCTCTACATTCCCATCCTTTGTTGTAGTTAGTTGTTGTTTCAACAGCAAGCCTCCATTACGTTTAAAGAACTTCTTCCTGCGGATGATCTTCCTTCGTTTTTTCACTAGTTTGTACATCCCCAAGACTCCAACGACGAACAACAACACTCCTAGACCTATAAGAACGCCTACACCAAACGAAGAAAAAGCCACAAAGTAAAACTACTCGTAGTCTCGTATATGCATGATCCTTACTTTAACTCACCTTGAAGCACAGAAGCCTTTTGCGGCTTGGTTACGATGGGATCGCAGCTATATGATCCAGGCCAGTTCACACAAGTCCTCTCTCCACAAACGTTGTGTCCTTTGCATTCACCTATGTCTACACACATTTTGAATCATATTAACTGATGACTTGATCGATAGTCAAAAATTAAGAAGAAACGTTCACTTTACCAATGCAGCCATGTTTAACGTATGGGTTCCCTGTATAGCCATTATTGCAATAACAGTTCCTATAACTCATCCCAGAGAAGTACTGATACTCGCAACCGCATTTATCAAAGGAGGTGTAAGAACTGTAACGCGTCATATTTCTACAACCTAAGGAGCTTCTAAAGCGAGAATCAGAAGTATCAAAGTACCATCCTAGCTCTACCAACGCATACCCCATGGAATGAAACTGCTCTGGCTCTGTTACATTCATCGGCGAGTACCTCTGTTTAGTCAAGAAGGCTACTCTGCACCCTGCTCCTCTTGTGACATTAGAGTTCTCTAAGTTGATACCTATAACCTGAGGACGTTCTAATGGTATCCTCACCTGGCAGCATCTGTAACCATCACAGATCGAATTTGTTACTTGTTGACCACGTTTACTGTCTTGGCAGCTCGACTCACAACCTAAGATCTCTGAGTTGATATCTGTAAGAGACGCCTTGGTACCGCAGCCAACCGCCACGAGACGGTTTTGGTCTGTGAGAAAATACGGACTGCCTCTTCCCGTGACATTCAAATCTGGCGTTGACTTTTCTAGTCCTTGACTTGAGCAACCCAACGAAGTCACGGGACCTTTGATGTGAACCACTCCGTATGGTTTATTACCGTCTGGAAGAGAGATGTTCACCACTTCGGTGTTGATCCGTGAGAGGAAGGGAACGGTGGTGTTACAGACAACCTCGTACCAGTTGTTGAGATAGCACTCTCTCTCACCTATTCCGAAAGGGAACGGAATCGAGATTCCACCACAGGTTCTACTACACGAAGCTGAATAGTTAACATCTGGACGTGGAGGTGGTGGTGGTGGTGTTGCTGAGGATGAGCCGTTGATGAGCTGCAGAGTTAGGACATATACTGCAACACATAGGAAGTTGTAAGAAGCTGTCTTCATACTTGTGTGTTTGAGATATTTTTTTTAATGTGAGTAAATGAGATCTGAGAGATCTCCTAATAATAATAAAAAAAGTCTAGTGAGGCATTCAAAGAAGTTTGGATATAGACGCGTGAAGTGTTTTCAACAACAACAAAAAGTCAGCTCCCTTTGTCCCCTTTCGTTTCAATCATTGTCTTTTTGTAGACCGTTGACCTTTCCACTTAATGTGTACCCCACCGGTGTTCTGAAATTGAATGGGAGATCTTTAAGGAACTGATGAACAAGCTTGAAACGCTAAACCAGCTGGTTTTTTAATGTGGGAACTATTCCATGAACTTTCTGGTCTTGTGTTGAGTGTAGTACTTGGGTGCCCAAATAAACAGCACAAAGTTCACCAGGAGCTTCTATTTATGTCAACTTGTAGTTAAAAGTTATAGTTTTCACCAAGCCCGTCTAGCTCAGTTGGTAGAGCGCAAGGCTCTTAACCTTGTGGTCGTGGGTTCGAGCCCCACGGTGGGCGTTGTCTTTTTTATGTCAGCCATTTGTTTTTGTTTTTCCTTTGTAAATGGTAACATGTTATTAGGCTTCGCTCCTATGGATAAGGAACTCCATATGCTGACTTCATGCCATCTCGAGACAAGTTTTTGGAGTTATTAGATTATTAAGCAGATTTGTATTTTTTTTTTGGTTTAATTGACAAAGTTTCTTGGCTAACTAGTAACTAAATAATTTGAGCAGTTCCAAGAGTGTAAATATAACACTTGTATTAGTTTATCTTGAACTAACGTTTTTACAGTCATAGTAAAGTCTCTCATGAACGTTTGTAGTCAAGAGCGATTACATAGCCAGCCAAATTTAAAAGATTAGATCCATGCAACTTCTTTTTTTCTTTTTTGCTAAATTGTAAATATTATTCCAATAATGAAGGTTACATGTTAATGCAACTACAATCTGTTTTTCAGCTATTCTGGAAAAAAAAAACAATTGATCTCCTCCTCCAAACACTTCTCGAACCAGAGGTAACAAAAATAAATCCATAAGAGAAGCATAGTCAAGTAAGTGGGCTCGAAGCAGGCATTGACGCTGGCTCCCATCCCGGAGCTCTATCGGAGGAGGATGCTGACCATCCCGGAGCTCTATCGGAGGAGGATGCTGACCAACAAAACTCAAGCTTGCTTACCTGGTAACATGTATACAAGTATAAAGAACACGAAATCCGATGTCGTCCAGCGGTTAGGATATCTGGCTTTCACCCAGGAGACCCGGGTTCGATTCCCGGCATCGGAGCTTTTTTGTCTAACCTTTTTCACTCTTTGGTGTTTATACTAAAACAAATCACAGCTTAGTAAGAAAGGGCTGTCTATTAATATTGCTCTTGTCTCAAAACAATAGCTTACAGAAACAGAGTAAACAATGAACCACAAGTCAATGGTCTCCAGAAACAGAGTAAACATTTGAATTTAATCTCTCAAGTCAGCCATCATTCACTTAAAAGAATTTTGCAATTCTGAAACACTTGCTTGCTTCATTGGGAAAAAAAAAGGTATAAAACTTCTGTTCAAACGAACAAAAACATTGCCCTATAGTTACATCTCAACCTAGCAATCAAGTGGAAACAAACTGAAACTCATCCTGCATGTCCAGGCACCATCAGTCTATTAGGCTACCTTCAAATGCTTGGCTTTCCTGAGGAAAAACATCAAACACAAGGAGACAATTTGTCCACCAATATAGCCTCCTATAGCTCCATAACACACACATATAGGCCACTCCTGTTTAAAAGAACAACAACATCTATCTTATTAAAGCTGAAGTACAATTTCGGTGTGTTTGGATACTTGGATAAGAGTATTAAAAAAATTTGGTGTGTTTGGAAATATGGATTGTAGTCTTTTTAAAAAAAATTAATTTTGTTTGGAAACAAAGATAGTAGTATTAAATAGAAAAAGTAATGGGCTTAAGTTATTAAGTCCATTATAAAAGAATATTGTCAATATATATAAGAAAAATACAATACAAAGCCCAATTTGAAATAACAACTCAAATTATGGTTTTTATATTTCATATTAAGTTTTTAAAATATAATATATATAATTATTTATATGATGATACGTATTAAATATTATTAATTATATGATTACTTATATGATGGTACATATAAAATACGATTAATTATATGATGAAATTATACGATATATAATAATGACTAAGGATGGATTTTCAGACATCCATACGGGTTTGGTTCTGATCGGTTTGCGTTTCGGGTTTTCGAGGTCAAAGATTTAAATCCTATTAAGATGTTTCTAAATTTTTGTTTGAGTTTGATTCGGATCTTTGCGGGTTTAGTTTGGGTTTGGATAACCTATTTAAATAACATATATCAGAATACCTAAGCTTAACATATCAATTGGTTTGATTTAAAATTTTGGATACGAAATCAATAATTATTTTAAGTATTTTTGGTGATTTGAGTATACTTTAACTATTTCAGATATTTGTTTTTGACTATCTATATATATTTTCAAGTATTTTAAACCAATTAAAAAGTATCATTCTTGATCTTTTATATACGTTAAATATAAAATAATTAATATATAAGTATATAAATCTATTTTTAGATAAATTCAGGTACACAAATACTTCGGTTCCGATCTAATTCGGTTCTCTAACTAACAAAATTTTGAATAATTCAAATATTTAATCAATTTATGTTCAGGTTTGGTACTATATTTACGGATTGGTATCAGTTCTGTTCCTCAGATTCATTTTGCCAAACCCTAATAATCATATGAAAAACAAATATCATCATATTTTTTAAAATATACATCCGTAGAGGTGCAGAGATCAAAGTCTATAATCATTTATTTTAACAACAAGCCAAATAAATATGTTGATTGAAGAGCGAATAAAACAAAGCTAGAGAAATACATAGTTTACCAGAGACACTCTATGTGTCGAATTTATTATAAAGAAAATTTTATTAAAATAAATAAATTCAATAATTACAAACAAATAATATACTTCATAAAAGTGAAAAATAATACCCGCGCTTCGAAAAGCGCGGGTCAAAATCTAGTAAGGATTAATTCTTAAACCAAGAAGAACAAGAACCACTCTCTTGGATTTATATCGGGAAAAAAGGAACTATTACCTGCCATGGCCTTTCCCAGTCGAGCGGCATGGGCCAAGCTCCAAACCATCCTCCAATAATTGATCCATATGCTGGAATAAAGATCATATATTCTACATTTCCACTTGGTCTATACGAGAGAAAAAAAAAACATGAATTAGGAACAGAAATTTGTGTGAACTATATCGTAAAAAGGGTAAAATATATATAAGTTACTTCATCAAAGCGAATAGACGATGCCAATCTGTCCATGATGCACCAAAAACTGCAGTGGCTGGTACAAACTATGAAAAAAATCAGAATTATTAGAGGCAATCAAAGGTTTGTTCGAAACTGCAGACATCTATATACATATGGTGCATCTTTCTAAGTCATAGGAGCTGCAGCTTACCGTGAAAACAGACATTAGAAAAGACCAGTGAACTGTTTTTGGTAGATATCTGCATAAGATGAGAGATAGACGCTCATGTCAACATTAGAAAATCACACAATCCCGGTATCCAGAAGGGTGACCAGAATTAAGAAAAGCCTAATTTAACATCTGAAAGGTCCAGATAACAAACGAGATTAAGAAAAAAAAAACAAGATGTTGGTTTGAACATACTGCGTTCCAATAGGTGCACCCAAAGAAATTGCTCCCAAAGCATTCAGAAAAGCCCCTAATAATCAAACAAAAACAAAGGCTTAGAAAACTCAACAAGTCAGAAACAAGGGATACTGAAAACAGGAAACTGAGGAGATTCCAAGCCCTTGTTGGGTTTGAAAAACAAGAAAAGCTAACAAATATTTGCTAACTCAGAGAGCTGGGGAGATCAGCTTACATGGTAATCAACTTGGATTTACAAAATGACGCAGTTGATTGTTTATGTTCATGTATTGCAAAAGAATAAAGAGGTACAAACTATAAGAAGAAGAAAAAAGAATACTAACCAGAAATGAGTCCTAATATGCTTCGTCCATAGGCTCTAAAACACTGAAAAAACAATTAGGAAACCATTAAGAGAGAGAGAGATAGAGAGTTAAGCACAAGAAACCAAAACGCATTGGTGCCTTTTTCTTCCCTCATTTGTAAAAGTACACATACTTCCTCAGCTTTTGTAAATTTCAAAGTGCATCATTTAAAACAAAAGACAGTAAAAATGAAGTAAGACTCACCGAATGTTTCTCTGGGGCTTTTCGGAAAAAGCTGTAGATGATTACCACAACCGGAAACTCGATACTCTTGAGATTATTAAACATCAAAAGAAACAAGGCTACATTTACTTTTTAAAAAAGAAAAAAAAAATCAATATTTGAGAGAAAACAAGTGAAGTGGAGAAGAGTACCCAGAGGAGAAAGAGAGTGAGAGATGGATCAGAGACGAGATCCACGGAGAATTTGTTCCGGGCCACCCAGAATCCGACGGCCAGAGACAATCCAGTAATTAAATAAACAAAAACTGACCCTATAACTGATATCGAACCAACGGAGGTTTCTGGCTTCTTAGTCTCCGTCATTGCCTTTCCCTTCTCGACTTCTCTCTCTTGCTTGAGGCGCGATCAGAACGAGCGAAGACGACAGACGTAAATTTTCACATATTGGGCTTTTAAAACTTATATATGGGCTTAAATGTAAATATGCGGGCCTTATGGACCTAATATCTATTTCGGGCGCTTAAATATCTTATGCATAAATATGACCGATATGCTTACGGAAGTTGATGAGTTTTGGTTGAAAGAGCTGGAGGGTGTTTGCAATCCCATTATCTCAAAGATTTATCTGGCTGGTGCAGGAGCTCCTGATGGAGCTATGCCGGCAAACAAACGGTGACTCAGGTGGTCCAAAGATAGAAGAGGTTGATTAGAGCGGTGAAGAGTGAGAAAAGGAAGTGGTTATGGACCATTGGCAAGTCTCTCCTTGTATTGTCATAGGTGTTCTGCTGATACTTGAACCAATCAAAGTAATTTAGTTGTATGCTTCACTCATTTCACAAAAGTAATAAAACCGTCTTGTCTCACAAGTTCCTATTGCCATTCACATATCAAGTTTAGTTTTAGCCTCTGTTGCATAAACACAATTCTCTAGAAGCAGCTCATCAAAACTCAAATCATCATGTGTGTTTGCGTCGGTGAATCTTCTTTTCTTGTTGGATATGTTTTCTCCAGATGAGCTTTGAAGTGTCACAAAGAAAAGTATCTACAATCCTTCACTATTCATTTCAGGACATGTTCTGTCTTTGGTCCCCACTCACACACAGATGAGATATATATATACACACATTCGGCTTTGAAACAGTTGCAGCAAAACCACCAAAACCCATTTCAGAAATGGAGAGAAGAAGATCTATTGCATTGTTCATCATCTTCCTCTTTGTCTTCTGCTTCCCCATCTCATCAGATTCCCATAAGCTCAGTCCATCAATAAGCTTACACGACCAAGGACAAGTCCATGGTGCTCTATCATACATTGTTTCTCTTACTTTTTAAGTATTATTTACTCATCTTCTCTATGTTCCCTTGTATGGCAGAAGTTACAATCAAAGCCACAAAACGAGAAGAAGGTAGGAGCGTTGACATCTTCCGCGTAGGGACAGGAGGATCTCATGGAGTTACAGGTGGAAAAGGTGGAGGCCGGAAAGAATCTCCAAAACGTAATGCCGCCATGGACCTCCGGCCGAAGTTGTTCTTCTCAACCACCTCCGTTCTCTTCACCGGGTTTATAGTGCTTTCACGAACTTCTTTCGACATGTCAATTAGATTATTATGTTGTGCCTGAATCTCTTAACTTAGAGTTTAACCTATGTTATTTGGGTATTGTAAACTTTGTATTCTATCACATCTTTTATGGAATAAGAAGACACTAGATTTTGACCCGTCCTTAAAAAGGACGGATATATTTTCTGTTGAAAAAATTATCTCACGTAATAAAAATTATGATTTTTGATAAATTATATATTTTAATCTTTTATGAAATTTTTATTAAATTTATTTATATGACTTTTTTTTTAAATATGACTAAATTTTTGAAGACTCTAAATAATTTTAATCCATAATATGATTCTATTTATTTAACCAGAAGTTAAACTTATTTTAATAGTATCGGTTAAATTTTGCTTTAATAGTATCAGTTAAATTTTGATTCACGAATTTTAAAACTTTTTATTTAAACCAATGTATACTTTAAGTTAAATTTACATTAAATATTTTAGGATGAAGTATTTAATTGACGAATTTGTATTTTGATGTTTCAAATTATTTTTTAGCTTTTCTTGACGTGAATTTGTAATTATTATAGCTTAATGTTTGGTTTTTTATAATTAATTTTTAAAGTAAATATATAGTAGTTAATAATGAAAAGAAAGTTTCGTTATGAAAAAAAAATTATTAACACATAATTTGTTTTGCCAAATGGAGGATCCTAACAAAATGAAGATCATTTTGTTAATTAAGTAGTTTTGAACCCGTACAGAAATGGATAATTTACTCAAACAAATCCAAATTTTAATATTTTAAGCACGAAGACTAAACCACAGTCCTATAAATAATTCTGGTTTAATAATATAGATATAAATCAATTTTAAATTGTTTTAAATAAAAAAAGAAATATGGTTATGGTTTTGTGTGTTCGGAGTTTATATTCTTCTGCTGCACCTATAATAAATTTTAACATATTGTATATATAAGAATTGGTTCACGTTTGGATGTAAAAGTAATTATAAAGATAACAATGGTTGAGTTCACCTTTTGCAATGACATAATATTATGGTCCACATTTTGTAATGAATATATATGTTTCCAAATCTGACTAAGCTATTAAAAAAGAAGCTTAATCAATTAAATGGAGAAAATAAAGGAGAAAATCTTGGCCAATTTTAACTACTAATAAAAAATTAAATAATAATGGTATTTCATGGTAAATAAGTTGAAAATCAATGGCAAAATCCTATTAGGGATTCTGTTTTAATAGTATAGATTTTTAAAGTAAATATATAGTAGTTAATAATGAAAAGAAAGTTTCGTTATGAAAAAAAAATTATTAACACATAATTTGTTTTGCCAAATGGAGGATCCTAACAAAATGAAGATCATTTTGTTAATTAAGTAGTTTTGAACCCGTACAGAAATACTCAAACAAATCCAAATTTTAATATTTTAAGCACGAAGACTAAACCACAGTCCTATAAATAATTCTGGTTTAATAATATAGATATAAATCAATTTTTAAATTGTTTTAAATAAAAAAAGAAATATGGTTATGGTTTTGTGTGTTCGGAGTTTATATTCTTCTGCTGCACCTATAATAAATTTTAACATATTGTATATATAAGAATTGGTTCACGTTTTGGATGTAAAAGTAATTATAAAGATAACAATGGTTGAGTTCACCTTTTGCAATGACATAATATTATGGTCCATATTTTGTAATGAATATACTAGATATTGACCCGTGCGACCGCACGGGTATTAGTTTTCACTTTTAATTTTATTTATTTATACAAAATAGTATATTTATAATATTTGATTGTTTTATATTGACTAAGTTAGGGGTGGATATTTGGATACCCACTCGAATTCGGTTAAAATCTATTCGGGTTTGAGATTTTTGAGTTTAAAGATTCTACCTTTATTCGTGTATTTATAAATTTTGGTTCCGGTTTGATTCAGATCTTTGCGGGTTTGATAACCCGTTTAAACTATTTTTAAATTTTCAAAATTTATATATCTTTAAGTATCGCTAAATCTAAAAATAAAAATAAGCCAAAGTACCTAAATCTAAAAATGTAAATTTGAGTAATGTAAGCTAAAGTACCTAAATTAAAAATTAAAAATATGTTTAACTTGAATATTTGGATGGATAATAAATATATATATTTTAAGTATTTTTGGTGTTTTGATAATTGTTTATCTACTTTAGATGTTTACTTTTGACTATTTTTTATATTTCAAATATTTTAAGCAACTTTGAAATAGCTTATATCTTGGATATTAACTCTAAAAATAGCTAACATATTGAAGTGTATATAAATATGATTTAAATACATTCGAATATCTGAAATATTTCATTCAGATCAGGTTTAGTTATGGTTATCTAGATACCAAAATGGTAAATCCGTTTGGATATTATCTAGTTTCGGTTCAAATTTGGTAATATTTTTCGTTCAGATTTATTAAATAAAAAATGTTGATATTATAATTTCTATGGATTGTTTGTCCAATAAAAATGTATTTTTTTTTAATTTGACATTGATTTAGTGGAGAAGTTAATGAAGTGTATTTAATTCAAATTTAATTTTGGAAAACACATTAATCTAAGTGAAAAAGATAAAGCATTAAAATAGGAAATATTATTTAATTATGTATTTAATTTTGGAAAACACATTAACTAAAGTGAAAAGGACAAGCATAAAATAGGAAACTTAATTAATACTACAGTGGCATGAAGTGTAAATAAAAGTGAAAACTAAGGGGTATTTTTAAATGGGTACTTCTCTTTTAATAAGATAGACTAGATCTTGACCCGTGCGACCGCACGGGTATTAATTTTCACTTTTAGTTTTTATTTATTTATACAAAATAATATATTTATAATATTTGATCGTTTTATATTGACTAAGTTAGGGGTGGATATTTGGGTATCCACTCGAATTCGGTTAAAATCTATTCGGGTTTGAGATTTTCGAGTTTAAAGATTCTAGCTTTATTCGTGTATTTATAAATTTTGGTTCCGGTTTGATTCGGATTTTTGCGGGTTTGATAACCCGTTTAAACTATTTTTAAATTTTCAAAATTTATATATCTTTAAATATCTCTAAATCTAAAAATAAAAATAATATAACATGTAAATATGAGTAATGTAATTTGAGTAATGTAAGCCAAAGTACCTAAATTAAAAATTAAAAATATGTTTAACTTGAATATTTGGATGAGAATAAATATATATTTTAAGTATTTTTGGTGTTTTGATTATTGTTTATCTATTTTAGATGTTTACTTTTGACTATTTTTTATATTTCAAATATTTTAAACAACTTTAAAATAGCTTATATCTTTGATATTAACTCTAAAAATAGTTAACATATTAAGTATATAAATATGATTTAAATACATTTGAATATCCAAAATATTTCGTTCAAATCAGGTTTGGTTATGGTTTTCTAGATACCAAAATGGTAAAAATCCGTTTAGATATTATCTAGTTTCAGTTCAAATTTGATAATATTTTTCGTTCAGATTCGTTAAATGAAAAGTTGATATTATAATTTCTATGTATTGTTTGTCCAATAAAAATGTAACTTTTTAATTTGAAATTGATTTAGTGGAGAAATTAATGAAGTGTATTTAATTCAAATTTAATTTTGGAAAACATATTAATCTAAGTGAAAAAAGACAAAATATTAAAATAGAAAGTATTGTTTAATTGTGTATTTAATTTTGGAAAACACATTAATTAAAGTGAAAAGACAAGCATAAAAATAGGAAATTTAATTAATACTACAGTGGCATGAAATGTAAATAAAAGTGAAAACTAAAGGGTATTTTTAAATGGGTACTTCTCTTTTAATAAGATAGATATGTTTCCAAATCTGATTAAGCTATTAAAAAAGAAGCTTAATCAATTAAATGGAAAAAATAAAGGAGAAAATCTTGGCCAATTTTAACTATTAATAAAAAATTAAATAATAATGGCATTTCATGGTAAATAAGTTGAAAATCAATTGCAAAATCTTATTAGGGATTCTGTTTTAATAGTATAGATAACATTGTGCATGGATTATGAACGATGCCTAATCTTTCTCGAGCATGCTTTCAACAAGGCAGTTCTTGCAACAGTAAAATTCAGGCTATCATCTCTACAAATTATGGCCCGCGAGAGTGTGATGTTTTCCTCAGCACAAAAAAAAAACGATCTATTTTGCATTGATTGAACGTGGGATTATTTTAACAAATCTACAGACCAACCAAGAACAATCGTTTTTCCACTCTCTGCAATTTCCCCCACAACAAAAATTAATGGCTAAGCAGAGCTTTGTGTGTACTTGAAACCTCTTCCCAGAAGCAGAAGAAACAAAAAGACTAATCTTAGTCCATCAAAAACGCTCCGCTGCAATACCTGATAAAATTCCAGCACATACTTTTCAGAAAAAATATATGAATTCGTTTCCAAAGCAGAGTATCTAGTCAGTACGTACAATAACATGTTACCTGTTGCTGAATCTTCCAACAGCGTCTGTGGCATCAAGAAGAGTGTCACTGGCTTTCTCCAAAGCCATGTAAAGCTCTTTACCTCTAGTCACACGGGCGATCACCCACGCGTTGTTCTTAGCTCTTATGCATATTTCTAAGTCCTTCTCCTGCGTCTTTGAACGGCTCTTTTCTAAATCCACTTCTTCTCTGAGCTTGTTTAGTGCAAGCAGAGACTCCTGCGTTTTTCAAATAGTTTGAGACCAAGGTCGTCTTAATCTCAGCTACTAACTCATATGAAGTTGAAGACGTTACCTTCGCAAGTGTTGCTACTTTTCCTGAAGGAGAAGCTCTGGAAACTTCCAGGTCATTATCAACTACCAAGTAACGGTAACCCTTAACATGATAAGCATTCTCACCTCCCCACCCCCTTGAAATCTTCTCTTCCATTTTCATAATCCTCAGCGATGCCTGAAAAAAGAGATATTGTGTATGTATTAGAAGACACCATAAAAAAGAGTTTTAGCCGAGAAAGATTAATTAGCGATGTGCTAACCTGTTCAATAACTTGCTGTTTCACGGCTGGGACGCTTATATCTCCATTGACAATGGCAGTTGTAGGCAAGAGAAGCAGTAAAGTGAGACTTTTATACTGATAAGCGAGGAGATACACTCTTTCTTGCGTTTGCTGAAGCCAGATTGTAGGGATAGCAGAATCAGGTGAACCGCTAGTCTCTAGACCCCAAATATCAGTCGCAAGAAAACCATCTTTCCCCTTTTTCCACTTATCATTTTGTAGCGGCCTAATAACATCACGATGCATGTTATCACTATTTCCTGAATGCAAGGATTCAATGGAACCAATGGGCGCCGAGGTAGAACCAGTCCTCTTTCGTAGATAAGACCAGGAACTCGAGTCAGAGGATAGAGCTGGTGAGGTCAACCTCATTACAGCAAATGTAAACAAGCTGACGGTATCATCAGGTGAGAGAGTAGTTGAAACCAACAGATCTTGAAATAAGATCATAGAGTGGCATCGTATATTCTCAGCACATGAATCTAGTACTTGAACAAGAGACTGTACATCCCAAAAAAAATGCTCGTTAAATACCAAAACATTACGTAAGTGATTAAAGCCCAAATAGATTTTGAGAAACAAACCTGAACTTCAAGTGCAGTGTCCCTTGATAAAGTAAGCATTTGAACAGTTCCACGCTCACTCAAAGTAGTTTCACGGAAATTAGGTAGCTGAAGAAGTTGCTTCCCAACAAAAAGATCTGCCCGAAAGAGAGAAAACCTTTGCATGAGCTATCACACACACGAAGAAACCACCAACTTGAGAGCATAATGCGATTTTGCACAAATTCAAAAGCAAGGCATTCGACAACAGCAACTTCAGAGCATTTTGTTTTTTACCACAGCAGCAGTCTTGGGAGCGAGACCGCTTTTGAAAAGCTGGCATTTAGTGACACAAAGTCGAAATGAAGCTGGGAAGGAAGCAGAACAAAAAAAAAAAACTTAAAATGTGCTTATAGATTAATTGGGTGAGAGTTGCTCACTGCTTAAATAATCTGCAATGAAGGGATACAACTGTGATCGGGTAAGCTCTCCTGTTGGTTCTTTCTCGAGTAATGCTCTAACTGACCCGTGGAACATGAGAAAGAGTGAGTGTACTTCCTTAAGCATTCCCCTGAGTGCATCAACCCTCCATATAGCTCCTGTATCCTTATTTTTCTCCACGACCTGCCCAATGGTCTCTACATCAGATTCTGTTCATTGACATTCGACATGCAAAAGATAGAGAGAGTGTGTTACCATGACCATCCAGATATCAGGTTCAGGCTCGTGGAAAACATGAGAATGTCTTTCTGCTTCTATTACCTCACAAGCTGCCTCAGGAGAGAAAAGTCTGCATTTTATACTCCACACCATTGCCTCAACAAAGATTCATATAGACAATCAACTAATCAAAAGAAGAGTTGGTGTAGAAGCAGACCTGGTAAAAGTAATGAGGCCTTCACTGAGGCCGGTAACTGATAGCTGAGCGGAGAGGTGTAGGTCGGGAGGATGAAAGAAGAGAATCTTGTCAAGCTCTTGACCTTCGGTTTGGCCTCTCCTCAAATCAAAGACGCAAAGTCGAAGGCTTTCATCATCACCAGAGCTCATCGACGCCATTTTCCACTTAGCTCATCAACAACACCCCTAACGTGCATTTCAAATCAAGAATGAGGCACATTGGTGATTCAAACGAATTGATCAAACTCAAAAGAAGAATCCTAACACGAGGCGCGGGAAAATTGGGAATTGAGTACCTTTGAGGATTGTGTCAAAATAAGAAAGTGGGAGTAGTGATCAATCTTCTTCGGGTAATTGCGAGCGATAGTTAAAGCGATGGGAAGGAAAGATTCTGATAAGGAAAGAGCTGACTTTTGTTAAGAAGAGAAATGGGAGAAGGAGATAGAAAGAGGTTGGATGGATGGAGAAGAAGATGATTAGAGGAAAGGAGAGGAGAGGAGGA
Organism: Raphanus sativus; assembly: GCF_000801105.2. Lineage (NCBI taxonomy): Eukaryota > Viridiplantae > Streptophyta > Magnoliopsida > Brassicales > Brassicaceae > Raphanus > Raphanus sativus. The sequence goes on along the minus strand of NC_079516.1, from coordinate 38,235,855 downwards.
AGATTTTAAGCAGATTCGAGAGACGCTGTCTACTTTCTTTCTACACGGGAGTTTCAAGGTGTACAACTAAGCAAAAATGAAAGAGATAAGAGTCCAAGCCCATCTAAGCCCAAACAAGCCCAAACAAGCCTATGGTGGTTGTTAGAGACGAGCGGTTAAAAAAGAAAAAGAGAAATGGAGCGGTGAATTTAAATGAAGAAGCTAAATTAGTCATAGTCAGTTAGGTTAGCATTCCGGTTAACCGCCAAAGCCAGTCGATCTCGATTGAATTTACCCATCCTTTAAAACACGAATATACTTTTTGTTTTAGTTTTCTTACAAAATTTTAGTTTTTATAATTATATTTATTTTAAATATTAATTTAATTTGATACAATAGTCTTTCATATAAATAAAATACATAGTTGGATATAACACTTATCACTAGATCGTGTTTATATTTTAATATAATAGATTAACCTATTAATAAAAGTTAATTAACTTTATTGATAAATAAAAGTAATTGAAAGGTTGATCTATCAATTATACATCCTATCATGATTATTTATACCATACAAATTATGAAATTATCATATTAAATATTTTTTACAATTGACATTTTGTATATATTACTCAAAATAGTGTAACTCGGATCGCTAATTGTTAATTTTTAATATCATAGTTTATAATTTTATTGATAAAAAATAATAGATTAATGACTCATTTCACACAAAAAAATATTACCTCTGTTTTAAAAATATAAGATTTTCTAGTTTTAATTTTGTTCTACAAAGAAGAATTTTGTACATTAATTTTTTTCTTTAAAACATAAATCAACTAATTTGTAATTATTTTTACAATGATTTATTTAATGCAAGTTTTTGGATAAAACAACTTTATTTTTCTACAAACGTGTTAAGAAAGAGGTTTAGACATTGGTAAGTGAAAATTGGTTTAATTACAACACTTAAAAAATATATTTAGAGTAAAATATTAAACACAACTGATTAAAAATGTGTATTTATTATTTCTTAATTTGTGTGAAACATCTAAAAATAATTATATTTGGAAATGGAGGTAGTATCCTTTTAGTCACGTAAGTTAAAAATAACAATTAAATATATGATATCTTTTTAATTAAATAACAATGATATAAAACAAAATAAAATTATTTAAAAGGGTAAATAAAAGAATAAATACGTACAATTATAGTAAAAATATAAAATAACACTTTTTCCTAACCCAATAAATTAATATAGTACTTGTCCGATTAATTAAAACTTTTTGTCTTTATATGGGTTCTGACTGGATTACACGAGCAAACATTCCTAATCTAATAATCATTATTTATTGCTTAAGTTTATACAGTAATCAAACCCATCTGATTGTCGGGTCGAGCAATAAATGTACCCGTTTCATTGTCGTGTCGAGAAATTAAAAAAAAAACAAAGACGAGAGAGAAGCAAAAGATGACGTGTTAAGCGGTGACTAGTGAACAACCTTTTGCTTCTCGATTTGATTCGTTTCGTCCTCGATGAGAAAAGCTCCCCCCCCTTCTCTTCTTTCTGAGTTCTCTCAAGTCAAAAGGGTTTTCTCATCACTGTTCCTTCCTCTTTCTATCTGTGATTTTCATTACAACCTCTGCTCTTTCCCGTGAACACTCTCAGTATCTGTAAACTGGGAATAAAAAAGCTGCTAATGTATCTGTAAAGTGTAAGACTTTTCGATGCGAATCTCTCTCCATCGGTTTTAGAAATAGAAAGATTTGTACTTTCAGTGTTTGTTAGATCTGTTGAATAAATCGGAGTCAATGTCGGATCCACCTCGATTCCGATCGGTGGTTATTGGTCCAACCGGAAACAAGCTGCAGAGGAAACCGCCGGGGATGATGAAGAAGACGACCGTTGAATCAAAAGATGAGAAGAAAACGAAGAAACCACCAGATACTACTCCGGATTCGCCAACGACGACTCTGAAGCAATGCTCTTCGATTCTGAGACGGAACAGTGCTTCCTCCATGACTGCTTCTTATTCCTCTGATGCCTCTTCTTCTTGCGACTCGTTGCCTCTGAGCGTGGCGTCTTCTTCTTCTTCCAGCTCTAAGAAGAAGCCTGTGAGGCGGCGAAGTGGGTCTGTCTCCTCCTCCCCCTCCGGTGCGTTGATGAGAAGGAAGCAGGTTGATGAGAAAGAAGACAAGGCTGCTGCTGCTGCTAGTAGTAATGCTGATTGCTTCGCTGACGGTAGAAAAAGATGTGCTTGGATCACTCCTAAAGCTGGTAACAATCTCTTTTTCACCTTCGATAAAAAAAGAGTAATTAGCTAATATTGTTGTTGTTTCTTTCGTTCTTGCGCAGACACGTGTTATGTTGATTTCCACGACGAAGAATGGGGAGTTCCTGTTCAGGACGACAAGTAGGCAGCTTCCTCAAAACTTCTATCCTTTTTATCAGAGATGCCTCTTTGTTAGTTACCATTTGGTTAATTTGTGTAGGAAGCTTTTTGAGTTGCTATGTCTCTCTGGTGCTCTATCCGAGCTCTCTTGGACCGACATTCTCTCCAGAAGGCCATTACTCAGGTAACCAAACTATGTCAAAGCCAGAAACTTGGGTTTAGTATGAGCTCAGATTTGCTTACTTTTGTTAACACAGGGAAGTTTTCATGGACTTCGATCCAGTTGCTGTTTCTGAACTCAACGAGAAGAAGGTAGCCGCCGCTGCCTTATCCTTGCTATCTGAGGTTAAGATACGTTCAATCCTCGATAACTCACGCTGTGTGCGCAAGGTTAATATATAAAACTTCACACTCTTCTGAAACTCTATATTAAGCAACTTATATAAATATGTTTATCCAGATTATAGCTGAACATGGATCATTCAACAAGTACATGTACAACTTTGTGAACAGTAAGCCTACACAGAGCCAGTTCAGGTATCAAAGACAAGTCCCTGTGAAGACATCAAAGGCTGAGTTTATAAGCAAGGATCTTGTACGCAGAGGCTTTCGCAGCGTGAGTCCTACGGTTGTTTACTCCTTCATGCAAGCAGCTGGTCTTACAAACGACCATCTCATTGGCTGCTTCAGATACCAGGAGTGTTGCGTAGATGCAGAGGCAACAACCAAGGGCAAGAAGAAGAATGAGAGTGATAAATAATAATTATATGTTTTTGAGGATATGTTGTTTTCTTTCAAAAATGATTTGACACAACGAGATTTTTGCTACCGTACCGTGAAGTGTTCCTTTTGCCATTTGGCGTTGTATAGATGTGTTTTCGTTATTGGTTTATGCATATTTAGTGGAACGTTGCGAGGAACTCTTAGACTGAATGTATTTGTGTGAATCGTTAGTACGTCACATGCTACGTTATAGATATATAGTCATGAATTCGAATGAAAGGTAACGCTATTACAATATCTGAATCATGGTACAGCATAGTTAGCAATAAAGTTAAACTAAATGCACGTATAAAATGCCCAGGATCACATGAAGCTTGTAGCCATCGTCTTCTTACACTTTTCGGATTCTCTCAGGCATTGCAATTTACTTCCCGCCACTGGACTACTGGCTACCTTGTCATCCTAAAACAAAGAATCATCCTCACATTTTCTATCTTCCGGTAACTCTCAGAGAGCAGCAACACTTGACCATGAAGCAATGTTTTTATACCCGACATGGACTGCAGGTAAACCAAATGATCTAATATGTAATCCGGTCTGCGTTTGGAAAATATCCATTATTTAAAACTCAATAAAATCTACCAAAATCGCAGAAAAAAAAGAAAATTTGAAATTGTTATTTTTAGATTTTAAAAAATAATTTTGATTGTTTACATTAGACTTTTAAATACTTATTAAGTTTAATTCTGTTATACATTTGTATTATATGTTGTTATTCATAATTTGTTAAAAATGTTAAATAATTTGATTTTATTTTATATTTTGTATGTTAAACGAATAAAAGAAATAGATTTAATACTTTTAATTATGAATTTTGTTTTGATTTTTTAATATTTACTATATAATTATATATTATACTTAATTAAATTATTAACTCATGGTTCATATGCGATCGGTTTAATAATTCGGAGATTCAGAAAGTAGTAAACAGTGTCTGGATCGTTTTGTAAACATTATCAAGAAGACATTGTGAACATGCAGTTGCCTAATAGATTAGCGGTCACATGCGTCTTAGATTGAAGAATTATAACATAAAAGATGAAATAATGTACCATATTAAATAGTTCAAAGATGAAATTGTTTTTACTAGTTAGAGCATAGTTTTAGGAGGAATTCTTACCATTTAAAAAAATAGAAGAAATAATGAACAAAAGTTCTTAGTTTTGAATTTTTTAAAAACTGCAATACATGATTAATTGGTTTAAATAAAATAAAGCATAAATAAATTATTATAATATTAATATTTTCATTTTAGTAATTTTTATGGTTTCAAACAATTGGAACTACTCTTAGCATTAAGAAGTATATATAATAAACATGAAGCATTTAAGCCTTTATACAGAACAAAATCCATCAAAGGATTTGGCTAAAGATCTGAATAAACAGATTCATAACCGAGCAAAACATTTTGAAACAAAGGTTTCACATAACCAGAGACGATAATTAAACATCTGGTTTATTTTTCTAAATCAAAGGAAACGCCAATGGCTAAGGATAATACATCAGGGAATAAGTTATTCAAGACTCAATCTTGATGCCGTTTTGGCTTGATTCTTGTGATGTCGAAGGAGGAGGAGGAGGAGGAAGATGACCTTTCTCTTGCAAGCTCTTGACAGTGTCGTAGAGGCTTTGCTTGGTGGACGTGAACTCTAAGCCTAAGTCCTTTATCTTTTGGTTAGTGAACTTGTACGGCTTGGCTCTTGGGTTCTTCTCGTCCTTGCACCTGAACAATTAACCAACATTGTTGTTACTTAACACAATCTTATTTGTTGGTTAATTTGTATAATTAAAGTTAGGCAAAAGACCAAAGACTAGTTCCATTACAACTACCATTTCAAAACAATATATCTATATCAAACCTTTTTTTATTGTGGGTGAAATATAAGTATATTATGGGTTTTTATAAAAAGTCCACGTTAGCAGTAGGTGACGAGTGGACTTGGACTTATGTTGTGAGTTGTTGGTACACCAACTGCAACTTTCACCACAAACTATTAAAAAAATAACATGGGACCAACTCGCATCCATCATTGAGTTGGAGATCATGATAAGAGATAAGATAAAGAAACCAAAAAAACACACTGTAAAAAGAACTTTTAAAACAATTATATCTTTGTTCAGAAAAAAAAAAATTATATCATTGATTAAGCCATATAAAGATACGCGAAGACAGTACGACACTATCGTCAAACTTAGCCTTCCGTTACCGTGTTGTGTTTGCTGACGACTTCCTAGATTTATGTACACTAAATAATTAATGTACACTTGTGTGCATGTAAGTCCTGCACCGATATAGATTATAAATTTATAATCATAATGTTGGTTACAAAGAAGATAACTTGATACTTAGGGCATCTCCAACCCAACTCCATTTTTACTCCAAAATAGAGTAAAAGTGAATATGGAATAACATATGCTCCAACCCAACTCCATATCTCACTCCATTTTGAAGTTTACTCCATAAATGGAGTAATCTATTTTTTGTTTGTTCATGACTCTATTATGGAGTGAAAAATAGAGTAGGGTTGGAGCAATTTTACTCCATATTCACTTTTACTCCATTTTGGAGGAAAAAATAGAATTTTATATTGGAAATGCTCTTAAAAGGCTTTTACTTACGCAAAACACACACACACACACAAATAGTTGACTAAAAATGTTAATTTTTATGTGGTCACAATTTTTGAAGTTTTCTTCGTTTATTTTTACTAACTCTGATGTAGTAGTAATATATTAAGAGCGGCATTAGTTTCACTTACTTGGTTGGAAGTGGGTACTCCGGGAATAACTTAGCCAAAATCTCAACAACTTCGCCGCGGTGAAGTGCGCTCTCCGCAAGAAGATAACGTCCAGAGGCCGAGGGTGCCTCGTAGACAAGAACATGAGCTAGTGCGACATCACGAACATCCACATAAGCCTGAGTCAAATTAGCGTAAGTCTTAGCCGAGCCGGTTAGATACTTTAGTACGTGGAAGAGACTGGCGTTGATCGTCGGCTGTAACGGCGGACCAAGAACCAGCACCGGATTCAAAACCACCAGGTCAACACCTTTCTCCTCTGCCGTCTCCCACGCCGCTTGCTCCGCCACCATCTTGCCGTAACAATACCAATTCTATAGAACCGCATAGAAAAGTCAGTAGACCAAACATAAAAATAATTATATAAATCTATAGGTTTGGTGTTTATTTGAGTTAAACATCAAAGTTTTATCATGCTAATTAAGTCCAAAAGCATAAGACTAAAGGCTAAAAAACCTTAGTGTTTTTGCAGAACTCAAGATCACTCCAACAACTTTCGTCAACAACGGCTTCAGGGTCACGGTTCGGGTCCATGTAGACCGCACCAATTGAGGAGGTGATGACCACGCGCTTCACCTTGGTTTCAGCTGCAGCATTAATTACGAACTTGGCTCCGTTCACGGCCGGCTCCACCATTTCTTCCTGAAAATTAATACTCCCCTTGAAGTCAAATGTAATAAATTCATTTATTACAAGACAAATAACATAGTGAATTGAATTTGTCAGGTATTTCAAATTAAATAATACTTTACCAAAACTAACATAATGCAAAAGATTTTAACTTCTTTCATGCGATATTTTTCTAAAATTTGTAATTGATAGGAAAACGATGTGAACGACAAACAAAATCTAAAAGAAATCAGCTCCACTACTCATGTATGCACAAACTTTAATCGATAATCTCATAAAAAGACACAGAAAGTGCAAGAACAATATAGAAACCACCAAGAAAATATTATTTTCTTTAAAAAAAACCACCAAGAAAAGATACTCACGGGATCGTCAGTGACCGGAGAAGCCGTGTGAAAGACGCCATCGCAACCATCGATAGCCTCCTTAAGAGCATCATAGTCCTGGAGATCTGCTTTGCACAGAATCAGTCTCTCCTTGGCCCCTTCTAGTTCTCTCAAATGTGTGTTCTTCGGATCATCTGCAAGAGAAAAAACATTAATAAAAAAAAACAGTATTCATCCAAGCAATTAATTAATCCAACCAGAAAAAATATTATTATTACAGTGAGCAAAAGGAGTATTAATATCGGACCTGGATTCCGTACGGTTCCTTTGACCGTGTAGCCTCTCTCAAGGAGTAACTTAATAATCCAAGAAGCGATGTATCCACCAGCACCAGTGACGCAGACTGTTTTCCCGGGCGTAATTAAAGATTCGTCAACTGGCATCGTTTCCGGCAGTAGAAAACAAAAGCTTCGGTCTTTGAAGAGACAGAAACAAAATGATGAATGCGTTGTTACAAAGTGAGTTACGTTTTGTATATATAAAGGACCGAAAATAAACTTTATCCTTTTATGACTCCACACACCTAACCACTGCAATGAGTTTGGTTTACATATTTATGTATTTTATTTGTTTGCATGTGTAGAAAGACAACAAATTTAAAATAAAAATTTTAAAAGAGGGGTTGGTGGGAGAAGAAAATTATTTGTAATAACTAATAACAATACACCTTTAGAAAAAAACTCATAAACTTGGACAATACTTTACCTACAATCATTTTACTTTGGGTAATATATCTACCAATATTTCTTGATGATGACATTAATACATCTTCTGGACGAAAATAATATGGGGACAGGACAAGACAAGTCGCAAGTGTTATGATTACACTTTTCTTACCTGCTCCATCGAAGATAGGATTCTCTGCAAGTTCAAAACTTTGTCCCCCCATTCCAATAGAGGAGGTTCTGAAAAGACTACACATATTATCACTGTTTTGTTTTTTAGCAAATGCATACACGTCCTAAAAATGTATGTTACTAGCTAGGTGACACCATCAAAGTAGTTCCACACAAATAAGACACAGGTCAGAAGACTCTACTAACAATAACACCGTAAGGTCTTTAAACAAAGCAGTTTCACTAAACATATAAGTTACCTAAAACCAACCTTTTTTCCCCTGCATTATCATCACCTAACCATGCATGGTTCCTGGATCAACCTGAAACAGGGGTAGCACCGACTTCTGCCTTAGCAGTCTCTTCTTCCTGTTCCTTAACTGCTCTCTGATCTTCTTCTTCAGCTTCATTTTCTACTTTACCAGTCTCAGGCACGTTAGTGTGTGCATCTCCATGACTCTGCTCCTCAGGAATATCCTCCTTCTCAATCGATTTTGTGTCTGCAATTGGCTCTTTTGCTGATTCTCCCTCTTGCTCCTCAGACATATCCTCCTTCTCAATCGATTTTGTGTCTGCACTTGGCTCTTTCGCTGATTCTCCATCTTGTATCTCAGACATATCCTCCTTCTCAATTAATTTTGTGTCTGCACTTGGCTCTTTTGCTGATTCGCCCTCTTGTACCTCACTTTCAGGTTCTTCATTACGCTCCTTCAATGGCTCTCGCTCTTCTCCATCAATTTTGACTTCTGCACTTGCCTCTTTTGCTATCTCCTGTTCTTCTCCATCAGTTTCTGGTTCTGCATTAGACTTGTCTGCAGACTTTAGCTCTTCTCCATCAGTTTTGGTTTCCGCATTTGGATCATCAGCCAGTTCTTGGTGATCTCTCTTGCATTCAGGCTCTGCATCTGATTTCAGACTGTCTGCACCTTTGGTTTCAGCTTCTTCCTTGTCATCACAATCTTTTTCACTTTCCCGGTGCATATCTTCAGTCACCTTCTGCCTTTTCTTAGTCCTGCCAGTTTTAGCTTTCGGTTCTTTTGACGAATTAACATCCTTCTCTTCTCTGCTTTCTGGTACGTTGCTTAAGCCCTCCTTCAGCGCACCTTTGGTTCGTTTCCCTTTCTTAGTGGAGTTCGTTACAGGTTCTTTCTCCTTCTGGGATCTATATCCACAAAATGTGAGAGAACTGCTCAGTTAAACGACATTCAGGGATCAAACTTCTATATACAAATAACTATAATTGTTGTAAATTTTCACACCTGACGTCTGAAGAACTGTTCGGTTCAACATCCATAGACACATTTTTGCTCTTCTTCGCTTTCTGCCTTCGCATTCTGCATATAAAAGCAAAAAAACTCAAAAGACTGCGGAGGTGCCATGTTAAAAAAACTGGGTGATTCAGAACCTTAAACGTTTCACTTACATGTCAGATAAAGGAGTAGAATCAGGCAAATCATCCTCCTTTTCCTGCTTTCAACATTTTGGGGGGAGGAACTAAGTAAGAGTTAAATGGTGAATGAATAAAGCACAATGTAAAACAAAACTCACCTCAGTGGCTGGAGAATTATCCTGGATTATTTCCCAAGTTTCATTTTTAAGATAAATCGCTTCAGCCTCCCCATCAGAATACAAGACCTGCAGCAGCACCAGCAGCAGTATAAATTTTTTTAATATGAATCAATTATTGCAACAAAGAGAGAACTTCAAAACTCACTTGATGCCTCTTCGTGCGACCATCATAGGATTGTATGACACCTTCATAAAACCTGTGCAAATATAAATCGGTAAGATCGCTACCATTCGTCACACGGTATCCAAATCAAAAGTTTAACATGTTTCGCAATACACTTACGTCTCGTCCAGTGGCCACCAGACTTTAACTCTCTTACCAACCAATTCCTGACCAAGCTTACTCTTGTTGGACCCCTGCAAAGAGGAATACAGACCATGTGAAGACACGAGACAAATCAAAGCCTCATAACATAGACAGAGAAGGTAAAAATTTCACACTTTTTCCTCTCCAGCTGTTTGTTTACTCTTGGGATGGCTCTTGGGAGCTTGTTCGGGTTCTTTTGTCGCAGGCGTTGTTGCACGGGAGTTCTTCTTCTGGACAGTTTATCCGATTATAAGTTAAAAGGAAAAAGGCAGTTGTAGAGTATAATATTTAGACAGAGAAATATTGGTTCGTCAAATCTGCTTACCTTGTTCTTTGATGACTGGGGAACATCCGTATCCATGCTCGCAATTTCTGATTTGTTTTTCTTAGCATCTGAGTGGACTGTTTTCTTCCCACTGGTCTTAGGTTCTGCAAGTGGCTTCTTTGCTGATGTTTTCTCTGAACCATCCATATCCATGCTCGCACCTTCTGATTTGTTTTTCTTAGCATCTGAGTGGACTGTTTTTTTCCCACTGGTCTTAGGTTCTGCAAGTGGCTTCTTTGCTGATGTTTTCTCTGAACCATTCTCTGCTCTCTTCTCCTTTTTACTTGGCTTGGCAGTCTTCTTAATGCTATCTTCAGGCTTTTCAAGGTCAGTTTCCATTAAATCTTCTTCTTCTTCTTCAGGCTTATCCTTCTTCACGGTCTGTTTCTTTGATACTGGTCTAGCTAAAGAACCTGCATCAGGATTTGTCTCTTCCATCTTACTCCGGCTACGTTTACCTGACCCCTTCTTAGACCTGCTAGAGGGTGAGAGAGAAATAACAAGCGACTGATTCGTTTGACCAACTTTACTAGGGGAAGATGCTTTCTTGCCAGCGAGCTTTCGGCGTGATGAATCCTTCTTGCTTGATGACGTCTTGAATGAGTAGCCTTCCTCAGGATTCATCAGAGAATTGGGTTTCCGCCCTCTCCTCCTAGTAGACTCTGATTCGGTCTCTGTTTCTGTACTTTCAGATGGCCCTTGCTTCAAAAGTTGTTGCAAATCATTTCCTTTTGTTACTTTGTCATCTCCATTGGCTCGAGTTCCACCTCTTGCAGTTCTCTTGGACCTAGCCCCCTTGACAGAGAGACCCAAATCCATTTTTTCCTGAATCAAGATTTTGAAGATACTGGTTAAAGAAAAAATAGTGTGAAAAGGGGCTAAACACTTAACAATGAAAAAGACTACCAAATACAGTACCTGCAATGGATCACTTGGAACTACTTGTTCTTCTATCTTTTCAACTGCCTGAAAAACAAAAACAAGAACTATTGTCAGTTCAAGCCTCAACCAAACAACTACTGTATAAACAATCAAACCAAGAGCTCAAGGCATTAAGAACACCTCAATTTCTTTGGGGTTAACAACGATGTGTGCTTCAGTAGTGGCAGCTTCGCTTTGGCAAATTGACAAAACTACTGGAGAATACATGTCCAAGCTAATCCCTGTGGACTTCAAAGCTTCCATGATGCATGGTCGCAGCGTACAGGCGCAACTACTGAGAACCTTCTCCACAAGCCCCGAAGCCATTGCTGAGACATCCTACACCATGGCGACCAGGAAAAAAATCAAATCTCAAAAACCTATTGACTTAAACATGAAATGGGGAAGAACTAACTTGGTTTTCTTTTTTGACAGCAGCCAGTAAAATCTCTAGCAAATCCATGGATACTTCTTCACTTTCATCTATCACTGTGATCATTATCGTTTCCATTGAATGAAGTACAGGTTGCGGATGATCCGGGCTTAATAGATGCACAAAATAAAAAGCCATCAGCGTTACATAAAGCAAATAAGAGTTCATCGAGCAATTGTCAACTCAGGTTCTATCTCTTACCTTATGACTTTCAAGAACTGCCGAAACATCTCTAGGATAACGTCATCGCACTCCAAGTCCAACATCACCAAGGATGACCTGACCTTAGCAACAGTATCAAGAACAGCCTCCGCTTTCTTGTAACTGCGAGAGGAAGCATCAGCTAGTTTCCCAAAGGCTTCTACTGTAACCTCGAAGATATCCTGTGAGCAAATGCCATTGTGAGTGAAAGAACTGTTACTAGACATTGTGAGATTTAATGGTGTAACCAACCTACCTTCATATGGCCATCGTTATATGGGGCCTCAGGGGCAGTTATCCTCATAATTTCGGTTAAGCAGGAGACAACGTAAACCCTAACATCAGAATCAGGGTTTCTTAAGAGATCAGCAGATACCAAAGCCTTCATAGATGGTCTAAGGGCACTTTGCACAGCTACAATAGGATCTTGCTCAACAGTAGAGAGCAGAGCCTCGACTTTCTGCATAGATAAGCGTCGAAATCAGATGACCAAAACATCATAAACCGCTCACTCTATAGATCTAATAGCAACAGAACCCTAAAAGCTTCCACCTTTACAAAAAGGTCCACGCAAAAAAAAACCCTAATTTTTTCGATTCGTCAAGAACAGAGAAACCCTAATCGCTTCATGTAACCTCAATTTCAACAAACACAGGGAGAAATTCACTCTAGGATCTAAGAGCGACAGAACCCTAAAAGGTTCCACCTTTCGTAAAGCTAAAACGCAAAATTAAAAATAAACCCTAATTTTTCCAATTCGTCAAGAACAGAGAAACCCTAATCGCTTCCTGTATCCCAATTTCAACAAAATCAGAGAATGTCAAGAGAAGGGGGAAGGATTCGTACATGGAGAAGGTCGAGAAGGGACTCAGTAGACGAATGAGGCTCGAGGAGATCTTTTCCAGCCTTGAGGAGAGCTTCAGGGAGTTCGGTTTCTCCGACAAGAGGACCCATCTCTTTTGTTCTTCTGGAAATATCGAATGCCTAATTCAGAACCCTAGAAGACAAATAAACATTCTCCGGACGAAAGATAAGAACCGCTGTCGTCGCCGCCACAAATCCAATTGGTCTGCGTTGAGAAAAAAAAATGAAAACTTTTACGAGTCTGATGAGGCTTTTATATTAGTGGTGATGACCATGCAAACAGCTGCTCTATATACTTGTAGAAAGAGATAATATAACTCTTGTTAAGAATTAACTAGATTAGGACCCGCCCTAAAGGGCGGAAATTGATTTGTCAAATTTCAATTAATAATATATGGTATATATAATATGTGTATATAATATTATATATATTTTGTGTAACATTTATATATATATACATATTAGACATATATATAATATTTTATTAAATATAATAGAATTTAATAGTGTTATAATTTGTGTTGTATTTGTTATTAGTTTGTATTTAATCTTCTTTTATTTTTAGTATAATAATTTGCCTTGTCACACATTTTACCTTTTAACTTATACACATAGTTATGCCTTTTTTCAAAAAAAGAACTTATACACATAGTCTCGTAAAATGTAATATATAAAAAAACATATTTAAAAATTTACTGACCATATGCCACCATTATTTGGTTGTTTGAACAAAAAAAATCATGTTCTTGTATAACTGTGTATGTTGTGATATGATGTAGGTGAAGAGTAAATATATGGAAGTAAAGTTAGTGATACGAACATGAGCCTATGTTGGTCTATGCCACAATTATTTGGTTTTTGGAAGATCAATGAGCATAACCATACACAGTCTTTGTATGCTTACGTTGTAAATGAGTCGGATATTTTTTCTCTTATGTCTGGAATGATATAGAACTCGTTGATTTAAAAGTGGTTCAGTTTTATATGATCTAATTAGGGCTGGGCAAAAAATCCGAACCCAAAAAACCGAACCGAACCCGATCCAAAAAAGTAGCACCGAACCCGAACCAAAATTGATTAAATATCCGAACGGATTCAAAATTTCGGTATTTAAAGAACCGAAACCGAACCCGATCCGAACCGAAATATTTTGGGTACCCGAATGTATCCGAAATAAATTTATATACTTGAATATATACATTATTTTATATATAATGTATATTAAAAATATTAAAAATATATAAGATATCTTTTAATTTTCCAAAATACTCGGAAAATATATGCAAATAGTCAAAAGTAAATGTTTAAAATAGCTAAAATATACTGAAAACACCAAAATAGTTAAATATCTATTGATTTTTTATCCAAATATTCAAAGAAAACTAATTTATGTGTTAAATTAGGGTATTTTGGCATATATGTTATGAAAATTTATATGTAATATATTATCTTTCTTATAGATTTTGAAAATTTAAAGTATATAATAAATTTTGAAAATTTAAAAATATTTTAAATGGGTTATCCGAACCCGAACCGAACACGTAAAGATCCGAACCGAACCCGAACCGAAATTTAAAAATATCTTAATGGGGCTGAAATCTTTGACCCCGAAAACCCAAAACCCGAATGGACTGAACCGAAACCCGAATGGGTACCCGAACGCCTAGTCCTAGATCTAATTATATTAAGAGATTAACCAAAAATATTATAAAAGTGTTACTGGTTAGGTTTAACTAATCTATGTTGGTTAAGATTTGGTTTAATTTAAGTTGGTAGGTTGCATTATATAGGAGACATCATATATTCTAGCAACAATTATGAAAGAGTCCAAAATTTAAATGAGAACTTCAAATAGTAGATAATCCCTAAATTAATAAATTAGATTTATTAAAAATCGTTTTTAAGTCTTCATTATGTCAAAGTATTGACAAAAGAAAACTACAATCAACTATGTGGAGACAGGCAGATCTTCACAGTGAAACTTGAGTTTTGTCATTTGATCATAAGCTATTTTAATATTTTTTCAATTATGACTTGATTTTTATCCGCATTTTTAACCGCTAAATATTTTTATGTTAAACAGTAACCGCCGGATTATTATGTTTTAAAATTTTTGTTGATATTTAATTGGTTTGGTTTTGTTTTTACTAATACAAATATTATAATTATTATTTATCTTAACCATATAAAATTTATCTTTAAAAGGTACTAAATGTTAGCTTTTCGTGAAATTAAATAATTTCTTTTACAAAAATATTTAATTAAGAGTTAATTTGTTGTATATAAATAATTATGACCAGTATTGGTAAATTATCACTTAGATATGAAAAATAAAAATTTATGTAAAAAGTAGTTATATAATGACCGTTTTACCTATGCTCTAAATTCTCCACTTCTTCCTCTCTCATTTTCTATCTTTCATCTCTATCTCTTTTTCCCTATAAAATTCCCTTTCACGATTAATCTTTCAACTTTAATTAAAACAAGAGACATTTTTAAAATTTTCTGCCAATTTCATCATTAATTTTAATGGTCGCACACTCCATTTCTAGCACCAAACTTTCTCCTCTACAACCTGCTATATATGCCAATAAATTATTGACTAAAAAAAGACAACCTTGCTAAAAGATTATAATTAGTTTCAAGATTTTACCAAACTCAACAATCTACAATTATTTCAGAAGAAAACGAAAACACAATACATGAAGAGAGAAGAAGTACAATAAATAGTTAATACGTTAATAATAGATGGATGAGCAATGCTAATATGTATCATATATTATTGTAGGAATTATTAGTAGATAAATTGTTTAATACAAAATACTTATCCAATAACAAAAATAATGACATCATATCTAATATGTTATTTATCTAATATAATATTAGATATAATTTTTGATTTATATATAAAACTAGAATTGTTAACAGTTAAGTTATATTAGTTGAATAGATAATGATTAAGTTGACCTGATAATCTATTTTGTACAATCAAACAAAATATATATCACTTAATAACATTTATTTTTAACGTCTTAAAATAATTTTAAAAGCGGAAACATGTTTTTGTAACAGTTAACCGAACATGTATCAGTTAATGATAAATATAAAATGTAACTGTTAAGTTTTGACGTACAATGTTATATAACTTGTTAGATCGAGAACCAATTTTGTACCAGTTAATAAACAATGCATCACCAAACATCATTTATTTATTAACATCTTACAAACTATTTTAAAAAGGTTTTTCTCAAAAAAAAAACTATTTTAAAAAGGTTCAACATGTTTTGTAATCGATAGACAAACATTTATCTACTCATAATACTTAATATATAGCATCTAATCAAACTTTTTATCAAAAAAGTTTTTACATAGCGATTACAAACACCTGATAATGTCAATGTGAGGCATATAGTTAGTTTAAATGAAAATATTTTACATGGTAAAGAGAAAATAATGCAATCACATAATTAGCAGTCAATTATGAATGATAACAGCAGTTTCAGTTTCAGATATGTTAAAACTAATGTTAACCTATACTAGGGATAATACTGATCATCGAAACAATTTTCAGTCAAGAACTAATTTTCTATAGATACACCCAATGATGCTATGAATAGGAATTGGGAATGGTTAGCATGTAAGATGTAAAAGCTATTAGATTATTTATCTTACACTTCGTTTATTTCTCTGTCGTGTGCAGGAAAATTTTCACCGGATTTCCATCAACTAGAAACAAGATCTCGTATTTTCTCGTCACTCTGAGCATCTGAACTATGACATATTGACTAAATCTTGAGGAAAATGATAAATTCTCTGATAAAGATATAACCTTTCCAAACATCAAATTCGGTAAAAGTTCAATCTCCTCGGCTTGTGGCGAGAGGTCTGATTCAATCATTTTTTAGTTTGTGTTAGGAGCTAATCTTCTCTCCGACGAATTTTAGATGAACTCGTCGATGAGATGATTTTATTGGATCCAAAGTCGTGTAGATAGAAAAGAGAATAAATCTATTGTAAACCAAAGTGTGATAATAGATTAGGAAAGCTAGAAAGAGAGAAATAATATTATTATTTGGTAAGAAATTTTAGAGAGATACGAGAATGAGAAAGAAAAGTATGGGCATGAGCTAGTAGGTAGAGATGTCAAATGGGCTTTTCATCTCCAATTGGCAGGTCCAAGTGGACAAAACATTTTATTGGACATTATATTTTGTTACCTTTTGATAGCATTCAAGTACAAAACGGTATCTTAAAATATGAGTTATGTCAAAGATAGAATTCTCGACCAGAACACTATTTTCTTCTGCTATCTTTACCCTCTCCCTTTGTAGTGTCCTAGAAACCTCGAATTTGATATGGTTTTGCAAATACAGTAGAACCTCTATAAATTATACTCGATAAATTAATAATCTCTATAAACTGATAAATTCCGCATGTCTCAACTTGGGCCGGTGTAAAATATGATACATATCGATAAAATAATAAGATATAATTTTTTTAAAACTCCCATGTAAATATATAGTCCCATTAAAATCATAAATTAATAATCTATCAATATATGTTTTATATATAAGTATAAATTAAACGTTAAATTGTTGGTTTTATATTTACAATGAAAATACATCTACTTTTCATAATATTTCAATATATTTTGATAATATTTATTAAAATTATATCGAAAATCATATAATAATTCTATGAAACATAAAAATGTACACCAAATAAGATAATAAAAAAAATATGAAAGTCAAATTTCTAAAATTTAAATAATGTATATATGGTAAAATCAAATATTCTCATATTTTGTAAACAAAAATAGGAAAAATCTAAAGAAGGAAACTTTTGTAAATTAATATCTCTATAAATTAATAAAATTTTAAAGTCCCGACATTATTAATTTATAGAAGTTCTACTGTACATGTTATTTATAAATTCGAACGCAAACGAGATATGATTTTACAACTGGTGAAACCGCAACCATATGGAGTTTTGAGAAAAGAATATGTGTGGCTACATCAATAAACACCGCATACAAGAAGCAAATGAAATAGTTAATAAGAAAAAGCCAACAAAAATATTGGAAAACAATTCGGCGTGGGTTGCTCAACTCAAAGAAAGTTATATCAAGAATGAAGCACATCTCTCTAAGATTTTTCTCATACATACGAGAGTTCGAGAAAAATCAAGAAGTAGACATCGAATATGTCCGGTCATACGACAATCCGGCTGACTTATTTATAAAGGTTATTCCCACTATAACATTCCAAAAACCACATATATGGTATCAGAATGAGATGTTTGTGTGGCCTATAAAGAAAACATTCAGGAAAAGACTATGCCAATGTACTTGTTTTTCCTCGTCATGATTTTTATCCCAATAAATTTTTCATGACAAGATTTTTAACGATTGTCCATAGTGTAGGCCCTTGATGCAAGCAAAGGAAGCTCAGGCTTCCGGCCGTTCAATTTATAAAAATATTTCGGCCACATTTTACAAATTTCCCCTTTAGTCTAGTGGCAGAGTTTCATTATTTCGAATATTTTTGTCTCTAACTTGGGTTCGATTCTGTTTTAAAACAGCCCTTTTGAAAAAAAAATGCTTCTAGCCATAAAATTTGTAGGACAGCTCTGCTTAGAAATCCTTCCTAGAAATAACAAATAATGGGGGTAATTGGAAAGATGTAGCTTTATATTTTTACCTGTAAAATTGTGTCTGTAAATTTATTTGTTGTAGTTTTTATTGTTGTGGCCTTCTAAACCATTAATTATTTACTCTGAAATAAAACTTCCTACAGCTTTAACACATGATTCTGGACTGAATTTTAGTTTTTTAAAGCATAACCAATCACTCCCCCCCCCCCCCGCCTTCTAAACCATTAATTATTTACTCTGAAATAAAACTTCCTACAGCTTTATTGGTTGGTATAACACATGATTCTGAACTGAATTTTAGTTTTTTAAAGCATAACCAATCACTCCCCCCCCCCCCGATATAAAGCATAGCCAATCAACCCCCCCCATATCCACTCATCATCTTAGCACATTTTTTTTTGTCGTCTGATAGATTAAGATTATTTACCGAAGAAATATTTATCTATACATATTTACCGAAGAAATAAATAATCAAGAGACCACCACTCCATCAATAGAAATATTTCTTAGATATTTTACTAATTCGCAACGGCTAGCAAATAATTCTCGTTTTCAACTTCATAGAGAGTAACCAGCGACTTTTGCGGATTTATCGTCTGAAATCAAATAATGGGGAAGGAAAACGTCAACTAAATTGGGCTTTGGAAGAGTAGAATATAGATAACAGCAAAACTTGATCATGTTCCAAACAAATCTCAGAGAGGTGTCTGCTAAAATATCAAAACCAAGATAAAACAGCATTGAGATGGAAAAACATTGGAGAATGCTTCTTAAACTTAGTTAGATTCAATGTGCTTCTTGACGATATTGAGGGCAGTTGTATCCTCACCGTAGTCCTGAAACAGTAGCCCAAGAAAATACAGAAACGCATTAAGTAAATGACCCAAGTTAATTCAAAGAAGTAAAGATTCCTCATAGACATGGATTGAGACGTAAATACAATACCTTGACTACAAGGCATGAGCAACCAACAACCTTCCTGGCATTACCCTCAGAGTCAATCTTGCAGAGCTGCAACAACATCAAGTTTCAGCAAGGGAGCTTTTGTAATTAAGCTATGTAAATGGAGAGAGTGAGTAGATTAAGATAAACTGAAGTACTTACACCAGCCCACTCGCCGAGGGTCTTGGCGCTTGGAACAGTAAGCAAGTTGATGCTGTGATCAGCGCAGAGAGCCTTAACAAGCTTGACGTAGTCAGGCTGGTTGCAGTCTTCAGCCAAGACACAGAGCTGAGCAACACGCTTCTCAATAAGCTTAGCGCTCTCATGGAGACCACGGACAACACCGCCATGAGCACGAGCTTTCCTTAGAGTCAACTCCAATGCAGTCAACAGGTCCATGTCCTCTGGGATTGCCGCTGGCTCAGCAACGGGAGGAACAACAACGGGAGCAGCAGCCTCATCACTGAAATAATAAAAAAATAGTAAGTATTCAGACAAACAGAAAGCATATAATGTAAATGGCCAGTTCCAACTATAAAGACAAGAAGTTTAATTCGAACATTGAAAATGATAATCATACAAGAAGTTTTTGAACAATAAAAATATAGTCCATCTCTAATTCAAGTAAGATGATCCAACTATCGACAGCAATCAAGAACAATGACATTAACACATTTGATTCAAAATATTGAGATACAAAAAAAAAATCAACCGCGAGAACAAGTCCTAGTAAAAAAAGATTTAAGAGATAATGATCAGATAGAAGTTAGCTAATTAACACTGAACTGATTCCGTAGATTAGAAAATGCAGCGTATCCAAATCAGCAAAAAGAAGCTTACCCTGACATGTTGTGTCTTTAAATGCTTTTAACTTCCGAAATAAAAACTTTGTTGTTCTCTGCCAATATAAACCAAAACAAGATCAGTCTTATAACAATCATCGTATAATACTACTGAGGCGTAGAACATGATAAAGACTACATGTTCGGATCTAAAGTGTTCGAGGAGCTTAACGAAAAAGAGACAAACCTCAGAGATGATGACGGCTGCAGCGGAAAGGATGAGGAAGAAATTGGGAAACAAGTTATATGCTACTTACTTGAAACCCTAATTTCACCAGAATTACATCTTAACAGATCGTTGCGGACCCAGGCCCACGTATTTGGGCTTCTACCGGCCCATTTAAATGGGTTTTTTCTTATTATTATTGTTTCACTATTTAACAGTTTCTGCCTTTCTGGTTGGTCTTCGAGACTGTGTCAACACCTTGGTATAGCAGAACTGATAGACATATGAATGCTTTTTTTATGATTCTTGTGTATCATACTCAGTTTCGAGCACTTATTCGTAGTGCAAATAGCTTAACCATATAAAATGCAACAAAAAAAAAATTCAAGAATCAACCGAAAACTAAAAAACAAAACAGAGAGAGATCATAAACTATTTTAATAGTTTTTTTTTGCTGAGGTTTATTAACAATTCCCTATCCATACAAAACACCACAATAGTTATCCATGCAGTGCGTGTCTTTCATCTTTCATGAACACACGCTCCGTCACCTAACTATCCGACCCTCTTGATGCGACAAAGAGAAAGTCTACAACTGTTAGAAAAATTTACACTCCAAGACACATTATGATTTTGTAATAACACTATGGGACACATTTTGCTTTTGACACATTTTTTTCATGTGCTTTGTCACTTTTACCCTTTTGAATATATCTTATTAAAACAGAAATATTATATTGGATCTAACATTTATTTTGTAAGTTTTTAAATTAAATACACATTTATACTTTATAGTTCATTATTTTACATTTTATGAAATTATGACGTTTCTACAAAATTTTAAAAATAAAATGATAGATATAACATAACTAAGATTAATTATTGTATTGTTTGGAAACATTGATAGTAGTATATAAAATATATTGTTTGGAAACATTGATAGTAGTATAAGAAATAAATATATTGTTTGGAAACATAGATAGTAGTATAAAGAAAGAAATATTAATAATTTAATGTAAGTTTAACTATAAACCCGAGACTAACCGGTATAATTACAATCGGGTTGAATTTAAAAACACTGATTTAAATGCAAAAATATTTTAAATACACACTTTTAAAAATTACCAAAATATTTGTTAAGTTATTAGTGAAATTTTTCATCGTAAAATATTCCGCGCTTCCAAAGGGCGGATCAAGACCAATCAAAATGCCATGTAGATAATTAAATAAAAAATATAAAATTATAAACAAATAATTTAAAAAGGAAATAACGTTAATTTTAATAACATTAACTAAATACTAAACCCTAAATTTAAATTCTAAACCAAAACCTATACCCTAAACCCAAATCTTATACCCTAAACCCAAACCATATATCCAAAACTCAAATTCTAAACCCTAAATCCAAACGCTATACCCTAAACCCATTCTATATCATATACCCTAAACTCAAATCATATACCCTAAACCCAAACTATATACCCTAAACCCAAACCATATATCATAAACCCAAATCTTATTCCCTAAACCCAAATCGTAAATCCTAAAGCTAAATTCTTAAGTTTAGGGTTTGGGTTTAAGGTGTAGAATTTAGGTTTAAGATATACATTTTGAGTTTAGGGTATAGGATTTGGGTTTAGGGTATAGGATTTGGGTTTAGGGTATAGGATTTGGGTTTAGGGTATAGGATATATGATCGATTTAGAGTATAGGGTTTGTATTTAAGGTTTATGGTTTGGGTTTAAGGTTTAGAATTTGAGTTTAGGGTATATGGTTTGGGTTTAGGGTATAAAATTTGGATTTAGGGTATATATTTGAGTTTAGAATTTATGATTTAGGGTTTAGGGTTTAGTTTGCATCATTAAAATTGATTTTATTTTTCTTTTTAACTATTTTTTAATAATTTAATATTTTTATTTAATTATCTACATGACATTTTGATTGGATTTAAGGGGAGTGGTGAATTTAAAGGTTCACCATAGGGGGCAGGGGGCGCAGAGATACCAGAAGAATGATTCATTTGTTTGGATAAAAATGGTAGTGATGGGGAGGAAAAAAATTTGGGGAATTCAATGTGTGAAATGCAAATAGGGTGAGTTTGGTGGATAAAAATGCAATTATTCAATATTATATATCAAATTTAGTTACCATAATACAAAATAATAACAAATAAAATATATTGAGGAAAACCAAAATACATTTGGAAAAGACATAAAACTGATGTCGTATATATGCTCTAGACCAAACCGGTTTCTGCCAAAGTTTTCAATATAGGTATTGTTGTCAAATCACATACTACACGACAAGAGAAAGTATGCTACTAGCAAAATGTGTCTCAGAATGTAAATAAAAAACAAAAGGTGGCCTATTATGTAACTAACTACACGCAACTTAATCCCTAATTTGATCTTTTATTATTAGTTCGACAAAATTTAGTTCCTAGGGCTCTCCTTCCTATTATAAGAAGAAACCTAAAGATCACAAAATGATTTACTGCTTGAATATTATTATTTTGAATCTAAAGGCCAAACTAACTTTAGCCTGCCAAACCCACAAACCTATACGGCTATATTGTATATGCTCAAATCATAAATGAATATAGAACTTGAACCAAAAGCACCAAAACATAACATTACTAACGCAAACATTTGCTAATTGGCTGTTCGAAATCATATATATAATGAGGGACTTTTCTCTCTTTAGAGAGTGTCCACGTCGGATGTTTTTTAATGCCTGCGGGTCCCGCGTAATTTCCGCATTTGGTCCAAAAGATTTCGCGTTTGGTTTAGTCTGATTTGGGTTTTCTATGTTCGGTTAGATTACTAAAGAACAAAACTTAGCTTCACCCCTTAAGGTGAACCTCTACATTCACCCACCAATAGAAATTAGTTACTTGAGATTTGATATCTTTTAAAAAAGGAAACCAAGTAATAAAAATTTAATGAACTAAAATTATGTTTTTGGATAAATAAAAAATAGTAGCAATTATAAAAAATATAACTTTTTAATATTGATAATTCCGTCAGAAAATATTAAACCCTAAATACTAAACCCTAAACCTTAAATTCTAAATACTAAACCCTAAACCCTTGGGGAAAGCCTGAACCCTTGGAAAAATCCTATACCCTAAATCGTTAATCTTAAACCCTAAACCCTAAACCCGTAATCATAAATCATAATATTAAACCCTAAATTCTAAACACGAACCCCTAAACCCTAAACTCTTTGAAAATATTAAATCATAAACCCTTAATCCTAAACCATAAACCATTTTGGAATTTAGGATTTAGGGTTTATTATCAGAGGTTATGATTTAGGGTTTAGAAATTAGGATTTAGTTTATAATTTAAGGTTTGGTTTAAATTTAAGGATTTAGGATATAGAATTTGCCCAAGGGTTCAGGCTTTTCTCAAGGGTTTAGTATTTAGAATTTAAGGTTTAGGGTTTAGTATTTAGGATTTAGGGTTTAGTATTTTCTGACGGATTTATTAATATTAAAAAGTTATATTTTTTTGATAATTGGTACTATTTTTATTTATCTAAAAACATAATTTTATTTCATTAAATTTTTATTAATTGGTTTCCTTTTTTAAGAGATATCAAATCTCAATTAACTAATTCCTATTGGTGGGTGAATGTAGAGATTCACCTTAGGGGGTGAAGCTAAGTTTTGTTCATTATTAAACTATTAGGGCTTTATAGTTGTTTTTTTCTTCCCTACTTCATCTTCGCCGTTTCCTCAGAACCAATGACTTCTCCTCCCATCTCTTTACCTCCCCTTTTCCTCAGAACCACTGTCCGTTAATCTTTTCTGTCTCTCTCTCTCTCTCTCTCTCTCTCTGGTTAATTTCGGCAATCACCATGTCAAACCAACCTAAATCTTTCAACTGGTAACAAAGTTTCGAAGTTTCTTATCAAGATTAGGGCTTATAGTTGATCTCTCCTCTAATAAGCTGGTTTTGACTCATGGGGTTTTGTTACAGGAAGTCGAAGAAGGATATCAGTACTTCTATCCTTGAGAGGAAGAAGTCTCCTTATCCGCTTATTGTCGTTTCTCTCCATCACTCCACCATGGAAAACGTTCCAGATTTTCTGGGCGATGCAAATCTCATCCAGGTTTGTTTTTTCTCTGAATCACTGGAATCTGAGATTGAATGTTGGTTTCAATTATTACCAAATTAGAATTTTTTCTTGATCGATGAATTGTTACGTGATTGCACGCTTCTCTCTTGATTTGTTGCTGAATTGTTATTATCTTTGTAAATGTATTGAGTTAGGGTCTACTTATCATGTCATTTAAAATGATCTTCTTCTCGCTTTGCAGGGTAAGAAAAGGAAGGACACTGTCACTCGAACCTCTAGCTTCGAGTCCACTAGCTCCATGTAACTCCCTTTCTAATCAATGTGCTTGTATTGTGTTCTTTCGTTATGTTCAAACTGCATAAGTTGTGACTAACAGTGTGCTATTTTCGGTGCCAGTCAATGGAGAACAATGAAGAAAAAACAAAGAAGAAATGAAACAAAGATCAAGAAGAGATCCATCTGAAATATCAACTGAACCGATAGACGATAAGGTAATATTGTTGCAACGTTCTCTCAGTATGAGCCTGTGAGCTGGAGAGATTATTTCTCTTTGTTTTACTCGCTTTAGAGCTTTTTCTGGAGACTAATTCTCATGTATCTGATTATGTTTCAGCCGGCTACTGCCAAATATCCAGTGTGTGCTGATGGATTAAGAAAAGTTTTGAAATACATCAAAGAGTACAATAAGTACCGAGAGATCATGGTCACTGAGAATGGTAAGCCATTGGCTATTTTCTCTCCGTTTTGAACTTGGAATCTGTTACCTTAGATTGATCTGAGTGGGGAAACTCATTGCATTTGCAGGGTACAAGGAGACACTTGGAGAGAAAGATGTACTGCCGGATGCGCTTAGCGACAGTAACAGGAAGTATTACCATGAGACATCTCATGGCATTACATGGAGCAGTCTGGTGAGTTTTTCTTCCATAGTTTCCATCAAGACTCTGTTCGCATGGTCAATTTTAATTATATGCATCAATAACATCAATGTAGCTATGGTAGCAGGGAGGTAATGACTATCCGGGGGATGACATGTCCGGCGCTCAGAGTGTTACGAGAAGCTCTCTAATGTCGTCCAGAATGGTGTTCCATTGAACAACAACCGATGCGATTCTGGACACTGACTGCACCACCGCTAGAAGGTCCAACTGTGGCAGACGTAAGCTCTGTGGAGGATTGTACTTGAACAATTGATGATGATGATGATGGGTCTGCTACACATTATGAAGACCCACCAGCATTTTTAATGTTTAAAATTTGAGTGGATAACTGTGTCGTCCATTTCGTATTTCCAAACCCTATGTTATTTGTGTTTAGTCGTTCTTTTGGTTGAGGGTTAAGAATAAAACATTAGTTTTAACCATATGTTTAATCTAAATCAATTTCATGATTTTCTATATCTTGACATTGTCATCCATGTAATTGATATGGTCTTTAATATACTATGGCTTTTGTTCCTCTGCTGATTTGAGCTTAAGTTGGTGAATAACAGACTTCAAGAGATAACATGTTTACAATTCTCAAATGGTATAAACTATCACTCACAGTGGCCAACAAAGGCAAATCAAATCCAGACGTTTTTTGGGAACAAATAATATGGGGTCAGTTGCGAGGCAGGAAGCATTTGCGAAACCGTAAAGAGTAGTTAGTATTGTATTCAAATCAAAACTTTGGTAAGTGGTACGAAGACCAATCAAACACACACAAAATATATACAGACTCTTATGAATTGAGCTTAAAAGCCCAAAATCTTTACGACCCAAAAATTAGTATTTCGTGGGAAAATATTTTAGTACATTTTAAACCTGTTAAGACCTGAAAATCACTACAACTCCCGAATGAGATTTGTATTCCACTTCTTAAAAACTTTTTCCAAAATGTGTGTTATCAAAAACAAGTTACTGAAGAATAAAAGTTACCACGATAAAAAAAAACAAATAACAACCAAATTTGGGATATTGATCATTATTTGAAAACTCAACATCAAATACACCCCATTAAGGCACTCACTATAGTACGCTGCTACAACAACAAAAACATACATACTTGAAACATATTCAATAACCACAATTGATCACTCTACCTCAACCCTATTAAAATACTAATCTTAGCAAATCAAAGACCAGGACAAAGTTATATAAAGCAACACCTACGTCCTCGACCCCGCAACACAATGAAGCATAACCCAACTACAATCCAAAATTGAGATTTACGACGCCTAGACGTTTGACCTCTTTACATGCATTTACGAACATTTAGATATTATATACCTTCACCTGACCATTTTATTGAGTTCAACATCATTTATAAACAAAGTGATTATACACTTTCAATTAGTCTGCCAAATTGAAAATCAGGAAAGTCCTAATAAAAAAACCCATAAAGTTGGAACATAAACGACCTTACAATTAAACTATAAATTACAAAAAGGAGACTCTTACATCATCATCTAATCAATTATAAGAAAGACCAATAATTCATACACCATGTACTAAAAACTAAAACAACCTAACTTATCTTCCCATTAAGGAATCCATCGCAGCAACATATACACACGGCGTAATTGTTTCAAAAGTCAGCATTTCATGCAAGCTTTTTAGACGTCTAAGGAACTGTTTCTTTCTAAAGATCTCAGGCTCTCTCACCAATGGTTAGAGAATTACATGAATCATTTTCAACGACCCCGCGCTTGCGCGGAGCTCCGCCCCTAGTCTTTTAAAGACGCAAGTTATAGAGCTAAATCTGGTGGGTTACATAGAGCATATAAGTATCTTAATTATTTTACATCACTTGAGCTCCTTGATTCTAAGTTATATTTTAAAAAGACTTAAACTTTACCCCATTCCTTCTACTTCCTCCTCCATCCTGCAACCAAAAAGTACAAGACCATTGGATTCTTCAGACCAAATCAGAATTAGACTTCTTCAACCATATTTAACAAATGAGATCATGTCGCTGCTCTAATTTGTTACAAGAAATTTTTCAAACTTCACCATTATAAACCCTTCTACAAGGTTCTCACTTCTCAGCTTATGGACTGTATTGTTAATTTTAACCCACCACATACCATTTGCAAGCTAAATAAATAGAGACCTGCGTCAACTGAGTGATAGGACTATGCCTTCATGTTCTTTAGCGTTTCACAGGTTTCATATCGTTGAAAATGAAACTAATCACTTCCTTCAATGTTGCTTTCCTTCCTGCTTCGAAATTCCAAAGTTCTGGGGTGCTGTATCGACCACTTGCATTATACTCATTCACTTCCTCCAGAGCTGTTTTAACAGCGTTGTGCACCTCTTCTCCCCACTCGCCTTTAAGCTTCTTCAGCTTCTCATCCTCTTCGTCTACCACTTCCTGTAACCCGTAACCATCCAACACCAATTACTGCTAACTTACAAAACAGTTATGCCAAACATATGGATAAAAGTACCAACGTTCACAGAATCACTGGTTTCTCCTATATATATTTCACTCTGTGGCTCATAAAGGGTAAAAAGTAAAAGAATCTTTTAAAGCCATCATTGCGTCAGATGGGAGGAGACAGTGGGAAAGAACATACCTTTGCTTTGTCCCCGGTTCCTTCAACTTTGAACGGTTGCCATGTTGAATCCTTGATGTTCTTTTGCCATGTGGAGCAAAGGGTGACACCTTCAACCATGGCTTCATCTGCAGAATATCTCTTCTTGCAAGCGTTCAAGAAGGGCTCCAAGTTCTCAAGTTCTCCCATCCTCTTTACCTCGATTTCAGATTCCGCACCCAACCGCCCTGTCAAACGCTGAAGAAAAGATAATTCAGAGCTTAAACAACATAGGTCTGAATGGTAACTGTATCAGTAACAGTTAAATTAAACATTAGATAATATGTACCGCAATTAATGTTTTCCGCGCTGCTTGAATCTCAAAATTGCTTTGACGTTCTTTTGTCATGAGGTCCGAGTTCATCTGCTCTAGCTGTTCTAAGTCAGTCTTCTTGTCCTCCAGTTCATCATTCATCTCCTTCATTTTCTGCTTGACCGCCTCATCATCAGCATCCCCCAAATGCTTCATCACTTGTAACTTGCCTTTCAGCTCTTGGATCTCCATTTCCAGTGTCTGTTTGGTGTCCAGATGTTTCTCAAGCTCAAGGATCTTGATCATAGCCTCTTCCTTTTGCCTCTGGATTTTAACAACGAGAAAATTTCAAACTCAAGACACAAACGAGGGAAGGTTTTTTCTCCCCTCTTTGGCTTTAAATTGTTATACAGTTTGTACTAGTAAATATACCTTATGCTCTTCTACAAGTCTCAAAACGCTCTCGTCAGCCTTTTCCTGCTCATGGGAGGCTAACTGGAGGGAAATGTTCATAGCATCATTCTGCCAAACCAAGAAGATACAAATGATTGTTAGTAGCTCGGAAAATATTGATTTACATATTCACAGACGGATTGTTTCACTTTCATGTGTATGATACTGACTTACCTTTTTCTTCTCTTCATCAAGCTTTTGTCTTTCCAGCTCAGTTAGTGCTTCCTTCTTTTCCAACTCTTTGGACCAACTCTGCAGTCTCAGCATCTTAGCCTCCAGTTCATTACTCAGCCTCTCTTTATCTTCTAGGATCTTCTGAATACTGCAAATCGACATCTGGTGCATCTTCTTTGTTTCTGAAATAAAAATAAGAAACGATTGTCAGATACACTAAAACATGCTCTAGGTGAATCATAAAACATATTAGTTTTGCAGTTAAAACACCTTCTGCATAAGCTTTGTCCAAGTTTTTTTTCTCGTCCAGGACCCTCTTCAGTGACTCTGCCGTCTCGTTGTAACTGTACTGAACCTTGTTCAGATCTTCATTTGTCATAGCAATCATACTCGAAAGTTCATCGAGAACGATGTTCCTATCCTGCGCTTTTTCTTGAGAAATATCTGAAACTGTTCTCAGCTTTCCCTCCTTGGAGAGGTACTCACCTATTGGCCCTCCAGAGTTATAGTCCTCCGCACGTGCACACCAACCATAGGCCTTGGACTCGGAAATAGAATCTCCCCTCTTCTCTGTCCACTCTTTTTTGCTGCAGCCTTCCCTCTCAAACTCCTTCTCAAGCTCCGTTGCACACGCAAACCCGCTCCAGTCGCTGTTAAACTTAGCAACAACCCCGACAACGGAACCTCGTTCGACCCAAAAGACATTCACACCAACAGGCTTGAACCTAGAGAGACGCTTCAACCAATAACCAGAATCAAGCAGAGCCTCCTTGTCGTCACCATCAGTTTCTTTCAAAGGATTCATCATCACAACCCCCATCCAAGGCCAGACGTAAACATCACCAGGCTTTGGTTCCGTCTCGTTTAACAGAGGAAGTGGAGGGCGTGGAAGAAGACCTTCTTCCGCAGCATCACCGGCAAGCTCGTTCTCCAAGTACTTAGCCAAGGCGAGATGATTAGCCTTGTGTTTAGCGCTTCTGGTGACGGATCCTATGGAAACCCCGGAAGCATGTGCGATCAGCTCCTTGTACTTGTAGTCTTGCTTCTTCTTGCCTGAACAAAAGGGGCATCTCAGCGTTCCGTTCACCTTCACCTTGTACTGCCCTGTCTGCAGTTTCAGGTAGGGTTTCTCGGAATAGTCGTCGATCTCTGACTCGCTGATCTCGGACTCTTCATCGTGTGGAGGTGGAGGAACATCCATCGTGTCTTGCTTTTTACCTGAAACAGTTGAAGAAAAATCCCTGAGAAATCGAACCGCTTTCTTAGGAGAAGAGTAGAGAGCGTACTGAGGAATCCTGAGTAATACGAAAAGTTAGGGCTCAAAAATGAAGGGGGGAGGGGGTGTTAAAACTACGCCGTTTCGGAGCAGTAGTACCTGAAACTGGCGCCCATCTTGACTAACGTTGACTTTAATAATAATCTAATTCATCGACTATATCGTATACATGTGGGTCCACTGTCCAATGCATATATATATAAATAAGCTTAGTGTAGGGTGAAAAGCACTGGACCAGAGCCCCTAATCATCGCTAATCTCTGATTAATTACTGATTTACGCAAAACGGAACCTATTTGCCTCCGAACCAACAAACTCTCTTCCTTCTCTCCATCAGATCCCTTCTCCCTTCTCTCTCCTCATTGGATTTCATCTTTCAGGGAGTCCAAGGTCTGGTTACGAGGAGGAAGGGAGGAGGATCTGATTTCAATTGAACACCATGGACGTTCCTAGCTCTTGGGATGCTTTACGCAAACAGGTAACTTTATTGTGCTTTTTTTTTTATTCGAAGCTTCTGGGTAGCGACTTAATCGATAATCTTCTCTTGGGTTTCAATCGAATTGAGTGGCTATTTCTTATTGGGCCAATCTCAAAGATTGAGATTTTTAATTATAGTGGATCTAATGATTTGTGTTGGTCTGCATTTGGATTATACAGGCTAGAAAGATTGAAGCTCAGCTTGACGAGCAGATGCATTCGTATCGCAGACTTGTTTCGACCAAGGCTTTGATCAAGTCCGATGGTTCGGAGAGTGACCTTGAAGCTGGGATCGACTTACTGCTTAAGCAACTGCAACAGGTTAATGCCCAGATGCAAGCTTGGGTTTCTTCAGGTGGTTCAGAGATGGTCTCCCATACTTTAACTCGTCATCAGGAGATCCTTCAAGATCTCACACAGGTTTGGTTGTGTTGAAATGAATGTTAGACTAGTTTAAGGACTCGACCTCTGTTGTGGAATTTAGCCTTGTTCATGTTTTATTCAAAATGCAGGAGTTTTACCGACACCGATCAAGTCTTAGAGCAAAGCAAGAGCATGCTTCACTTCTTGAGGACTTTAGAGAATTTGATCGGACTAGGTTAGACTTGGAAGACGGGGATGGCTCTACGGAACAAGCCTTGCTCAAAGAAAATGTGGGAATCAACCGCAACACAGCGCAGGTAAATAAAATCCTACGCCAGTAATCTTTGTTAGACTCTACAGCTGTATCGTACGTTAAGCTCTGGGCTTTATCAGTTTAGTTGAAGACCACCATGGCTTATGTGATTGTGAAATGTCTATTGTAAATGAACGGTGCACAGATGGATGGTGTCATTTCACAAGCTCAGGCAACACTTGGTACACTCGTGTTTCAGCGTTCAACTTTTGGAGGCATCAACTCTAAGCTTAGCAATGTCACCAGCCGTCTACCCACGGTACAAAGAGCTCCCCTTTCTCTTTATTTGCAAACTTTTGGTGCGGATACCTCACTCTGCAATTCAAACCCACTATGCAGGTAAACACTATTCTGTCAGCGATAAAGAGGAAAAAGTCGATGGATACAATCATTCTTTCACTAGTTGCGGCTGTATGCACATTTCTCATATTGATCTACTGGTTAACCAAGTAAAAATTTGTCCTTTTTCTCAATTTATCTCACTCTGTTGAGCCACGTCTGGTTTTCCCATGATGTCAACTTGTTATGTGATCATCTGTGTCCTAGTAAAGAATCTAAAGGCAAAAAACTTAAATATTTTGTGTACAGCAAAACTTCATTCCTATCCTTGCAGTTTTGACCAGCTTATACAACCATCTGTTTCTTTCATCTTACACTGGATCTTTTGGCTCTTGTGGATTTGAGAATGATACAAACACAAATAAAATTCAAATAATAAATAACTAGGTATCCGCTATCTGTATCATGCACATCTTATGCTTAAGAATGTGACAAGGAGAACTCATGTCTCTAAGATGTTGCTATCACTGTCCTTGGAGATGTTGACGATGAAGGTAATTTGAAGCTTAGTATTGTCAGGGTCACTGCTTGTATACTTTGATGTTAGAATTGATCCATCAAACATGGTTGCTTCCGTCTTAATATATTTTCCTTCTCCCAATGTTTTCTTCTCAAGCTACACCACTGCTCCCCTGGGCAAACGGACCAAACCCAAACCCGTCCTCAGGCTGCGAATTGGTATGAAAACAAGTATCTGATGGCTATAATGGTCCGAATGTGTGTAGAAGAGAGAGACATCTGCTTTCATTCATTATACAGTAGTATTCAAAGACTTCCATTGGTTGCTAGAACTGAATATAATATTTCAAACGTAATGTATGTCCCTCTATTTGATCACATGTAACAAAAATCATATAATGTGTCTTTCTGAAGTTTGAAGGATGAGAACTCAAATAAAAACTGTGCTGAATCTGTTTGTTGGCCCAACGATCCTGCGATCCAAACAAATACACAGAGATTAGTCAGTCAACAACACAGAACTAAACCACAGACTAAAGAGGGTTCGAGCTTAAACTGTGTGCTTGAAAAGATTACTCACTCAAGTGATAGACATGAGGAGACTCGTAAAGATTTTCCGCTTTTCAAGCTTGCTTTTCACTAATCCACTCAACAAAACTGTCGAGAACCAATGGCCATGCAAGCTCTGGATT
This sequence comes from Raphanus sativus, assembly GCF_000801105.2. NCBI lineage: Eukaryota > Viridiplantae > Streptophyta > Magnoliopsida > Brassicales > Brassicaceae > Raphanus > Raphanus sativus. Next base: position 38,203,372 of record NC_079516.1, on the reverse strand, counting down.
GTATTCCGTCATCTCCGGGAAACTTATCTGTATATGTTATGAACACGTCTAGTTAGCATATGAAACTGCCAAGCAGGAAACTAACAAGAATTAGGAAACGTACCTCATTGCAGAACCTGTAAAAGCCCATCCACTGATCCATGTTTATGACTTTGTAGTCATTTTGGATCTGTTAAAAAAAAGAACATATGATGATGAGATTGCAAATAAAACATTCAGGACATGAAGAGATAATATACTTTAAAGAGATGGAGACCTTTAAATACTCGACAAAGTAGTCAACTTGGGCACGGAATGTAGATCCCATAACAATATCGAGGAGTTGACATATAGTCTCTATGTCTATGCTCTTCTGTTTTTCCTCTGCATTGAATCAATAAACAAAGACCATACAAAACATTTGAAAGTGTGATATAGAAGCCATGAAATAAAAAAATGTCTAATGCCTGAAGATAATCTTACCTGTTAAGCAATAGCGGAAGGCATAAGCATAGAAATCTGCAAAATTTGTTTGCCTCCTGACCTTAAAGAGATTAAAAACAAGGAAGGCAAGCTTTAGCATGACTCAAGAGCTCAGAAGATGTCAATCAATATATGAACATCATATAAAACTTTGAACCTCTTTCTCAAGCTCGGGAAGGGCTTTCTTAAGTTTATTGATTGTGTCAGCTCTTAGAGCCTTAAGGCCTCTTCTCCACTCCTCCTACACAGATGCAGAGTGAGTTAATAATCAGAAATGATAAAGAAACCAAACTTAAACTCGAGTATCAAAGAGAAAGTGAACTTACCTGTGTAAAGTAACCTTGTTTCTCAGCTTTCATTTTCCTGCAATGTGAGAGGAGAGAGTATATATAACTTTGCTAAGAGAATGTATAAATAAGATTTTTTTAGTTAGTACCAAGCAAGCATCAAGATTCTGATATCAGTATGAGAAACTTCCAAGTTGGAGCATAGTACCTCTATTCCTTCAGGGCTGTTAATACCAAACATGAATGTTAGAAAAGCAAATGAGCTAGAGAACTAACTTGTACACTCAGAGCTTGAGAAGAAATAAACATATGACTTACTCAATGAGATTGGAAGAAGAATTGGCATATTGATTAAACAAATGATCTATTCGATCCATCTCTTTACTACTCGTCGCCTTACTTGAACCTGAACCCATCAACAACATAGAAGGTGGTGAATTCTTGGTTTCAAAGGTCAAGTACTGATTTTCAAAGTGTACAAATTAATATCAACTTTTGATCGGATCATTCATCAGCTCTCACATCACACATCAAAAATCAACTTTCAGCATAATTTACACATAAAACCCTAGAACGATCTGACTTCTAATAATGATGATCGAGAGAGAGGACTAAATAGGAGAAAGATAGAGAGAGAAACCTGAGCGAAAGAGATCCGTGGTGGCAGATGTGACTGAATCAGATTTCTTCTTCGATGCTGCAGAACGACGCATCTACAGAGAGAATCTCAGAATATAATTAGCAAAAAAAGAAGAAAAAGCAGAGAAAAGAGTAGAGAGAAGAAGAGGCATCACCACGAACGAGAAGTTTCTAGATGAGGAAGAAATCTGAGAGACAGACGAGACGAGACGAGGATTGCTACTACCGCAACCTTTTTATATGTATCTATCTATTTGTATAGTTATATACACACAATTTTTATTTATTCTTATGGGTTGGCTATTCACTTATGGACTAATTGGTAAGATAGCTTTTTGTGAGAGTGGAATTAAGAATCTATAACTATGATTTTAACATAATTTAGTGTCAGACCTTTTGGTCATATTTCAGCCGGTTTTATTCCTTCAAATAATAGATTACCAGTTGCAATCTATAAGATAAATGATGTGATGGTTTTCTGTGGGTGATAAACAAACACATGGTGATTCACAGCTAGAAACTAATTGTATTTATAACATATGATAGAAAAATATGCTGCGAAATGTGTGGATAATAATAAGGGCTAATTGGTGAGATAGCTTTTTGTGAGAGTGAAATGAAGAATCTAACTATGATTTTGACATAATTTAATGTCAGATTCTTTGGTCACATTCTAGCCGGTTTTGTCCCTTCAAATAATAGGTTGCCAGTTGCAAACTATAAAATAAATGACATGGTGGTTTTCTGTGGATGATAAACAAGAACATAGTGATTCACAGCTGGAAATTAATTGTATTTATAACATATGATAGAAAAATATGCTGCAAAATGTGTGGATAATAATAATATGTGGTACAGTCTAAATGTTAACGTAACGGAGAATTAACGAAACATGCATTGCTATTCTATATGACATAGTATTATAACTCAAGAAATAAAGTCAAATAGTATGGAAGTACGATAAGGTTTCCAAATGGCAACCTCGGACGTACATAAACTAACCCCTAGCAGCTAAGCACTAAACCCTACATGGAATTGTAAACCCTAATCCAATGTAACACTAAACTTCGACCATAAACTAATCAGTAAACCACATACGGTATATTCCATATTATTAAAATAGTATAGAACACTAACTCTATTTCAACCTCTAAAATCTAGATACTAAACTTTATTTCAATCCTACTCCAATCCATAAATACTAAACCCTAAATCTTAATCAGTAAATCCTAAACCTAAATATAAACCATTAACCCAAATATAAACTTTATACTCAAATAGAATTGAACAAAATATATAACATAGTACATAATAATGAAATTATAAAATGCCTATGATTGCATGAAAGAAGTTAATGTGGATTTCAACCATACTTCCTCATATTATAAATACTAAACCCTAAATTTTAATCATTAAACCCTAATCCAAATGAAAAATCCTAAATCCAAATATCAAAATATATTTCTAAACAAAACAGAATATTTTTTATTAATGGTTAAATAGAATAGAACAAGATAAAATGCCAGATATATTTATTTTATTTTTCCATACTTATTCATTTACATTCTACATGAAGCGTATATATAGAATAGACAAAGTGAAAATATTTTTGTAATCTAAAGACAATCTATCATCTTTCTCAAATATTACTATGCATATGGCTTCATAGAACATAGCAATGATTGCCACGTCAATTCCAATAGTCCAAAAACTAAATTATGTCAAATAATCACTAATCCCAATAAAGGAATATAAGTCTTAATCCAAAAAATGTTATTCCATTCTATGTATTTCAGATGACAGAGAAAGAGAAAATATGTTTTTTACAGAATAATTATGGATTATATAAGCATATGTGTGTGAATGGAAAAAAATGTGAAATAGGATAAGCCACGTTTTACTTTTGTGGGATTAATAATGATTGATTTTAATATTTTTTTGTTGCAGGTTGCACCGGTTGTGGAAGGGGGTATTACAGTATTTAGATGTATTTTTAACGGCATCTATAGGTCTGTTAGGGAAAATAGCTACCATGTGAATTAGCCTTTTTTCTATGTCATCTAGGCCAATTTCCCTAATAATAATATGTGATACAGTCCAAATGTTAATGTAACGGGAGAATAAACGAAACATGCATTGCTATTCTATATGAGATAATAGTATAACTCAAGAAATAAAGTCAAATAGTATGGAAGTACGATAAGGTTTCTAAATGGCAACCTCAAACGTACATAAACTAACCCCTAGCAACTAAGCACTAAACTCTACATGGAAATGTAAATCCTAATCTAATGTAACATTAAACTTCGAGTGAAGACTATAAACTAATCAGTAAAATCTAGATACTAAACTTTATTTCAATCCTACCCCAACCCATAAATACTAAACCCTAAATCTTAATCAGTAAACCCTAAACCTAAATATAAACCATTAACCCATATATAAATTTTATACTCAAATAGAATTGAACAAAATATATAACATAGTACATAATAATGAAATTATGAAATGCCTATGATTGCATGAAAGAAGTTAATGTGGATTTCAACCATACTTCCTCATATTATAAATACTAAACCCTAAATTTTAATCACTAAACCCTAATCCAAATGAAAAATCTTAAATCCAAATATAAAAATATATTTTTAAAAAAAATAGAATATTTTTTATCAACGTTTAAATGGAATAGAACAAGATAAAAGGCCAGACATATTTATTTTATTTTGCCATACTTATTCATTTCAATTCTACATGAACCATATAGAATAAACAAGGTGAAAATATAGTTGCAATCTAAAGACAATCTATCATCTTTCTCAAATATTACTATGCATATAGCTTCATGGAACATAGCAATGATTGCCCCGTCAATTCCAATAGTCTAAAAACTAAATTATGTCAAATAATGACTAATCCCAACAGAGGAATATAAATCTTACTCCAAAAGATGTTATTCTATTCTATGTATTTCAGATGACAGAAAGACAGAAAATATGAATTTTTACAGAATAATTATGGAATATATAAGCATACGTGTGTGGATGGAAAAAATGTGAAATATGTAAGCCACATTTTACTTTTGTGGGATTAATAATAATTATTTTTAATTTTTCTTTGTTGCATGTTGCACTGATTGTAGAAGGGGATATTACAGTATTTAGATGTATTTATAACGGTGTCTACAGATCTGTTAGGATAAATGGCTACCATGTGAATTAGCCTTTTTTCTATGTCATATGGGCCAATTTCTCTTTATTTATTTGTGAATAATAAAGAAAAAAAGAGAGAGATATGAATAGAAAATAAAAAAGAGAATAGGATTTTGGTTAGTTTTGTTAAATTTTAGGGTTATTAGGTGCAATTTCAATTTTTTTTTAGTACTTGCAATTTATTGTCAAGAATCAAAATGTATACAACATGTTATTGTGTTAATGTTTGCTTCCATTCGAAAGATGTCTCTACTTATTCTTATTCTTATTCTGTAGATGAAATTAGGGTTTGGCACAAATACTTGTTACTTATTTTATATTGTCAAGAATCAAAATGTATACAACATGTTATTGTGTTAATGTTTGCTTCCATTCGAAAGATGTCTCTACTTATTCTTATTCTTATTCTGTAGATGAAATTAGGGTTTGGCACAAATACTTGTTACTTATTTTATATTCGTTATTTGATTCTTATTTGCTTAGATTTTTAAATACTCATTGTTATCAAAGCAAATATTAAGTCGTTAAATTTTGTTAACTGTCAATACAAAGCAAGTAACAAGTTAAAAAAAAAATTAATGACTCGTCTTGATGTTATTCATTACTTGTTTTACAACTGAGAAAATGATAACTAAACCATTAAAACCAAAGTTTTAAATAGATATTTCTTTGTGGTAAAAAGTAAACTTTCATATCGAAATATATGTATTTTGTTCTTTCTTCTTTTCTATGGTGTAAATATTTTATTTGAAGTAACCTTCGTATTTTTACCGAGATGAGTAAACAAAACAAATTTTCATATTTTTTTATGAGAATATATTATCTACCAAATAATTTTTAGAAAATTGAAAATATATCCAAAAATAATTCATAAACACTTGTAAATAGCAAGAGTTCAAATAAGACAAATAATTTGCAAGTAACATATTTCTAAACAAGTGCTCGTGATAACAAGTACCCGTTTTGTAGTAAGTGAAGTACAAGTCCAAAAATTTATTACTCGCAAATCAAGTAGTATCAAATATACCTAAAAACAAGTAATAGCCTTGTCCACCTCTGAGTTTGGTATAATTGAATAGTCGCTGAGTTACCAGACAAAATGTCTAAGCTGCATCTCCTTATCAGAAAAGGTTTTATTTTGTGCCGTATCTGATTCTTGAATGCTCTCAAGTAATCATGATTATAAACTACAAGTCATTTACAGTTTTTTGCTATAGGTTGGTTGGTTCAATTGGAGAAAGGGTTCAGTACAGGAGTAAAAAACTACATTTTCAAATGCCACATACTAGTATTTGCTCTGTCACCTCTCTTAAATTTCCACCCCGTAAGCTGTATGATTCAACAATCACAGGTTACAGCCTTACAGATTGATGAGTATGGACCTCGTATCCGTATTTTGTACGTTTCAGATACATGTGACGTTTCCCAGCTACGTGCATTGACGGTACTTCCACTTTCTGAGACAACGATGGTCAAATCAAGGAGGCTCAAAGGTATCTTCACGAGCATCTTTTTGCATATGTGTGTTTCTTCACTTTGTTATGCGCATTACGTTTTTTCTTATATTTAACAGTCGCATATTATTCACCCACCAAAATCTCAGGCCATGTCAAAGTGCAACTAGCCAATTAATTACTTGCATCATCTCTTCCTTCGCTTTGTTACAGATCAAATAATAGACAAGTCTAGGCCTCTTTACAGAGGCAAAGGTTGATTAGGTTTCCTTGTAGATGCCTCTAATTAACTCTCCCATTTGAGCTTCTATAAGATAGTTGTCTATCCTAGTCAAGACACAGATGGTAATAAAGCAGTTTCGAATCATTGCATGTCCTTATTTATCTTATGGATGTATATCTTTGCTAATATTATTTCATTTGAATCCACTCATGGAGTGACTGATACAGTTTTGATTAAGGAATAGTTATAACACTACATTGAAAGTCAACGTTTTGAAGGAAGATAAAAGAGTTTCTGCAGACAATGAAGATAAGCATGGATTGAATGAGCAAAAACGCATTCAATTACACCGTGGCACATAATTCTAGATTCCTACTCTCTGCCATTGAAGTGTGTGATGATGATAATACTCATCTTCCTCTCAGCATTTACTTCTCCTACCTACATTTCCCATGAGATGATGAATATACATTATTCTTAATTATATATTCTTTGTTTTTAAAAGCTAAAATGGACTATGCTAAGTTCTCTATCAAAAGAACAAGAAAGCAAACGAAGTAAACAGAAAAGGATGATGAAAGCAAAACAACTTCTTGTGATTGGTTTTTTATTTTCACTACTCCTTTTGGTCGACGCTCACACAACCGAGTCAATATCAGAGCATGAAGAGAACGCAAACGCAAAAGCTGTGACCATAGAGGATCAAAAACAGATAAACAGAGGAAGACGCAGTGGTAGCGGTCAGAATCGTGGACGCAGAAGCTGCGATCCACTCTACCAATACTTATTCGGAGTCTGTGGCCGTTGGCCTTTTCCTACAACACCTTCACCGGATAACCCTTTTCTCCCTTTTCAACCACCACGTTCACCACCGCGTCCGAGACCACGTTCACCACCGCGTCCGAGACCACGTCCACCACCGTTGGTTCCATCTCCACCACCACCACGGCCACCACCTCGTCCAAGACCGCGTCCAAGGCCAACACCACCACCGCTAGTTCCATCACCACCACCACCACCCCCTACGCCTCTTGTTCCTTCACCTCCTCCTCCATCTCCGCCACCGATTTTCTTATTCCCTTCGCCGCCACCACCAGTGCTAGCGTTCCCGCCACCGTTGGTTCCATCTCCTCCTCCGCCACAGCCACCGCCATTATGGCTGCCTCCACCTGTGTTCACTCTTCCACCGCCACTCGATGAGTTTCCACCTATGCCACCAATAGTTTGGCTGCCTCCTCCGGATGTTCCCGGCCAATCCTCGCCAGCGGAGGACTTTGATCTGATTCCACCTTAGTTAATGTAAACACCTACGTTGTAAGTTGTAACATAAGGTCATGTTCTGTTTTGCCTCTCCAGCGTGTAAGATTATTAAATAAGTGTATGTCTAATGTAACGGAACAATTTTGATTTCCTCTAAAATCGTCGGTACGTCTCATCTCACGTCTCATAATCTAATGGGCCGGACTAAGAGAATTTTGAGAAACTAGCCCAAAACATTAATTAGGCCTTCCGTAATTTTGATTGGTAAAGGTGCAATTTTAATGTGGGGTGGGGTCAAGTTGTTTTCTACGATGTAATAACGAGGAGCAGCTGATGCAGCGGCGTAGGATAAGTATATAAGACCATGATTATCCCTGATACTCAAATTGGGTGTCTTATTTATTTTTTAATAATATTAGTAGTTAATGTGAGAATAAGAGACTTATATAAGATACCCGAATATTTAGATCCTCCAATGCAAGTCTCTTATTTTGGAGTTCTTAAAAAAATTTAAATAAAAATAAAATTTATTTATTATACAAAACATCATAAAAGATAATATTTAAAACATGGATTAAAAAAAAACACAATAACAAATTTATTTATTATACAAAACATTATAAAAGATCCAAATTTATTTATTCGAGCTCAGTTGTTGTCTTCATCTGATCACACTTCCTCCTTTTAGAGCTTCTGTCCGTTTTGGAAGTGCTCAGGCTACACCATTTCTGATCATATCTAAGCTCCTTCCACGCATGTTCAAGTGTAAATTTCTTCTTATAGTTGTTTAAGAAGATCTCATGAGATGCCTTGAGAATATCATTGTCGTTTTGGCCGCTAGTTTTGAGCCTGGTGGCTTTCTCATACGTGCCACAGAACTTGCTAACCTGATCATTGATCCTGTGCCACCTTTGCTTACAGTTACCATGCTCCCTCTCTTCACCCACTCCAATCTTCGGGCTTGCCGCAAAGTAAGCGGCAAATCTTTTCCAAAAAGAATCAGAACGTTGCTCATTGCCTACTAAGGGATCTTTTGACGTGTTTAGCCAAGAGCTGATGAGGACTATGTCATCTGTATGCGTCCATGTTCTTCGTTCTTTACGCCCTGAAGGAGTGTCACCAACGTTTGGATGCTCCTCGCTTTGCTGTGTGCCAAACACAGTATCTTCTCCTAACTCAAACACAGTATCTTGTTGACTATTGAGAAGGTCAACAAAATTTGATGGGTGTGTGTTATAAGCCATAACGAAGAGAAGGGAGAGACGTGTTTAAAAGATGATAACGAAGAGAAGAATGAGAAGACAGAAGAGATGAGCAGAGATGAGCAATGTTTGAAAGATGATAAAGAAGAGAAGGAGGATCCGTGTTTAATAAAAGGAAGTGAAGAGCAACCATAAAGACAAGACATATATCTAAAACATTCATCACAACCATACAGACTTGACATTTATCTAAAACATTCATCACAACATCTACATCGATTCCTATCCATTTATTACCAAGCTTTAACCACAATCTTTCTCTAACCAGAACATTAATTACCTAAATTCAACAATTTCTAATACTCAACCAGCATCATTTATTGTCGAGGTTCACCCATAACCAGAATGGAGCAAAGATAAATGATTTACCTGTATTGCTCGTGTCGTCTTTGTTTATGATCAGCCTTGCTCATCTCTCATGATCCATCTCTGATCGTCCTTGTTTATGACAAACCTTCCTAATCTCTCGTGACCTCGACACAGAAACATATCAAAATTAATAGATATGATCAGTGAACCAATATGAACCAATATATCATTATCAAAAACGCAAATCATTATCAGAAACACAAATAATAGTGAGCTTGAAACCTTTCTGCGAGTTGAAGTTAAACTGATGCGTCGTCTTCGGCTCTCAAGCTTGCGGTCTCGGAACCGCCGGAGAGGAAATTGGTCTCCGATGAGTTGATTCCTCGTCCACAAACAGAGCCACCTCTTATTTGATTCGTCTTCGAGTTGGAGAGAAGGCCTCGATTTTATTCCTCTTCGAGAAGGAGAGCAGCCGTCGATTTCATTCGTCGTCGAGTAGGAGATGAACCGGAGATTTGATTCGGAGTAGAGAAGGAGAGGAACCGACGATTTGCTTGACTTCGTCGATGAGATGAAACTGATCTTTGCTCCCCTCGTTTTCTCCTCCCAAATGCGCTATAATGCGACGCGTGGCAAATAGCATCCGTGTCTTGTGTCGTTTAATTAAGATACGTCTTAAGTGATAATTGCCATTTTTTCTTTTCTTTAATTGCTCATTTATTCTGATACCCAATATAACATACAGCGATAATCATGGTCTAACAATTCTCGAAGTGAAGACTCGACTCTTATTCAGTGCTGCTTTCTTCGAGCAGAGCAGAATCAAAAAACTAACGCCACGTTCTGCTTATTGCATTTATTTACTTTCTTCTACTCTCTTCCTTACCTTTTGTTTGTTCATATCTACGTAATAACTCCTCAATGTACATTTTACCTCCACGTTCCATTTCTTGCAGATGGCGTGTAACTACTAACTTGTCTAACCAGTTCTGATCAACCCGGTTCTGTAGACCATGGTTTTGTTTCGGTCCGGCTGTACCCGTTGTTGTGTATTCTTATACAAAGTGAGCTACTCAATTTCTATGATTTCTCAATCCATTTCCAACCAACATGATTTATTACTGATGTAACTTACACTTACAAAAATTGCTTATGTTTTTTTCACTTGACTCTAAACCGGAATGAACCTAATGCTTTGAAAAATTGATACATCACAGACATAGTTCTGTCGATATTCACTTCAATGTTCTTTGAGTAGAAAGGCTGGGTGTGGGCTGGATAACACTCACCTCATAGCTCTAAATTCTTGAGTCAGGTTTACTTATTGCTGTGTTGGATTGTGTAACCAGATAAATATTTCCTAGACTATAAAAAAATATTAAATGAATCCTTACAAAACTGAGGTCTTACGTAGTAACAAACGTAAAAATGGCCAAAATTTCAAGATAATCAATCATCAAATGGTTCCACTATATATACATATACATGTGTAGTTTAGTTCTTGCATGTTCTAGGGAGACATCGAAGAAAAAAAAGATGAAACGATTTGTAATAATAGGCGTAGTTACACTGCTTTTGATTAGTGTTTCAGTAACAGAATCAATAGAGAAACCACAAAGACACAGAGTCCAAAGCAAAAAAGGTTTGGTTAGAAGACACAGAAGAACCAAAGGCAGAAGAAGAAGCTCAAGCAGAAACGGTGAAGCATTTGCAACTAAATGCGATGTGTTTTTCCGATGCGTGTTCGGCACTTGCGGTCAATGGAATTTCCCAATTGTGCCTTGTCCTCAAAACCCTTTCTTGCCTCCTCCTCCTCCGTTGGCTACACCGGTGGTTATACAACCGCCACCACCTTGTCTTAATTGTGTACAAGCATCACCACCACCTCCTATACCGGTTCCTTGCCCACCACCGCCGCCACCGCCAACCCCGGTTCCTTGTCCACCTCCACCATCACCACCTCCTCCTGTGCCTTGCGTTACTTGTGTCACAGCTCCAGCACCGCCTCCACCACTGCCTTGCGTTACTTGTGTCACAGCTCCAGCACCGCCTCCTCCTCAACCTTGTATTGTTTGTACCACAGCACCGGCTCAACCTCCACCAGTAGCTTGTCCACCGCCACCATTACCACCGGTTATCCCATTTGTCCCTACACCAATTATACTCCCTCCATTACCACCTTTATTTCCAGTTCTGTCACCACCAGCAACGCCTACTCCAGTTCCAATCCTACCTCCACCTACTCCGGTGCTACCTCTTCCGCCACCATTATCTTCCTCTCTTCCATCACCATCCCCTCCATTAGTGTTATCTCCCCCACCACCACTACCTGGCGGCTCGGCTTCACAGCCACCGTTTATGATGGCACCTCCTCTTCTAGGCGGCGGTGCTCCGGGATTCATAAGTACACCTCCGCCGGTGCAAGACCTCCCTCCTATTTTACCTCCGCCGGTTCATGATCTCCCTCCGATTTTGCCTCCACCGGTTCAAGACCTCCCTTCAGCGTTGCCTCCACCGGTTCAAGACCTCCCTTCACTATTTCCTCCACCGGTTCAAGAGTTCCCGCCTATTCTGCCACCACCGGTTCAAGACTTTCCACAGATTTTACCTCCACCGGTTCAAGAATTTCCACCGATTCTACCACCACCGGTTCAAGAGTTTCCACCGGTTTTCTCAACACCACCGATCGTACAAGATCCACCGACAGATCCAATATTCTCAACACCACCAGCTCTTGGAGAATTCCCACCGCAAGCTCCCGTCTTCACCACGCCGCCAGAAGTAACAAATCCATGGCTACCGCCAGAGCAACCGCCGGTTACGTCCATCCCAACCATACCGGAAAATCCAATTCCAAACCCGGACATGGGTTCAAATCAGCCGTTGGTTCAGCTTCCTCCACCCTCTTGGGATTCACCACCATTTAATCGTTAACTTTCTATAAAATCTTCAAATTATCTTCTTCTTTTTTTTTGTTAAATCATAAATATGTAACGTAAACTACACGTAATAAGCAGCAATTCCACATTGTAACAAATCTATGGCTGTGATTTGCATTTCAATGAGTTTATAATCAGATTGAGTTCATCGTTGCCTCTAAAAGAGAATATCCAAAAAAAAAAAAGTTTCCACGTGTCATTTCCAACTTTATCTCGTAAATTATAATATATAAAAATTGCTAAGATGCAAGAAAAAGACAAGCATGGATGATGTGGATATGGTGAAGTTGTTTCTGACCTCTCATTGGTCAGAAATCTATCCACGATAGCCTCTGAGATTTCGTTAATAGATTCTCTATCATATTATATCCACTTTCTCCCTCTAAATCTCATCATTTATATTCTCTTTGCTCCATAAAAACAGAGAGAACAAAAAAAACAGAGGAGACTTATTAGAGATCTCATGGCGATGGCTATCTCCGGAGCTGTGCTCAGTGGGCTTGGTTCTTCCTTCCTCACCGGAGGCAAGAGAAGTGCCACGGCACTGGGGAGCGGTGTAGGTACTGGAGCTGCGAGAGTTGGCCGGAAAACTCTGATTGTCGCTGCAGCAGCTGCTTCTCAGCCCAAGAAGTCGTGGATCCCCGCCGTTAAAGGTGGCGGCAACTTCCTCGACCCTGAATGGCTCGATGGCTCGTAAGTCTATAAAACTCAAATCTCTCTGTAACTAGCAATGAATGATTAGATTACCTTTGAGTTTATTCACGATTCAGAACTATCTTAAAAAGATCACTTATTACTAAATGTCTTGAGTCAATTGTGAATGGGTTTTCGCAGGCTACCCGGAGATTTCGGGTTCGACCCATTGGGTTTGGGGAAAGACCCGGCTTTTCTTAAATGGTACAGAGAAGCAGAGCTGATACACGGCCGGTGGGCGATGGCTGCTGTTCTTGGGATCTTCGTTGGTCAGGCTTGGAGCGGCGTGCCATGGTTCGAAGCCGGAGCTGATCCACGTGCCATCGCACCCTTCTCTTTCGGTTCGCTTCTCGGGACCCAACTGCTTCTCATGGGTTGGGTGGAGAGCAAACGGTGGGTCGACTTCTTCAACCCTGATTCTCAGTCCGTTGAGTGGGCGACGCCTTGGTCGAGGACCGCCGAGAACTTCGCAAACTACACAGGAGATCAAGGGTACCCAGGAGGGAGGTTCTTTGATCCGTTGGGTCTAGCCGGGAAGACACGGGACGGTGTTTACGAGCCAGACAGAGAGAAGCTGGAGCGGCTGAAACTTGCGGAGATTAAGCACTCTAGGCTCGCGATGCTTGCAATGCTGATCTTTTACTTTGAGGCCGGGCAGGGTAAAACGCCTCTTGGTGCACTTGGTTTGTGAGAACTATGGTCTTAGAGTCTGTAGATATAATTACTTATGATGCTGTTCTTCAAAAATATCAGATCATTGCTTTGAAGTGGCAATCAAATCATGAGTTCAGCTTGTGAACAATGTGAAATTAATAATTATATCATGAAAAGGCTTATTAGTATATAACTACTCTATTATCACACTCCAAATGTGAAAGGGAATATTAATGAATAATGAAACAAGAGAGAGTTGAGGGAGTTTCTTCCCTAAAGAATAAAATGCCTAACAGGATTTGAACAGCTAAGTCTCATCCTTGTAATCCGGGATCTTGTAATCAGGGAGGTTGTCACGAAGCCCGAGATTTGACAGGACATGGCAGTAAGAATCCCAGTCAGTTCGTCTTAGATATTTCAAAAGCTTCTTCCGTTTCAGCACCATTGCAAAGAGTCCCTTCTTCGAATGCTTGTCCTACAGTCACCGAGTATGACATTAGGGATACAGAAGAATATTGAAAACAACTTTTGAGGAGTTTTACCTTTTCGTGCAGAGCAGAGCTCAGATGCTTGATTTTAGTAGTTAGCTGCGCCACTGCAAGAGACAGACCCAGAGACATCATCACAAGACAATCTAACCCAGGAAATGTGATCGGTTTGAAAGCTAAAGCAAAGCACTGATCAGAGGACCATGTGTAGAATTTACCTTGCACGCGTGCAGAACCACAATCTGATTCTGACATCTTGAAATCTTCCCTGACTTTCGTGAGCTCAATTTTCATCTTCTCCGCAGAGGACAGATTGTCTGAGTGGAAGTACTTGGTAGACGCAGTCACATAAAAAAAAACAGATCAATACCCACAGTTAATCTAACGATCACAACATAGCATTGTTTTAAGACAATCAGTCAAAAGATCACCAAAAAAACTTACAGTTTCAACAAGCTCATCTTTAGGAGGATAATGCTTGTACTCAGGAGTACCATCCAAATAGCCTAGAATGTCGAGATTCTGCACTGGCAAGCATATAAAACCTCCTTAGATGACTTAAAATATCATCTCAACAGTAAGAACATAGATTCTATTAAATATTTGAACAGGCTCAGAAGAACATACGGGAAACAGCTTCGTTTTTGGCTTCCTCATCCTCAAATGTACCAATAACATTCCTGAGCACCGAAAAGTTGACACGCTGATTCTTGACGTCTTTCTCATCCACTTGCCTTAACTTAACCAACCTCTGATTCAACTCCTCCAACGAGAACCACCCTTCTTCCTTCTTCCCCTCCGGCCTAAGCATCTTCAGTTTCTCACCCAATTCATCTTCTCTATAAATCTTTAAAAACTCCTCCGTTTCACCTTCCCTACTCCTCCCCTCATCATCCATCTCTCGCCCTTTTCGATGATCACTAGAGTTTGCGGCAACCTTCTGCTTGTAGAGCGCCTCGAAGGAGTTTGGTGCTCCCTTCGGAGGTGGAGCGGCGGATCTAAGCTTAAACTTGGCGAGTTTGATGCTTAAATCCTGTAACGATCCTCGCGACTGGTTATCGGAGAATCTGCTCGATCCGTGATTCGGAGATTGGGTGGAGTTCTGCCTGAGAGAGTTCTTGACGTCGGTGAAGGGAGAGTTCGACGGAGACTGGGGAGGTTTCTCGACGGATGCGTTGGGGACTTTGGGAGGTGGATTCGATGAGGAATTGGAGAATAAGCGAATCAAAGATGGGGCTGATGGGAGCCTTAGTTTGCGTCTGGCGAGAAGAAGCGCCATGGTCGTGGCTCCTGCTCTGCTCCCTGGGGTTTAGGGCTTTTGGTGGGGGGGGGGGTTGATGACGACGACGACGACGACGACGACTATGATCACAGATTTACAGTTAATTCGGTTTCATTGAATTGAAATGTTACGTCCGGTTAAGTGTGAGACAGAAATGGTTCAGGCAAAGTCTGGTAAACCGTATTCAATTTTTGAAACAAACCGAGACGACGTGTCTCGTGCACATTGTATCATCACATACGAAGGCCCATTTACATATGAAAAGGTCCATTAGTTTTTACCTTTTCTATTAGGTCAAAATTGAAGCCCTTTCCTCAACTTCGATTCTTATATAAAACAGAAGAACTTCGTCGTAACACAAAAGTATTTCATTTTGGATCATTTTTAGAAAATTATCACATTTAATTATTTTATCATTTAATTTTATAATAGATATAATCACAAATAGAAACATTTGTCATGTGTGATATTTTATTTTGGACTATCACATAAAAATCATTACTTTAATTATTTTATCATTTAATTTTATAATAGATATAATCACATGGTATTTTTATGCAAAGAAAAAAGGAAAAAAATTTAAAGTTGTCATGGAAAATATATTATGTAATATCGAGAATATAGTATGTGATCTAATCTATGATATGAGAATAAACAAATAAATGAAACATGACTTTCTAAAGAAAATCCATTTTAAATATATCACACATGAATCAAAATTATAACTTCAATGTTAATATATTAGATATCTATTCTATTAATTCTTCAGCATGACCTATTGATAAAAGTTATGTCCATCTTTTAATTTTTATAACTGCATCTACAATATAAAATAAATATAACTGCATCTAGAATATTATTTAACTGTAACTTCTTAACTTCCTCGATTTTCACGTAGAACATACAATACATGTGGGGCCCATGTTCTAAACAAGTTGACAAGTCGATTATAACAAATAATTTTACGGTTGTATTTATCGAGAGCATACAATATAACTGTCTTTAGAACCCATTGATATTTAGCTTTAATAGTTAAATATATTACGGTTATGTGTTCAAAAGAAAAATACATTACGGTTAGTTCTAAAACAAAGGAATGGGTCACAAAACCAATTAGTTAATAGGTTTTAACGGGTCTAAATAGATTTATATTATTATCATAGGTCGAAATTTAAATTCATATTTATGCTATTAAAATTCATAGATTTATGTTCACGTAACTAACTAAACGAATATACATAACAAATAGTTGTACAAGATCTATAAGTTATATGCAATTTGTACAAACCCAAATTTCTTTCTTTTTACAAACCCGAATTTAATAAATGGATACAAGTACAAGGTTTATATGTTATATGTAGTTTCTTCGAACCCAAACTAAATATACATATTTTTAAACAGAACGTTCAACTACATTCTTATTTAAGGATGAGAATACATGTGATGTTTCAAAATATAAATACTGATGTTACATTTTCATAAATAATATTCCATCACGAGAAAATAACGAGAACTTGGACAAAGATAAATCCTTTTGATTGACATTGAAATTACATATTTAAATTATTGTTTTGTTTTGACCATAACGAAAAATAAAATAAAATTATGATCGACCTCAACTTTCAAACCATATATCTTATTTAAGTTTTAAATATTGTGTTATTCAAATCAAAATATATAACTGTATATAAATTTTGATAATAGAAAAGGTTTATTATAAATATATTTTTATATATTTTCATAATAATTATATTAAAGAATTATTGTTTAAAATAAATAACTCGCAGATAACCGTAAAATTAAGCGGAACGGGTACAAAATTATTTGTTTGCGGGTTATATGGGTCAGATTTTTTGACTAGAACAAAATTGAAATCCGCTGATTGGCGGGTCAGCGGGCCGGGTTCGATCCGCAACCCATCCTTAACCGAACATATACCGAATCAATTTTTAAATTGCCATTAGTTAATAAAATATATTTTAATTTACTCACAAATATAATTACAAAGAAACATATGAATATAATCAAAGAAATAAAAATAAAGATTTGCCCAAAACACACATATCTGATACAAAATATATATATAATAACAAAAAAGCATACGCTTAGAAATGCAATTTCAAAAAACATACAAAACAAAACATATACCCGCCCTCTTAGAACGGGTCAAAATCTAGTATCTTATTAATATCTTAACAAATCAACAATAAACTGTTTTAAAGAGAATCTCAAATTTGTTTACTGTTAATATAAAATATGTATTCAAGACCAATAAATTAAATATACCAACTGATTTATAAAAAAATAACTTATTAATCTAATATTCCCTCCGTTTCATTTTACTTGTCGTTCTAGATTTATTCACACATATTAATAAAACATATGATTTTGTATATTCCCAAAATAAAAACACAATTACCTATACACCTAATCATATTTTAACCAATAGAAAAATGAATTGGAGAATCTGATTAATAACTTTTGCATTGAAATCCTAAAACGACACTTATTAAAACGAAAATTTTGCTTCAGAACGACAGTTAAATCGAAACGGAGGGAGTAACTATTAACAACATGTAATTATTTTGTAAGCATTCACTATTTGAAGGTCAGTTCATTAACCAAAATAAATGTTATGCAATCATAATGTATGATTATATATATATATATACACACTATCGTGTATATTGTTTTTAGTATTATGTCATGCAACCATAACATATGATTAATGTTATCATTTTTATGATGTCAAAAAAGTATCACAACATGTGATTGTTATTTAATATATATTAACAATTTTATTAAATTAATACCATTCTAAAACATATAACAGAATTCATTTATAATCATATAACTAAATTTAAATATATTTAATAATATACATTTAACACCATCCTCTAAAATGATGTTTAAAGATTAAATCTAAATTGAAATTTAATTTGACATATAAAATAAATTGTAATCTATATGATAGATGTAATAATATATATAACCAACTAAATGACAATATTCCCATTTTTTACTTTGAAATTTAGATTTGTTCACACAAATTAAGGAAATAATAATTTTCTATTTTATCTAACTAAAACATCATTAACTATTCAGCTCATTATAATCCAATCAATAAAAACGTTAACTAGAGAATATAAAATATTATATGAAAAATAAAAGAACAAAGTTGCATTAAAATTTAAAAAGTCATCTAATTTGAAGTGAAAAGAATTCTATAAAACATAGTATATTAAAAACAAAGTAATTATGTTTAAAAAGTGAATATATTGTACAAACAAAACACTAGAAAATTTTCTGCTTTGTATAGAATTATCAAATTACAAATTACTTATCAATCATATATCAATTTGATTGTTTCACCATGCAAAACCGAAATACGCAACTGACATAACTTATAATTTTTTCAATTTAATTTGAAAAACATTCGCGCAGTTGCGGAGATCAAAATCTAATTTAAAATTAAAAATCACCTACCACTCCATTTGATTGGAACCGTCTTCGTTTTGTTTCGAAATTAGCTTTGTGAAATTCTATATAAAGCTTATTCATATGATTACATACATTTTCAAATCTCCTACAAAAGGAAAATAATGGTTTCAACTTTCAACACATAGTTTACTAGTTACGATCTTTTTTTTTAATTACAAGGGAATCTGCCATTACGAGATTTCCATACAGAGTATGAAAGTGATTCCAGTAAAAAATGCCTCACACCGTCAAAAATCCACAAAAACTATCCAGAAACTGTATACTAGTGGATAAAAACCGAACCGTCACGCAAAGCAGCGCGTATACACCAGACACGAAGCACAAAATAGTCCATGATGCACAAGTATTCCTATGGGTCCCACTTTCACCAAGAAAATAATAAAGACAAAGTTACAAATTACTATTCCAATCCATCTAACTGTATGTGTGAAAACGTTTTGATTGTATATATATTCAATCCACTCATTAATGTGCCACGGAAATTTTTTTTCCTTCTTCTCCCCTTTTCGCCACCATTTCTCCTTCTCTCCCTTTCTCTTTCTAAAAATCTGTGGAAAGTCCAAACTTAGAATATGACCGGCGGAGACTGGACTCAGGAGGCTATGTCCGATGATTCATTGGTGGCGGAGGCACTGATCTCCCTCCACCATGTTGAGCCGCCGTCTCCTCCTCCTGAGAAGAGCGGCGTGTCGGATCTCAAGCTGAAATGGAGCGTGCGGCAGCGGAGGAGCAAGGCGGGGCCGTCTTCAAGGAAGAAGGGAGAGCTTACGCGTGCCAGTCCCTCTACGCCTCTTTCTTGGAGTGGCGCAACTTCTCTCAGCGGTGGTGGTGGAGGTGGAGGCAGCGGTGTCGCTGCCGTTGAGGAGTCCAGCTGCGCCGTGAAATTGTCAGAGGCCGTTAGATCTAAGGTACTCCTTGGTTTTTCTTTTCTCCATTTAAAAAAACTTTTACGTTACTACTCTGTTTATGTGTGCTGACGAGTATAACCATCGTTATACGTGGCCGGGAAAAATAAACGCCGGTAGACAGTAGCCACCGTATTATACCCTAACCCCTGTGGCGATATCCACTTCACGTAATCTCTAGGTCTTCCTTTTTTTCCTCAACCACTACCATTTTTGTCCATCTGTTTTCTCCTAGGGTCATATTCGTCATTTAGATCTGGACGAAACCTTGGCCTTCTTCGATCTACACTCGACTCTACGTTGACCTTAACATCTTAACATCCATCATTAAAAGGACCGTACAACCGCGTGTTCTTCTAAACTCAAAATCTATCTTTTTACTCGCTCCAATCTCAGTGTCAGTTTTGCTAGAGACTCATATCGAAGAGGTTGCCTGTTTGGTTTACCAAGTTCACGTCACGAAGCATTGTTACGACGAGATTACCCCTTGTCATAAAGCCTGGCTGTCAAGGGTAATTAGGTCAATAAGAGGAGTTATGGCTGGCGTTATTTATATTTTTGCTTATTCTTATGAGGAGCTGCCTCCTTTATGGGTTGAGAGGCGTTTTCGTGGCGAATTAGGTTTGGGCTGCGTATGTGTGGTGTAATCAGATGCGGCGTGGCGCACTGTACACTCGACGTGGAAAAAAGGGTCAAATACTTCTCCACACGACACTTTGACTGCAATCCGGAACACATTTGGTCAAAATCATTCACTATTATACTATTGGTGACAAGGCTTGTGTATTTAGCTTTTTTTCTATATGGTTTTAAGCTTAGTTATCTTACTAAAGTAGAAGA
Organism: Raphanus sativus; assembly: GCF_000801105.2. NCBI lineage: Eukaryota > Viridiplantae > Streptophyta > Magnoliopsida > Brassicales > Brassicaceae > Raphanus > Raphanus sativus. Next base: position 38,182,965 of record NC_079516.1, on the reverse strand, counting down.
AGGAACCCACAAAGTCGCTATTAGTAATTAAAAGAAAGAAAAGGAACGTGATAGGGACAATTGGTTATGTGGGTAATTGGTGGCAATGTGTGGGGTTCTTGGCCATGGTAAGACACGCGTAAAAGTCTTTCAAGTCACGCTCTAGTCACGTGATTCTAGTCTTTCTTTTGAAGTTGGGGTGTGTCTCGATGTAAGGAGAAAAAGAGGCACTTCTGTTCATATTTGCCTCTTTTCTTGGTCTAAGTAGTTGACCAAGAAAGAAAATTCCTTTGTTGGAATGTTTTTTCACTGATTTAATTAGGCCTGCGATTTTTGTCCGAACCGAATGGGCCGAACCGGACCGAACCGGTTTTTTTCGGTTTTCGGTTCGGTTCGGTTTTCAATTCGGTTCAATTCGGTATGGGTTTGAAAATTAATTTGGTTATCGGTTCGGTTCGGTTCGGTTTTCGATTTTTAAAAATAAAAATAAAAATTGTAAAAACCGAAAATAACCGAAAATAACCGATAATAACCGAAAATAACCGAAAAACCGAACCGAAAATAACCGAATAACCCAAAAATAACCGAAACTATCCGAAATAACCGACTTTAACCGAAAATACCCGAATATTTTGGAAAAACTATACCAAAATTAACCGAAATTTTTTAAAATCGGTTATTTTCGGAAATAAATTTGAAAACCGAAAAAAACCGATAACCGAACCAAACCGAACCGAAATTTCATTCGGTTTATTTCGGAATTTTTTTTTAAAACTTTGGTTAACCGAAAACCGACGGTTCGGTTCGGTTCGGTTTCGGAAACCCGAAGTCGCAGGGCTAGATTTAATGTCTAAGATTTGGTGATTTATTTAGATTTTTGAATAATTAGGGATATCTTGTAATTTTTCAACCGCTTTATGCTTATGAGGATCCTTTAGATGTGGCAGATGTTCTTTATTTGCTAGAACTTGATCTTTTGTTAGTGTGTATGTTGTAATAAGCCACAATCTGATCTTCTTGGTGGGTTTTCATGCAGATATCTCAAACGAGTGTAACACCAACAACACCTTTCAAGAGATCAAGAAAGAAAAAGGTAAGGCAAACCAGGAAAAGATAAAATAAGTTCTAGATTCTGATAAAATCATATCGTTATGTCTTATGTTTAATCACTGCGTGTGAATGTTAACAGACGCTTGCTGAACTTAAAGAGGAGGAGAGTTTACTCTTAAAGGAAAAGAAAGACCTGAAAAATGTAAAAAAACTATTTTCTCCATCTTCTTTCAACATCAAGTCCAAATTTTTATATTTTTACTTGTTGGGTGATCAGGAACTCGCAAGTATGCGAAATCTGCTGAAGCAACAAAAAGCAAGAAACGAGTCGCTAAAGAAAATCCAGGTTAACCAAACTACTAAACATGCTCACTCTTTTGCCTATATTTATATATATATGTAAATAAATCGATAACATCTGGTATCTATGTGCAGGCTGCTACTGAGACGCAAAAGAAAGATGATTCCTCATTCTTGCTCCCTGACCTTAACATTCCTCTTGATAACAAGAACCCGAGCTGATATATACAACTACAAAGCAGACATCAAACATCAACTATTCTTTTGTCAGCCAGACGTTGTAGATTACGCATAACTGTAACTATATATGATATGGATAAGAGTCATAAGACTATAAAATAGATAATGATCGAAGGAAAATTGGTTCTGATGACACAGTGGAGATGAGTTTGCTTCTTTTTTTCCATCTCATGGACTTTGATTCTTAGGTTGTCGCAAGTTTTGGCCCTTGCCCTCTCCTCTAATTCCCTCTCTCTCCCTCGCTTTGTTTTCCACTCTGTTATGCTTATCAATGTTATCATAAGATGAGATGTAATTTAAGATTCATAAATTATATCTATTACATAGGTACATTTTCTTCTTTATTGTTTGTTCTTTTGTTGTTTTCCCTATTTTTATTTTCCTTTTTGCTTTTCATAAAACGTTATTGATAATTTAATGAGTTTGAGCCAAACGAAATTTTGCTTAATTTGTCTATAATTATTTGTTTGGTAATTAACTAATCTATCTATACTATTTGAGTTGTCTAATAAATACAATTAAAACAGTAGCCTTTTTTTTATATCCCCATGAGTTTTTAAAATATTTACAGGACTGCCACTATTTTTAATTTAAAATTGTATTTATTATTTATTTAAACTAACAACTAAATTTTCTATTACTCCACACGAAAAAAATTATTAAAAGAGAATATATTTTTAGAAAGATCTTTGATTTGTTTTCCTTAAGTAACTAAATATCAATATATTATAAATTTTAAATTTCCTAACTAAATAGATGTATATGATTCTTTTTTTTTTTGGATGTACGTATGTATCTATTGTATGTTCGAGTAACAATTTTTTTTTCTTTAAACGAAAAATTGTATAATTTACTTATATTTATTTTAGTTACGTATCAATATTATTATAACATGAGAACTTTTTATCTACTTGGAAGTAGTCTAGGTTGGACCATAAAATTTAGTTAATTTCCTATTATTTCTCTTACTTAGTTGTTATTAAATATATACCATATCTAATCTATTATTTTAATATTTTTCAAAATAAGATCTCTAAAATATATTATTAAGTATCTCTTTAAGATTTCATTTTAATAATATTTTTTAATTTAAAATGTAAATATATATTTCTTTTTAATATTTACTTTTAAATATTAAAATTTCGTAATTAATATTAACTACAATTATAAACAAATATTAATTCATTTTTTACATATAGAATAAGAAATAAAATTTCTATAATTTTAATATAATTTATATTCATAATTAAATTACTCCACCAATTAATAAATGTAAAGTAACTTAATCCATTTATTAACTATATTATAAATTATTAAATTAAATAATAACATATATTCATGATTTTTACAACATATATAAACTTATTAAAGCAAAATATTAAAGTAAGATATATAAAGCAAAGATTTCATATTATAGTATACACATTTAAATTATAATATTAAAAATAATTCAATATATAAATATATATATATCAAGTATGGGACAGATTGAATGACATATAGTAAATTTATATAATAAAAAAAAACAAATTTGACCAATATAAATTAATAAATTTGTATTTAAATTGAAGCTTTAAAATATAAGTAAAATTAATATCAGCGGGTTATGTAAATGAATTATCTTATTTTCATAAAAAAATATTTTTATAAAAATACTATGCATAAACTTTATAATATTAAAAAAAAATATATATATATATATATATATTTGATAAAATAAATATTAATAGCTAGCTATTATTAATATGTATTGATATGATGGAACAAGTTATTACATATATTTTAAAAAATGTTATACACAAACATATAAATTAAATTTCATTATTATATGAGAACAAATTATATAAAATGTTTTATATTTACAGAAAAGTTACAAACCAACATTACACCTACTGGTCAAGATCTAAAACAGACAAAGATGATTACAAAGACACGGGTATATGATTACTAGCGCTGGGATTTTGACCCGAACCGATTGGTCCAAACCGAACCGAACCGAGCATTAAGGAAATCGGTTAGAGTTCGGTTATCAAGAACAAACCGATCGGAAGCTGTTTTAAAAATGTTCGGTTAGTGTCTCGGTTCGGTTCGGTTCATGATATCCGATCGGTTAACCGAAATTTAACCTACCTATATATACATTTCTCCAACCTTATTTGTCGGCTTAACCTAATCAGTTTCTCTTTTTCTCTCAAACATGTGCCTTCGATTCGGCGGTTCTCAGTTCTCACCCTAGCAATCTCGTTCCCGTCGTCTGATTCTCACATCTTCCGACAACAAGGTAGGTTCTTCAATCTGTCATGTAGTTCTGTGTAGTTTTTGAGTTTGGGTTCGTTCGATTTGGGAGTTAAGGTTATCAATTAGGGGTTTATGATTTGTGTCAAATTATTTATTGATTACTAGTGTGACAGTGTCTCTTAGGGTTTGTCTATTGATTTCCAGTTTAGGGTTTGAGTTTGCAATTGATTTGGGAGTCGGTTATCAGTGTGAAAGTGCCTGGAATAATGAATTGGGATGGATTTGTTGTTTAGACGTTTAGGGTGAGTTCATGTCGAAGGATTTGTCAATTGATGAGTGTCTTGTGTGTTGTCTGTTGATACTCTCTTTCTCTCTAACTTGATTTTTCTTATTATGTAGATGGGAAATTGTGAAGTCTATGATGAACTACGTAGAGAGGGCAATTGATTTCATGTTTTGTTCGGTTCATCATTATGATTTCTTTTGGTCCCTGATTCTGTATTTTGGACATTCTCAGTACTTATTTTGAAACTAGGTGAATTTCAAAAAAGTACGAACAATTATATGTTTTTCTTGTATTGATTTATGTTTGTCTTTCTGATGTTTTGTAATTTTTTCAGGTCTTAATCGAAATAACCGAAAATATCCGAGAATTAAAAAAAAAAAATTTTTTTGGGTGAACCATTTAACAATTCGGTTACTTTCGGAAATAAGTTGAAAACCGAACAAAACCGATTTCCGAACCGACCCGAACCGAATTTAATTTCGGTTTTCTTCGGAACTAGTTTTAAGAAATCCGGTTAACCGAAAACCGAAAATTCGGTTCGGTTCGGTTTCGGAAAACCGAAATCGCAGGCCTAATGATTACATTACAAAAAAACCGAGCGTATATGGAGTCAACTAGAAATTGCTATTATTTTATAAAAACAATTTTGATTAATATTTATACACAGATATGATTAGAAAGAAATACATAAATACGAAAATTGAATTTAAAAAAGAAAAGAAAAATATACCCGCCCTTTTAAAGGGCGGGTCAAAATCTAGTTATACTATTATTTGAATAGTGATTTCGCTTAATTGTTTTATTTCCAAATTATTTTGTTTATTTATCATATTTTACAAATATTTTGAAATCGGTCGGTTCAACTGTGATTCGTTGAAGAAGTCGAGTCCAATTCAGTTTAAAACCCGTATGTAATAAAACAGGTGAAATCGGCTAAAACCAAGAAAACCAGTGATCCATATCGACTTCAAAATTCAGCTCTAAAAATACATATATAATTAATATGTGTTTTATTTGTTATTAAATTTTAATATTTCATAATCAATGCTGACTATTACTGTTTAATTAGATTTTTATTTTATTTTATTTTTTAAAAAATAATATGAAAATATCTTTTTGGCATTCATATACTGTTCTTATTTCATCATATTCGTAAAATTTGTAAATTTTAATTGTAAGAATGAATAAATATGGAAATTTGAATGGTCAATCATTTGTTTTTTTTTACCAATTTCATTTATATAATGTTCATACTAAACATAGCTAGATTTATGATTATTAATTATTTTCCTAAATAATAAATGAAAATAGGGAATTTATCATATGTGGATATATCGAAGAGCTTTAATACTTATTGGGCCTGAATATATTTGGCCCAACAAGATGTCTCATCTCTTTAGTAGTTCGGCCGTGTTACAAAACCTAGTATTTGATTTCATTTGTTTTCCTATTTTACGTTCACGCAAAGTTCTTCGACTCTGCACGTCGCAAACTCTTTGATCCCCAAGAGAGAAAGAGAGAGAGCTCCTGCAATCTGAGGTAATTTTTCTTTCGAAATATTGATATTAATTAGGATTTTTTTCTTATGGTTGGCATGCGATAGAAATTATGGTGGCTCATTGTTACAATTATTATGAAAGCCGATCAGTGAACAAAGCTGGTAGTGATGCATCCAGCATCCATGCCCTAGAAACTCTAGCTTCCGTTCCATCTCATCGTGCGCTTTTCACAATACATCCATGCCCTATAATTATTTATAAGAAGACATTTGGACTAATTAATCACACTTTAATATGTTTTTAATTGAGCTGTAGCAGTCTTGATCTTGATGGGAGGTGGGCCTTTTCTTCTTCATAACGGAGAACCTGACATGGATACATATGACTGGAGAACTCAATTGTCATTTGATTCACGCCAGAAGGTGGTCAACAAGATGTAAATTTTTAACCATATCTCGTGTTCTCTCTGCAAAGCGTAACAATTCATTCTAATGTTATTGTCCATATTATACATATCCTCTAGAAATAGAAGGTATGTTAATCCAGTTTCAAAAAAAAAAAAAAAAAAAAAGAAGGTATGTTAATTAGGGCTGTTATATTTTCTTGATCAATAAGTTTATTCTTCTTACTTGCGCAGACTGGACACACTAAAGAAACAGATTCCATTTTGTGGACAAGAAGGAATCAACGAGCTCAGCAGAATTGCTGTCAGATTCGAGGAGAAAATTTTCAGCCGTGCTGTTAACCCGGTGATATAATTATACACACCTCCTGTCTAAAACTATATTTGTTTCTTTAAGTGAGATTTTACATGATTTTTTGTGTGCCAATGGACTCTACAACATGAAAAAAAAATCGACTTCCATGTCTTATTCTTATTCCTTTTTTTTTTGTTTCGACTTTCAGAGTGATTACCTTCGGATAATATCCCTCAAGATGCTGACCGTGGAGGGTAGACAGTACAACGCAGCTGGCTCTTCCTCGTATATCACTGCTGATAATGACATCCGACGCTTGGAAGTGGATTTGGGTAATAAACGTCCTTCTTCTTGTAGCAGAGGCCTGTTTAAGTGTGTTAATTATAATGTGTATGCTATGTGTATATGGCCCTAAGACTAGGCCCCTAATATAAAGTTTTAGGCTGTGTTTTGTGGCATCTCGCCTTTTTCCCTCTCACTCATTTTGAAGTATTCCATTTTGTTTGTTTCTCGGTTTTTTTTACGGAGTTATAAAATCCACCGTTTATGCTTTTTGTGAACAGGCCATCTTGTGATCAGTGACAATTCGGAGAGTTCTCTCATGAAAGAAGAATGTGCCGTGAACACATGTGAAGGGGGCCACTAAGCCAGTTGCGTTCAAGGGGGAGTCGTCAATTGCGTTTGGAGCTTTAAAGCGATTCCATATATGCGTAATAATATTATGCCTAGAAACCTCCAAAACTGAATAAAAAGTGTTATTGCGTTTGTATAATGAGTTAATGACATGGACCAACTTGTTGTATAATCGCTTATCGATAACACGATGAAATGTTTCTTGAGGAGGAAGACATGCCTTAAGTAGGTAAGGCTCCTCATTAATATTGGATTTATGCTTGTTATCTTATCTTAAAACCAATTAAATAACAAAAATCAGTAATAACACAATGTTTTATAACGTTTTGTTGTATTGCTTGATCCTTTGACTATGTTAACAAGGAATTGACGAGTTCATGAGAATTGCTGTCAGCTTCGAGGAGTTAATTTTCAACAACCGCTATAAACTAGGTTCAGAGCCGTGCCTAGTAATTTTCATATGCAGTTCACCCTCCTCCCTATTATTCAATTAGCTTTCCTCTTTTACATTGTCAGGCCCGATCATGACCAAAAACTCATAAAATAAAGACTTTAGGCGCCAATTTTATTAAACAGATTAAGGGGTATCATCGACAACTGAGCGTTTTAGTGTAGTAGTTTGAGCATAAGGTATTTGGTTAATGGATAGTGGGTTTGAACTCATTCATCATCAAATATAGAGGCATAAATTTTTAGTCAGCTTTATGTGTCAAGTGGACTAGGACCGGCACTGCATACTGTCGATCTTCAAGAATATCAAGAAGTGGAGAAGATGATATCAAAAAAGTACACATTGAGCCTAATCAAAAACGTGAAACCAGCCGTGCTTAGTAAAGAACTTTTAAAACATCGGCTTATGGCAGCATTTTGATGTTTGTAGGGCATATTTACAAAACTATTATTTTGTATTATAATTAATTGGTAAAACACTTTTTGCTAAGCTTTGATAACTTAAATCTAGAATACTGCTAATATTTTTTAAGATTTCTTAGTTACAGTTACCACTTAATTTATGAATCCAGACCACTATTAGTATCCTTTGATCAATTTTTATATTATTATTATAATTGTAAACTAAGTGGTGACTGAAAGTAGATATGTTTCTCTTGAATAGTACGTGTATTATTCTTCACAATATATAGTACAGAGATGTTGAGAAATAACAGAATATGCTTTCGTATCTTTACAGGAATATAGGAGGATAACAACTAAACTATTTACAGATAGTTATCTTATTTAATATCCTCCCGCAGTTGCAGCATCGGTTCACGGACGCCAAAACTGGACCTGAACTCTAGAAACAGGGAAGAAGGAAGACCCTTGATGAAGATATCCGCGTACTGTAGTGTTGCAGGAATGTGAAATACTCGAACCTCTCCCATACGGACCTTTTCTCGCACAAAGTGTATGTCGATTTCTACATGTTTGGTTCGTTGGTGTTGAACTGGATTCGAAAAGAGGTAGACGGCACTCACATTGTAGCAATAAACAACAGTGGCTTGACGAAGTGGTAATCCCATCTCTAGAAGAAGGTTCTATAGCCAACAAGCATCTGCAACCACGTTTGCTACACCTTTGTATTCAGCTTTGGCGCTGGAACATGACACGGTGTCTTGTCTCTTTGCTGACCAGGAGATCAAGTTATCACCCATGTAGATGCAGAACCCAGAGGTTGATCTTCTTGTTGATGGGCAGCCTGCCCAATCGGCATCAGTGTATGCAGTGAGAGCCATGTTTCGGCGCTTCAGGAGTTGAAGTCCCATCGTTTTGGTGCCTTGTAAGTAGCGAAGGATGCGTTTAAGCACTTGAAGATGAGGCTCGCGAGGAGAGTGCATTAAGAGACATATCTGTTGCACTGCATAAGTTATGTCGGGTCTAGTAAAGGTTAGGTACTGCATGGCGCCAGCGAGACTTCTGTACTCTGTTGGGTTTGCAATTAGTTTGCCTTCATCTTCTGCTAGCTTGGATTTCAAATCGACAGGTGTGGTGCAAGGCTTGCAATCGGACATTCCTGCTCGTTGAATGATTTCTGAAGCGTAAGTTGACTGTGACAGAAACAAACCCTTGTCGTTGAATTTTGCTGAGATTCCAAGGAAAGAGCTGATGACGCCAAGATCGGTCATGGGAAACTCAGATTTTAGCGCATTGATTATTGTATCTCGTAGAGTTGTTATAGACTCTGTTAGGATTATGTCGTCGACGTAGAGAATGAGATAGGCCATGAGATTTCCTTTCCTGTAAACAAATAAACTTGTATCCGTTCGTGTCTAGATAAAGCCATTGTTAGTAATAAAAGAAACAAATCTTGCATTCCAAGCCCGAGGGGCTTGTTTTAGCCCATAGATAGATCGCTTCAACTTGCAAACATGAGTAGGTTTCAAAGGATCTACGAAGCCTGGGGGTTGGAACATATACACTTCCTCATCCAAAGTTCCATGTAAAAAGGCATTTTGAACATGAAGCTGATGAACTGGCCAATCTTTGGCGAGAGCAACATGGAGAACATATCGTACTGTGGCAGGTTTGACGACCGGACTGAAGGTTTCATCATAGTCTATGCCATGCTCCTGCGACTTGCCATTCGCCACTAATCGTGATTTATGGCACTTGAAGTTTCCATCTGCATCATACTTATGTTTGTATAACCACATGGAGCGCACAATGTTATTGTTAGGCGGTCTAGGCACAAGATCAAAAGTATCGCTTTTAACAATAGCATTGTACTCCATAGTCATAGATGGATTCCAATTGGGATCTTGTAAAGCTTGAATATGGCTCTTTGGAAGAAGAGAAAAAGGTGTTGCAAGTAAAGAAAAGATTTGTTTTGGTTTGGAAATACCATGCTTGGATCTTGTAGACATGGCATGCCTAGGAGCATCTACAACTGCCGAAGCAGGTAGAGTTGGCACATCTTGTGGAATCTGAGGAATGGCTTGTGGAGGAGCAGCCGAAGATGATTCCAAGATGCTGCGAAAGATAGGAGAGGCTCAGTGTTTCAGGAAAGAAAATCGTATGTAGACTCTTTTTGAGGAGCAGTGTCTTTATACGGAAATTGCGTTTCGTCGAAGGTGACATGACGCGAGAAGATTATTTTATTTGTGCCAAGTTCCATACAACGGTAGCCTTTGTGGTTGCTTGGGTATCCTAAGAGAAGACACTTTGAGGACCGGGGAGAAAGCTTATGAGCATTAGAGTGATTTATATTTGGATAACACAAGCAACCGGGAAACTTTTCAAATGAGAGTAGGAGATTGGCTTTTTAAAAAGTACCGAGAATGGAACTCTGTTTTGAATGGCTTTTGACGGTAAGAGATTTAAAATATGGACTACCGTGTGTAAATCATCTACCCAGAAGGAAGATGGGAGATGAGCCTGGAAAAGGAGGCATCGCATTGCATTGTTGATAGTGTGAATCATCCTTTCTGATTTTCCATTTTGTTGAGAAGTGTGAGGACAAGAAAAACGGAAGGTAATTCCTTTCTCTGCAAAAAAATCATGAAACTGAGAGTTGTCAAATTCGCCCCCATTATCGCATTGAAACGATTTAATTTCTTTGCCAAACTGAGTTTTAACATAGTTGGCAAAGTGGAGAAACTTTGAAAACGTTTCATGTTTATAGCGCATAGGATATACCCATAAGAAGTGAGAATGATGATCAAGGAAAAGAACATAATACTTGATACCACTAGCACTTTGAATTGGCGAAGTCCATAAATCAGAATGAATAATATCAAATGGATGATCAACTGACGTGTTTGACTCAACAAAAGGAAGCTTTATTTGTTTTCCAAACTGGCAAGCAGAACAAAGACGAGATAAATCATGTTTATTACATAAAAAAAGCTTTAGAAGAAATAAGAGATTTGAATGTTTGGTCACTGGGGTGTGCCAAGCGTCGATGCCAGTATGTGATCGAAGCAATGTAAGCTGAAGGAAAAGACGTATTATTGGAAGACGGAAAAATCGGATAGAGGTCTCCAGTACTGTCATTGCGGAGAATCATCCTCTTCGTATGAAGATCCTTCACAGAAAAACCAAAAGGATCAAACTCAACAGAACAAGAATTATCTCTGGTAAAACGGCGGACAAAGATTAAGTTTTTGATGATATAAAGAGTTACAAGAACAATATTAAGAGACAAAGAACGAGACTTGGTTGGGAAAGTGAGAGAACCAGATTTGGTAATTGGAATCATACCTCCATTTGCAACTGTAACTGTTTTTCCAATGCTATTGTTAAAAACAGACTTAAGATTACATGCGTGATTAGACAAGTGTGCCATTGCCCCAGAGTCCATATACCAATTGTTGTCCGAAGGATCAAAGAGGGTGAGAGTGTTGTAGGCTTGTGCTACGTCTATTTGCTACGTCTATTGGTTGCTCGAGCTTCTTATTTCCACCATTAGAAGACTGCCCCTGTTGTTGACGTTGTGGACGAGGACCAAGTAGTCCTGCTTGCGGGTAACCTGTGAATAGAAGTTGAGCCCAAGAGGTCGAGGCCAGTTGTTTTGGAGTATGCCTCTTCCTCGTTGTCCACCCCTACCACGGTGTCCTCTGTTTTGGTTGAAGCGTTGTTGTTGATGGTTCTTACTGACAACCGGTTTCTGATCTTCCGATGTAGTTGTGGCAGCAAGCGCTTTAGGAGAAGAGGCCGAGTCAGTATGTGTAGGATTTGGCTTCCTGCCTCTGCCGAGGCGTTCCTCCTCAAGGATCAGCATTGATCTCGCCTCCTCAAAGCTGGGGAATGGTTGGCGATGCATAATGACATTGTTGATGTTGTCATATTTGTCGTTGAGTCTGTTGAGGAGGTACGTCACCAGTGTCCTCTCGCTAACTGCAGCATCAACATTGTCAAGGAGATCGGCGATGGATTTAAGCTCCTGGCAGTAAGAATGAATTGATAGAGCTCCAATCTCCGTGTTGCGTAGCTTATGATCAAGCTGGATAGCTCGGGCCTCCTTATTGTTGCGGAAGAAATTCTCTAGACGAAGCCAAATCTCTCGTGAAGTCCCCCCTGTTTTGAAGGTACTTTTGAACAGATCTTTTGACAGAGTGCCGTAGATCCACAATTTCACCAGCCCATCGCGTTTCTTCCAGGTAACGTCATTGGCGTTTGTTGGGAGCAAGGTGCCATCGAGGTGGCCGGAAGCATCAAAGCTCTGGCAGTGTGTGAGAAAGAGTTCTCTCCAAGCATCATAGTTACCATCATCGAGATCGAAAATAACAGGAATATGGTGTTTGATGTTGGTTACCCCATAGGCACGCTCGAGTTGTGCAGGCGCAGCAGCCATTAGTGAAGAAGAAACGTTAAAGGAGAAGAAGAAAGAAAGAGAGAGAAAAGAGAGAGATAGATACGCAGAGAATTGCGTTAAGATGGTTCATGATCGCTTGAACCTTCTGATACCATGAAAGTAGATATGTTTCCCTTGAATAGTACGTGTATTACTCTTCACAATATATAGTACAGAGATGTTGAGAGATAACAGAATATACTCTCGTATCTTTACAGGAATATAGGAGGATAACAACTAAACTATTTACAGATAGTTATCTTATCTAATAGTGACTGAGCATTAATTGTAAATATTGTTTATGCTAAAGATGATATTTTTGTGTTACATATCTTTTTTCACAATTTAAACATAATATAACAAGAAATTTTTGGCTAAATTTTATCAAAATTCCGGCTAAATTTTATCAAAATATTGGCTAAATTTTATCAAAATTTTATATCATAAAAATATTGTTTCATTGTGTCATTGCAAAACAATTTAATAAAAAATTATAAATGTTTGTTTCATTTGGCGTACCGGTGAAAGGAGTTCAAAGCTGTTAAAATCTTTAGGGAAGTCAAACTCCAAATTGTAATCCTAATGTTAGCCAACCTTGTTATCATTTTAATTAATGAATATTTACCTTTTAGCAAGAAAAAAAAAGAACACACCTTGAAGAACCTGCAAGAATTAAAGGAAAAGCACTGTATAAACTACTACAAACATGTCCCATTGGGTTGACAGGAAAAAAAACATGTCCATTGGAGTGTAGTGTGATAAGGAAAGTGACGTGGAGATGACCCATAATATTAACAGCAAGGTAAAAAGTCTCTTTCCTTTTTAACTATTCTACCGCCACGGTCAAAGGTTAAAACTCCGTAACAGGTTCTCATCTTGTAGTTTTCTACTACTTGGAGGGGCTTTCGGTAATTTAGCGACAAATCTGTTGTCCATATAAGCTAGGAGCGGAGAAGGCATTTGGCAGAAAATGATTTGAGAGTTGAGACGAACAAGTTTCCTTCTTCTGCATTTCGCCCAGAAAAAGAGATCCGTCCGTATATATTACTCCTTTTTTCAATCCCTTTCTCCATCAACATTAACCCTAATCCTTGTATGCCCCCCCCCCCCCACAGAACGCGAAATCGCATCGATAAGCCTTGAATTTGCGGTGAAAATTTTCGAATCTCGTCTCTTGTGATCAACAAGACATGCGATATCGCCGTTTATAGATTGGTGGTTTTCTGGGTTTCGTATTAAATTAGGTGAGTAAATGGAACGTTGTTGGTATGATAAAAAAGAGTATTCTTTTTCGTTTTCCGACAGGCTACTTGAGTTCGAACCTGTGGCTTTGTAATAACATCAAACAAAAAGAGGTCTGATTACTTGTTTTATTAAAAAAAAAAATGAAAATTTTGGCCTCTATAGGGTTTGTTGATTCCATTGTTAATCTCTGATGGATAAAAGCTTTCTGCTTCCTTATGTTAGCTGTGATTGTTAAAGGAGTTAAGACATTCTGTCTCTGAATCTAATCCATGTTTTGTCATCCTTTAGAAAACAATAAGAGGTGTGGGTTACTGGTTTTTAAAAAAAAAATGATCTTTTTTTTGGGTCTGTATATGGTTGGTGAGCAAGCTTCTGCTTCCCTGAAATGGTTATGTTAGTCGGGGCTGGTGATTCTTACCATAAATGTTAAAGGAAAGGACATATATTATGAGATGTCATTCTGTGTGTCAATCTAATCCATGTTGTGTGGTTGTTTGTTTCATGTTTTGGTTTCTTCTCTATTTTCATTGAGTTTTAAGAAGTTTACTTACTATTTGATACTTTTGCTTTTTTTCTTGGCTTGTAAACGTAGGACACTTGATGGATAATAACAATTGGAGGCCTGATCTTCCAAATGGAGATCCTTCCATGGACACTGGTGACTGGAGAAGTCAATTGCCACCTGATTCACGCCAGAAGATTCTCAACAAAATGTAACTTTATTTATTACATTGTGTTTCTTTGACCAATGCTACTGTTTTTTTTTTCCTTTTTCTTTTGTGCTTATTTACTTGTCGCTTGTATGTAGAATGGAAACACTAAAGAAGCACCTTCCACATTCTGGAACAGATGGAGTTAACGAGCTTAGGAGAATTGCTGCTAGATTCGAGGAGAAAATTTTCAACGGAGCTGTTACCCAGGTTAATCAGTCGTCTGCTCTACATCTTTTTTATTTTTGTTAGTGTTCGGTATATAACTAACTACTTATGAGGCAATAGAGTCCACACGTGGAAATGAACGACTTTTGGTCAGGCCGGCCGTGAGATTTCGTTGAATGTAGGCTATTTAGCTAAGGTTTCAATAAACGTGTTTTCTTTTATAAATTTGGAGGCCTATTTTCAAAAAAATCTGGGGGTCTGTTTCAACTGTCTATGCTCAGAACCGGTCTTGATTTTGGTACCTATAAAGGTTAATCTCAATATATACGGTAGGTATCAAATCCATGTATACCTTCTTGATTTTCTTTTATTTCGAATTTCAGAGTGATTACCTTCGGAAAATATCCATGAAGATGCTGACTATGGAGACTAAATCACAAAATGCAACCGGCTCTTCCTCATCTATCCCTGCCGCTAATAATGTCTCATCCATGGATTCAAGTAACCACAGTTCTCACGCCTGTATTGCTTAACTCTGTTTTTGGATGACTGTTTCACTAACTTGGTACTGTTTAATCTTTCCTTGAGTAGTAGTACCCAACAATCAAGGGCACCTTCTTCCGGGAACTTTACCGAACAACCAATCTCAAGCACCACCTCAGCCGTTGCTGTCCCAAACCATGCAGAGTAATACTGTCTCTGGAATGACTGGTTCCACTGCTTTAACCAATAACAATGCCACAGGCGTTGTAAACCAGAACTCCAGTATGCAAACTGTAGCCGGAATGTTGCAAGATTCATCTGGCCAGCATGGCCTTTCTTCGAACATGTTTTCAGGATCCCAAAGGCAGATGCTTGGCAGGCCGCATGCTATGTCTTCACAACAGCAGCAGCCACAGAGTGCACAGTTTCTTTATCAGCAGCAGCTGCAGCAGCAACTTCTCAAGCAGAATTTTCAGTCAGGGAATGTTCAGCACATACAACAACAACAGCAACAAAATTTGCTGCAGCCCAATCAAATGCAACAGCCTGGCATTTCAACATCTTCCTCAGCTGTGAGCTCGGCTCCTCACCAGGGTCTTCACACAAATCAGCAGTCAAGTCCTCAGTTGTCTGCTCAGCAGACTACGACACAGTCTATGCTTCGTCAGCATCAATCTTCGCTGCTAAGGCAACATCCGCAATCACAACAAGCCTCTGCCATGCATCAGCAGCAAACTTCATTGTCGCAACAGCCTATTTCTCCTCTACAACAGCAGCAAGCACAAATGATGCGACAACAAGCTGCAAATGGCTCAGGCATCCAACAGAAGCAGATGATGGGACAGAATGTTGTCGGGGATATGCAGCAGCAACACCAGCAAAGGTTACTGAACCAACAAAATAATATTCTGAATATGCAGCAGAAGCAGCAAATACCGGGCCAACAGCAGCTGATGTCTCAACAAAACAGCCTTCAGACTACGCATCAGCAACCACTGAGCACTAGTCATAGCAATGTTGCAGGACTGCAGCAACCACAACAACAGTTGCTCAGTTCCCAGGTTGGTAATTCGAGCTTGCAGACTAACCAGCAGTCGGTGCAGAACATGTTATCACAGCCAACGGTTGGGCTACAACGAACTCATCAGGCTGGCCATGGCGTCTTTTCTTCTCAGGGCCAACAGTCACAGAATCAGATGATACCCCTTCAGTCGCATCATCAGCAGCTAGGTTTGCAACAACAACAACCTAATCTGCTACAACAGGATGTGCAACAAAGACTACAATCTTCTGGCCAAGTCACTGGTTCCCTACTTCCACCTCAAAGTGTAGTGGACCAACAGAGACAACAAATATTTCAATCCCAAAGAACTCTTCCGGAGAGGCCATCATGTATGCTTGCATTCTTGTGAATACTTTAGATTTTGATGCGTTACACAATCACTGAATAGGATCTGATGCTGAACAACCCCATTTCAAAAAAAATTAGCTTCACTGGACTCGACGGCACAGACGGAGAGTGCAAATGGAGTCGATTGGCAAGAAGAAGTTTTCCAAAAGGTAGTTTTCTCTTTCTAACTTTGGGTTGTGCTTCTGGCTTCTTAGTCTTGCTGTCAGCACGCAGAAGTGACCAATGACCATGGTGCTTGTTTATATTCATAATGAGTAATCATTTGACCATGGTGCTTGTCTTTGCAGATCCAAACTATGAAAGAGGCGTACTTACCAGATCTTAGTGAAATAGATCAGAGAGTTGGAGCCAAGTTACAGCATGTAAGTTACCATTTTTTAAACTAGGAGAATAGTTTGCATGAGTATATCCTCCGCAACAGTAGTGTGTACCTTATGAGACTTTTGGATTGCAAAGATCGGTTCAATATTGCAAAAGAAAGTCGTACAAGTTTGGAATCTTGTTACCCGTTTCACCAAAAAATGCTCTCTGAGACTCGTATTCTTCCACCAGAAAATAAACATTGGATAACTATGTTCTTTCCCAAACCCCCAAGAGGTTGTAGCTTGCATCTATGTGCTTGTCTTTTTTCTTACTGAACACATTTTTTCTTTTCTTGAGCAGGATTCTTCTCTTCCGCCCGAACAAAGATCAGAGCAGTTTGAGAAATTAAGACAATTCAAGAATATGTTAGAGCGAATGATACAATTCCTATCGGTTCCGAAGATCAATATCATGCCTGCATTAAAGGATAAGGTAGCTAATTATGAGAAGCAGATTATAAATTTCTTAAATAATAACAGGCCGAAGAGGCCAGTACATCAAGGGCAGATGCAGCAACAATCAGCTCAGAACAGTCAGGATCAGTCTCATGATAGTCAAGCAAATAAGCAGATGCAGTCAATGAGCATGCCGCCAAGGGCACAACAGAGTAGTCTAGCAAATATGCAGAACAATGTTCTATCATCTCGTCCTGGAGTTTCAGCTCCGCAGCAGAACATTCCCTGTTCCATACCGGCTTCTAGTTTAGAGTCAGGCCAAGGAAATGCACTGAGTAACGGTCAGCAGGTTGCCATGGGATCCATGCAACAAAATACTTCTCAACAAGTGAATAACAGTTGTGCCTCTGCTCAAAGTGGGTTAAGTACTCTGCAGTCTAATTTTAACCAAGCCCAGTTAAGTTCCGGTTTGCTTCAGCAACAGCACCTGAAGCAACAGCAGGACCAACAAATGTCGCAGCAGTTCAAACAGCAACTTCAGCAGCGCCAAATGCAGCAGCAGCAGCAGCAGCAGCTGCTACAGAAGCAGCAGTTAAGTCAGCAGCAGCAGCAGCAGTTGCAAGCAAGACAGCAAGGGGCACAAAGTGATATGAATGATTTATCAGCGAGGCAGGGGGTGAATGTCAGTCGTGGGATGTTCCAGCAACATTCTCTGCAGGGTCAGCGTGCTACTTATCCCCTTCAACAGTTAAAACCAGGCTCCCAGCTTCCTGTTACGCCGCCTCAACTTCTCTCAGGTGCATCTCCTCTGATGACACAACAACATTTCTCTCCTCAGCTCGACCAGAAAAATGTGATGTCATCTATCAACAAGATGGCAACTCCATTGCAACCTGCACACTCCCCTTTTGTTGTTCCGTCTCCTTCAACCCCCCTGGCTCCGTCCCCTATGCAAGTTGACTCTGAGAAACCATCTGGAGCAATGGGAAATACTGCACGCCAACAAGCAACTGGCATCATGCAAAGTGGAGTTCAATCCATTGCAATTGGGACTCCAGGGATCTCTGCATCTCCTCTCCTTCAGGAGTTTACCAGTCCTGATGGAAATAATTTAAATCCAAGTGCGGCGGAGCTGCCTATTGAACGCCTTATTAGAGTCGTAAGTAAACATTACTAACATCCATCTCTTGTAGCTTAAACATTGTTCTGATCATGATGTATACTTTCTGTTGTTTTCAGGTGAAGACCATCTCACCGCAATCACTTTCTTCTGGAGTAAGTGACATCAGATCTGTTGTGAGCATGGTTGATAGGGTAGCCGGTTCAGCCCCCGGAAACGGTTCAAGAGCTTCAGTTGGTGAGGATTTGGTTGCAATGACAAAGTGTCGTCTCCAAGCAAGAAACCTCATGACGCAAGAAGGAATGACGGCGACCAAGAAAATGAAACGTCACACAACTGCAATGCCATTAAGTGTTGGTGATAACTACAATCAGTTCGCAAGTTCAGAAACATCAGATCTGGAATCTACTGCGACCTCTGTTGGCAAGAAGGCCAGAACTGAGGTACAGACGAAATTTGACACTGAACAAGGTTTAAATTTTTTTAAATACTGAGGACACAATCTTGAACTGCAGAGGGAGCATGCCCTTTTGGAGGAAATCAAGGAAATAAACCAGCGGCTGATAGATACAGTTGTTGAGATTAGTGATGATGAAGATGCTGATGATCCTAGTGAGGGAGCAACAGCAAGCAAAGGTTGTGAAGGAACAACAGTAAGATTCCTGTTTAAAGCGGTTTCTCTCAGCCCATCCTTGAAGGCTCATCTCTTATCAACCCAAATGGTAAGCAATGGTCATTTAGTTAAGAATTTGTTTGGTGGGATAGAAGAGAGGGAAAATCATTTCATTTATCTTTTTTTAAAGATAATGTCTTGTGCTACAGTCTCCTATTCAACCATTGCGTCTGCTGGTACCTTGTAGCTACCCCAACGGCTCCCCATCTCTCCTGGATAAACTCCCGGAGGAGACCAGGTACAAGCAAAATGCTTCAGTCTCGAGAAAAAACTTCTACCAATATAGTTTTAGTAATTCTCCAAAACCATCTGGCTCATGTCTTCTAGAAACCCTCTATAAGAAGCTGGATCATATTCTTACCTTAACTTAACATGGTCTGGTTTCTTGTACAGCAAAGAGAATGAGGACCTGTCATCCAAGGCTATGGCAAGGTTCAACGTATTGCTAAGAAGTTTGTCACAGCCGATGTCGCTCAAAGACATAGCCAAGACATGGGACGCATGCGCTCGGACTGTGATCTGTGAGTACGCACAGCAATTTGGAGGTGGAACTTTCAGCTCAAAATACGGTGCTTGGGAGAAATTTGTAGCCGCTTCCTGAATCTGATATGCATCTCTCTTCATGTCCTTAATGTAACTCTGTGACTCACAGTGTTTATCAAATGTCTGATATCGCTATGATTCTTACTTGTTACTGTTTTTCAGGTCAAAATTATATAAAAGGCCCCAGTTATCCTTTTTTTTGTATAGCATAAGTTTGTTTCTACCTCAATATGATTAAGGAGCTTTTGTTGTATTATATACTATGTATTTTGTGTAACCGTTGGTACATTCCTCATTCGTTGGAGAGAGAGCGTTGCTTTGCTTCCAGGTTATGCATGCAGCAAGCTTCCGCCGTGGATGGTTCTCTTTATTCGGTGCACGTGGTTGCTTCGTGGGCTATGGTGGACTCATTTGGCTTTTCGTTACTCACTCATAATGGTCTTCCCTTTTGGTTTGTGAGTCAAAGTCTTCTTCTCACCTTTTTCTC
Organism: Raphanus sativus; assembly: GCF_000801105.2. Classification (NCBI taxonomy): domain Eukaryota; kingdom Viridiplantae; phylum Streptophyta; class Magnoliopsida; order Brassicales; family Brassicaceae; genus Raphanus; species Raphanus sativus. Next base: position 38,163,154 of record NC_079516.1, on the reverse strand, counting down.
TGAGAATCTTGAATTTCTTACTTAGAGATGCGTTTTGTGAATCGCTTGGAACTCTGTTGCTGTCAAGAACAAAAGTTGACATGCAAGCAAAAAAGATGATCTTTCTGAAGATGGATGGAGAGGTGAGAAGAGGAAATCTCTTGGGATCTTGACGACCGAGTTTGAGGATCATGAGGCAGTGTTTAGCGATGGAGATTCCTATGCCCTGGAAGAACTCGTGGTTGAAGAAAGCAAATGTCCTCGTGTTCGAGCTACTTCTTGGAGAAGGAAAGATTCTTCGTGGGATGAGACAAGGTTCAAGGTTTGTTCTCGACAGCCATGAAAACCAATCCATGCAAGATTCTTCTGATTGTCTCAACAAAAGTTTGTGTTGTGTGCGCGCACGCGTGTATATAGAGGAAACTGAGTAGGGATGCTTTTTTATAACTTTTTAAAAAGTGGCGGGATTTGTCGTTAAGATGTGAGTGGTTTGTAGACAAGGAAGAGAGTGGACAATGAAAAGTGACCATCTGTGACGGTGTGGGGAAAGGAGCAAACACAATGGGATCTTATGGGTCACTTTTTTTTTTTTTTTGTAAGCTAAAGGGGTTTAACTAGAGTCTATTAAAGACACAGACCCTCTGAGTGGAAGTACAGTCCACTGATGATTTTTTTTTGGGTATTTAAATGAGCCAAAAGCGATAACTCATATCCGTGTGGTCAGTGGGTTCGAACCAGAGTTCGCCGTATTAGGTTTATTCCCTTCAAACGCCATTGGTAGACATGTATGTATAAGTATTGTCCTAATGTTTTGGAATCTACTTTGCTTTACCTTTCCACAATAAAAGAAAAAAAATCGTTGGAAAAATAGCAATATTTTGAAAACCGACCCGGATACTGAACCGGACTACTTACCAGCTCACTGGGTCACTGGGTCGACCGCGGGTGAACCACGAATTAAGAAATAAATTAATTTTATTATATAATAATATTAGTTATGAAAATAAAAATATAGAAACTAAAGTTAATATTTTCTAAATGTTTTTTAAAACATAAAAATAGTAGTTTGGATATGTATATATTTTATATTTAAAAAATATTTAGAAAATACTTAACTTTACATTTTTATATTTTCATTTTCATTTTATATACAAACTATCAAAAATAGCTTAGACTATTTAAGTTAGAAACATGTAAAACAAAAAAAATCATTTTTTAATCGGCAAAGAATAGAGTTGTAAAATTTAGAACTTAGAATAGATTTTAATACAGATTTATAATAAACAAAATAATCAAAAAGAAAAAAAGGAAGAAGAAACAGAAGATAGAGAGTCAGTAGAGGCTAGCAGAAGAAGAAGAACGATGAAAAAAAAAGAAAATCGAAAGAAATCTAATTTTTAATTGGAAATTTAGAATATAAAAGAGAATCTAAAAAATAATTAAAAGTTCTAAAAAATGTAAAAATTATCTATTGTTTCAACTACTAGTTCAACCGATTTCGGGTTTCGGGTTTTAGTGGGTTTTCGCGGGTTTTTAAATTTTGGGTTTTCCACAAAACCCGAACCGGATTTATCTCGGGTCACCGGGTTTACCGGTTCAACCGCGGGTCCGGGTCGGGTTTCAAAACACTGGAAAATAGGTATTTGGACATTATGTTATTCACCGGGAAGTGCCATCAGATATATGGGAATTTAGGGTATTCTGATTATCTTATTTACAGTAAGTAACAAAAAGTCTAATCATATTGAACTAAATGAGATAGTTTAGTGATAGTTTGAGATGTTAAAACGGGTTTATCTGGCCCGTTTATGTTCAAGCCCATAATTATATCTCTGTTAAAAGTCTGTTTATCATGTGTCTGCTAAAAATTCTTTTATAATAAGTCTGATAAAAGACTCTTTACTATATATCCTGTGCCCGTTTAACTTGGAGAAAATACAAGAAGCATGTTGTTTTATGATGACTTTGCAAAAGTTATAGTTTTCTTCCCAGATTTATTCTTGAACTGATTTTTTCTTACAAGAAAAACAACCAATTGTGGTATACAAGAGATAACGGTAAAGGCGTACACGGTGAGCAGACACACCGATTCTTTCATTTCTTTTATTCTTTTTCTCTATTTATTGATTTTCAGTTTCACAATCATACATTTGCTTTCATACGCTGTTTTCGTTTTTCGCATCTTGCAAATGAGTTTGAGATTATCACTTCAAGGTTAGATCCATGATGCTTTACATATCCAGTGGTAAAAAATAACGATGACGGATCGGTAAAAAATGTCGCTATGTTGGAAAAGAGAGAGGAGATGAAGACGATCTCTATATGGTTGTGAAGAATAATGACGATGATTCAAGTGAATGTGGATCTGTATGTCAAAAAAAAAAAATTTAAGAAGATGAACTCGTCGTTTATACTATATCTGGTGAAAAGAATAGTATAGTATATATTCTTTAGTGTAGCTTTATGTAAAGGTACAATACTATTTGAGACATTATTTCTATACTATTCTTTTAAAATGTAATAATTTGTCATGTCTTCAAATTTGATAGTTCTCTTCTATATCATTTTGTGTGATTTATTTTAATATGAAATTAATAATATATTGGTTTATGTATAATGATTAAAACCAAATTTGGTTAGATAGCAAATAAACTCTTATGTTAGTATACTATACTATATTTCTATAATATATTGGTTTATGCGCAATGATCAATAGTTCTATACTATTTGAGACAATAGTTCTATACTATTCCTCAAATATGTAATAATCTCTCATGTTTTTGAATTTTATAGTTTTGTTCTCTGTCATTTTGTGCGATTGATTGGAATATGAATTTCATTTTCTGAGTGTTGGAAAATTTTGATTATTTGGGAAATTCATTATTACTATTTTCTAGTTTATATATCTAAGTCTTTACTATAAATAATATTTATATAGTATAGTTTAATATTACATAATATTATGTATTATTCTTAAATTTTGATATTTGGATTTAGAGTTTATATTTGGGTTTAGGGTTTAATAATTAGTGATTCGGGTTTAGTTTCTAAAGGAGTATGGGTAAGTTTGAAGTCAACACTAGATTTTGAGATTTGAGTATAGAGTTTAGAATTTAGGGTTTATATTTGGGTTTAGTGATTAGGGTTTAGGGTTTAGTATCTATAAGGTGGGGGGTTGAGGTTGAGATCAGTATTAACTTATTCCATGTAATTATATACATTTTATATTTTCACCAATATATACTATGCTATTTATTTTGCTCTATTATATTTAGGTTTAAAATTTATATTTGAGTTATTAGGGTTTATGGTTTAGTATTTAGGGTTTGTACAAGTAAATGTGATTTCAAGTGTCTAATATTGTGGTGCAGCCTTGGTCAGCCTCAATATCAAGGCATTGAACCCATTATATGGTTTAGCTAAGCTACTGATCAATGCTTGGCTTAATGGACAGTTTCATAGTCTTATTGGCATAATCTATGAGGTTCTGGATAGAGAGAAGAGAAGAATTCTTGGTACTGCCTTCAAACAGCTTGAACAAAGAGGATTGAACCAGCTAAGCTTAACAGGAGCTATGGAAACCATTCTCCACGTCCAGTTATGTATGGAGAACAAGGAAAACATGTAAGGAAGCATCTGGATTGGGCTTGATTTGGAGTTGTTCGAAAAAGGCCTTTATCGGTCCAAAAAGTGGAAGGACAAGCCATCTTGGTTTAGGATTGGTCCAATATGATTAAGCACGACCATTTTGGTCTATTTTATGTTTATTTGGTTTTATTATTTATGTAAACTCATTAGGAATAGGTTCTGGGCTTTATAAACCTATTAGAAGTCGGTTTGGTATTTTAAACCAATTAGCAATAGGATTAGGATTTGGTTTTCATTAACCACTTTGGTTTTGGTTTAGGGTTTTCAGTTTTATGCTTTTAAACATATGTAGCCACGTTTTTGGCAGTCAACTAATCAATCAATCGACATTTTTTATCTTCTTTGTTTTGAGGTTTCTCTCAATTCTGCTGGTGTGTAATATCCAGCCTTGGAGTATCAGGAGACGAGCCATCCCTCTTGTGTCCCACATCAATCCACATACCTTGATACAGATTGAGTCTTTGATTCTCTGTTTGCAAGGATTATCTTCTGTGATCCATCATAGACAATACAGGGTGATCATGTGTCTGTGGAGCAGAAAAAAAACATCTTTAGAGCATCCCATAGCTCTGAGGAGAAGACCATATTCATCACCTTCCATCCATCCACGCCCCCTTAAAGTGATCTAGGAGAGACAGCCATTCCAGGACTGCACCAAGTAGTATCAGAGCCTCTTGAAGGTAAGGGTTTGAATTTTTCACCTAGGAGCACTAAATCTATCAGTTAGGAAGCATTATTCTATGTCTGGATATGGAGAAGAGCTTACATTTCCATCCTTCTATGGGAAGATTGATACAAAGGCATACCTGGATTGGGAAAAGAAGATGGAGTTTATTTTTGGCTGCAAATACTACACTGAAAAGAAGAAGGTACATCTAGCAGTCACTGGACTGTGGGGAAGTGCTTTCACTTGGTGGCAGAGAGTTGCTCAAACTAGGAGATTCAATGTAAGACCACAGATTACTTCTTGGATTGAGATGAAAACCTTAATGAAGAAGAGGTTTGTGTCACAGTGCAAACTTCCTGAACTAAAGCCAGAAGCAGCACTAAAGCTTACTACTTTAGATCAGCTTGCCTGTTGGTCTAAATTACCATCAAAACTTGCTGAGAGAAGATCTGTTGTTCCTGATCTATCACTGAAACAAGAGGAGGAGAAGCTGCAAACTTCTATATTAGCTTCACCAATAAAACAGATTGAGGAGAGTCATGAAACTGAATAGAACCAACAACTCTTTGTCTAAAGCTAGAGGAGAAAGTACAAGTTGCAGAAGCTGAGTGTAGCCACGTGCCTGATCAAACAAAACAAGAAGAAGAAGTTCCTAGAGGGTCATCTAAAGCTCTTGAATTGGTGTTTTATACTGTTGAGCAAGGTGATAGTTTTAAGAGTTTATCTTGTGACTTTCTGATCAGACCTATTGTATGTCTTCAGCTAAGCTTAGTGGAGCATCTGAGAGTTGTTAAGGGCCTGCAACAAGTTGTTTTTGAACCTGGAGGAAGCTTGTGTGTGTTTAGAAAAAGTTACAAAATTCTGGAACAGAAAGCAGCATCCTTCAAGCTTGATTTTCAGAGTTCATTCACTTTTGAAGAACATGATTTGTGGTCAAATCCTTTTGAAGGGAGAGAGGATGGTGCGTTCCTTATCATCTGCTGTGAATATAGAGGAGGAGCAGGAGACATTCATTATCATGTACTTAACTGATCAGAACAAGCTGAGAAGAGTAAGGCAGAAACTGATTGTGATTGAAGAGAAGCCAGAACTTGAAAATGAGTATGGAGACTATTTAGTTCAAACACCTCACCATAAGAAGCATTGCATACAAGTGGAATTGAGTTGTGGTCGTGATGGTAAAAGGGCTTTGAAAGGATTGTACTGGATGGGAGCGCAAGAAGGAGCAGCCAGGTCTAAGCTAAACAGTGAGGAGCAGTGTGCCCTAGGTGATGTTTGCAATGGGAACATCTCACCTGGGTATCTAAGTCACGTAAGAGGCTTAAAATTCTTTGTTTTTGAGCCTGGAGGGGAGCTTTATGTGCTGAGGTTTCTCATAGCAAAAGAGGAATTGCTTTTGGAGCATAAATGGAATGCTTCTATCATCTTACAAGGCTCGGATTTGAGGACAAATCATTTTAAAGGAGGAGGGAATGGTGCAACCTTGGTCAGCCTCAATATCAAGGCATTGAACCCATTATATGGTTTAGCTAAGCTACTGATCAATGCTTGGCTTAATGGACAGTTTCATGGTCTTATTGGCATGATCTATGAGGTTCTGGATAGAGAGAAGAGAAGAATTCTTGGTACTGCCTTCAAACAGCTTGAACAAAGAGGATTGAACCAGCTAAGCTTAACAGGAGCTATGGAAACCATTCTCCACGTCCAGTTATGTATGGAGAACAAGGAAAACATGTCAGGACGCATCTGGATTGGGCTTGATTTGGAGTTGTTCGAAAAAGGCCTTTATCGGTCCAAAAAGTGGAAGGACAAGCCAGCTTGGTTTATGATTGGTCCAATATGATTAAGCACGACCATTTTGGTCTATTTTAAGTTTATTTGGTTTTATTATATATGTAAACTCATTAGAAATAGGTTTTGGGCTTTATAAACCCATTAGAAGTCGGTTTGGTATTTTAAACCAATTAGCAATAGGATTAGGATTTGGTTTTCATTAACCACTTTGGTTTTGGTTTAGTGTTTTCAGTTTTATGTTTTAAACATATGTAGCCACGTTTTTGGCAGTCAACTAATCAATCAATCGACATTTTTATCTTCTTTGTTTTGAGGTTTCTCTCAATTCTGCTGGTGTGTAATATCCAGCCTTGGAGTATCAGGAGATGAGCCATCCCTCTTGTGTCCCACATCAATCCACATACCTTGATACAGATTGAGTCTTTGATTCTCTGTTTGCAAGGATTATCTTCTGTGATCCATCATAGACAATACATGGTGATTATGTGTCTGTAGAGCAGAAAAGAACATTTTTAGAGTATCCCATAGCTCTGAGGAAAAAAACCATATTCATTACCTTCCATCCATCCACGCCCCCTTCAAGTGATCTAGGAGAGACAACCATTCTAGAACTGCACCATATTGGAAAACAACTTGTAGATTGTATGTGGGTTCATATGTTCCTAGTTAGGGTTTAGATTTACTAAGTTTGAGTTCGATTATGGATGTGTTTATTATGTATAGCTTATCACATTTGGGTGTTGTTACTATGTCACTGCGCTAAAATAGTACACTCGCAACCTATGTTATTATCTCACTTGGCATTTATTACAGTGACAAACGAATGCGGTAAAAAAATGTGAGTGTTCTACCAAACACTAATTCTGCACAGTAACCTTATAAATGTGTCCACTTCATAAAGTCATTTTTCTCTCTTTTTGTTACCTGTAACTTGCACTTACGAAGAGTATAACCGGATGAAATGAGGTGTAAATGATAATTTCTTAATTCTGTCAACATCAATGTCATATACATAATTTCATTAATGATTTTGGTTATTCCGCAAATTCTTCCAATTACAAAACATAAAAAATATACGGCATTCTTCGAGAGGGCTATCACATTCAGGTGCGGAGCAATTACCCCTATTTTATAAAATCAACGGTTTATGAGTTACATTGAACACAAGTTAAATCAAACATTTGCGCGGAAACACATGTCAAATCTATATTATTAAAATTGAAGTACAAATTGGAGATGTTTGGAAACAAGGATAGTAGGATAAATGAGATATGTTTGGCAACATGGATAGTAGAGATGTGTACTTTCTTTTATTTACACATTTAGCCATTGTATTTTCAATAAATTATAACAATGAGAATTGCTTAGAAACATGAATAACACATTTAATACGTCTTTTTATTTAAACATTTAGCCATTGTTTTTATAATAAATTAAACAACTTCTTTCTATATTTCTTTTTATTTACAATTCTGTCACTGTATTTACTGGTAAAAATAAAAACACAAACTGAAATATAAATAGTATATTATATAAAGAAAATTAAAAACAGTATTATTACCTTATTTAGTTTAGTCAAATATAAAAATGGGAAAATTCCATAAAAATACCTGAACTAAATTTTGTTAAGCTTTTTATACCCAAATTTTTTCACTACCCAGTTTAATACCCCAACTAATTATTTTACTCATTTTAATACCCAAACTTTTAACATTGTACCCACTTTAATACCCAAACTTTATTTATTCAAATAAAAATATTAATAAGTTTCAAACAAAAATTAATAAAATCTCAAAAATCGAAGAAAACAATATTAAAAATTCTAATTTTATTTTAAGATTTAGAAAAGAAGGTAGATAAACCATGGAAATTTTATTTTTTCAAAAAATAAATGAATTTGAATGATAAAAATAATTTTTCGTTTTTATTTCAGAAAACAAACTAAATACAATATTTAAAACTTAGAAATTTTATTACAAATTTTAATATTTTACACTATTTATTTATTTTTGTTTCTCAAACACCAAAAAAAATTAGAATTTTCTGAGATTATTTTGTAAATTTTAGAGATTTTTTAAAACTTTATTTGAAACTTATTAGTATTTTTATTAAAATAAATAAAGTTCGGGTATTAAAGTGGGTACAGTTTTAAAAGTTTGAATATTAAAATGAGCAAAATAATTAGTTGGGGTATTAAACTGGGTAGTGAAAAAGTTTGAGTATTAAAAAGCTTAACAAAATTTAGTTCGGGTATTTTTATGGAATTTTCCCTATAAAAATTTCAAGAGTTCAATTTCAAAAAAAATATCATAAAATTAATAATAATTCATAGAAAACTAATGCAAAAAATTAAAACTTTGAAACATTGATAAAAGTATGTCAAGAAGAAAAAAAATAATAGCTTATGTTATTAATAAAAATTGGAAATCCATTATATCCCCTTATTATTAAAAGGGAAGCAATATAAAAGAGGAACCTTTAAAATATAATATATTTACAATGATGCCATTATGGCGACGTGTCACACAGCTAGCCACTCTCAGACAGACTTTGAAATAACCCATGTCCAGCTAAGCTAATTACTATTCTTGCCATTGGACTCATCTGAAACATTTATTCGCATGTTCCTTATATATAACAGATAAAACATGGTTTTAAATAACACAGTGTGAAACATGGTTTGAAAAAAATAACAGATACATCCGACACCAAGTTCCTACTTATATATAACATATAAAATATGATTTTAAATAACACAATGTGAAACATGGTTTGTAATCTACCCTACCTCATATTGCTTTTTGTTTTTGCAAAAAAAAAAAATAGATATCATCTAAACTAAAGTCACATATGATATGTTAATATATTGTCACTTGGTATTTTGACAAATCAATAATATTTGAATATTACGTATTTGTTCATTACGTAAATTCAATATTTATGAATATAAATCTCTGAATTCCATAGTATTTTGACCAATCAACAATGTTTACATTATAATTATGGTCAAGTTGGAAAATAAAATAATTCCAAAGTATTTTTTTGTGCATTCTAATTTTTATGATGATATTAATTAATATAAATAATATTGTACGCAATTTTGTCGATAATTGATATTGATTTGATATAAATGCAAATTACGCAGATATTGATGTTTTGGTCAAGTCAGCCGTAGATTATCAATCACGATAATCTTTATGCATAAGTTTAGCGATTTTCTCGCTAACTGATATTGATTTGATATATCATTACTTTTATTAATCGAAAATTACCGGTCAATGCAAAGTAAGTAGATATGGCAAAAAAATGATTTATTGGTCAATCACATTAAAACATTTCTCTTTAATTGAAATTACCCATTAATGCCATATGAAACTGCTCTAATATATATATATATATACATATGTGGTTCAGATCCGACTAAATTCACTCAACTTTCAACGTTTTACGTTGTACTTTGTGTTTTACAGTTCTGAAAAAATAATTAAGAAATAGATAATGTGTAGTACTTATTTTAAAATGTACAAATCCGTAGCTTATATTAACTATAAAGTTGTCTAACATTTTTTTTTGACAAGGTGGATTCAAGAATGTGTCTAACATTGATGGGTTTTCAATTTTTTTTTGTTTAAGTTCCTGAACTTGATGCTTTCAGAAAGAAGTATTACATTTTGGTTTACTGAGTTTGTTAATTACATGTGTCTATATATATATATATATATATATATGCTGAAGACTTTTTTTTATTCTTAATAGGATTGCAGATTATGAGTTCTAACGACACCAATCGGCGAATCTATGGTCTTTTCATGTTTTTGGAATTGTTTTCTTTACTTTGTTGCTTTCTCAGTTTTAAATTCTATTGCCTAAGTTTTGTTGTGTCTCTTTTTGGTTTAAATTTATATTATGAAATCAATAATTATATTGGCTATGTTTCTTTTAACATATATTGGTAGCTTAACCTCTAATCAGAAAAACTAGGATCAGAAAGAAAAAAATTAGAAAACTAACTTTGGTCTGTGAAATAGAACTTCATCCACTGCACGTGAATAGCTTATCCATTTACAAAAAAACACCAACAATCCCCGGATTTTATTATTTACGCTATCTACAGGTATTCAGATCAATAGTCACATATTCAGAGAAGAAAAAAAAATTGTGCAAGGAGAATAAATAAGAGAAGAGTTTTAGGTGTCTACCTTAAGCCTCATAGACGGTAAACATCCAAATTTATAAATATTGAATTTACGTAATGAACAAATCTTCTTAAACTCAATCTCATCTTGAAAATCTAACCAAAATAGTCAATGATTGCGTTAGGTGTTAGAGATTGAAGACATTTATAATAAAGGAGATTCAAAACAGAGACCATCTCAATTCTCAATGAATCAGAAAAAAAAAGATAAATGAAAGCAGAAAACACACCAGTATGTTTTGTAAATTAGAACTTCTTCAATTGTACGGGATTTAGCCATTGGTTGAACCCTATCCCTTAATTTTTCTTTTCTAATTTTCTTCTATGAAAGTTTGATAACTTACGGACTATTTCGAGTGGAACACGATAAACCGTTCAACATATCCTCTTTAATTTACTAATGAAAGGTGAATTTGTTCGAATGGACCCCAGCCGAAAATTGAAAACTGACTACAGCTTCACTGATTAGTTTCAAATACCAATTTTAAACATTCTGAGAAAATATATTTTATTAAATAAACCCAACCCCATACTAATATGATTTCAAAATTGAAACACCCACAAATTTTCAACATATATATATATATATGTAATTTGTAATCCACATTTAATTTTATGTGATTTTAAATATTTAATTGTACTCTCACTCCGCGCAAGGCGCGGGTCATACTCTAGTCATTATTAAAATATACAAAATGGACTAATCTAATTACCTAAAATATTGTTTTGTCTAAAATAATCAAAAAATAATTTTTAAATTTTGTATATGTATTAAAATATGCATATATTCAAAAATTTATTTTTACTAAAATATTTTCCAATAACCGTTATTAAAATATTTTCTAATATATATAAGAAAAATACAACTAAAGATTAATTTTATATACCAAACTAAATTAAGGTTTTTATATTTCACATTAAATTTTAATAATATAATATATATGATTATTTATAAGATGATACATATAAAATACTATTACTTATATGATTATTTATATTGACATGAAAAATGAATAGTAATATTTTTGAAATATACATCTGCACGGGTATGCGGGTCAAAATTTATTTTAAATTACAATGTAAATATTTAATTAATATAGAAATATGTCACATTGTTTAAACAAAAATATTATTATAAAAGTCAGAGAAACACATAGTTTACCAAAGACACTAAGCGCGGATCAAAATCTAGTTCTAGTTAAACTTTAAAACAAAAGATCCTTCGCACAATGAAAAAAGGACTGGAAAAGAGTACCTCAAAAATGGTTGATCGTCTCTTGCCCAGGAAATGTCTCTCCTGATTTCTCTATCTTTCTCCTTTTCTATGATTACTTTTTATTATTTAATGTCTGGGAAACTTGTTGAGATACATACACTAAAAATTTTCTAGTGACAAAGATTGTATACATCTCAGTATTCTTTTTATTTTATTTTACTGTGAATTAATTATTTTGCTAGTCACTTGGACTTGTGAGTTTCAGTCTAGATGGCTAAGAGAAATTCCTTTAGAAAGTTCCTCAAAAAAATTTATTTAAACTAATGAATATCTTAATTGTTGGAATATCTATCCAAAAGTATTATAGAATATGTCAACATTATGCACATTCAAGAGTATCTTTTACGGTGATAGATGAATGTAAATAATGTTCTGGTTTCTATTTCTTAGGTTTGTACTTTGTAGTAAGAATGTATTTATTTATTTGCTTTTATATTGGCTACAAATCTAAGAAAATATTTTGAAAGATTGTGTCCTTTTATGACATTGGCTATAAAAGCCTGTTTTATTTACTTTTATTTTTTAAAAGCCTGTTTGTTTACTTTTATTTTTAAAAGCCTATTTTAGATATGTTTATATGAACAAATTTAGGTTCATCACATCGGGTGACCTCTAGATTCACCCACCAATAAAATTTAATTATTTGAGATTTGATATCTTTTAAAAAAGGAAACCAAATAATAAGAATCTAATGAAATAAAATTAAGTTTTAGATAAATAAAAATATTAGCAATTATCAAAAAAATTATTTTTGTTAATATTGATAAACCGTCGGCAAATACTGAACCCTAAATTCTAAATACTAAACCCTAAACCTTTAGAGAAATCATGAACCCTTGGACAAATCCTATACTCTAAACCGTTAATCCTAACCCTTAAACCCTTAATCCTAAACCATAATATTAAACCCTAAATTCTAAACACGAAATCCTAAATCCTAAACTGCTAGACAAATATTAAATCTTAAACCCTTAATCCTAAACCATAGACCATTTTGGAATTTAGGATTTAGGGTTTAGTATTAGAGATCATGATTTAGGGTTTATGGTTTAGGATTTAGTTTATGATTTAGGGTCTGGTTTAAATTTAAGGGTTTGGGGTATATGATTTGCCTAAAGGTTCATGTTTTCCCCAAAGTTTTAGGGTTTAGTATTTATAATTTAGGTTTTAGAGTTTAGTATTTACCGACATATTTATCAATACTAATTTTTTTTTTTTTGATAATTGCTACTATTTTTTATTTATCTAAATAAATAATTTATTTTATTAAATTATTATTATTGGATTTCCTTTTTAAGAGATATCAAATCTCAAATAACTAAATTTTATTGGTGGGTGAATATAGAGATTCACCCTATGAGGTGAACCTAAGTTTTGTTCTGCTTATATATATTTGATCAGGCTGAGTGAAGGAAACAAACCATAAGAAACAAGAAGAAGAAGATAGTATTATGAAAATGGCTATCACCAAAAAGAATCTAGTTGCATTTGTTCTCACCATTCTGCTTGCCATATCTTATGTTCATTGTCGTATAATATCTGACGAAAACATTTCTGGTACTGATGTTCTCCAAATTATTTTTTTCCATACACAGTTTCATCCTTTTCACAAAGTATGTGTTGGTTTACTTATTTATATTGAATAGGTTTTGGAATTAAAAAGGGGGAGGACATGTGCTTCAAAACAAGTGAGTGTATGCAACCCGACATGGGGGACAAACTTTGCATTCAATTTTGTAAGAGGCAGAACTGGACATCAGGCCGGTGTGATCATTACGGTAGTCCATGTTGTTGTTTCTCTAAATAAGTATTGTTGACTAAGAATCTAAGATAATATTATTGTTGTTTAAATATATTAGTCGTTTTTTAAACAAAATAATAATATTTTGCGAGTTTTTCCTTGCAAGAAATGATCAATAATCAATAATTTTAAATGTTGTATCATATCGCTAAAATGATGTATGTGATAGGGTATACAGTTCCAAGCATGGATGTTCTTTCACTTAAATATGTGGTTACTAGCGTTTGCTATTATCCCCGATCCAAATAAATTGTTAGAGCTAGCTAAGAAGTAGGAATCGAAACAGCTCTTAACACTTAGAACTGACCAGGATTTGGATGGAACATTACCAAAATCAATTGTTTTGTTGGCCATTGTTGACTGGGCATGAGCAGCAGTTGTTGAATCGGTCGGTCATATGTCATATTTGGATCACAACTGCTCGTCAAAATCATGGTACTTAGTCGCATTGCATTTCTACAATATGGATTCTTTCCGGTGTGTGGCACACTGTGTGTCCATGAATGATATTACATATCTCCTAGATTTGATTATGAAGAGGATGCGGTTGGCTTTCCCTTGATTCCTTAGAATACTTTAATCTTTTCAGGGGTATATGTAAGATGTAATGTTAACTCTCACTGAACTAAGGATCAATGAAAACTAGTTTTTGACTCGTACATCCGTACATATATTTTTCATTTAAAATATATTGTTTTGATATTATTACAATTTTAAATATATATATTTTCCATTTTAATGATATATATTATATAACTCTATAATGCTATTGTTAGATTTTTTATTTGGCATTATTACTGTATAGTGATTTTTAATAATTTTCACTTTATTATTAATTTTAGTTATTTACTAATATATTTTGAGTTAGGCACCATAAATAACAAAGAATCTTCTTCAACATGTTTTTCTTTAATTTATACATTTTAGATATAATACATTTTAAAAAATTATTTATTTATATTATCAAAAAGATATATGTTAATTTATAGATACATGTTTTGTTTAAAAATATACTTTATAAGATATATCATTGTAGTATTTTACGGATGTATAAGTAAATACACTGTCTTGTTTAAATAACATAGCACTATTATTTTATTTAATTTTATACATAGCAGTATTTATCATATTATTTTAGTAAATTTTATTGATATATGATATTTTGGATGTTATGATATTAAGTTTTCTCTTTTTTTTTGTTATTAAATTAATATTTCTAAATATTAGATTACTTTAATTTTTAACATAGTTTGTTTTCCCGTGTTGCATTCCAAAAGGTTATTCTTTATTATATGTGAAATTCGACTGTGGGTGTTAAAATTTAAATGTAGGTAAATTGGTTGTATCTGTAGAGTTGCTACTATAGATTTTCTGCAAAAAAAATTGTTGTAATTAAACTTGTTGTAGTTGTAAGTTATATGATGTAATAATAAAATATGTTATGTATACATAAAATAATTATTTTTATCAACTAAAATAATTTACATTAATGATGTTTATACATAAGTTGGTTGTAGCTGTAGAGTTATTACTATATATTTTTCAGCAAAAAAAACTTTTGCTGTAGTTAAATTTGTTGTAGCTGTAAGCTATATGCTAGGTATTACTAGATATTTCAAAATAAAATATGTTAGGTATATATAAAAGAATTATTTTTTATCAACTAAAATAATTTACATCAATGATTTTTATAAATTATCAAAGTCTACTGTTATTTAAGATGTGATATGTAAATAATATTTATGTTATTTAAAATATTTCAATAATTAAAAAAAAGAATAAAATTAAAATATTTTTAGATATTTTTACTATGATTATCTAATTTATTTGATATTATAGATAGTTTTTTTTTTCATTTTACAGTTTCTACAGTATATAAAACAAAGATGTATGGTTTTTGTCTAAAATACATAAGAAAAAAATTTGCTTTAGTTTTTTTTGCTGTAGCTTTAAAAGTAAAGCTAAAGCATTTTTGGTAAAATTAATAAAAATTTGTTGTAGGCTTTAACTTTCAAAAATAAAGCTACAACATGATTAGTAAATTTAGTGCTTTAAAAATAAATAAATCTAAAGTAGTGAGATACAACTCAACCAATCAAGCACTATATCTTCTCTTATTGATAACATTATTTAGAGAATGTATCTTTTGTGGTCAGAGATGAATGGAAATAGTCTTCCAAATTATTTCCTTATATTTGTAGTCAAACAAAATATTCTTTTTTAATTTTATATTGGCCACAAATCTAAGTAAATAAATTTCAAGATTATGTCCTTTTTTAACATTGACTGTAAAATACTGTTTTATTTATGCTTGTTCTTATATATATATTTGAGCACCCTAAGTCAAACAAAAAGAATCATTAAAAAGAAGAAGAAAATAATATTATAAAATGGCTATCACCAAAAAGAATCTAGTTGCATTTGTTTTCACCATTTTGCTCGTCGTATCTTATGTTCATTGTCATATAACATCTGATAACATGTCTGCAGGTACCGATATTCTCCCAAATTTTGTAAAATTCAGGGACATAATTTCATCTTTTTAACAAAGGTTGTATATATTGGTTTAATGATTTATATGGAATAGGTTTTGGAATGAAAAAGGGTGACGAGATGTGCTTCAAATCAAGTGAGTGTATGCAAGGACCCAACATGGAAGACAAACTTTGCATTGAATTTTGTAAGAGGATGAAGTATAAATCAGGCTCGTGTGAATTCTATGGTAGTCCATGTTGTTGTTTCTCTATATAAGCATGTGTTACAAAAAAAAGCATGTGTTTGATTAAGAATCCTTTGATCATTATTTTGAAATGATTTGTACATGTATCGCCACCATATTCAATCTCAGCAAAGAATAATGAAATCTATACTATTAAAGTAGATGCATATTTATGAATATGTCCATGAAATTTCTAAGTAATTACATAAATTGCATGTATTTTTTTCCAGTATTATTTGCAACCAATCAAAAGTCATTATTTTGCAATTACATTAAATAATATTTGATATAATTCAATTCTTAGCCCTTTTGAAAATTTTGTTTCCTCAATGTTTGCACCATATCTTTCCAAAAAATATTTCACATTATTAATTATTTGAAAGCATTTATTAAATGAAGCATCAAAATAAAATCAAGTTGAAATAACAAATGATTAAATCAACAAAATCATAATACGGTATGAATGATCTCAACTCTTTAAAAAATAGTTTCATTTAAAATAAAAACTAAGTCACATAAACTAAATTTAATAAAATTATAGAAAATATTTTAAAACGCACAAATGAATTTTTCAATACAAGAGTGTTGAAGATATACAATATTTTATTTAAATTTAAAAAAATTATTGTAAAATAAGTTTAACTTCGGTTTACATAAATAAAATTATATTACGGGTTATAATTATTTAGAGTCTTCTAAAATTTAGTCATATTTAAAATAACAAAATAAGTCATATAAGTAAATTTAAAAAAAATCATAATAATTTAAAATATATAATTTATCAGAAATCATAATTTTTATTATGTAAAATAATTTTCCAACAAAGAATATAAAAGGGCAGGTCAAAATCTAGTAGCTTTTAAAAAACGATCGCATGTAGACACTATTGACATGACATTAATCTAATTACGACATGTACAATATTTATTGTGAGGATTCATATTTTTGACAATATTTTCTAATATGGTAATGACTATCAACTCATATATCACCATCAATGTATTTTTGAATAAACATATATTTTACAAAACCATTCCAATAAATTAATAATTAATAACTAATAAATTAATCACCATTAAACTAATATATTCGATCATATATATATATATATATATATATATATATATATATATATATCAAATTAATACAAAAATAAACTAAATATAATCGTAAACAAAATTTTATCAACTTATATATCATATTTTGTAAATATATATTATCAAATTACTTGTAAGCTTGCATCAACAAATACAAAACTAAATCAACACTAATAAACTAATATTTTTAATAGTTAAACGATTAAAATTTACTTAAATTTATCAATTCATTATATTAATTAACAAATTGATTTTACCAGTAATATATAACAAACAAAAATTCAAATTTTATTAAAATTTATATGTTTATATATATATACATATTTAAAACTAGATGATAAGAGACATATTTAAAATAAATCATAGATACAGTATAATATAAAATTATTATTTTTAAATAAAATGTAATCTTATATTTATTTGAAATTTAAATAAAATAAAACTGAAATAGTTAAACCAGATAAAAATTAAGACTATAAAAGAATACATTTATGGTTTTAATTTTTTCAAACCGATGAATTGTAAATATACAAATAATAATGTCCAAATGTAAACTATTTTTTTATCATGCATGGCGAATGAATATTTTTTTCTCTTTTTTTGTCGGCTACCCATCTATGCTAGATCAAATGGTGGCAAACGAGCCGATCTCCGAAGAGCATCTCCGTCTGTCCGGGTCTTATCTATATGGGAGAAAATGTATCCTCTGTTCCTCGCTTCTTTTGCAAGTGCGTCCGTCCGACCATTCTTACTCCGAGGAATATGAGACAACCTCACATCCTCGAAGCCCTCCTGTAGTCTCTCGAACACCTCGATCTCTGTCGCAAAAGTTGGCCAATACCTCTGGTTAGTAGTCATGTCCACTAGGTCCAAGCAGTCCGTCTCGAACCGTATCGAGGTTATCATCCTGTCTCTCAAACATGAGGTTACTCAAAGTAAACATTCCATCTCATCATGCAGAGATGAGAGGCTCATGTTGCTCTCATCATGGTAGCGTAAGTGGCTTAGGGTGGAGTCTGAAAGACCAGATGGGCGCTGAGCTCTTCGTATTACGGATGATTACTTTGAGTAAACATTCCATCTCATCGGTAATGCCTTGTGGAAGCAAATAACACGACATCACAAAAATCGGGACTGCTTTAGCAACATATTTAATCTGGACTTCCCCTTTGGAGAGAAGTCTAGATGACCAAGTGTTGGTTCGCCCATTCAATCTATCTTGTACAAAAGAGAACGCGTTCATCTTCGAGCCACAGATTTGTTCAAGTAATCCAAGGTACATCCCTATGCCTCCTTCAGAAGAGAAACCAAGGGCTTCTTTTATATCTCGCTTTAGAGATAACTCCACTCGGTTTCCAAAAAACATAGAGGATTTTGAAGCATATAGTTGTTCTCCTGACGCTTTCCCATATGTTTCTAGAATGTCCATGATCTCCTTGCATTGACTTAATTCATTTGCAAAAAAGAAGATGGAAGATCCTTGGGTTTGCCTGAGCAACTCGAAGACCTTCAATCTTCTTGTCCACTTTCTGCTCCGTTTAAAAGCGAGATTAATGCCTCCGTACACATGATGAGAAAAAGGGAGGGGGGGGGAGGGAGGGTATCCTTGTCTCAAACCTCTCCTAGGTAAGATTTCTCTCTTGGTTGCCCATTAAATAAAACTTGATATGTGAGCGACGTGATACAACACATAACGTGGTCAACAAGTCTTTCATCAAAGCCCATCTTTAACTTCAAAGATGTTAGGAAATTCCATTCGACTCTATCATAAGTTTTGCTCATATTTGTTTTAATAGCCATAAAATTTTCTCTACATCTCTGGTTCGTGCAATGGGCGTAGAAGTTTTCTTGTGCTATCAGGATATTATCAGTAATCAAACGTTTAGCCACAAAGGCAGACTGTGTCTCTGAGATCAAGCGCGGGATAATCCTCTTATGTCTCTGGCATAGTAGTTTAGAAATAATCTTGTAGCTAACATTGTAGAGACTGATAGGTCTGAAGTCCATCATGTCTCGAGGTTTCTTCTTTTTAGGGATGAGGCAGATGTTTGTCTGCTTCAAAAGTGGTTCGAAGCTTTCCGTCGCAAAGAAGTCTTGCACCAGTCTAATAATATCTTGATGCATCTCAGATCAGAACTTCTGAAACAATTTACTATTCATGTCATCTGGTCCAGGTGCTTTGTCCAGGTTAATATCAAAGAGAGTTCTCCTAATTTCATGGTCCGTCGGTTCTTCCAAAAGTAACCTATTATCAGCACGGCACACCTTTTCAGAAACAAAATAGAGGGAAACGTCTAGCTCTGTCGGTGGGGAGGTAGAGAAAATGTCTAAAAAATTTTGAACAGCCACGTTCTCCATCTCGATTTCACTCTCTATCAGCCTCCCATGTTTGTCTTTAATAATGATGATCCTATTCTGGGCTCGTCGTTGTTTTGTAATGGCATGATGAAATTTAGTGTTTTTTGTCTCCAACTATGTGCCACTGATCTCTATTTTTTTTGTTTTCAAAACATGTTTTCTTCTCGAAAAGCCAAAACTAAATGTCTTCTCAAATCTTCTAATTCTTCCGTTGTAGAGTTTCATTATATTGTGCCAGATCTATCTTATGTTTTAACTCTTTAATCAAAATAGTGGAGTTCATTAGATTTTGTTTCTTCCAATGACTGATTTTATTCTGACATGAGATAACTTTTTGATGAAAATTCCGGACTGGAATTTTTTTCAAACTGTCCCCATCCTGAAGGTACCACCTTCTTGAAACCTGGTTTTCCTATTCATCTTTTATCAAATCTGAAGCTCTTCCTCGTCCGTTGAACATTGGATTGGATGCATGCTAGGACCGGTATGTGGTCTGAGACCCATAGTTGTAAAAAATTTACAACTGAATGGGTAAATAAGACGTGACATTTTTCATTTGCTACTGTTATATCAAGTTTGCATTTAACTTTCACGGATAGTCTTTTTTCCAACCACGATAATGAGTTTTTTTAATATGGAAAATCGAGCATTCCACAATTTTCCAACATAGTAAAAAAGGGAGAAAAGAGCTCTCTAAATGATGCCTTCCTCCCCTTTTCTCATGGTTTCCAGTGATCTCATTGAAATCTCTGATCATGAACTACGCTCCATTTCGGTTGGTACTTATGCGTGAAAATCGTTCTCAAACTAGGTTTTGATGTCTAACAACAGGGTATAATATTCATTTGTGTATGGTGAACGAATATTATATTATTAGAATATATATCTAAAAATAGATATATTTAAAACTAGACGATTAAAAACATATTTAAAATCAATAATTATTAAATATGATAAATATAAATTAAAATTAAAATGTAATATTAACTTTACTGAAATTTAAATTAAATCAATGTTAAAATCTTAAACCAAATAAAAAGAAATAAAACTAAAAAAAAGAAATTTATGTTTTTTGTTTTTCCCTAACCCATAAATTAAAATAGGAAAATATACCTGTCCCAAATTTTTGTTTCTAATATAAAAAATGTTATACTTAAAATTATTGTTTCTGGGAATAGTGCAGAAAAACTTAGTCTAAATATAAAATACAATACATAATGGTGTTCGATCTAATCTAATATAACATAATTTGTTTTCAAACCGTGTTAATTTTTTTTTTGAAAATATACTAGTCGTTTCACGAGTTTTCTTGTAATGATCAGTAATTTCAATGTTTTATTGAATCGTTAAAATACATATGAGAGTGTATAAAGTTCCAATAATGGATTTTTTTCACTAAAATGTGGTTACTGACGACTCGTTCGGAATCGAACCACACACTTTTTTTAGGAATCGAACCACACACTCGTTAGGAATCGAACCACACACTTAACACTTAGAATACCATGATTTGGCAGCTCGTAACATCACGAAAATCAATTTGTCACGATATATATAGCAGTGCATGTCTATGAGACAACATTCATCGTCATTACGTGGAACAACTTGGATTACAAAAGAGCACCATATTAATGGCTCAGCCTCTTTTTATGCCACGGATGCTCTTAGTCTCTCACCCATGCAAAAAACCGTAGCATGTCGGAACTAAGAAACACTTGCTCTGTGAAACCAGAGGCGCCTTTCATGCGTAATCAAAAAGACTTTTGCGTTAGGCTCCAAAAACATATAGGGATTTCAATTCTCCAAAAATCTGATGTAGCATAATCATAACCAACTCAATCCAAAGTTCAACCATTGACGTTCTAGTTTCAGTCACCCTGCAGAAAAATAATTTTCCAAATTAAAGTTACTGAAATTTAATCTACGATTAACTATGTATATATATAAAAGACAACAAATTCTTTTATCCTTAAGGCACCTCATCATAAGGTATTCTAAAATTTTGACACATAAACATAATTTTTTTTAAAAATATTTAATTATCCTAAAATTTTCATTTTCTTAATATTTATACCACATCAATTAAAAAATATATAATGATCCATAAATATATTTAAATAAATATTTCATTTTTAGTCCATCCCAAACTTTGGAGATCGAACTTTTGTTAATTTATAATAATTTAGTGAAATACGTAATATAATCTGAACATTTAAAGTTCAAAAAATTAATAGAAACAAGTTTGTAAGAACAAAAAATGAGAAAATTTTGTTACGCTATTGCCTTCTCACGTTTCATTAAACTCATGTCTAAAAAGTATATATTAAAAAGAACAAATCTCATGAACTATTTTTTCTATTTTGACCATCAAATTTAATCTTATATCAAAACGAAATGAAGGAAAATCGAACCAAAAAATAATATATAATCAAAATCTAGATTTAGAAATAATCAACTAAAATAAACACTGAAATATTAAAAAAATAAAACTGATTAAAATACATAGTGTAGCTTGAATTTGTTGAAACTTTTAGTCAACAAATAATAATTTAGTGAAAATTACATAATATAATGCAAAAACATAAATTTTAAGAGTAAATAAAGAACAATGATAATAAAAATATTTAAAAATTACAGTATTGTTTTTTTACGTTTCATCAAACATAGACAACGAAAAAAGGAGTAAAGCAAATGAAATTCATTTTCTTTTTTTTTGTCATCAAATTGAAACTTAGATAAACTAACAGAAATTAAATGAAATGATAAAGTCACAACAAGTATTAATAATACATACATAAGCAAAACAAATATTTTACAAATCAGTTTCAAAATTAAAAATAACAAGTTATAACAAATAAAACAATAGTAATTTAATGAAAATACATAATACAAGTTTAGTCTGGTGAAAATTTTAGTAAAAATATATAATTTGTAAAATATATAATTTGTAAAATATAAAAATATATACATCAAAATAAATAGAAAAATAATTATTAAATACACAAAAGAGAAAAGTCCATTTATGATATTTTTTTCACGTTCTGTCATACGCAAACCACAAGAGATAATTTCAGATGTATGTTTCCTCCTTTTGCGGCCACGAAATAAAGTTTAGAAAAGTAAACATGAAAATGATGTCAAATTACAGTATAATCAAAATATTTTTTTATTATAAAAAGGTAGCAAGATCTAATAATGAAATAAAAATAATAATATAGCATATTACTATCACTAAGGCATTTCCAAACAGTCATAAATAAAACAAAATGGCATCATTACACCATCTTGCACTTTGAAAAATGTCCTAAAGAAGGTGGACACTATTGAATATTCCTCTTGAATAAGTGTATGTAACATTATGAAATCTACACTGATTCTAGCAAAGGCCACACAAAACAACCACGTCTGTCAACCTATACTTCATTCACAATTTATCCATTAAAATCATTGGATATTTAATTAGAAGCTCATTACATTCAAGGAATAAAAGAATATTTTCAAAACAACATCTCCACAACAACAAAAGGTTTGTATGACAATGACATTTACCTATATGACATACTGATATCATAAAAGAGAGAGTTTGAGTTCGGTAAACATACTTGGACAAGCTTAGATGGAACTAAGCAAAACACAATTGGACCGATGCTAGAAATATATCAAAAAGTCATTTCATAAGGTTATAGAACGACTAGATTACCATGTTATTTAACACTTACTGGAATACAAAAGAAACAATTACAGAAAATTTATTTTCAGAATTTATGAAAGAGATGTAAAATTATTATGTCCAATTACTTCTGGAAAATTTACCAAAAACAATTGATTTCAAAATAAATTACTAGCATAATCTGATTGCAATAATATAAATTCAAGTAAATAGTTGCAAAGTCCGGATGAGCAATGCAGTACACAACAAACCACAAAGAACATATAAAAGTACACATAACACTGGATAGTAAGAAGAAATAAAATAATATACACCAAAAAATAAAAATATGTCACCAAATATCTCAATTATGATATTATGCAATTTAATTAACTATAGCGACTTGAATTATCGATATTTCAAATGTTATATAAACAAAAATATCATGGAAAATGATATACTAAAAAATATATATATATATAATAACTAACCCGTAAAAAAATAAATAAAAAACTATCAATATAAACACTTATAATATAAAATATGGCGCATTTGTTCAAAAGAAATCATGCGCAGAATGCGGATTAATCCCTACTCATATACTCCATCTATTTCAAATTAGTTGCCGTCTTAGAGTTTTGCACAGAAATTAAGAAACTAACTAAATGTTCAAAATTATCCTTATTTAACCGTTACAATTACATAACATTTATTATTTATTTTAATTTAATTAGGGATAAAAATGTCAATTAATAGAAAAATTGAAACAGAAGGAGTATATATATTAAGAAAACTAGTTAGCAGTTTTTTTCTTTTTTTATCACATCTAGTTAGCCGTCTAAATTGTAAAAATTTCGTGAAATGGTTTACCAAAAAAGAGGGAAGAAATAATATATCTTACTTTTCAGATCATCGTTTTAAATTTATATTATTTCAACTATATATCACATATCTATTAACAAGATAATTTGTAAAAAACCCCAATTTTATATTTGCCTCAGGCTCCTGTAAACCTGCGCACAGCACTTTGTGAAACCTTTGTGAGAGCAAACTGACTCTTTTTTAGTGAAGACTAAAAAAGCAATGTGAGAGCAAACTGTCTCTTTTTTAGTGAAGACTAAAAAGCAAAAAGTCAAACATAGGAACTTAAAAAAGCCTCAAGCTACACAGTTATTTCAAATTATAATTATTTTGTTCCGATCGGTCATAATGATTATTTTAAACATTTTATTTGTTTTGTCAAAGTCAAAAGAGGTTGAGGTTTTGTTGATCGTTTGGTAGAACCAGGCTTTCTGACTAGGATAACTCAAATTATATTAATATTTATATCAAAAATCTTTAAAAAAATTATTAGAAAGATTTTGCCATGAGTTTTTATGACTTTGCATAAACATTTTTGTCTAAAATTTAATATATGTTACTGGGTTGTATTCAACTATGAATTTGAGCTGATATGCATTGAAATAACAAATCAAATGTTATTCAACACATGAATTAAGAAAATGTTTTAAAAGTTTAGTATTATTATATTTGTCATTTTATAAAATATTCTGAAATTCATTGTTATTAAATAAAATTAAAAATGCTGTAAGTGTTTCTATCGTATTTAAAAGGAATTTCTTAATTATAAAAAATACAAATCTCATGTTTTTAAATAAGCTTCTAGAGTGTTTAATAAAAACCACACTAAATTTTCAAATTCACTTAGAATCATCTGAAACACATTAAAATTTTGAATAATTTCAAATTTTATATTCTATTCACATTATTTTGAAAACTTAATTTAAGAGATTCTTAATAATTAAATCATAAGTTATGTTGTCAAAAAAATAATTACTAATTTTCTATTATATATTATAAGATACTTTAGTTAAAACACAAGAATTAAAAATAGTTTTCATTAATAATATAAATTAAAATTAGATTTACTAATCTATACTATTAGAACAGAAAATCCTTTTTGAGGTACCTTTCCATTTTAACAATATTTATATATCATTTGCATAGGGTTATTTAAATCATAATTAATGTTTCTTATTATACAATAAAATCGGCAATGAAACTATTTAGTAACAAAAACGGTTTTCCTTACTTCAATATTTGAATCAACCAAATGTATATTCCCTATTGTCGCCGCTTGATAAGTGTTTAACAATGTTAACCAATTTATCGCTATTTAGATCTTCTAACAAATGATGCAATTTCTTTTCTAGATCGGAGATTCTACAGTTTTTATGGAGGACAAGGATTCATAAGAGAATATTTTTTTGGTTTCATCGGTTTTTCTTTGTAAAATTGCATAGGTATCTTGTGGGGTTTGATTCGGCGGATTTTACAAGACTACGAAGGTGGAAAGCTTTAATAGGATGGTGGTTTAATTTCAGATTATGATATTTAGAGATAATTTGGGTATCAATGAATTGATCTCAGACTTTAGGTATACGTTTATTTCTCAAAATAATTAGAAAAAACTATGTAGTTCATATTTGTGTATGAATCTATCCTAAAAGAAAATTTATTTATTTCGTTACAATGTTTATGTTAATATGTGTTATGCTGTAATTGAGGTTTTGCTGGAAGGGAAAGCTAAATCAAGAGCTTCCATTCTCAATAGACCTGCTTCTCTCAGTGCTCTTTCTATGGCTGTGGTATTGTTTCTATAATAGTAAATCATCAAGAACTTGAAATCCAGTTTATGAAGCTCACTTAGTCTTGTTTGTTTGCTTCAAATGTTTGATCTTTACAAGTTGGTCGGAAGAATAGGCTATATAAGTCCTAGGAAAACTATACTCTACACCATAAATCGTAAACAAATCAATGTACTTTTATATTATAAGTCACTGAAGATTTTTATCATCTTTACCTTTTTGTTAAGTGTAATTTCATCTTCAAATTTTAATTAAAATATGGTGGGTCACGCTTAATATATTAAAAATGGTGTACTTTATATAGTACTCCCTCCGTTTCATTATGTAAGTAATTTTGCCTAAAAGCACGAATATTAAGAAAATTGTTATTTAAAACATATATATAGTTTAATCACTGAATTCAACCAATTATAAAAAAATCTAACATTATTTCATTGGTCACACAATATCCAATAAATGAAAAAAAATCGTTGAAATATGTAAACTATTTATATTGTGAAACAAACTATTTTTGCTAAAACTACTTACATTAGGAAACAGAGGGAGTAATAGATTTCATTCTTACATATTACCAGCATACATTTTTATGTGCCTCTAAAGTGAACTGTTTTAAGCTTTTTACTAGATTCTGACCCGCCCTTTAAGAGGGCGGGTATATTTTTTGTTTTACCTTTTTTGAGAAATTTAATTTTATATTTCTGTTATTTTTAATAATATTTGTATTTAATATTAATTTAATTTAGTAAATTTTTGGTAAATATATTAAATATGTCAAGTTGTATAGCTATATATTTGTGCCATATGCATATAAGAGATTATTTTGAAACTTTATTCTTAAAGTTTGCAACATATTATATTTTTTAGTAGTTTCCTAACATAATTAGTCAAGAATGTTTCATACCCAAAGAATCTGATTTGGAATCGACTCGAAAATCAAAGTCTCGTGCTCTGTTAGACTTGATCTATATACTTGAAAGGTTCTTAAAATGTTATATCCAAAAACCAATATCAAATCTAACCCGCACCGAAAACCAATTTTTTTTTTGAATATGTCTTAAGAAATTTTTTTTAATATATTCTGTTAAATATATTTACAAATGGGTTGATATGTTCTTCACTAACTTTAAGTAAAATCACATTTAGTAAATATTTTTTTCGAATAACCTATTTAAAACCCGTTAAACTAAAATCCATAATTTTCACCGTCTAGGGTAACAATTAAGCGGAGAACACTATGTATGGATGGGTGGTGAGGTCACATATTGACTATAACTGGTCTCTTCATAAGTATATATTTTTATAAATAATAATTCCATAATAATAGCAACTTAAATGGTTTTAGTAATCTTAAACTTACTTCCAAAAATATACTTTGTAGATCATAAATTTAAATTTGGTATATGTATGTACCAAATATGAGTTTGATATTTGTTGTTTGTTGCCTTATACATAGCCCGTAAAATTGGAGTTTATAAGTGGCTGTAGAAGGTGGTTTCGTTTTTTTTAAACAGAAGGTGGTTATTTACGTTTTCTAGATGCAGTTGTATTTAGTTATGTCATTCAGTTATATTTTAGATGTAGTTATATTTTAATGTGGACATAACCTTTATCAACTGGTCATGATCCAATTTTAATAGTATTGATTATTTTGTTGAAGTATTCTAAAGGTCTTGTAAAGATATTGTAAGCAATTTAAATTTCTGATGTTTAATATATTCCAGTGGCACATTTGTAAATACTAGAACAAACTAAGATGACCTCAAAATAAAGTCTCATATTTCAATTGTAAAAATGTTATTAGAAATGTTAATATATATTTAAACAACTAAAATAAAAAATAAGTCTGTTAGAAAAAAGGTTTACAAACTACGACGTTTAAAAATTAAAACAGACTATCTATGCAAATCATACCTGTAACAGTCATGATCCATTTTCAGTTTCAAAAAAAAAACATGTCAGGTATGATCCACCTTGGTCTTACCCTCATTTACATCTTCTACTCTACTCCTCTCCACCTAAGGAGAGCGTTTCTTTAGAATCCATCAAAAATGGTGATCATGGCAAAGTAAAAAACTATCTTTTTTTTACTGAAAAAATCTATCTTACCTGTAAAAAAATGTGATACAGAAGTTTACAAAAAAAAAAGTGATACAGAAAAGAATGATTTCAAAGCCTAAACAAATTGGCAACTCGAGAGACGTTTTGGTTAGGTTCAAAGAAAAAAATGATTGTAACATGTCACGTCTTTTTTTGGAGGGGGGATGATGGAGGATAATCCTCGTATATAGTGATAGGAAAAGCATAATTAATTAAATGTAGGTGTTGTTGTTTAAATAAGAAGAATTTCTGTTGGTTAAATAAAAAGAAATTAGGAAAATACAAAATTTAATATAAATCATAGGTTTGAAATATTCAAGTGGTAGAAATCCGTAAATATTATTGAAACAGAAGAGCACCTAAAAAAAAGTCTTCTGTTTTAATAGTATAGATAAAATATATTCAAAATACCATACATCTCCTTCACATAATGGAAACTGCATACAAAATTACGTACGCTGTTGAACATCGTCCAAACTAAATAGGATATACACTTATAGATATAGTCCAGCTAAAGCATTTTGATGCGTGTGTCCTCCAATAGTCTTCTGATCTCTTGGAAACCTGCATTCTGCATATTTTACCAGATATACAAGAGACACTCGAAGGATATATACCAGAATACACCAGTTTGGGTCTCGTATTTAAAAGCCAATGATGTATTTTTAAATCCAACAAAAAATCACAAACCATCCCTTATGGGACCTATTTTTATTTTTTATGTCATCTTGTGTCCTGAATCTTAGTCCTTCCATCACTCTTTTCCAAATCAACAGCCACTTCCATTAACCAAATCGTGTCAGTTGGAATAGATTCGAACTCCTGCATATAAAACCAAAACTCATCTTGTTTAAGTTTTCAATAGTCTTCCATTCGCCAAACAATACATTGATTCCCCAAAGATTTCAAATAGTTATTCCTACAAATAGCATGAATTTTGATCCCCTGAAACAAATTACATTAAAATAACACATAAATCATAATCTCAGTAAAAAAAGCTTAAACCAAAAACTTAAAAATGTGGCAGCACTTATTTACCTTTCTGTCTGCAAATATGATCCCTAAAGTTTCACCAAATGACTTTGGTTTCAATAAACCAAGTTCTTTTCCATGGCCTACTTTCATCGAGGTACATCATCTTTTTCTTAGAAGACACTATATGAGAAATGAAGCTTTGAGTCTAGATGGCGTGTCTTGTTTGATTGTAGATCGTCAATATATAAAAGAAAAGTAAAGGCATCAAGTTTAGAATATTCTCATTCAATTTAGTTATAAAATAGAGGCCGTGAGTTTAGGAAAATCTATTATCTTGACAACCAAGTTTATTCAAGTTATGAAACATTAGATTTTCTGGTATATTATTATCGATATTTCAGTTACCAAATTCACGCTTTCTTGTTTTGATTTTATGTTATTGTCACGTTGAAGATATGGGAATATATGATTGGCTGGGTATTTATGATTTAGATTATTCGTTATTGTTAAGTATAAAAATAGTAAAGATTTTGTTTCTTATACTAAATTTACGGGACTTTAGAAAATATATAATAGTTGCCTAAATATTAGCCTTTTATTTTCTAGTAAATATTTTTTTTGGTTTGTGATTTACAGAGATCTGCAAATTGTATACGTTGGCCGAGTATATTGAACAGTTGGCCGAAATTTTTTTGTTTAGTGATTATCCATATAATTAGGCTGATGTGTTAATTAAAAAAAATAAAAAAATTAATGAATAAATTAAACATGATTGTATTTGGGGTTTAGGGTTCGTCTCCACACATCTTAAATTTAATAGCTTCGGTATATATAAAGTGACTGAACATTTTTTGTCACATTATTATGTATAATTTTGAATAGAGCAGGATGTGTGTTGATAAGATTGCAATCGATTTTAACTAAATAATACTTTAATAAAAGTGAACTGAATGGATTTCACAGTTGAAGAATGTATAGATCAAAATGCCAAAGCTTAAATGTTGAAGCATCAGTGTTGATGGGACATGATGATATAAGTTTCATAAAAAAATGGTACATTCAGGAAATTGTCCCGATGGTTTAAGATTGCATACACAATGGTCCATCAATGTAATGCATACACTTGTTTAGTTACAGGAAAAAAGGGAAACACCTTTTTTTTAAAAAAAAAGGTGCATTAAAAAGAAAAGCGTTGAATATACGATAAATAAAAACATTGTTTTAAAATAAAATCAGTGGCACATCTCTGTAAATATTGTTAAAACAGATGGACACCTCAAAAAAGGGCCTTCTATTTTAATAGTATAGATTTATTATTTGAAACTACTAGCAACAACACCTATAACATTGCGAACATAATAGTATATTCAGACAGTCTTATAATAACCATGTTTTATATATAAACTATTGAAAAATATTTAATATATATTATTCTAATACTTAGTTCATAAATTATTATATAATACTTCCTAACAACTATATAACATATTAAATATCTCCATTATAAACGGATGTTTAAAAATGGATTTAACAAATTTACCATCATTTATAAATTAACAAAAAAGAAATATGGTCCCCAACAAATACAATAAGTATCTTATTAAAATAAAATATTATATTTTTTGAATCTAATCTATTAATTTAGGGTCCTATTTTTATATATTATTAACAAGTCATAGTTAGACCACTTAAAAAATTAATTAATATAACATATTTGGTTATTTACATTAATAATAAACCAACTATAAATTATATTTTTTTTAACTATGATAAAATCTGTTGAGAAAGAATTTAACAAAATCTTACTAAAAGTTTAAATACTTTTTATAAAATAACACATTAATTAATTTCGTAGTTAGTAATATAATATTGTTATAAATCAATGTTAATTAAAATTTTATTCTAAAACAAGAAAATAGAAAATTATATACTATTTTATGAATTTTATAATTATATTCCTGTATTATATAAAAATAGAAGTGATTTATGAATTAAACAATAAATTATATTAAAGAGGCAAATTAAAAAAAAATATTTTTCAAAATTGTTTTGTTTAAATAATAGCACTCATCATCAAAATGTGTTAAATTCGTAAAATATATGACATTTTATACAAAATAAGTTTATTAATATAGGTTAAACTTTTATATCTACAATTATATGTTATAGTTTTATTTATTTTGAAACTCTAAACAATATATTATTTAGAAATTTATATACAAAAATATAATGGTATATAATAACATTTAGTCCATATAGTATTTATAAAATATGTTATTAGAAAACTATGAAATTTTAATTATAAATTTATTTTATTTTAATTATAACAAAATCAGTTGTGGAAAATTTAGAAAACGTTACCAAAATTTTACAATAGATAAAATCATAGATAATAAATAATACTTTTTGAAATACATAAAAAAAACTATATATGCTGTATAAATTTAAGTAATCTAATATTTTGAAATCTTAACTAAAAAGGAAAAATTAATATCATAACATCCAAAATATCCTATATCAATTAAATTTACTAAAATAATATGATAGATGCTAGAATATATAAAATTTACTAAAATAATTGTGCATTATTATTTAACACTAAAATATAAGTTATATATTTAAAAAATTTCTAATAATATCAGCACAGACGTGCGGGTTAAATTCTAATTACTAATTATAATATAGTCTAAAATGTAGTTGGTATTGGAATTACTTTTGCAATTTCAAACACTTAATTATATTTAAAATATTTTTTTTTGACAAGAAAAACATATTCTACCCTTTTTAATAAATTTAAGATCAATTGTTAAACCTTTACAATCACAACTATGTTAGTGGTTTTAATAAATTTAAAATCAATTGTTAAATGTTTTCTAACTGTCAAAAACTTTAAAGAATAGATGCCCCACAAAGGACAGGCTCATCAGCTGGGGTCTTCAAGTGCCACCGCTATCGCTATGTCTCACGTCAACAACCCAAAATCTGATTTTTTAGTGTTTTATACAGTGGCGGAACTAGGTGGGGAGGGGGTGAGGCAGCTGCCCCCCATGATTTTTTTTGGGTATAATTTGGCTTAGAAGTTTATAATGCTCTGGATGAAAATTTGAACTTATATATATATATAAATATATGTATATATTACTAGTGTTTTGTTGTTTTGTCCCGGATAGAGATTCATCCTAGATTCGCCACTGGTTTTATACTGTATTTGGTATAACGCTCAAGAACTTGTTTAGTTTTATCGTGTTCAGTAGCATAAAATTCAAATTTCAATATTTGTTTAATCAATTAATGTTCATTAGATTTGTAGGAAAAGTAAATCTCTATGTGTAAGGTGTTTACAAAGAATTGAATGTGTTCAAGCTACCTAAACTTCAATAATAAAATTATATTTTGTCGTTTAAAAAAGATTGAATGTGTTCGGTCGCAAGTCACAACGACAACACGATTACTATAATTTATGCGCATTTAAAGACCTACTAGAGCTTGACCCGCACACCCGTGCGGGTATTATTTTGCAATAGATATATAAACATTTTAAGCATAATAATTTGACAGTTTCATTACTTTAGTTTACTGTTGAGACCAAGTATTACGATATATTATCGTGTTATATGTAATTTGGCAAAAAATAATTTTATATAGGTACTAATATAACATGTCGAGTCAAATACATATTAACATTTCTTTCATATTATATTGTATTACTTGATGAGTACACGAATGAATAATCATTATATATATTGCTTGATTTTATGTGTTAGATTTTACACAATTGGTGTACAATAATAGTTAATTGAATTTTGCATTGTTGGATTTTATTCTGAAGACAAAACAAACGGATATATAATTATCTTTTAAAATTGTTATATTTGGTGTAGTATGTTAGTTTAATTAAATTGATTTAGTTATGCAGTTAAATGACATATTAAAAGGCAGTAGCACAAGTTGGTAAATATTAAGGAAAAATGAGGGTTAATTCTAAGTTGTATTTTAGTTTTAATAGATTATATGTAATGTATGTTTATTTTCTTTCTTAAAAACATAAGTCTATTACTCTTTTCTTCTTAATATTACTACTATTCATTCCAAACAACGTTATATATCATCTTTTATTCTCTTATTCATGTTTCCAAACAATTTCTAAATGTACTTATATTTCAATAAAATGGACAGACGGATATAGATTCCCACACGGTTTTAAAAACTGGGTCCGGTCCGACCGTTGATCCAACTATAATTCCGAGTCAATGTTCGATCTGATTTTCAAAACATTAATAAATATATTATGTTGAGTTAAATATTATTAATATATTATGCTGTTTTGGGACAAATTTAAAATCAGTTAAATTGGTGATCAACTTACAATTTTAATATCATATTTATTAGATAGATAAGAGAGATTGTAACTTTAAAATATTTAATAGTTGATATTATTTTTTTCATATACTTTAAATTGATAAGGCTGTTTAAAAATTATAAAGAGTGATTCTTAGTTAAAAAGGTGATTCACGTTATGGCATTTTCAAAGTTTTTTTTGGTTGAAAAAAAAATCATTTCTTGTATCAGTTAGTTAGAGAATATTTAGGTGGATAGATAATTAATGATAATTTTAAAAGGATTGTTATTATTAAAGGAAATGATACAACTTGGTAAATACTAAGAAAAAGTAAGGGTTATTTCCCATTTGTACTTCACTTTTAATAAGATAGATGGGAAATACTTCAAATGTATTAAGTATGATGACAATTTATACAAATATGGAAATTATCAGTTGGGATTTTTTTTCAAGCTAAAAACTGTGTATTTATTTTGTCCCTGAAATATAATATTAATTATATTTTCATGATGATCTCGTGCTAAAACATAGTGTCATTTTAATACAATACGAAATATAGTGTTACATTAAAATAATATAATTTTTAGTGTTGTATTTTGTGCAAAAACACACTAAAAAGAATTTTGGGTTGGAAATGTCAAATCACACTGAAATAGTGTTTTTTTTTGCCATCTGATTTATTAAACATATAAAAACATTACAAGACCCAAAAGCAGCCTAAAAAACTATTACATTTAAGCCCACGCTTAACCAACCACCAAGTCCAAAAAAGAGAGACCGAGGCCCAATAAAATCATCGCCACTCACAAACCACGTGTCGAATCCACATCAACCACGAAGACGCGTGTGAGCGGTTGAAGCTTCGTCATCTCTCTCTGAACCGGAGGTCGCCGCCGGGACCGAAGAACCGGTACCTCACCGGAATCGCAATCACCCCTTCCTTCTCATACAGAAGTCGACGCTGTTAATTGAACTAGACAGAATCCCCGGGATCACCGGGATACTCACCACGACCACCGGATTCCACCTCCGACGACAATATCAGAGGGAAAGGAATCGGAGTCTTCACACAACGACCCGACCTTCAGGGAGCTCCTCTCGCTGACGCCATACTCGCACCCGAATTCGGTCACCAACCACCGCAAAGAACAAACTTGTACACAGCTCGAAACCTTCCATGAGACTTGAAAGCCGGCGACCACTACCATAGAGGAATCGGTACGGCCCCAAGAATACACGCCGGCGATTATCGATGGGAAATCCACCGTTTCCCGGAAATACAAAGCCGGACCACCACCTACGAAACCGATGCATGGCCGGAAGCAGAAGAAAATTCGGAATGATTGCAAATCAAACCGTGACTGAAATAGTGTTTTTAGACAACATAGTATCAGTGACAAAAAAAAAAAAAGACAACATAGTATTATAGTTTGAAGATACCATAAAAACGTGCACATAAATTGAGCTATGTTTAAAAGAAAAAAAAATGTCGCATCGAAAAAAGAAGTAAAAGAATGGGACCGAGGAGAGAAAGGGTAAGTTCTGGCCCGAGAATTCTTAAATGCATTTTTCCACATGTTCTTATTTAACTAATGTAGTGATTAAATTTAAATCAAAATTAATTGTTTAATTTAAATACTATTATTTTATTTTTAAGAACCTCTGTTTTACAAACCGATTGATAATAAAAGGTTGCTCTGAGTTGAGTGTCTTTAACATCACACGCGATAAGAAATAAACAATCACACGCGATAAGAAATAAACAAAATGATGTTTACTAGTCAACCTCCTTAATGTATCGTATAGTTATAAATTTTTGTTGACCAAAAATAATAGTGACAATTTTACTGGATACGTGGATAGTAAATCTTATGATATGAGCACGCAATTCTCAAAAAGTAATTAGTTGTTAATTAAAATAATAATGATTTACGAGGTTTTAATATCTACTTAATAAATTCTCAAAAGATATTTTTTTTGAAAATTTGCTGCATGGTTATTAGAACTCCATCAACCATTTTTGTTTTAATTAATAATTAATCACTTTTTAAGAACCTTATGTTCATATCGTTGAAGGAGTTGACTTTATATTCGTGGTGAATAACAAGAGTGATATATCTAGAAATTATTTTATTATATTACTTCCTCTTGATATTTCAGATTTTATTATTAAAAATATTTATTTATAAATTGCTATTAATTCATTTCAAAAAGTAACTTAAAATATAGAAACATGAATGGAATAATTTAATAGAGAAATTTAGAAATAATAAATAAAATATGTATTCACTATATTACATGTAGAATTTTTGTTAACAAATCTTTCAATAACATCAAAATTACTTTGTTTCGAGATTCATTTTATAACAAATTACACAATGATAAAAGAATTATCCTAAATACTAGTAATTGATATCTAGTAACATAAATACCAGTGTTCTAAAAATTGGTTTAGGCAACATTTAAATGCTAATCATTATAAAACTGTGGTGAATGTTTTGTAAACCGCCTAAATAATTATAATATTATAATAATATATAATATATTATTTAAAATTGTAACTTAATATATTATAATATAGGTCCTTATGAAATAAAATAAAATAAATATTATAATCTATAGACAATGATATTTAATATAAACATTACATATATTTAATATATAGCTATAATTTATAAATGTAAATGTGTAAATCGTCGGATTAATAATCTAGACGTCGTTTAATCATTTTTGGTCTTGAGTCATTCTCTGTATAGTGTCTACCATTTTCTTGAATATTGATAATTAAATACTAATATATTAGAAATAAGCGAAATATGGAAAAAGAAAAAAAAATAAACCAAAAAGAAAAACTGGAAAGCAAATAACAAAGCATTAAAAGTTTTACGTGAACGTGTAAGAGAATGGGACACATATAAGTGGAAAGTGACCATTCGCCAACACCTCATCTTCAAATTATTAGTACTATTGTCTTTTGCATAAAACAGCACTACAACAATATAACAAAACAAATCCTAGGTCTGAAATTTATTATTCGTGATTCGAATTCGATCTGAAATTCGTTCTGAAATCACTCAGAAAATAGGATAT
This sequence comes from Raphanus sativus, assembly GCF_000801105.2. Taxonomy (NCBI): domain Eukaryota; kingdom Viridiplantae; phylum Streptophyta; class Magnoliopsida; order Brassicales; family Brassicaceae; genus Raphanus; species Raphanus sativus. The sequence goes on along the minus strand of NC_079516.1, from coordinate 38,126,822 downwards.
CCAAAATATCTGGATTCGAATCTGGATAGTAAAATTTCTGATTCGTTAAAACTAGATCTATATTTCTTAAATTTTAGATCCGGATTCGGATTCATTTTTTAATATATTAAAATTTTACTTTTATTATTAATTATATTTGATATATTAATATTTATACATATTAGTCTTCTAATCTTACATTTTAATTTTAATAATATTACATGCATAAATATATTCATAAATTTTGTAAAAGTATTTAGTTTATTTAATATTTTAGATTTTTGTATTTTAAAAAAAAATTATTTTTACAGATCTGGATCCAGATTTGGATACTCGCGGTATCATAATATCTATATGTATATTTGAAATCCAAATTTCCGAAAGACATGAATCCAACCAGATGTCAAAATTACGGATTTAAATCTGGGTATTCTAAATTTTTTGAATATTTGAATCTGTCCTAGACCTAACAAATTCTATTAAATATATTTTGGCGGTAGTTTAGACCATTTTGTCAGACTAAAAACCATTTTAGTTGGTTGCAAAAAAAAAAACCATTTTAGTTGCCCGAGTAAGGAAACAAAACCAAATATAGTTTTCAAATGCAACTTTTTAAAAGCTGAGTTCGATAGAGAGAATATGTACTTGATGTAATTTATCATCTAAAAATATACTCTATATAATAACAGTTCATTAAAAATGGGATGATAATTAGTAAAAATATACTATATAATATTGGGAAGTTAGGGCCGAGCTTCATCAATGCGTCACTTATCTCGTGAGAGTGAGACTTTTGGACGGACACGCCTCTGATGGAACCCACCTGCATTGCTTTTGGCCGGACCCTTTTTCATTTTATTATTAATTTATTATACTACAAAAAGCAAAGAAGATGCAACCACCATCCCTCAAATCACTCTATTTTATTATCCTTTTGATTCTTTTTTTCAATAGAAATGTGCACACAACCAAATAACCAATCATACACTAAAATTTACCCATACTGAATAAGTTGAAAACCCAAGAGTTTGTTTTAAATAATGAGTTGAATATATTGGACAGGAAATAATCAGTGATACTGTGGTTAAATTGTCTAGTACAAAATAAAATAAAATAATCAGTGATACTGTGAAAAACTGAAAGGAATTATAAATTATTCTCATCTTCTTTATGACGTGTTGAACATTTCACCATCACGTGATGTTCGATGTGAGTAACCGCATCTGAAGAGGCAATTGCCTCACAATGTCATATCCGTAATAAAAGTCAAAGTCGAGGGTTAAAAAGAACTCATGTTAAATAAAGCTTTTGTCGCGCCACGAGGGATCTGAGACAAGCCTGACACATTGAATGAAACTCTAGCCATTAGATCACCGGTCCTCCGCGCCATCTAACAATATCAACGGTCGTCAAGATAAAGTATAAACCCCCTTGTGACGTAGACGATCACGCCTTCATGCACTACAGCTGGCAACTAATATTCCGAGCTGATAACTTCGAGAAATGTGGCCGATTTAACTCCTAGAGATAAGCTATTCCACTTATCACTCCGTTAGCTTTTCTTAGAGTGATAGGTAATAATACTTATCATCACCCAATTATCTGTCACCTTCTCTTATTAAAATCTCCATTTCTGCAAGTGTTAATGTCCGTATTTATATCTCGAAGAGAGAGAGAAATAAAAGGAAGAAGCTTTATTTTTCTTTCTTTCTTTCTTTAGTCCAAAAATCAATCCATCTTCTTCATCGATCTCTTTCTTCCTTCATGGTAAGTAAAGCTTCTTCTCTGTTTTTTTCTCTCTCTACCCTTTATGGTAAAGGAATCTCTTTTGTAAAGCTATCTAATTCCATGGCCAATTCCAGCAAAGATTTGAATTTTTTTTTTTTAATGATTTATCGTTATCTGCAGAGATGCGAAGTTTATGGATATTTTTTTTCAGATAAATAAATATTTCTTAATCAGGAACAAAACCTAGATTTGAGCTTGTTTCAGGCGTTTATGTAAATGGTAGCCATTGTATATGTTGCAGATCTGGTGAGAGTGATGTGCATCTGAGTTTGAAAAAAAGAGTTTTATGTCTTCTCTTAGTAGAGAGCTTGTGTTCCTGATCTTACAGTTTCTCGATGAAGAGAAGTTTAAAGAGACTGTTCACAAGTAAAAAATCTTGCCTCCTTCGATCTCTCTACTCTTTGTGTTGGGTTTAATAATAATGATGCTCATTTGGTTTTGTTTGTCAGGCTTGAACAAGAATCAGGATTTTTCTTCAATATGAAGTACTTCGAGGATGAGGTGCATAACGGGAACTGGGATGAGGTTGAGAAGTATCTCTCTGGTTTCACTAAAGTAGATGACAATAGATACTCTATGAAGATATTCTTTGAGATAAGAAAGCAGAAGTATCTCGAGGCTTTGGATAAGTAAGTGAGTTTTGTCTTCTTCTTTTAATAAGAGAGTTTGATATGTGATTTTTCCCTCTCGTAGGCATGATCGTCCCAAGGCGGTGGAGATACTAGTGAAGGATTTGAAAGTGTTTTCAACATTTAACGAGGAGCTTTTCAAAGAAATAACTCAGCTCTTGACATTAGAGAACTTCAGGGAGAATGAACAGTTATCCAAGTATGGGGACACCAAGTCAGCAAGATCGATCATGTTGGTGGAACTCAAGAAGCTTATCGAGGCGAATCCTTTGTTCCGTGATAAACTGCAGTTTCCTACTCTTAGAAACTCAAGGCTGAGGACTCTCATCAACCAGAGGTTTTTTTTTTTTTTTTTTTAATTGCTTTTGTCACTTACTCTGTTTTTGTTGGCATATCAAAACTCATTTACTCTTTAATGCAGCTTAAATTGGCAACATCAGCTTTGTAAAAACCCAAGGCCAAATCCGGATATAAAGACTCTTTTTGTTGATCATTCGTGTGGTCCTCCAAATGGTGCACGTGCTCCATCTCCTGTGAGTAATCCACTGCTTGGTGGATTGCCAAAAGCTGGTGGGTTTCCTCCTTTAGGTGCACACGGGGTAAGCTCGTCTCTATCTTTTTTTTTTTTTTTTTTACTTTCTCATGAGGCTAAGTATTTGAATTTGTCTCTCTATCTCTCCAGCCATTCCAACCAACGGCCTCACCCGTTCCAACTCCTCTTGCTGGTTGGATGTCTAGTCCTTCCTCTGTCCCACATCCGGCTGTCTCTGCAGGAGCCATTGCTCTTGGTGGTCCATCTATCCCTGGTACTACTCCCTCTATCAAATTTGTGTTTCTTCATCTGTGCAATGTGCTGACAGTGTAGCTCCTTTGCTGTTTTTGGTGCAGCGGGATTGAAGCACCCGAGAACTCCTCCAACTAATCCTGCGTTAGACTACCCATCAGCAGAGTCTGAACATGTCTCAAAAAGAACAAGGCCTATGGGAATCTCCGAGGAGGTTACTCTAGGTGTCAACATGTTACCAATGTCATTTCCAGGGCCAGGGCCAGGGCCAGGGCAAGGGCAAACACATGGTCACAGTCCAGCTTTCAAAGCACCTGATGACTTGCCCAAGACAGTTGCACGAACTTTGACTCAGGGCTCATCTCCCATGAGCATGGATTTCCACCCAATCAAACAGACTCTTCTTCTAGGTATGTTTCCTGCTGTTTATGAGCTTCCATGTAATGAATGATATTGTTCTAAATTAGATTCCATCTTTGTACACCAGTTGGTACAAATGTAGGAGATATCGGGCTGTGGGAAGTTGGGTCTCGAGAAAGATTAGTACAGAAGACCTTCAAAGTCTGGGATATAAGCAAATGTTCAATGCCCTTACAGGTGCCCTAAGCATACCAACAACAACTTTTCTATACATGTTACGAATCTCTAGCAACTAAACTATTTTGTGTCTTCAGGCTGCTTTGGTGAAAGAACCTGTTGTATCTGTTAACCGTGTGATATGGAGCCCAGACGGTTCCTTGTTCGGTAAAAAAAAAAAAATCACCCTTTAAATTAAACACGTGTCCAAGAATGCAAAAAGCTTATATATAACTCTGCCTTACGTTCTCAAAATGCAGGAGTTGCTTACTCGAGACATATTGTGCAATTATACTCTTACCATGGTGGTGAAGACATGAGACAACACCTTGAGGTTTTTATAACATTGACAAGCCTCTCTTTTTGTTTTCGTTGTGGAGATTTGTCTTTGTAATTATTAAGTGATTGTTTCAGATTGATGCTCACGTTGGTGGTGTGAATGATATTTCCTTTTCGACTCCAAACAAGCAACTATGTGTGATAACCTGTGGTGATGACAAAACCATCAAGGTCTGGGACGCTGCAACCGGTGTCAAAAGACATACCTTTGAAGGCCATGAAGCTCCTGTTTACTCCGTTTGCCCTCACTACAAGGAAAACATTCAAGTAAGCAATCCATTAAATCTCTCTCTCTCCCTTCTGTCACATGTTTCTGACATTTTGTTTTCTTCAAGTTCATATTCTCTACAGCGCTCGATGGGAAAATTAAGGCCTGGTTGTATGATAATATGGGATCTCGAGTTGACTATGATGCACCTGGTCGATGGTGTACTACAATGGCTTACAGTGCAGATGGAACAAGGCTATTTTCTTGCGGAACGAGTAAAGATGGAGAGTCTTACATAGTTGAGTGGAACGAAAGTGAAGGAGCTGTTAAAAGAACTTACCAAGGATTCCACAAGCGTTCTCTCGGTGTTGTGCAGTTTGACACAACTAAAAACCGTTACCTAGCTGCTGGAGATGACTTCTCCATCAAGTTCTGGGATATGGACAATGTGCAGCTTTTAACTGCCATTGATGGCGATGGAGGTCTCCAGGCGAGCCCGCGTATTCGGTTTAACAAGGAAGGCTCTCTCTTGGCCGTGTCTGGAAACGAGAATGTCATCAAGGTTTTGGCAAACTCTGATGGTTTAAGACTATTGCACACTGTCGAGAACGTTTCATCTGAATCATCCAAGGTACTAAGCCTCTCTAGATTTACTAATCTTGCACGCAATTTTGGAAAGTTTCTTTTTTAACACACTTGCATTTTCTACAGCCTGCGATAAACAGTCTTGCAGTTGCAGCAGCTGCTGCTACGAGTGCTGCAGCAGAACGATCAGCCAATGTGGTTTCCATCCAAGGAATGGTAAGTAAAGAACGTTATTCTTTTTTTTTTTTTTAATAACCTGGCATCCACTTAAGTGGATCCAGACTAGCGGCGAGTATCCGTATCGGCTAGGCCGGAGTACGCCTCGGTCACTGGACGCCGGAGGAACCCAGATTTTAAAATTTTAGTGGCTGGCGGGATTCGGACCCGACCCGGGTCCGTATTGGGGCCAAAACTCCCTCCTCAAGACTACTAGGCTGTCCTCATTTTCACTCATTTTATGTTTCATCTTTTTACATCATTAATCATTCATCACTATCTTTCTAAAAATAGAATGGAGATACGAGGAATATGGTGGATGTGAAGCCAGTGATTACAGAGGAATCAAATGATAAGTCTAAGATATGGAAGCTTACTGAAGTCAGCGAGCCTTCTCAGTGCAGGTCACTGAGACTCCCTGAGAATCTGAGAGTCGCTAAGGTATATAAACATTTTCTGATGATCAATGTTTTCTTCTGATGATATAAACCGATAACTTTTTTTTTTTTTTTGCAGATATCAAGATTGATTTTCACGAATTCAGGAAACGCTATCTTGGCTTTGGCATCAAACGCTATTCATCTCCTATGGAAATGGCAGAGGAATGAGCGCAACGCAACTGGAAAGGCGACAGCTTCGTTACCACCTCAGCAATGGCAACCAGCGAGTGGGATCCTCATGACTAACGACGCAGCTGAAAACAACCCTGAGGAAGCTGTGCCTTGTTTTGCTTTATCCAAGAATGATTCCTATGTAATGTCAGCCTCCGGTGGAAAGATTTCTTTATTTAACATGATGACGTTTAAGGTAATGTGTACAAAACAATGTCCTTACGGCTTTGTTGGTTTGTGTACTGATTGTTGTTGGCTGATTGATAATGTTTCAGACGATGGCTACTTTCATGCCACCACCGCCTGCTGCAACTTTTCTTGCTTTCCATCCTCAAGACAACAATATCATTGCTATCGGAATGGATGATAGCACTATCCAGATTTATAACGTCCGTGTTGATGAGGTGAAGAGTAAGCTTAAAGGTCATTCAAAGAGAATAACTGGTCTTGCCTTCTCCAATGTGTTAAATGTGTTGGTTTCTTCTGGAGCTGATGCTCAGGTTCGAACCCATCTTCTTTGTTTTTTTGAAAATCACTGGGACAAGATCAACAGTCTGGTGGTATGTTCTTCTTGTTTTGCAGCTTTGTGTTTGGAACACAGATGGATGGGAGAAGCAAAGAAGCAAGGTTCTGCCACTTCCACAGGGAAGACCCAACACCGCACCTTCAGACACGCGTGTTCAGTTCCACCAAGATCAAGCTCACTTCCTCGTCGTGCACGAGACACAGCTTGCTATTTACGAAACAACTAAGCTTGAATGCATGAAACAGGTATTTCAGTTACACTCCTCCTCTTCTCTCTCTCTCTCTCTCTGCAATGTATTATTGCATTTGATAAACGGTTGTGTATTGACTTGTTACAGTGGCCAGTGAGAGAGTCGTCAGCTCCAATCACTCATGCCACGTTCTCATGCGATAGCCAACTGATCTATGCGAGTTTTATGGATGCAACGATCTGTGTATTTAGCTCTGCAAATCTAAGACTCCGTTGCCGAGTCAACCCTTCTGCGTATCTACCAGCTAGTCTCAGGTAAACAACATAGGAAGGAATCTTGAACTCTCTTCACAACAGAGTAAATCTTTGATGAAGCTTTTGGTTGTTCTTTTTATTTTTGTGCAGTAACTCGAACGTACATCCTCTGGTGATTGCGGCACATCCGCAAGAACCAAACATGTTTGCGGTTGGTCTCTCAGACGGAGGAGTTCATATATTCGAACCGGTTGAGTCGGAAGGTAAATGGGGAGTGGCTCCACCTGCTGAGAACGGGTCTGCAAATGGCGCAGTGGCTGCACCATCCGTTGGAGCCTCTGCTTCTGATCAGCCACAGCGATGATCTGAACATGGATTCCACCTACCTCTCTTTCTTTCTGTTTTAAAGTTTTTTTTTTTTTTTTGGGTAGAAAGATTTATGATCCAGAGATTCTTAGACATGTTTAGATGTAACATATATTCTGTAATTTAGTGGTGAGAATGCTTTTATTTACAGTTTCTTCTGCAAATAATTCACAACAGAAGAGCATAGTTTTTCTACTTGATATATGTACAAGGAAGACGATGGCTTTGTCTGAGACCAGAAGAGATCAATCCATATGACAATATTATTTTCCATTCAGGACGGAAGGTGACTAGGTTTTGCATGACTCCAAGGTCAGAGATCTCAGGTTCTTCAATGACTTCAGGTGACGTAGTCCTGAACTTGATACTCTTAGAGTTTGAAACGTTTAATGAGAACCAATCCTCTGCGGTTTTAGTGAGACTTTTGTTGGCTTGTCTGATGAATCAATTAAAGAAACGACCATTTTTTAATCTTACCGGAAATCAGATACGTCACTTCACTCTCCGTGCTGAATATGATATAATGCACTGACTGCTCCATAAGTCTGATAATTTAATGACAACAAACACTCGAGACTTTCCAAAAAAAAAAAAGATATAACTTTCTTTTATTCAGAACCAAAACACAACAAACATGGTAGTTTTAAGATGATGAGTCCTCTTTGATGCGAACAAGAGCCCCACCCTCATTAAGCAACTTGTGCTCAGTTATCTTCCCCTCGTCACCAAACATCTGCTTCCTATAAACCTGATGCAACCTCCCAAACAACTCCTTCTTAATAGACTCAAACGCCATATCCAACCTCTCCAACTGCTCAAGCGCATTCTGATTATACATAAACAAACCGTAGTAAAGCTCAAAGCTATCACTCGACGTGTTCTCCACCAAATCAAGCAACGTCTCGTAACCCTTGGTGTTAATCGGAGAAGACTCGACGCCAAACTTCTCCAAAACCCTCCCCATAGTATGCGTAACGAACTGGGACCCAGCGGCGTGCTTGTCATGCTCCTCGCAGCTCATCTCCACCATCCGACACCCTTCGCTCTCGAACACTTTGAGAAACTTGTCGCACCTGTCGCGGCGGGAATCCTCGTCGCCGATCCTGACCCTGTCGTAGACGAAAGGGAGGCCGGACCAGGAGTGCTTGCCGCTCTCGGGGCCGAACATGGGGTGGGTGCAGAGGACGTCGAACTCTACGGGGAGGTGCTTGAGGAAGAGGGACTTGGGGAACTCCTTGACGGAGAGGACGTCGACGAAGAGGGTGCTGCGGCGGAGGCGCTGGAAGGGGAAGGAGGCGAGGACGGACTCGGTGGAGAGGATGGAGGTGCAGAGGAGGACGACGTCGGGGTGCTGCTCGCAGAGGTCGTGGGGGTTGTGGAAGAAGCGGGCGCCGATTGAGGAGGCGGCGGAGGAGTAGTCGGAGCGGGAGTGGGTGATTAGGTCGTGGCCGTGGCGGATTAGGGTTTTGGAGAGGAACTGGCCGAAGTTTCCGAACCCTAGGACGGCGATTTTGAGGGCGGAGGATTTGCGGTACTCGGATTTGAGCTGGGTTTCGTAGTCGAAGATCTGGGCCGCGTCGATGGCTCGTATGCGGAGGGATCTCGGTTGGAGAGAGGGTGGGTTACGGCGGAGGTTGGGTGGGGAGAAGAGGTTAGGTTTTGGGGGGAGAAATGGAGAAGCATTGTGTGGTTGTGGTGGTGGTGGAGAAAGAGATTAGTGTTGATTTGAGGAAGAAGAAGAGAAGGAGGAGGAGGAGGAAGAAGATGGAATCTGATGAATACAACAACCACAAGGACCTTCAAATTAAATTAAAAAGGACCTTCAAATTAATTAAAAAAGAATTTGTCATCAAAGTTGACTTCTGTATAATAAGAAACCCTCGTAAAACATTATAATTAGAAAAAAAGCCCCAGAAGTTCTCTTTCTTTACCGTATCCCCCTCAAATCAAGAGTTTCATCTTTATCTTGCCAAACGAAATGAGCTCAAGTGATTGCAGATTTGCAGATGATGTGTTCTCGTTGTTTGTCACCGAGGAGGTTGATTACGTTGAGTTTGTGTACACAAAAGTTTTTTTTCTTTGACTCTTTGGTGAAGTCTGATCTTTTGATCACACTTTTTTTTTTGCCGTTGACGATGAAAGGAGAGTGTGTTGACGCTATGGAGAATCGGATGTTTAGGCTAACAAGCAAAGATGGGAAAGCTAGCTGTGGTGGAAAGGACGAAACTTGAAGTTGAGAAACAGGAGATCTCACCGTTGATGCAGTTTGAGCAAGACCCTGTTCAGACCCTTGATGCAATGATGCTTTCAGATTCTAAGTACACTGCAGGAATCATTAGCGATTGAGAGCTCGTGTCCAGGAATATGACAGGTGGCTTACTATCGGGAGAGACAGGCTAAGATGACTGGGGAGTTGCTGGAGATTGTGGCGGCAGCCGAGGGTGTTAGTTAGATAGAAACTAAAGTTGTTTCTAACCACCCTCTAGTGTATGTGTAATAATGTTATGAAAGAAGTCGAAGACGAAAAAAAGGATAAGAACCTCAACAGCTAAAAAACAAGTCTCAAATACTTGGTGGATTTCTAAAATTCTAGACAGCACAAAAAGTGATAGAGAGAGAAACATCATTTTGATTGGTTCTTTAAATGAGCCCTCATCAACAAAAAACAGGATTTGTTTAACCACCTACGCAAAACAAAAATAAGAATGGTAAGAAAAGAGGATCTCTCCCTCATCTTCATCATCGTCATCATCACGATCATCTTCTTCTTTCACTCAGGGATGAGTTTAGAGGTACTTGAAAAGGATACCACCGTGGGTGGCAAAGAAGGGAGCAAAGACGAGAGACTCAACAGCCATGAGCTTGATCAGAATGTTCAACGAAGGTCCTGAGGTATCCTTCAATGGGTCTCCAATGGATTAGATCGCGTCCCTTGGATTGGTTGGTGTATGTATCCATATGATCTAGCGATCCATATCTCTGTCTAAACAATTCCTATGATTCGGTCTCTCACCGACACAAGTTCCGGTGACTTGTTGCCTCACTTGTATCGTAACTAACTAGGCTCATTTATTTTATTTTTTTTACTTTTTATCAAATCAAAATTGACGTTTAGTCTTGAGGATTGATTAGTAACAACTGTAGGTGCTTTGGACAATCATTTTCTTTTTTAAAGCAATTTCAAAGTAATTATGCTTTACATTTAAAAAATAAAGTTAGAACCAAAAAAACGTTAGAAAAAATCATATAAGCTTTCAAAATCAATTTTTCTACCGTTTTTATTAAGTGTTTTAAAAATAAATCTACAACAGAAAAAATTAAAACCAAAACAAAAAACTCATATCTTATATTTTATTTTTTAAAACAAAAAAAAACTAAAACTGCAACACCTACCTATCAGCCCTTAATTGGAAGAATAAGGGGTTGCTTTCTGATGTAACCTCAAATGTTTGTCTCTCTTTTCTTTTGTTTCTTAGTTTATCAAAGAAAGGGAAATGACAGATCATATTTGGAATATTCGATAGATATTCGTTGCCATTTGCATAATTTCCCGCCAAACCATTTATTCGTTTTTTTTCTTTTGAACAAACTACAGTATACTAAACCATTTGCATAGCTTTTATTCATTATTTTAACTCCTGGGCTTGTTATGGTTATTATGGGCCTCTATAGGACTATTTATATACTTTGACCCAAATCGTTGGGCTTTGGTGACCATAAAACTGACATGAGCTTGTAGGGAAAAGTGCCTATTCCAACATGAACAATTTGGATCGTGTCAAATACAACTCGAACTAATGGTTAGTGCCAAATACGATCTGAACTCAATTAAATCTTTAAAAACCTACCCGAACTTTTTAAAACGTGCATAAATCTACATTGAAATATTATTAAAAAGTTGAAATTACATAAACTACTATTTTTTCATCGTATTAAATTTTAAAACTTTGGTGATAATTTTTTCTCATTTATATAAATACATAACATGTTTTTACTTATTATATCTTCAATAAACTTATATATTACTAAAATATAAATAATAAAATATTTATAATTAAATTATCTTAAATATACTTAAAATTTTAAAGTTATTTATAAAAAAAAATGTATAGATTATTTTTATTTTTAAAACTTAAGTGATTTTTTTTCAAAGTTATTATTATATATTTTGATATTTTGTTCAAAATTTTTGAAGTTATTTATATTTTGAACCTTTTACCTTTCAAAATTGAACAAAATATTAAAATATATAATAATAACTTTTGAAAAAAAATCACTTAAGTTTTAAAAATAAAAATAATCTATACAAGAAATTTTTATAAATAACTTCAAAATTTTAAGTATATTTAAGATCATGTAATTATAAATATTTTATTATTTATATTTTAGTAAAATATAAGTTTATTGAAGATATAATAAGTAAAAACATGTTATGTATTTATGTAAATCAGAAAAAATTATCACCAAAGTTTTAAATTTAATACGATGAAAAAATAGTAGTTTATATAATGTCAACTTTTTAATAATATTTCAATGTAGATTTAGGTACGTTTTAAAAAGTTCGAGTAGGTTTTTAAAGTTTTAATTGAGTTCATGTCGTATTTGGCACTAACCATTAGTTTGAGTTGTATTTGGCACGATCCAAATTGTTCAGGTTGGAATAGGCACTTTTCCCTGAGCTAGTCCCATGTTAGGAAGACTAGGTGGTTTACCCGCACTTGCGGGCATAATTCTTTTATTAATATTTATTAATAAATATACTATTAAAATTATACTATTTTATAAGAAAATATTTTCTTGATTTTAACTTTTATTGATTTAAAATATTATTTTGTATAACAACATTAATATTTTTATTTTAAAATATGTTGTTATCTTTAATCAGTTTTATTATATTATTTTATAAACAGTTATCTAATTAACTAAACAGATATATAATTGTTAATATCACGTGATGGTATTAAACTAATTTTTTGAAATTATCAAAACCTACAAAATCTCAAAATAAATAAAAAGCTCAAGAATGTTAAGCCAAAACCAAATCTAAATTTACTTATTATATTAATCAGCTATTTCTTCTTTATACCTCATTAGTAAAATTCATATTTTTTTAAGAAATATGCCATGACGTATTACTTTTACAAAAATCTAAATAATTTTATTTTAACTTTTAGAAAAATATTTTAAATATATTAGTATAATGATGAATCTAATTATTATATTGTATATATGCTACTAATTAAAAAAAATAACAAATAAGAAAGAAAGATGTAAATAAACACAAAATAAATACATGGAATTATCTTTTCTTTTTTCAAATATGTTTTTTATTTCTTTTCTGAGATAATTTTATAATATTAATTTGTAATCAGGTAAATAGTATAAATATAATTGTACATTAAAGATATCAAAATTTTATTTATTTTAATTAAAATTATTTAATAAAACTAATGATTCAGCCTAAAATCATGTGGAATATGAAAAATTATAATACATATATATAACTATCAATATATTCTAATAAAAACGTGACATTAAAGTAGAATTAGCTAAAACCATGGAGAGGATGATAATTCAAGCTAAGAATCAATAAAAACATGATATATAAGCAATATTATTTAAAAATTATGAATAATGTAAAAACTAAGCAAAATCTTTTAATTAAAATTATTTATTAAAACTAATGATTCAGCCTAAAATCATGTGGAATATGAAAAATTATAATACTTATATATAACTATCAATATATTCTAATAAAAACGTGACATTAAAGTAGAATTAGCTAAAACCATGGAGAGGATAATAATTCAAGCTAAGAATCAATAAAAACATGATATATAAGCAATATTATTTAAAAGTATGAATAATGTAAAAACTAAGCAAAATCACTTATTTAAATTAATAATTCAAGCTAAAACTAATAAAACATATAAGTACAATTAGCTAAAATCATGGTGAATATGATAATTTAAACTAAAAACCAATAAAAACATGACATATAAGCAATATTAGCTAAAATCATGGAGAATGTGACAACTAAGCAAAATCATTTCATAAATAATAGTATATGTGTAAGGCTTTTGTTCAACCTTTTGATAAAAAGAGCAAATAAATAAAGATGGACAGTTCAATCCTCTTTTAGATATTCGTATAGATCATTGATTAGTAGAGGTCTTTTCTGTGTGTTTTCAACATGAATGCCCAAGATATTTTTCAAGTTAAAAGGTAGCACAATTCAAAATGTAGACTTAAATTAAAATAAAAGCTACATAGCATTAGGGGAGAACACTTTTGTATGTGAAAAGTGCAACCAGATGAATACATATTTATTGTACCGTGTAGATGAGATTTGAGAAAGCTATTACTTGTCTAGACAATAAAACATCTAGTTCAAATTCAGGCATCTATAACAATCATCTCAACTCTTAAAGGGCTTTACATTACATTTATAAGAACCTTGTTAAATTTTCAAATCTTACATCAATTGGGCCCAGCGTAACACATCACAATACTGTAACTTTGTCCTTTTGAAGCTTTCATCATTTGATCCAATACAGTAGATCCACCGTAACTTTTAGTAGCATCACACAACAAGCTTCAACACATACAAAAATCACTCATTGTAAATCAATCAACAACAAAATTTCAGTCACACCGACGAGATACCAACCGATCAATCTTGAAACATTTCGCATGAACGACGTCCCAATTTTTATATCTCCAAGAAACAACCAGCTTGAACGTGGCCTTCATATTTTTCATGTGTTTCCAGTTTTACCCATCGAGAATTGCTTATGTCCCAATTATACCCTACGCTTGGTTCGCCGTACCGGGCCGAACCGATCACGACCACCTTCCCAGACCTCCTTACCGCCATGTATGATACATTGCAGACGTCATCAGGTAGATTCACAACTTTCTGCCACGTGTCACCACTCATCACCATCATATCACGACGGGAGCAAACGTAAAGCTCACCGTCTTCACCGGCTGCACAGACCGGAGGCCACGTAGACATCCCGTGAGCGAGGAACTCTTTCGATTCTTGACCCCACCGCCGCGTGGTGACGTTGAAAGATTCAGCGGTTTTACTAAACTGCCCTTGTTCCTCCGTGGCGTAACCACCGATGACGTGGAACTTTCCAGCGTGGAAAGTCGCCGTGCATTCGTCTCGTTCACGGCCCATATCTGGCAGTGAAGCCCATCTGTCTTCCGCCACGTCATACACGAGAGCTGACGTCAGCGCGTTCCTGTCTTCGTCGTGACCACCCGCCACGAACACGTTCCGTTCAGAGTCCGAAGCACAGGCGAAGAAGGACCGTGGACCACCTGGCATGTCCATCCCGTTACGCCACGTGGAAGTCAAGAAGCTGAAGATGAAGACCGAATCAGAGGTATGCCATGTGACCGGGTCAAGTCCACCAATCATTACAAGATCCGATCCGACAGAAGCTAATCTACAAAACAGAGGCAACCCGTTGGATTTCCCGGGAACCGAAGGCAGCTCGGTCCATAAACCGGACTCTGGTTCGAGAACAGAGATCCGGTACAGGGGCGTGGGGATGTTTTTTTCCCGATCCGAGTTGTGAAACAGGGTCGACCCGAGCTTGAGACAAGACGACAAGCTCCTGGCTATGTCCTGAAACTTTCCGGTGTTGTAGAAAATCAGGGAGACTGATCTCTCGCTTCCAGACTTTGCAAACGGAGGAGATCAGAGGAAACTGCTTGTAGGAGGTGCGTAGGAGACACTCGCGGGCTAGGGTTTCCGGAAGATGAGGGATAAGCTCCATTGTCACAGAAATATCAAGGTTGAAGAGAGAAGGAAATGATGTGATAAATTGTTTTCAGACGAAAGCATTCGGGTTGGGATATGAATGATGATGTGAGAGAGAAGAGGGTTGGCATTTTATAAAGATAGATAGGTCTTCTGGAAGAATAGAAATAGTAAGATCTATACAAATAGGAATGGGAATCCTCAGGAGATACTACGGATAGCGGATTTTGAGGAAAAACTATGGACAGAAGCACAATTATTATATTGGCAAACTATGGGTACAACAAGGGTTTGTTGTGTCGATGGATCTTGGAAGGAAAAAGATGTTTTTACTGGACATGGGTGGTACTGCCGGAAAATGGATTCAAAGGACAAGATGATGGGGGCAATGAATCTCCGACGTAGCCTATCTCCTTTACATGCAGAATGTGAAGCGCTGATTTGGGCAATGGAGTGCATGAAGACCCTGCAGTTCTCAGATGTAGTTTTTGCGACGGATTGTTCTCAATTGGTGAAGATGGTGTCCTCACCCGAAGAATGGCCAGCATTTACTACGCATATGGAGGAATTTCAACGAAGTAAGACTTTCTTCCCTAATTTCAAGATCCGACATATTCCACGGGCGCAAAACACAATGGCGGACAAGCTTGCTCATGGGGTAAGGAGTTCACCATCAGCTATGTTATATGTCGATTCGATTCCTCCGGTTTGGCTTTCTGAACCGGTGGAAACTTGTTAGAGTAATTTATTGTTGTCAAAAAAAAAAAAAAAAATAGGTCTTCTGGAAGCTAGAAACTGAAAGTGAAAATTAAAATTAACATTCGTTAATAGAACTTATATTTTACTGTCTTAGAAGAATATTACATAGCCAAATATCTTCTATATAATTAAAATTGAAGTACTTTTTGTGCTTTTATTTACAAATTTAGCCACTACATTTATAATAATTTAAATGTTTCATTTTTACATTTTTTTACAGATTATGCTACAATATTTGATCTATATTATTATCAAAACTGAAATATCTTTTGGTATTTCCTTTTATGTACAGATTTTGGCTTCTTTCTATTTATAGATTTAACCACTGCATTTAGAGTAAATTATCTAACCAGATCGCTATTCATATCTTGCATGTTATGGTTGTTGTTTCTTTGTGGTTAAAATATAAACACAAAGTGAAATATATAGTATATATTATATAAAACAATATTTAGATATAGTATTATCATATTTAGTTTAGTTAAATATAAATATTTCGAAATTATTTTATTTAGTTTAGTCAAATATAAATAATTCGAGAGTATAATTTTCAGGAAAACAAAATATCATAAGATTAATAATAATTCATAGAAAACTGATACAAAAGTAAAACTTTTAGTATGTTGTTTCATTTTTAAATTAACAAAAACCAAGAAATTAATATATGAATAGTATAATTACATCGAATTGCATCAAATTATAAAATTTTAAATATAATATTATGTAAAAACAGAAAGAATTATTATCAAATATCCACGTTGTAAAATAATAAATTTTACTCTAAATTAATCTACACAACATAAAAATATACATAAACATTTTATAAAATCAGTGGTTTATGAATTTATTTTGAACAAATTAAATTAAATATCCGCACAGAGAAAATTCGAGTAAGAAGTAATGGTAAATGCCAAGAAAATGTGTATTTTAATATAGAAACGTAGGGTTTAAGTTTTTCCTTTATAGATAGTACCCATCGGATCTGTTATTAAGAACGATGTGCGGTTTTGGTTTACGTGATGGAGACGTTATACCAATCGAGACATATTGGACTTGAATGATGTGATAGCCGGAGGATTTAGATGTGGGCCAGCAGTTTTGTAAGCAGTTTGATTGGCTTCTAAACGAGAGTCTCGTTGCTTGATGACTGTCTATTTTACTAATTTATAAATTAAATTACTTGTGTGTATTGTTAATTAACCGATTAACTAGACACTGATCCGTGCAACCGCGTAGATATTTATATTCAATTTTTATTTTTGTTTGTACTAAATGTTATATTTGTATACACAGTTGTTGTAATATAAGGAGTATTTTGAAACTCGATCTGTATCTGATGTTAGACCGGTAAATCTGGTGACATATATGTATTCTGGTTCTGAGTTTTAGAAAAAAATACTATATAAAAATTTGATAAAACCTGTAAAAATCGTTAAATTTGAAATCTGACTATCTGTTGAACGACTGATTAACCTATTAGATAACTTCTATTTATTTTTATTTAGATTTTTTATGTTATTTAATTTATGATCCGCAAAGCAAGAGAAAAATTAATTTGGAAACAAATAAAGTGATTTAATAATAGGTAATATTACAATTTTTAATGTATTTTAGGTTATATATCTTATTGTTATAATAAAGATTCTATGTTGATTATGTACGCATGAACTAAAATAATATTCTGGTTTGGATTTTGCATTTATTGATTTTGTTTGTTTAGAAAAGCTAATAAATCGTTGTAAAAAAAGCTAATAAATCATTGCTGCAATTTTAGATAAAATCAGATTAAAGAAAATGTATTAATAAATAGAAAAAAAAACAATACTAAAAAGTTTTTTTAATGAAAACATATTAATCTAACCAGAAAAGACAAAGATTTAAATAAATAATTTATTTAATTGTCAGTGACACAGAATTGTAAATAAATGTGAAAACTTAGAAATATTTTTATTGGGAACTTCTCCTTTTTAATAATATAGATGCACTCCTACTCACGTTTAGAGTCTTGAAATTGTCAGTTGGATTCGCGTAGAAAGGAAAAGTTAGTTATCTAGTTGATCATTTTAGTTTTTAGAATCGGATGCTCGACGTGGAACTACCGTTACCGTGTGCTATAATTAATAAAGTGTGTTACAAATATCAAAGAACTTCAAGGAAGGTTTAACATTTAGACCCAAAAAAAAAAAACTTCAAGGAAGGTGTAATGAAAATGTTCTACATACACTACGGGTGTGATTGTAAAGTACTTTTACAGAAAAATATTCCAGTGGAAAAAATATTCAGCTGAGAGATGCTGGAATATATCCAATCAAGCTGAAAATATATAAGTTGAAGTAGGGTAAATGTTTTTGTCTTTTTGTGAATTTGTAGAGTAATTTTTTTCTCCCTATTTTTCATAGAGTAAAAGTTTACTCTAAAGCATATATTTCTCTTCCCATTCGTTTACTCCAAATTTTGTTACTCCCAGTTACTCTACTTTTACCAATCACACAATAATGTAGACAGAATAAAATATAAAATTAGCATTGTGGATATATAAAATGTATTTATATGATGTAGGGATCTAAATTAATGCTATACATAACGACATAATCCACACAGTAATGAAGCAAGTTTCTCTCCTGGTGTTGACACATCAGACTTTTAGAAATCTATAAAAGTGACATGTCAGTAAATGAAAAATTTGAAAAACCAATCAAAACATTTTGATTCTCCACGTTGTTTGTATTGTGCTTTAACTTTCCTTCTCCTTTCACTTGTAGAAGATTTACAATCAGAAGCATCCTTAAAAATCTTATGATTCATGGTTGTTTACGAGAGAACTGCGATCGCCTAGGGAGATGTGTCGGAGTAGTGGGTGCTGGTTAGATGGATTCAGAAAATCGCACAGCTCGCCGCCACGAACGGCCTTGAAGTCTGGTTCATGGACGCCGATCGGGGATGCGCTCTCTCTAGCCACCGCAGCTATCTCCTCCTCCGTCAATCGTTTCGTTTCCAAAGACCTAATCACCAAGGCAAGAATCAATCGATAACCCTTAAAAGAATCTACTTTCCTCCTGGGAATATTTATAATTAGACATGATGCTTTGTTGAGCATCTAAGATAGTTGTCTGAGCATTAGGCTATAGTGTGTTTTCTTTATTCTCTGATAAAGTTAGTTGCTTTATTGATTTAGATCACACATATAGCTTCTTAGACTACTTTATGATCTTGTGGAGACTGCAGTTTTTCTTATGATCTTGTGCATATCTGTATCCATTGATTCTTGAGGTTTTAGAATTGTCGTTACGGGTTGTGCAGATTTGGTGGTGTTGTGCACTCGCTATATACAACACAAGCTGTGTGTGAACTGGCTTTACTCTTTGGTGAAGAAGATGTAGAGTTAGTGGTTGCCTTGGTTTTAAATTGATTAAAACAGCTCTTAAAAGACCCCTTTAACAATGACTAACTCTATTCATTCTTATGACTTAATATCAGTCTCACGAACTTTCTGCAGTGACTATTTAGTCCATTTGGAATATCCCTTCTCATTCCTAGACTTGAAGAAAATGGATCGAACCTGTAAGTTATTACTCCATGAGCTGCATTATTTTCTACCAGCTTATAAGATGAAAGATAAATTGATCTCAGTTTGGTATAAATCAGTATTAAACATGTCAGTTCTCTACTGTAGATCCATCGGGTTTTTGATCATCCCTCTCTCAATCGCGTCCGCAAATTGGTCGTGGATGCTATATATGTTGTTTATTCGACCCATGTGTATGTCTCCAGATCTCTATACGCTCACAATTACGAATTTCTCCATTTCTTTATGGCTTCTCCAAAGTTTCATAAAGATCGTATTTTTGCCTTTAGGTAAAGTGAAACGGGAAAAAGCTAGAATAAAATTAACTATCCAAGACATGAGACCAAGGGAGAGCAATTCTACTTGCAGAAGGAATAATTCAACAATGTTTGTCAAAACACATGTAAATGATGAAAAGCTCTCGCTCTTTCAAATTTGTTCACATTACTTTATAAATAATTAAAAACACATGATTCCAAACTACTGAAGACATGTCTAGATTATCATACTGCCCATTTAAATCACTGAATTCCTCTTATGTTTTCATTTCATGAGCAAGAAAGGTAGAGTAGCAGTCTTCATGTCTTATGAGAAAATTGTGTTGTGCAGTGACTTGTCAATCAAGATAATTTTTTTTGGAGAAAGGTAATCCAAGATTGAAAGAACAATCTCGTCTAAAAAAGAAAAAGAAAAGAATACTTTCTTTGTTGCTTTGACACTTACGGAATTAAGAAAATGGTAGTAACTAAGAGCATATTGCTGTACCAACTTAATTTTTTTTACAACAGAGTACATTCGGGTAAGTCACATTAATTATTTTTAACAAATATAGAAAGAGAAACATATTTGGGAGGATTTAGTTAAAAAAAAAAACTCATATTAAAGTTGGAAGTTTTTTGAGAAAATCATATACACGAGTCAATAGTGATATTTTTAAAGAAGTGTTTAAGAGTTTAATGAAAATTGGACTAAACATGAGAATTAGAAAATATGCAAATTACCAAAACATGTACTTGGTCGTGTTAAGAAACCACAACATGACTGTTGCTGATTTTTTTTTTAAATTGTTTTAAAAGAAAAATGAACTCCATGAGTCTTCTTCTTTACATGGTTACAATAGCCGCCGTGTTCCTTTTGCCTGATACTCATGGAGAAAAATGTTGTGGGCATTACAATTGCACTTCCATAAGATGATTTCAGAATCGTTTTGTATCTGTTATTCAATTCAGCGGTCGCCTATTATGTGAACTTGAAAAATCTATTAGCCAAAAACATACTTGCGCCCTGACTCTTTGTAGGTAATATACAGCTCATTAAATTTTTAGTGGAATTTCTTTTTATGCTAGAAAAGAAGGTATGAGTTGCGGTTGGAACAAAGTCAATCCAAGTAAGTGAATAACTTACCAAGAAACGGTTATATGCATGTGCTAGCGTCTTGGATATTTAGTTGGATTAACTTTCTTAAGCATATGATAATAAAATATTTTAAGTTAAAAATTGGACGTTATCTCCACAATAATAACACAAGTAACTCTCCAGAACATGACACATCAGATTTTTAGAAGCTTGTGAGATTGTCATGTCAATAAATGAAAAAACTATGAAAACCAATCAAATCATTTCGTTTCTACACATCAGTTTTGTCTCGTGTTTTGCCTTTTCTTCTTTGTTTGTATCACCACTTTCACTTGTCCAAGATTTACGATCAGAAATATTGAAAATCAGATGGGCTTCTACTGCTACTGTGCGGTCTCCTTTTCACGCCGTAAGCCCCCTCCTCATGCCTTAACCACCGTATATGTCGCCATCGATCAGATTGATTGAAAGTGGGGAAGGAAAACGCTTGGGGCGCAAGCAAGAGTGGATGGTAATCTGACTTGCTCGGATCTCGACTTTGGTGGTTGGTACCGCTCGGATGGTATCATCGGTGGATTGTGAAGATTCGGGGCGTCGAGTGATGGTGAAGACCGGCAGCTCTGACGTCGCTCCTTTCTCCTCCACGTCTCGGTTCTGCCGCATAACACCCACAAGAGCAAAGATGAGTCTATGGACAGCAGATGCGGTGGATCCAGAGGTGATTAGTTCGCAAGAGGAAGGTGGTGGTGACGATCTGAGACAAACACCACATCTTTTCCTCACACAAGAAAGAGAAGAAGATTTGAAGGAAGAACCAAGAACAATACGAAGGCTGAAGAGGGGAAGAAGAGAAGATAATACGAAGAAGTGGTTAGAAGGATTGGTGATTACCACACAAGGAAGATGACGGTTTGGCTTTAGGTAGAAGGAGATAGATATACTTATATAATTTATACACGTGTTAGGTTAACGTGAATAAGAAAAATTGAGCTTTGGTTTGATAAAAGAAATTAATTAGACAAACCAAACCGGTTTTAGTAAACCAAAGCGATTAGATGATGTTGAATCTGATATGAATGTTGATTTTTAAAGAAAAAACAGAAGACGAGAACCTGTTTTTATAACCGGAAGGAACCTATTAGATTTATATAACTAGGAGTTTTAACCGCATTTGCGGGCTTAACAATTTTACGAAAAATTGTACATGAATATATTATCAAATCAAAATTCACTAAAATAAAGTATTCTTATGCTTTTGAAATATTTAATAATTAGTTAAGAATTAAAATTTATCATACGATTTTTTTCTATTTTAAGAAAATATCTTTCGTTATGCAGAATAAACTTAAAACATTCATATATACATAAAATTATATATGTGGATTTATATTTATTTTTAAAATCTTATGATGTACAATATTTATGGATAACATAATATAGAATCTTTTAGATAATGATGATTATCAAGTTAATGAAATTTTTAAAAATTTCTGAATAATTATATATTAACAAAACTTATCGAATTATCTATTAAAAATAATAAAGACTTTAACGCTTTATGGATTAAAGTGAGAACAAAAAAGTCACTTCACATAATAAATATAAATACTTTTAATTCTTTGCTATATATATATATTGAAATAAAGTCGGTTTGATATTACTAAACAAAATATAATATAAACATATAAATAGATATTTTAGTTATACTTAAATAAATATAATATAAATTTAATTATGACATTGTGGTTATAGTTTTTAGTTATTCTCAAGATAAATATAAAGATAAATTATAAAAAAAATAATTAAAATATTTATTAAGATTAATTATTGAAAATAAAATATAACTAAACATAAAATTACGGGAACCATGACAAATAAGCAAAAAAATTAAAATTATGGAGAGTATGAAAAGTAATCGGTTTGATATTACTAAACCAAAGATAATATAGACACACATATATATATATATATATTTTTTTTTTTTAATTTTACTTAAGTAAATATAATATAAATATGACATTGTGGTTAGAATTTTTTTGTTATTCTCAAGATAATGACAAATTATAAGCAAAATCACTAAAATATATATATTAAGATTAATAATTAAAAATAAATATGACTAAACCTAAAATTACAGGAAACATGACAAATATAATATAAAAATTATATAATTTTTTAATTTTACTTAAATATATATAATTTAAATTTAAATATGACATTATGATTAGAATTTTTAAGTTATTCTCAAAATAAAGATAATGATAAATTATAAGTAAATCATTAAAATATTTACTAAAATTAATAATTAAGAATAAAATATGAATAAACCTAAAATTATAGAAAACATGACAAATAAATAAAAAACCTAAAAATATGGAGAAGTTGACACATAAGCCAAATCACTTTTTAAATAATAGTACAGATTTGATTTTGGATAACAAAAGAAAATTTAATTTGGAAACAGATTATAGTATTATTAGATTTCATCATTGTGGATCGGAAATATGTTTGATGAACTCTTCATTTTTTCCATGTACATCCGAAATATCAAGCTTGGTGGCAAATAACAATGACACCAGTGAATTATTATATTTCATCATTTCAACAAGTGTTGGGATAACAACGACGATACTGAAAAAATACTGGATAGTTTTTGATTCCAAGATTTGTTAACCAAGATCCAATTAGGTTTCACTCAGAAATTTTTGAAAAAACCTATTGCAGTCTCACTGAAAAACTGTTTATTTTTTTGTTCCGTGGGATATCATAGGCTGAGAATGAGTAGATGCCTGATATAAGCAAGAAACTTAGGTTTTATGTTAGATGGTTCCAACAAGTAAGTGGAATCTATGTCTAAAAGAAAGAAAATCTGTGTTATTCTTTAGAATCTGCACAGAAAGATACAGTGCACATCAATGCGTTATCTTCTACAATGGGTAATTACATCACAAAACCTTTGAGGTTGGAGAAGAAAAAAACTAACCTAAGAGACTATAGACTAAACATACTAAAATACATAATTTGATGTTATGGCCGAATATTGAAGAGACAATCCCGCAGCGTAGCGCGGATAATTATCTAGTAAAAGCAAAAAAGACAGAATATGGTACTTAAAATATTCGAAATAGTTTTACGAAGGTCCATGTGATCCCATGTGGTTTAATTATTCAAGAAGACATGCTAACCAAGAGCCACCAAAATGGTGATTATATGCTCACATTGATAATTAATGTTATATAGCATAAGTTAAATAAATAAACATGGATAGTTATTGGAAATAACTGGATTTTGGTTTTACAAGTTATTAATGGTTTGTTTTATTATGGGTGGACGCAAATCGAATATTACCATATAATTTTTTAAATTTTATATTTGCTGCATATTTTATAAATATCCAATTTTTTTATTTGCTTTGATTCAGAAAAATACGGATATCCAGTTTTTCGAATATCTAAAAAAATTATAGATATTTGCGAATATTTATGGATAACTCATCCATTTTGTTCAATACAAATAAATTTAGAAAAAACCATACAAGTTTGTCTTCAAAAATATCTTAGACATAATATATAATAAAGATCAGTGAAACTATATGTTTCATAATTTTTTTAAAAATAATTAAATTTTCTTATAAAACATAAATTTTTAGAAGAATTATATTTTTTTATAAATACTCTATATTCCTTTCTTAATTTAATACTTCTATAAATAATTTTATAAATAAAAATAATAAAGTTATATGTTAAAGTAATAGTTATGTAAAACTATACATTTAAATTTTTATATTTAATTGCACATAAACATATATTTGTATAAAAATCAGAGCGGAACGGAAATCCGAATTTTAATTTTTTTAGTATTTATGATTTGCTTCTTTTTAGCAAATATTAATTTTATTATTGGTTTTGCGTTGAAAACTTATCGATATCTAAATCTTTTAGATATCGAAACGAATAACGAATCAAATCAAAATTAATGGATAAAATATCTTAGCCGCATGTGTGACTATGGATGTCGTCTCACAGTGAAGATTTGAATTTGAAGATATACATGTGTGGATTGTAAAGTATACTATTATCTGAAAAATGAAAATATGGATGGTTCGAGTTTATTAGTAAGACTAATATTTAATTAATTTATTAACTATATAGTTCGAGACTTCGAGTTTGAGCAAGGATTTTAAGTGTAGATACTGTACAATAGCATTTTTGGACAACAATCATCATAAAGCTAGGAGACTAAAAATAATGTACATAACTATAGGGGGTATGGGATCTTACTTGGGATTACCGGAAAATATAGGGGGTCCAAAGGTTCAAGTATTTAGCTTTGTACAAGATCGGCTAACTACTAGAATTAACGGGTGGACTTTTAGATACTTTACTAAAGGAGGAAAGGAAGTTGTTATTAAGTCTGTGGTTACCGCACTACCAAATCATGTAATGTCCTGTTATAGACTACCACAAACAACTATAAAAAAGCTAACGACTACAGTAGCAAAATTTTGGTGGAGTCCTGGAGGAAGTACTAAAGGTATACATTGGAAATCATGGGATAAAGTGTGTCTTCCAAAAGAAGATGGAGGCTTGGGCTTTAAAGATATTATGAATTTTAATACGGCAATGCTTGGTAAGCAACTATGGCGGCTAATAAATAAGCCGAATACTCTTTTTTTCTAGAGTTTTTAAGGGTCGGTATTACAGGAACGCTTCACCCCTGGAACCGATCCGCTCTTACTCCCCATCATATGGTTGGCGGAGTATAATTTCAGCTAGATCTCTGGTTAGCAAAGGACTAATTAAACGGGTGGGAACAGGGTCATCTATTTCAGTATGGAATGATCCCTGGCTCCCAACCACTCGCCCGAGACCAGCAAACAAAAATCAACATAATCTGTTTCCGGAACTTACTGTGGACTCTCTTATTATTCCCGGCTCTAGGATTTGGAACTCACAAGCTATTCAAGATTTAGTGGACCCGCGGGATGTGAAGATCATCGAAAGTATACCACTTAGTAAAAATAATATGGATGATAAGGATGGTTGGCACTTTACTAATAATGGAAGATATACGGTTAGATCAGGCTACGAGGTGGAAAAAGTCTACCCAGATAAAGGATATCCACAGCATTTCTGTGGCCCGACAGTGAACGATTTGAAGGCTTGGTGCTGGAAGGTGAGGTGTCCCCCAAAAATGAAGCATTTCCTATGGCAGATTATATCAGGGTGTATTTCGGTCAGGAAAAACCTTAAAGAACGAGGGATGAAAGGTGATATTGGGTGTGATCGATGTGGGCATGCTGAGGAATCTCTAAATCATGTCTTCTTTGAGTGTTCCCCAGCTCGGCAGGTATGGGCACTATCAAAGATACCAACAAATCCAGATGTCTTCCCCTCAGAAGCACTGTTTACTAATATGGATCATTTATTCTGGCGAATCCTACCAAAAATAGATAATCATCATTTTGCATGGATTCTATGGTACATTTGGAAGGCAAGGAACAACAAGGTGTTTAGTAATCTGGATGTGGATCCAATGGACACGTTAAAACTGGCAGAAACGGAATCTAGTATGTGGGAAGCGGCACAAGTATTAGATGTAAGAAGAACTCTACCACTACAAACTAATCAACCGACCATAATCCCAGGGAGATGGTGTTTTACAGATGGATCGTGGAAGGATAAGGACGTTTTTTCGGGACAAGGCTGGTATAGCACTTTGGAAGGTTTTCAGGGTTTAATAGGGGCGCGAAATGTTCGAGCCTGTATATCACCCCTTCACTCGGAGGTGGAGATCCTAATTTGGGCAATGGAGTGTATGAAGAACTTACGGCAATTTCAGGTTACGTTTGCGACGGATTGTTCTCAGTTGGTGAAGATGGTTTCGGAACCAGAGGAGTGGCCATCGTTCGCAAGTTATCTGGAGGATATTAAAAGATTACAAGGCAGTTTCCATAGCTCACAGCTCATTCATGTACCACGAACGGAGAATTCAAGGGCGGATCGTTTAGCACGCAGTGCCAGACAACAATCGTCTTTCGTCGTTCACATGGATGCAGAACTACCGGTTTGGTGTGCAGAATCTATATGAGTCTGTGTATTTGATGAAAAAAAAAAAAAAAACTATGTACACAAAAAAAAAATTGTTAGTACTATACAAATAGAATACTCCGTTTGATTGGGTCGAATTGTACACGAGTCACACAATTTAATAGACGATGATAACACAAACTCTTAACTATTAAGAATCTAGACGAAATTGTGTTAATGGACAAATAACATAAAAAGATATCGCGACGCGACTTTTAATCATATAAAATAAATTTAGTCACGAAATTGTGTTAATGACAAATAACATAAAAAGAATCTCTTTAGCCACTTTTCTTTGTTGGACACTCAAAGAATATTATCAAAAGTATTTACAAAAGATATCATGACAAGCAAAAAGATGATCTGGTGTTTCTTTTAATCATATAAAATAAATTTAAAACATGATAGTTTTCCATTGGATTGTTGAGGAATGTATTATCCTTTTCTAGAGTTCTTTATAGCTCTGCGGTTTTTGTCCGAACAGATCAAGCCAAACCTAACTGAACTATACCAAAATTTTTGGTTTTTAGCTTGGTTATGATCTTGATTTCGGTTTGGTTTGAAATAACTAAAAATTAGTTCGGTTCGATTTTATTTTTTGGTTACTTTAAAAAATATTAAAACTAAAAATACCTAAATATAATTGAACGGAATTATCCGAAATAACCAAATTTAATCAAAATATCCGTTTTTAAAAAAAAAATATACTGAAATATAATCGGAAAAAATCAGTCAATTCGAAAATAAAATTAAAAACTGAAATTAACCACAAACAAAACCGAACCACACCGAAACTGAATTTTTCCTGTTCACTTCGGTAGAATTTTGGCTGAATTGGTTAAACTGAAACCTAAAATACCCGATCCAAATAAACCGAGTATTTTTTTTAATTATTTACAAATAGATGTAGTACTTGACTCGTATTTGTTTTTACGGTCGACATCACATGAAAACATCCAAAAGCTGTAGATATCTCGCGAGTAACATCAACTTGTGTCTTGCTACTACATTTCTTATATTATCCATTGCGTCAAGGTTATCTAATTTGCTGATTTGTGAGATTTATATTTGATTAGTTAGATAACTAGAAGTACTAATATCGTTGGGTTTATAGAATTGATATTATCATGTAATTTTTGTTACCTCTCAAAATTTCTATTTAGTTGTTATTAATAGTATTTTTCTTAAATAAGAAAAATGAAGTATCTATCTATGTATCTTTCAAAGGTTATTTGGGATGTTTTTATAAACCATTATTACAATTTTTTTTTCAAAATTCAGTAGTATATGTATACTGAATTAATAAGATTATTTTAACAAATAATTATTTTTTAAAAATATTTTTAAGTTTTTTTTTCAAAATATGCATATAGTCAATTATACTAAACAATATAATATAATATTTTTATTTATTATTAATCTTTCATAAGTATGAGATTTTTATTTACAGAATATTTTTACGTACTAAAGATTTTTGCTAGTTTTCAAAATAAAAATTACTAGTTATTTACTTTTAAAGTGGGAATAAAAAATTTTCATTTTTATTCCAATATTAGTTTTAGAAAATACATATCAAATTATATAGAATTTTATAAATATATATACAAATGTAAGGTAAATAACCAAACTAAATGAAAAGAACGAATTTCTTCACATTTTAGCCTAATTAAACATAAAAACAATGATTTCAATTTAGAAGAGTTGTAGCAATTAATATGTTTTAAAATAACTAACCAAATCGGCCTGACTTATTATAACTAAAATTATATGTCGAACTAAGTTAACAATATAATTTAAAATTAATTTAATTTATATATATATATATATATAAATTATAAACCATCTTAAGTGTTATAAGCAGAACATTAATCAATTATTATGATTTATCTAGTTATAAATATTTATGTGTATTACTTTTTAGAAATTAATATTATTTGAATATATTTATAATATATTTACAAGTGAATATGATGAATAAAACTAAATATAATTAAATAATTTTATTTAATATGTTTAGAAGAAAAAATAAACTATGACTCAACTAAAAAATAGAACAACCTAATATAGCGGGAAAATTAAATTGATCTAAATTGTTATAAATGAATTTACATATTTAATTAATATAACAACATAGTTTTATTTATTATAAATATCGATTATAAAATTATTTTATATTTATCAATAAGTAAAAACAATATATTAACTAACTATTAATATTTATACTCATGCATTAACACAGGAGAGTCACCTAATTTTAATATAAATATATATTTTAGAAAATCTATATTTCAGGAAAGTATGGAGTATCCAACAAAAAATAGTAAAAAAAATGTATTTTAAAGTTCAAATTAGGAATTCCGAAGATTAGTCACGAACCACTTACAAGAAAATTCAGTTTGTTGACCCACAATTTGATTTTGGTGTGGTTAATTTATTTTGGATCCACTCATAGCCCTAATTTATAACTCATATCTAAACTATTAAAACTGAAGTACAAATAAATCTTAATCCTAAGTTTTCCTCAATAATTACAATTATATGCCACTGGTCTTAAACACAGTAATTTTACATTTTCCTTAACCCATTCATTTCCTATACCAAACACGTTAAATATCCTGTTCGGTACACAATCTTATTAATTACATTAGACCAGCACCTTATACTATTTGAAACCAATACTCCAGTTTTAATAGTTGACCAACCAGCACATACCTTAAACTATTCCAAACTAATACTCCATTAAACCTATGACCAGTAGTTTTTTCTATTAGCGAACCCATTACAAATCAAACGAAACATTCCATCACGATTTATTAAGTATAGTCTAATCAATATTAAGTTTATAGTTTTATATTTTTGTCAATTAATATTCTATATATATATTGGTTTAGATTATGCATACCAACGTTTTGTATATTGATCTAATCGAGGTATCGTTTAGCTAATTTATGGTTTAACTAATTTATGGTTTAGAAAATAAAAATTAACTCTTAAATTTACAATTTATTTACAACCATATACCACTGAAACAATTAATAAACTTATTTTAAACATTTAATATATTTTCCTTATTTAATTAAAATAAAACTACTACTTCATATAATCTAGCTAACTAATAAATTTAACATATTTTGATATTCAGTGAAAAATTTATAATATTCTCAATATTAATATTACCAATTTCTAAAGTTATTTATATATGTTTTTAAGTGTTATATGTTTCTCATATATTTTCGATATGAACTAAATTAAGAGACACGTAAATGTGAAAAAGAAAAAATTATTTGCCACAAAGTATCTGTCTTATAAAATTAATGTATTAGTATATACAAGTATATTAAGTGGTTAAATTTATAAATAAATACAATATGAAAATGGCCCATGTAGTAAAAATCATCAAATATATTTAGTCATCATTTCCATTAGTTTAGCATCTAACTACAATATGAAAATTTCATTTCCATCAGAATTTTTAAAGTTTATTTATGTAATAAAATATGTTGTATTAATTTAAACTTTACAAATATATAAAAATTCTGGTATTTAATTAATTAATAAATATTTCAAAAGCATGTTTAATTTATTATAATGGTTTTGAATTAATAATGTACCTATTTATATTTTGTTGGAAAATTATTAAGCCCGCAATTGCGGGCAAAGCACCTAGTTATAAAGTATTATCGAAGATGCTCTAAAAACTTTGTAATAGTATCTTCCAAAAAGAAAAGACTTTGTAAATAGTATTATCAGTCAATGCACCTTTTAAGCGAGAGAGGTGGGGACAAAAAGTGCCCTTGAGGGTACCAAATCAAGACTAATCACCGTGACAAAAGACAACTTGACTTGGCAACATTGAAGAAACAATTGAAAAGTTAAAACTCTATAGGTTCATTGCGGTTAGAAAAAGAGAGCTAGAGGTTTTGGACCCAAAATGACAATAACAAGACCACTTCTTTTACTCTAAAAATAGAAATTTTATAATAAAGCTAGAATTTACTCCAATGATACTCTATTATTTTAGAGTAAAAAATAGAGTGATAAACAATAATAAACAAATTATTCTACATTTATATTATTTTTACTTTAAACTCTATTTTAGAATAAAAATAAAATGAGATTAGAGATGCCTTAAGCAATAAGCACCAAAGATTATATCAAGAGGTTTTGCTTTGAACACTCCACGTAGGATTATGATTCTTCGGTGCAAGGCTGCTGAATCAACTATCTCTTTGTAGTCATCAGAGAAATGCTGATAACAGATGCTTTATCAAAAAAAAAATGCCGATAACAGATGATACTGAATTACGTATTTAAATCAAGTATACATCATATAAAACAGGAAAGATAAATCAAGAATACGTCATGGCCGTATCAATACATCGTGTTATTTTTTATTTTTCCATATAGTATAACCCAAATATATCATCGATCAATATGATCAGCTATGAGAGACATGGTAGTTTAATTATTTACAAATATACGGTACAACCTCTGTAAATTAATAATATTAATACTTTAAAATTTTATTAATTTATAAAAATATTAATTTATAAAAATTATTAATTTATCGAGTATTAATTTACGGATGTTTTATTGTATATATACACATAGTACTTGACTCATAATTGTTGTACGGTCGACGACATCACATGAAATAAATCGAAAGTTGTAGATATCCCGTGACTAGCACCAACCTGTATTTTGTTTTATACATTTCTTATATTATCCATTGCACCGAGGTGATCTAATTTGCTGATATGTGTGTTTTCTTTTAACTTACCAGTCATGTCAGTGGATGTGAATTTATAATAGTTGTTGAAATTTCCAAAATTTTATTATTAGTTAATGAATTCTATAATTCTTACTAAAATCTAATGTCATTCGATTTATAATTGTTTAATAATTTACAAAATTCATTGTTGTTCAAAAAGTTCGAGTTTTAATAATTCTACTATTCAATCAATTCTAGTGTTACTAAGACTTAAATTCTAGATAATTATAGGATTTTTAACGTTAAACCCTCTCAATTAAGTTTGTTTTGGATAAAAACTTCCAAATTAGTTTTATTTAATGAATTAAACCATTTCCAGTCATAATTACAGTACTACCGGTAAATTTTTAGTCTAGAGATTTCTACTTTCTACATTAAAAAAACATAAATGAGGGGTTTTACCACTAGAATTTAAGAAATTCAAAATATAATAACATTATCCAAAAATTAATAACTTTAATATTCCAAATTAGTTTTAAAAAAAATTCTGTAAAATATACGAGTCTAGGTTTTTTTAAAAATCAACATTATATATGTATAAATTAAAAATGTAAAAACCAGAAAATATAATAAAAATTATCTTAAAATTTACCAGTAATAAAAATTATCTAAAAGTTAAAAATGTAAAACACAAGAAAAATAGATAAATCTTTAGATAATTTTTATTATATTTTATGGGTTTTTACATTTTTAATTTATACATATATAATGTTGATTTAAAAAACACTACTCATATATTTTACAGAAAGTTTTTAAAAATGCTAATTTTGGAATATTAAAGTTATTAATTTTTTAGATAATGTTATTATATATTGATTTTATTTTTATTTTTAGTGGTAAAACTCTTCACTTATGTTTTGTTTAATGTAGAAATCCCTAAACTAAAAAATTACTAGTAGTACTGATAATTATGACCAGATAAGATTTAATTCATTAAATAAAGTTAATTTGAAGGTTTATTCATTAAATACTTAGTTTGGAGGTTTTTACTCAAAACAAACTTAGTTGAAAGGTTTTAACATTAAAAATCCATAATTATATTAAAAAAACAAAACTTCAAAATATTGCATATAATCTATTAATTTTTAAAGTTATTATACTAGCTATGTTGATAAACTTTTTAAATAGGAAAACTTTTTAGAATTCTTTAGAAATTTAACAAATCACTTGATGCTTAGAATCAAACAACTTTACATAAATTCTATTCCTACTAAATCTCTCCTAAGTGAGATAATTAGTATTAATCTGGTTTTTAAATACGTGAGTGTTGTTATCTTTCTCGCCTTGTATCTATCAATCGTTGTCCCGAAGTTAATTAAGCGTAAAAAGCGTACGGTGAGATTCCAGAAAGGTGATTCCAAAGACCAGAGACGTATTTACTCAGTCGAAATTCAAATGTAGCATTTAGTGTCATAGAAATCGAAGCGTGTAAAAGAAGTAATACGGTCGGGTTTCAATTATTATGTTCTTCCAAATAGGCGAGTTCTTGCCAATATTGTCATCTTACCTAAAAAGTTAAAAAAAAAGTCACGATGCGACTTCTATTAACAGGTAAGAATGATAATTGAAACTAGTAGTTAAGACCAACTCAAAAATGTATATTTCGCGACACGAGTCACACGATCCAGGAAAAGTGGATCAAGACTGGGACGAATATTAAAGTCAAGTAAAAATGTGTAGACAATTGGATCATCGATGATATTTCCTATTTTTTTCTTTTCTATTATAGTGATAAACCATTTATAAGAAAATTCGGCTTGTTGACCCACGATTCGACTTTAGTATTGAATAATTCAGTTTGCATCAAAACTAATATAATATCTTTGATCAAGAGATCTTTCCTATTAAAGCAGGATGCTATTGTGTTTTTTACCTAAACTTATCTTTTCTTTAATTAACATTATTTATTTCATTAAAGTCAATCAAGTAATATTAATAACACATTTTTATTGGGTCATTTTTTTGGATCCAGCCCACTGCCCACATCATCTCTCTTGGACCATTTGGGCCGATTAAGAAATCAGATCCAATTCTTATTTTTTTTCTCCAAATTCAAATAATTTATTTTCAACCATTCTTAATATTTTGTGTAGTGAACAAAAATTAATAACTTAATTATTATGTTTTTTTCTTTTTAATATAATTTAAGCATTCATACAAAATTTGAATTTTTTCATTGAAAAGTATAAATCTTTATTAAAAGTATATAATTTTTTTATTAAAAAATTTACCACATAATAAAATTAATATATCAGAGTTATACCAACTTAATTCATTAAAAATAAAGTTTAATTTTCTAAACATAAATACTCATTAGACCTGGACGTTCGGATACCCATTCGGGTACGGATCGATTCTTTCGGATATCGAGTTTTTCGGGTTTTGAAATTAAACCCCATTCGGATTTTGAAATTAAACCCCATTCGGGTATTATAAAATTTCGGATCGGGTTCGAGTCGGGTATTTCCGGATCCGGGTGGGTTCGGTTCTCATGCATAAGAACCTGCAAAATAACCAAATAACCAAGTATCTAAAGGGTTCGGTTATTTGTACTCAAAGTAACCAAAGTATCTGATTCGGTTCCAATTTTTTTATCCAAATTATTCAAAAGTAACCAAAAATATACATTTTATACACTTTTTTGGATAAACTTTTATCCAAACTATCATATTTTATCCAAAAATACTCAAAAGTACCGAAAATAACTACTATAGTTAACTTATAATATTAATTTAAAAATTAAAATAATTATAAATATAATTATAACATATATTTTTAGATATATTTCGGATATCTTCGGGTACTCATTTGGTTCTCGGTTCGGGTCAGAT
This sequence comes from Raphanus sativus, assembly GCF_000801105.2. Classification (NCBI taxonomy): domain Eukaryota; kingdom Viridiplantae; phylum Streptophyta; class Magnoliopsida; order Brassicales; family Brassicaceae; genus Raphanus; species Raphanus sativus. Next base: position 38,092,626 of record NC_079516.1, on the reverse strand, counting down.
TCGGGACCGGTTCTTCGGATATAGCAATTTAGAACTCATTCGGATATTTACCCCGGGTCTGATCGGGTTCGGGACCCTGATTTTCGGGTCGGTTTCGGGTTGGTTCTTCGGATCCGGATATTGTGCTCTGGCTTATACTCTTTTAAAATGAAACACGATAAAGAAAAATAAAAAAGCTTAAGTCTTTTATAAAAAAACAAATATATAAAAATATGACATTTACTAAATATTTGTCAATTTAAAAAAAAAATAAAAGAAAATCTAGTTATAATATTATAGTCAAAGGTGGCTTTTAAGTTCTAACTAAGTGAGAGAGATTGGGACAAAAGGTAACCCGTAAAGGATACCAAAGACTTTGAAACTAATCAGTAATCACCATGAGCAACTTGAGAAAGCAACATGAAAGAAAACAATTTAAATGAAAGTTGAAAGTTGAGACAGCTGCGGTTTGAAAAGAAAGAGACTGATAGGTTTAGGACCCAACGTGCTAATAGTAACTAAACACGAAACATCATATCAATAGAGTTATGATCAGAAGAGGATTTGCTTTGAACACTCCCCCAATAGGATTATGATTCTTCAGTGCAAGGCAGCTGAATCAACCAGCTCTTTGTGATCATCAGAAACAAATGATTTCACCTTCAATGTTTCGCCTTTGCCCTTGTCCCGAGATAAAAGGTTTATGCCAATACCAACAGTAGGTAATCTTTCACCTCTCCGGTATTCAAGTGGTCTTGACTTAATCCTTGTACTTCGTCTGACACCATTTTACCCATTTAGTACCAGCAGCTTCGGTGAGAGGGAAAACAAGAACAAGAAAGAGAGTTATAGTTTAGTTATTTTCAACAGATTGCATGAGTATTGAAAAGCAAGTCTATGTTACCTAAAAGGCTTTTCATGGGGGAGAACATTTTAGCCTCTCGTGTTAGTGTTTTCGTTTGCTCATCCCTTTCACTTTCACCATGTACGGTTTTGCTTTGCTTTATCAAATTGCTATAGCGAGATCCTCTCTTTCTTCGTTTATGCTTGGGTGAAGTGTTGTGAGCCTCCTGCTGCTGAAAAGAAATCAACAAAGAACTCTCATATTCGCTTTGTTAAGTAAGCTCTCATGCTTGAACTATCCAGCCTAAAACAAAATATACACCCTATTAACAACAACACAATACTGGGAAAATATTAATCTAACGATTCTGTTCAGTGAGTTACTTTAAACATGGATTTTAAAATAAGGATCCACTATAATACTACAGTTATAAAAAAAAAACCTTAAGTGGTTTGCAAAGGATAAACATAGAAAGAATCAACGAAATCGAGTATAACAACTGAGACCATAAGGAGATGAATTGGCCTCGACTTAGTATCAAAGTCACACAGAACTTCTGTGACAGAAGTGATGGGGAACTAACCTGAGCCTTTTCTACTTGAAGTCCACGAGCTGTATCTGTGTTGTCATTTTCCTCTCCATGTTGTTCTTGAATGTAATCCTCATGTTCGGTTAGAGAAAAATAATGTTACCGTCCATACAATTATCAGCGTTCCTATCTGGACTTGAACGAGATCTATGGATGCCAGAATGAGTATCAGAACCACCTTCAAAGGAACTCTTATGCACTGAGCTGTTGAAATCGCTAGCAATGTGTACGTTGCCAGCAACATTAGTTATAACTTTATCAGCATTATTGGCCACTGAAGGTCTGAAACAGCCATTCAAATCCTTTGCTACATCAACCCCTCTAGGATGTCCCTCTCCTGGAAGCAAATGTTGTATGTCCGGATCCTCTAGTGGATCTGATGATGATGCCGGGCTATTTCTTCGAGACTGTTGATCCCTTTGAGAAAGCATCTGTTAATCAATGGGGCTTGATATTTAAGCGTTTCTCCAAAAGCTTGACAGCAGCATCCGGAGAGCAAGCAAGCAAGCAACTCAGTCAAAAGATTGTCTAAGTTTCTCCTTGTCCGTGTGTGCGAGTGAATCTGCAGAACAAAATAGCTTAACGCTATCAGACTTTAACAAAATGGTAGAGAACATGACCAAACAAAAACTGTAGCTTATGATGTATTTTCCTACTACAAGTGCCTCACTAACCATCTACTTCTCTGTCGGCAGTCTTAACATGTGCAGCTGTGTTCCTCTTTTTAAAGCATTTTTTCAGAAGGAACGAGGTTTTCCTTAACTGAAGCTTCCAGGTCAATGAGAAAACTATCCGTAATAAGTATGCTTAAACACCCCGTTTTCTCCTGCAACTTGAAATTACAAGTATCAAGGGAGAGAGATAGCAAATGGGAACAACTCGGAACATGCGGTAACAGAGTTGGTACATACCCTGGAAAGTGTGTATTTGTTACAAGCGTCCCAGTCTGCTTCTGCCATTCTCGTTGAGCAACTGTTTTTCAAGACCACCGAAAAGAAAATCATAATTTGAATGATAATAAACAAAGATAAGGGTATGAACATTTTTAAAAAAAAAAGTGTAACTCACTTAGAAATCTTTCATACGCAGCAAAGAACTCTCCAGGTTTTGGATATTTACTAGTATCAAAGCTTGGTTCTTTTTGAGGTGATGACTGACTGCAACAAGAATATTCATAGGCAGGAACAAGATGGAAGTAATAAAGAAACAAATGAGTCCTCGCTCTTGCTTAAGTTCTAACGCCGGTCTTGTTTCTCGTTTATTTGGGATAGATTTATCTTGACACCAACGGCAGGATTTAAAATTTAAAATCGTGAACGGCAGGATTCGAACCTGCGCGGGCAAAGCCCACATGATTTCTAGTCATGCCCGATAACCACTCCGGCACGTCCACTTTTTGTTTTAAAAGGCACTCGTTAAAATTGTAGATATATTCTTGTCGTACGAATGAAACCGGATCGAGAAACGAGCCAAACCTCCGGTTACAAAAAAGGAAACGAACCAAACCGGTTCGTTTTTATGTTTCATATCCACCAAATTGTCCAAAGCGATCCCAATCTGTACCGGGAAAAACCAATGCTTAACCGGAAATGCGACTCAGTTTGGTCTGACCTTAATTTTCTATACTTTTTTTGTTCTCTTTTATAGTTTTTGTACACAATAAGAGATGTTCAAGGCCTTTGTCGTTCAGTACTGCTTTGCTCAACGATTACGATAAGAGAGGATTCAGTGAATATATAATATAACCCAACGTTAATATTTACAATGTCTCAAACTTCAAAAGAATCATTACATCAAGCATTAAAAAAATCCGTGTATGGTAAACATGTCTCAAGTCTCTAAAATGTTTTCCCACTTTCTCCTAGAGTCCTAGGACCGGATAAAATACAAGTGAAACACTGGCTTTTGATCCAAAAGAAAATTTGGAGGGTTTCAAACTATGATATTTTTTATTAGGTGTTTTAAAAAATGTGTGCAACTTTCAAAAATTTCAGATCCTACCATGTTTCTCATCATCACACGACCGATGATTGACAGAGAGGGCATGTGCCTTTCACTTTCAGCCATGATTCTATACAATCTAAATGGAACATGTGCAGTGGCGGAGGCAGAAAAAATGTTGACGAGGGTCATAATATAAGTTTGCTTAAAGTACATAAACCATTGAAAAAAAAAATCATGATACATTGAAATTCAAAGATGTACTCTACGCTCACTCATACTTTGGAAGCGTTTTATGATTGTTTCGTTTGTCACCGTATCAAGAATTTGCTTTTCAATAAAACAAACTAGACAATCACTTAAAAATTCATCACCAATACTATTACGCGATGCCGTCTTCACAATGTTCATGGCAGAGAAGCACCTTTCAACACTTGCAGTTGCAACAGGAAGAATCAAACATAGCTTCAAAAGACGATAAACCAAAGGATGAGAAAGATGTTTCCTTGTCTCCACCAATACACGAGCAAGATCACCAATACTCTCTAGATTAAAAAATCTTTGATCTTTTTTCACATTATCAAGGTAGATGTCAAGTTGTTGCTCAAGAGATCTTCGCTCCACACAACTAAAATCATCTGGATAAAGCTCAGCTAGTCTCACCAACAATGACTTGTCAAACTGAACAAAAGAATCTATCGGACTTAAGGATGCCATACAGATTAGTAGTTCAGAATTCACCTCATCAAATCGATCATTGAACTCTTGAAGCTGCAAATCTAGAACAGTGTAAAAACACTCCACCTTATAATGATGCAAGTTTGTGATGCCAGTTTTTCTCCTTGGTCTTCTTGAGTCAACAAAGTCTTCATCCATATTAGGCACTTCAGTATTATTCTTCTCACTAAAAGAATAAACTTCAGCCACAAAATCATCCCATCCTTCATCTCTAAGCTTCTGTAACTGTCGCTTAGTAGATTCAACCAATGAAACTGCATTCAAGATCTCTTGGTCTCTTTTCTGTAGAGCCTTTGACAAATTATTAGTGAGTCCCAAAACAACAAGCATCAAGTGAAGATGAAAGACAAAACCAAAGGTCTGAAAATATTTGAGGAGACCATATGCTTGCTGTCTTTTGTTGCCGTCTGTGCCTTCTTTCTCGATATGTTCAAGAACTTCAATAACACATGGAAACATCACAACAAGACGTAATAAAGTCTTGTAATGTGAACCCCAACGAGTATATCCAGGTCTTTTAAGAGAAAGGTCTTGATTCAGCCCAGTTCCAGTCTTCATTTTACCCTTACTAATCTCTTCTTCCATTCTCTTGCGATTACTTTCAGTGAGCATAACTTTCCTCTTACAAGAAGCTCCAACCACATTCAACAGAACATGAACCATATCGAAAAATTCTCCAACTTCAAAATGCTTCTTTGCACCAGCCACAACAACCAACTGAAGTTGATGAGCAAAACAATGAACATAGTATGCAGATCTACTTTCTCTCAAAATCAAAGATCTTAAACCATTGAATTCCCCTTTCATATTGCTGGCCCCATCATAACCTTGACCTCTCACCTTTTTCAAACTCAATCCATGTTTCGAAAACAGATCATCAATAGCATCCTTCAGAGTTGAAGAAGATGTCTCTTTCACATGACTAAGGCCAACAAATCTTTCTTTTACGAGCCCAAACTTATCAACGAAACGAAAAACCACAGCCATTTGCTCTTTATCTGAAATATCAGCAGATTCATCTACCAGCAAGCCAAAGACATCATTGTTGATTTCTTGTATAACAGACTTAGTTACTTCTTCGGCAAAGCAATGAGCAATGTCTTTTTGGATAGGAGGAGAAGTCATCTGATTATTTTTAGGAGCATTGTTCAGCACAACTTTCCTAACAGCCTCATTTTGACTAGCCGTATACTTCAGAAGCTCTAAGAAATTACCTTTGTTTGTTGACTCTTCTTTCTCATCATGACCACGAAAAGACAATCCTTGGTGTAACAAGTGTCTAGAAACATCAACTGAAGCACTCAAACGGATCCGATAATCATTTTTCACAGCATTGGTTTGTTTATGTAAAGCATGCTTGATAGACTGACCTTGTCTCATCAAGTTTTCACACTTATTTCTAGCATCGTTGTGAAAACTAGTATGATCTCCCATGTGTTTACTGAAACTATCAGCCTTATTCCAACTAGAAAACCCTGTTGACACAAAAGCATCACTTCCGCCTTGTTTTCCAGCTTGAACTCTGAACAAGTAACAAAACAAACAAAAAGCCTTTTCTTGTTCCACACTATACTCTAACCAATCAGAGTACTGCTCAAACCACTGTGGATTAAAGCGTCGTAATACACCTCCTATTGATTTTTTTTGAAAAGTATGACCACTAGGTTGACAAGGTCCTCTAGTCAAATACTTGCGCCGTACCTCATCTCTTTGATTATAAGGATAGTCTAAAATGTTTTTCCGCTTAGCTGGATCCCACGGCAAATCCTCCAAGTTGATATCAGGAGCTTTTCTTTTGTTCAAATTCAAATACCGTTCCATTTTGTTTGATGGTACCTGCAAAAAATAAAATAAAAATATATATCAAACTAAATATATAATATAGCAGACAATCAGTACTGCAGACAATGTTCACTTCTCTATGTCGATAGTTACAAAATTTGTATGTTGAATAATCATTCTGTTTTGTGCAAATGGCATCCTATATATAGAAATTTGGTATTTTATTATTTGAAACTATGAAACATAACAATTTCAGTGTTAAATAATCTAAAAATCTAAGGAACAAGGCAACAAGCCAGAATAAAAACTAGTCTTAAGATCTTTTCCCTTTTATAAAAATATAATACGATAATTATATCTAGTAGAAGAAGAAAGCTTAAATTAAATATTTAACAAATCACAATATATATTACCTTTGCTAGTCGTTACTGCTGTTGCTTGTTGTAGTCGACGAGTTTCAGAAGAGAAGAAGAAAACTAAACGTCTAATAGCTAAACTAATATAATAATTAGGTTTAAGTCATTGAAATAATATTGTTAATGGGTTTATTTTATTTAGTGGGCTTAATTTGTTATAATTCTTTATGTAAAATTTGGTGGGCTGCAAGTTAATTAATATAGTTATTAGATTATGGTCCATAAATAATTTGGACAAGGGTCAAAGTAATTTAGATTGGGGTCAGAAGAATTTTAACTGGGTCAATAAATATTTTGGACCAGGGTCATTTTAAAATTCTTAATAAAAGCCATAATGTTTTCATGATTTCACGTGGGTCATATGACCACCGTGACAGTGAACTGCCTCCGCCACTGAACATGTGGGAGCATTCAAGTTTTCTTATGGCTCTCTTTCTCTCTCCAAATTTCTCCAAGCAAATGCAACAAGACTGCATAGTTCACCACTAAAATAGTCAAAACAAAAATAAAGCAAAGTGGCTTTTTATGACATAGTAAATATGATGTGATAATGATAATACTCACATCATCATTAATCGGTCCCTGAAATACAAATCCACCTTCTTGACCTTCCCCTTCAGAATCTACATAATTTATTCTCATAATTTATTCATTATCTATGAGAAGTAATACTACAAACTCTTTTGAACAAAACAACGCAAGAAGAGGCAGATTACCTGCGCATAATCGAAGTAATGCAACAGAAAACCTAATGCAGCTGAGAGCAATGAAAGTTATACATAACCTAAAACGGACGACCAATAAGACAAAGATGAGTACCAATTAATTATAATTTAATTAATTATCTCTCGGGACATGTTTGTGAGTTGAACCTATAGAGATTAGGAGCATCAGACAGAGATGATTGACCAAAACAAATCCACAAAATTCCCCCAATTAGCCACAAAACAAAGAAACATTCAAGCCCAATCTTCAACTCCTTCATTACTCTATCCAATCTGCCACCAATATCGGTTTGGTTGAGGAAAAAAAACATAAATCTTTATTTTATAATACAAAGCAAGAGTTATTGTTATACCTTGTCCCTGGATATTCCCCAACTTTGCTATATTTGCGCCAAGATAGAAGAAGCGTACCGGTAATACAGCCACAAGTGTAACCGATGAGCCATGCTAACAATAGTGCTTGTGGATGTTCGTCTTTTGATAGAGTCCAGACTACTAACGCTGCAACAATCTGGACAGAAGTGAATACAAACTCCATTGAATTCCACCCAATCGTACATGGACTTGAGCCTTCATCTGATGTCAACGGCGGATCTAGAAATAAATTTTATCCAGGACATAATTATAGTAACCGTTTAGTACCTTCAATAACAAATTTTCAAAATACTCATTACTAAAAATCTGCGCAGAACTACACTAACTTACAAAATTCATGGTGGGCAGTTGCCCCTCCTACACTCAACCTGCCACTGTCTGATGTTTCCGTATCCGTAGAAAGAGACGAACTTGATGAGAAATCGTCATCGTTGTGAATGTCGATGATGTGGCAGATGTGATGATCATGATCGCTGTGGGTTTCACGCTCCATTATCACAAAGTCTTGTAGAATTTCACTGCTGCGTTATTTAGTTGGCGCAAGTCAGTCGAGGAATTATACATGATCGAGGAAACCCAAAAAAATACATTTATGTAAACTTAACTTACACACAAATGGAAATCTAGCTTATTTACTATACATATGCACATTCCAAAAAAGAACAAACTAGATACAAATATATGGAAATATCTGCAGAAAATTGAAATATTTTATTTGTTTGGTTTCTGTAATTTACTGTAACAAACAAAAGTACCGAGGTACAATGCATAACATCAATTACATGAATCGAAAATCTGAGTAATATTCCTGTTAACTCAGTTAACATTTGGATTAAATAAAAGTTTAGCTTTGAGGTCGTATTTAAATAACAAAAGTATAGTGTACGTGTGTAAATAACTAATATATGCTGCAAGTATGTGTAATTATAGTTACAAAAAAAAGTATTTGTAATTATGAAAGTATCGGGCACATGTATGAACCAAAAGTATCGGGCGTGTATTAATTTTGGATTGTATGTTCTCTTGTGATTAAAGAACGATTGAGTGAAAAATATAGTGTTATGTATTTGGGTAGAAAACACTACAAGAAAACTGTCCATTTGCGAAAGTAATTTGTGAAGGAAAATTCTCCGTGAGAAATTGTGACAAATGATATTTGCGAAGAAATTAAGAAAGAAAAATTTCCTTTGCAAATTCCTCCAAATTTGAGAGGAAAATTCGCAATCCTTAGAGCATCCGCAACGCAGTTACGTCGCAAGTCTTTAGCGATAAAACCTAGGATCATTTGATTAGAATAATATTATTAGAGATAAGTAATCTAAGGATAAATCCTTAAATAAGGATTTAACGGACTCAATCCTTAGCGACGTGGCAGAGGAAAAAAAAATCGACGAAAGATGACTAGAAGCGTCGCCGCGTCGGATTCTCTCCAGCCGGTGAGCAAGTTTCTTCTCCTCTTCCCCTTCCTCTTTGTTTTATTTCACTCGCGATTCCCCTCTTTTGATTTTGGATTTTGGATTGCAGCGAAAATTAGGGTTACGATTCCCCTCTTTTGTGAAATTAGTTCGTTTGTGTAATTTTTATTTGGCTTTTGGTGTAATTCATTCGTAGAAGAACGCCATGAGATGATTTGTTTGGAGTATGTTTGATTGCATGTCATTACTCTGTGTCAGTGATAATTTATAGCTATCAGAAGAAATTTTTTATTTGGTGGTTGTGATTTTATTTTGACTTCTCTTTTTGGGGTGGGTTGATTTCTCGTTTCCAGCGAAGAGGAAGTTGGTTCTCCTGATGTTTCATGTGTTACTCTTGTTGATCTGAATGATTTTTTTGATGGAGATGAGAAGATATATGGTTACCAAGGGTTGAAGGTAGTGTTCTTTCTTCAAGTTTCTGGTGTCTCACTGTTGTGGTTGTGCTTCTCTTCTGGCGTAATCTTGATGTTCTTGTTCATTTGTTTCAGATCAGTGTATGGATCAATAGCATTTCGTTGCATTCTTATGCTGATATTACATACCAGAGCACAACCAGTGTAAGTCTCAAGTTTAGTTTTGATCCATTGGACTGTCTATATTGGCTATAAGAATGAAATCATCTTCGAGCATCATTGCCTATTATCTTTTGTTTTTTTCAAGGGAGACAAAGGCATTACGGACCTCAAGTCTGCTTTACAGGTACTAATCAACTTCTATGTTTCATCTTATCTGATGCCTTTTTGCTTCTTTTTTTCTTATGATTGACTTCTTCATTCCACCCAGAACATATTTGGTGCAAGCCTTTTCCACAGAAAGAGATTTTATCAGGTGCACTACTACTGGATTCTCTCATACTTCCTAAGAACTCTATATTAATAACACCATTGAACATAGATTTTATACTAGAATCCTTAGCTATTCTGAAAAAAAGAAATAGTAATATTTTATGGCTAAGGACTCCAATGGTGGGTAATACCATTGGAGTTGCTCTTAGTAAATCCAAAAGATTTTTGCGAATGATTTGCGTGTTACTACTGGGGCCAGTCGCAACATCGTTACTAAAATTTTACGAAGGATTTGGAAGAGATTTGCATGGTCTATTTGGTACATTACAATTCTGCGAATAAAGTAACTGAAAAATGTTTTTTTTTTATCATAGCTTCGTGTGGGTGTTCTCCGCGCAGAGCAGTGACTAGGAAAGAAAATTTGAAACATTGGCTTAGAGCATCATTCTATGCAAATAACATGTTAGCATATCTTGATCAAAAAAAAAAAAAAAACATGTTAGCATATCTTTGCCCAAAAAAAAACATGTAAGCATATCTTTTTTAAACAGTTTTAAATGGTCTATTGGTAACTATTTGCTAAGTTTTTTTAACTTCAGTTAATATCCTGAAGATTTTTTCTAATATCAATCAAAATATGATGAACCACAATTATATCTATATTTAGAATCAGACATATATAACATATGTTTAATTATATAGTATTGTGTTTTTGATCTAACGGCTGAGGAAAATATTTAGGACTTTGTATCGAAAAATAATATAACTTCCGAAACTGTCAAAATTTGCCTCAAAAATGGGGGAAAATGTATATTCTCGTTACAATTAAAATAACCTCATATTACCAATAATATGAAACCGAGTTTGGAAGAACCAAACACCATTTTAGCAAAAAAAAAAAAAAAAAAACCAAACACCAGATCAAACTAAACCAAGCTAAGCCGATATCTAATCAGGTATTAGATGAGTGGGAATTGTTTTATGAACAAAAAGAGCAACAGATGAATGAAGACGAACCGGGCCATCAATTTTTCATCGGTTAGGAGTTAAACCGTTCGGTTTACTCCTTCAGAATAGTGTGTCAAGTAGTTTTGGAGATATGAGAACCGCCACAGATTTGAACTGCAAATCCAAAAAACTCTTATGAGGATGGAAAAAAAAAACAGAATCTTTGAGTGATACCAAAGGGAGGGTTAGTATGTGGTTTAAAGTTACATTCTCTTGCCTATACTTCATGCGTATAGCACTCAAAGGGCAGCCTTTGGTGTTAAGCTGCAGATCTTGCAAGGCATAAACAGATGCTTTCAGATCATACGCTTTGTACGTTGTGTAGTGCTCAAGTGTTAGATTCTGCACGAAGTAAAAAAAACAAACAAAAAAGAAGGTAAAAGATCCAAGATTTGATTTGTGTGTGGATACAGAGAGAGAAAGAGAAGCAACGTTACAGACCCATGGATGGTTTGATTGGTCTAATGTCCATTTGGCAAGAAAAACCGCTGAAGCAGCTATAACAGAAGGAAGAAACTTCAAGAAACGAGAGTCTATTAACGTCAGCTCCGTCAAGTAGCTGGCTAGAAACTCCAGTTCAAGGCGTTGGCTCAGGTTAGAAGAGGCTTGCGCTGCTCTGAGAAACCTCCTCAAGAAGGCTTTTGGAGTGGGAGTATATATTTGGAACCTGAAATGCGCGAGCACTTGGTTCTCCATCTCCAGGACCTGATCTCTTGTGTATGTGTTATCTGTCATGAGGCAGAACTCTTCAACGCGTGGCGCACAGATCTCCTCGTACTTCCTGTTAAAGTTAAAAAAGGAAGTTTAATTAGTTTGCATCTGAGACGAGATTGAGATTTTGGAGAGGGAACGGAACCCTACGAGGCAATTAGCATGCAAGTGATGCCGAGGAGTTGAAGAATCTGTCTTTGTATGTTGTTTCCATGGAGAAAGGAGTCTATGAGATAGACTGCAAGGTAAAGAGTGTCAGGTACAAGCGTGTACTCCTCAGAGACCTGTGATTGAGATGGGAAACTTTTTTTGTGAGAAGCTGTAAAAAAAGTTAGCATCAGGAGTGAATCACTAACAACCTCCACAAGCCAGTCAACAAGAATGCCACGCATGGACTGAGTGACATCCTTCTGTGTCCTCTCCATAAAGTCTGCGTTTAAGCTGCTAGGAGAGACGAGTTACACAGAGGACTCATCAAACTTTGAATGCTTTTTAGGCTTATTCAAAGTTAAGACTTAGGAAATTAATTACCTCTGAAACACGCAAATTGAAGTAGATTTCAGGGGCGTAGAGGCAGCACAGTAAAGGATCCTTTTCATCAGAATCAATGTTTATTACTACTTTTGGGATATCCAGTGAAGTTGAACTACCAATAACACCACTTCTCCCAACTGAAAACAAAAAGAGAGGTTTATTAAATCCATTATAGACCTAAAAGGCTAAAATTTGTGTTTTGTAAAATCTCACCTGTAGAAGCTGATCTTTCAAGAGGTCTTGGAGGCAATCTGAGACTCCACTTCTCAGTTGTGTCGTTTGTCATTGATACACCTGCAGGTTTTGCATTGGTACTGGACTGGAGATCTGTGACTTCTGAGGTAACAGACGATTCTTTCTTGACTTGCACCTGCTTGATGTTTTTCCCCTGAAATGACAAAACCCATGTTTCAGAAATGCAAATACATTAACAAAAATGCACTTTTAACAACCTCAAGTCTAGCTGATGCATTGAGGCTAATGCTTGAGATATCCCCTAGTACGGCTCGCTTCTTCTTCTTCTTCTTACTGGGTGACGCAGTGATGTTCTTATCCTCCGAGGCTGGTCTTTTTGTGTTTACTCTCTGTTGATTCTGTGTAGTAGAAGCACGTAAGGCAGAGGCGAAGGCACGAGTGAAAGGACGAGAGACAGCATTTTCCTTCCCCATTTGTTTGAGATCCCCACTAGAAAGACACAACCTTGGAAGTCTTGAGTGAGTCTTCTTATTAGGACTGCTTCATCTTCCTCTGATCTGTGAAACTTGAAGTCAAAGAAAACAACACAAAGCTTCAAACTCCAGTAAGATTCAATGGTTTAGTAGAATCAAAAAGTTATTTGATTTCCTTATCAAACAATGCAAACAGTAATGTTGAGATAATACCTAAATACTGTATATAAATAAATATCTCCCAAAATCTGGAAAAATAAATATTCGTGAAATTTAACTACTTGTTTCTTTTTTTTGTTGGGTCCGGTTTTACAACTATCATCTAACAAAACACAAGAAAGGAGACTTCTTTCTCGAGAAAACGAACAGATCGTGAGAAACCCATATGATTAAAACTCATGTTGTTGTCTTCACATTCTAATTTGCAAGAAACCCAAAAGACAAAAACTCGACGGATGCACAAGCATGAGCATAAAGTTCAAATCTTTATATAAAGAAAAAAATTTAAGTTAAAAAGATTTTGAGGATGGACCTGCGAAGCTTCTTCAAAGGAAGAGTCGAAGCTTGCGGGGCAGATCGAGATGGTGAAAATCCGCTCTTGGGGAAAGAGAGTATCTTTGGTTAGTGAACGAGACGGAGCTGAGCGCTCCCTCTTAGTGTGGTTTAAACGATAAAAGAAGACTAGAAAACATATTATTAAAATAATTAAGGCAAAAAAAATAAAAAAACTTTACGACATTAATGTTTTAAATCATTTGTTAGCGGACTTAAACATCGATTCAGGGTAAACTATTTTTTTTAATTATTTTGTACAGTTATGATTTTAATAATGACACATTAATCACCTTTACACGTACAGTGGCATATGTGACATTTATTCACCGTTCACTAATTAATGTGAAGCAACCAAGTTAGCATCCCTGACAGTTAACACAGTTCATTATTCACTAATTACTTCTTGGTTCAATGTTTTTTTTTTATTTGTCACTTTTGATGTTATCTCTTGATTAGGAAAATATTAACAAGAGTCCAAATGGGAACGCCCACAACCATGACTACCATGTTGCAAACAAGGCTTTCGCCACTGACCCCACTAATATGATAACATTTTGGGGCCTCCATTTTAGCAGAAGTTTGGTTTAATATAGTGATTTTAATAGCAGTTTTTTGCTTATTTTGTTTTCTTTTCTGAATTAGGCATTTCTAAAACTAAAACAAAGTTATAATCAATAGGTCATATATACATTTGGTTTGAGTTAGATTTAAAACAAAAAGTATAACAATTTATATTAGTAAAACTTTAGTTCTAAAATTTTACCTTGAGCCCTTGATAAACTTCCACGGCAGTGGAAGGCCCCAACGAGAAGAAAACTTCAGTGCGATTGGTGGATGGTAAAATGCTGCAGAGATCTTGTTCATGCAGGCCATCCTCGATATATCAAAAAAGTGTTGTTGGTGTAAGTGCAAAAACGACACAAACAATAGTACTGCAGAAGGTAAATCAGAGAGACAAAATACACAAGCACACACCAATAGCTTTATTAGAAATCGCCTTGTAAACCCTATTACAAGTTCTGCTTAATCAGCTTTACACGTCTAGTGTTACACCCTAACACACGCCACTGAACAATTCCTAAGCTACCCGCTTATGTCTCTCCACCGTCAAGTACTTCAGCCCCTGCTTCAGCACGACCCAGAACACTTCCAAGCGCTTCTCTCTCTCTATAAGATCAGCCTCTGTGTCTCTGTCTCTCTACAGACGACCACATAGCTATCTTATACTAGTCTCCACGTTCCCGAAACTCTAGTCTCCAAGAAACCACAATATGAACATCTTCCATATCAATAAGTGCAACTTTCCTTTCTTGGAATGCACTTATTCCTCTTTCTTTAAGTCATAAACTTGCTCCTCAAGTTTATTCCTCTTTGCCTTTTCTCCAAGATACTCCCTTGCTCTTCAAGTCCACACGACTCCAGCTCAGCATCTCGACTCCACATGGTCTTCACCACTCACTACGACGTCTGCTTCAGCAACTACGTCAGCGACTACTTCAGGGCGGACATCTTTACATCAACAATCTCCCCCTTTTAGCTTTGTGTGCCGATCAAGCACAACCTTCTTCTGGTTCAACAACCACGTTCCCCACCTGGAAACTTCCACGCCAATTGTGCTTTTCTCCCCCACGAGATGTGCACCACACCATGCTTTTCTCCCCCACGAGATACGCACTCCTTGGACCAGAACGTCACCATTCTCCCCCTGCTTGATTGCATACTAAGCTAAAACAGATGCTTAGATGTCAAGCCTTACAGACACACCTGTCTGCTACTGCATCACGATCTGACGCACTTGTCGAGCTACCTCTCGACCCACTTCTGTTGAGGACCAGGCTTCCTTCATGTGTCGTCTCCTTGACCATGAGCCTCTTCTCAACCACGGGGTGCCCTCTGCACTCGTTGCTATAGCCTTGGAGTGATTTCGCTATCACCCTCCTGAAGATCCTCTCGCAATACTTCCTGACGCACTTCGATCTCCTTCCCCTTTGTGCTACGGACAACTCCGTGTCCTAGCTCCAGACTTGATGCTTCTTGATCTTCCTTAAGATCACTCCTACCAGAGCTGCATCCCTCTTCTGATGTCTCTTTCTTGATCTCATCAAGTAAGCCACTCTTGGCTACAGATACCTCTTCAACCCTCTTGGGTTTAGTGAACGCCTTGTTCACCCTCTTGACCATGTTTCTGCTCTTCTCACGAGCAAAACACTCCACCTTCTTGTGTCCAACCTTTCCACAGAACCAACAGCACACCCGATGTTGCTTCTTCTTAGGCCTGACACAGTTGCTGATGCACCGATCAGCTTCCTTCCTCGTACCAGCTGCACACCCATGCTTCAGAACCCCCTGTCTGACCTTCATGTTGCTGCACTGACGTACCATTTTCGGCTTGTTACCCACAGCTCTGCGCTGTAGTACTTCCTGCCACACTCCTTGTCGTACGTCCCGACGCACTTCCTGATAAGTCTCTTTGGCTCCACCTTTTGATGTGCTTCCACGCACAAAATGTGACAGCCCCTTCTGTACTTCCTTAGTACCTTCAGCTTTCCTAAGCTTGCTAACCTCCTGCTCCAGAGACTCATTCTTCTCTTTTACAGTCGCAAGTTCCTCACGAAGTTCCTCAAGCAGCTCATTCTACTTCTGAAACACATTCTTGAGCTTCAACCACTTTTCATACAGCACATGATACTCATCCCCGTCTGTACAAACATCTGAAGCCGAGGATTCACCAGATCCCTCCTTGCGTGCACCAAACGCAACCATATTCTTCAACACCTTTTCATCTTCTTCAGACTCTGACTCATCAGACGACTACGATGAACCTCCTTTTCCCTTCTTTGAGTTTGGACATTCACGCCGTGTGTGTCCAACACCTCTGCATTCAGAACACTTAAGTTCTCTTCGTCGTGCTACAGGACAGTTAGCCCTTATATGACCAACTCCATTACACTCGTAGCACTTGAAACCTTCTCTCCTTCTGCGATTGCCTTGACCACCTCCATGCTTCACATGCGGAGGCCTCATCCTAACGCAGCGCATGAACTCTCTGATGTTCCTGACTACCCATCCCACGGCATCATCAATCTTCTGAAGTTTATCAACTTCTTTATTAGCCACAAGGGCTATACTCCCTGGCGTACCTCCTGATGTAGACACCAAGCCACTGCCTGTCTCCATCTCTTCCGACTTCAGCATACCCACTACCTTGTCAAACTTGAGCTCATCCGTGTTTGCAGTCATATTTAAGACCGCCTTGTGAGCTCCAAACTTCCCTGGAAGACAGCGTAGCAACTTCTTCACCAGCTTCTTCTCTTTTTACTTCTTTCCAAGTACACATGCTTCATGCGCCATAGCACTGAGTTTGGCACTGAAGCTCGCCACCGTATCCGCATCTGACCACTTCAGATTCTCAAACTGCGACCCAAGATGATCCAGACGTGTTCTCTTGACACTGTCATCTCCTTCAAACGAATTCAGCAGGATCTCCCACGCCTCTTTAGCTGAAGTACTCCCCTGAATCAGCTGGAACTGCTCTACTTCAACAGCTCCGAAAATCGTCGAAAGCGCCTTTGCATTAAACTTTGCTGCAGTGCGTTCTGCCTCTGACCAATCCTCCTTTGGCTTAGGCTTCTTCCCATCTGCTGTGACTATGGTGGTATCCTCCCAACCAGTCTCCACAGCTGTCCACGCATCTTCATTGATTCCTCTAATCAACTGCTTCATGCGAGCCTTCCAATGACCATACTGGTCCGCTTTCAACACAATTGCCTTCTGCACAGAAATAACCGTGTCCATCTTCACCTCTAGGATCACACCAGTAATTTAGGTGACCCGCTCTGATACCACTTGTAAGTGCAAAGACGACACAAACAATAGTACTACAGAAGGTAAATCAGAGAGACAAAATACACAAGAACACACCCATAGCTTTATTAGAAATCGCCTTGTAAACTCTATTACAAGTTCTGCTTAATCAGCTTTACACGTCTAGTGTTACACCCTAACACACGCCACTGAAAAATTCCTAAGCTACCCGCTTATGTCTCTCCACCGTCAAGTACTTCAGCCCCTGCTTCAGCACGACCCAGAACACTTCCAAGCGCTTCTCTCTCTCTATAAGATCAGCCTCTGTGTCTCTGTCTCTCTACAGACGACCACATAGCTATCTTATACTAGTCTCCACGTTCCCGAAACCCTAGTCTCCAAGGAACCACAATATGGACATCTTCCATATCAATAAGTGCAACTTTCCTTTTCTTAGAATGCACTTATTCCTCTTTCTTTAAGTCATAAACTTGCTCCTCAAGTTTATTCCTCTTTGCTTTTTCTCCAAGATACTCCCTTGCTCTTCAAGTCCACACGACTCCAGCTCAGCATCTCGACTCCACATGGTCTTCACCACTCACTACGACGTCTGCTTCAGCAACTACGTCAGCGACTACTTCAGGGCGGACATCTTTACATCAACAGTTGGTGTTGTGTACTTAATCTTAAGTAAGAAAACAGTAACAATTTTAGCAAAAAAAAAAAAACAGTAACAACCAAAATGATAGAAGCAGGCCCGTCTCAAGTATTATATAGACTCTAAGCTAAAAAAACATTTCCTCGTACAAAAAAAAACTTTAAAAATATTGAACACTAATCTGGGCTAAGAAAAAAATAAAAATTGTAATGGATCCTGTGAAAATGCTCCCCAGCACATGCATAGAGTCGGGTCTGGATAGAAGGCGGTGTCTTCCTTGTTAATTTATAGAAGATATTGGTGTTTTTAATTCATATAAAAATGATAGAAGATATTAACCCTCTTCGTTTCATCTTCAGCGGCAGCGTCACAAAATTAAGCTTTTAATGATGACAATACGCACCACCGATGAAGCACAGTCAGCTAATTTTCAGTTGATGCGGCAACTAACATCGAAAAATGGAAGCGGACTTGTGAGGCATTGTAGGCTGACTGACTTGGCATATCAGGGGCCGATGCATACATGGTGCAATAAAAGGGAAGAAGGGTTGATTTATAAGAAGCTTGATAGGATTCTTGTCAATGAAGAATGGCTAATGACTAGCGCATTATATTTTAGAAGTCGTCTAGCGCATTATATTTTAGACGACTAACATTTAAATCGTTCCAAAAGTTTTACAGATCTGAAAAACCTGCATATCCAGTTTTGAAAAACCTGCACATCCAAAAACGTTCAAATGACTTTATACAGATAAAATAAGTAGAAGATTAGATATATATATATATATACTTTTATAGAACACACAACTTACATATCCAAGTGGAAGATGAGAACCATCTGATTAAAAAGACCTGCAAAAAAAAGATAGATTAGTGAGAAAAACATGAGACAAAACTGAAAAATTCATATAAAGTTTGGTGTTTTCAAGTCTAAGAGATTAGAATGGGTCTGGAGAGTTTTAGTTTGGAAAAAAAAGGTAAGAACTTTATACAACAAAAAGTTACCAGACGAAGAAAAATCAGAAATAATAACTTACCAAAATGCTCAGATCCGTTATGAAAGGGAGATACATGGGAGAAGACTCCGTCAGGCGACTTCCAGGAAGTCCAGACGACTTCCAAGTCGTCTAGTGCATTATATTTCAAGCGACTAACAAGTAAGTCATCCCAGAAGTCTTCCAGATCTGAAAAACCTGCATATCTAAATCCAGATATGAAAAATTTTCATATCCAAAAACGTTCAAATGACTTAAAAACAGAAAAAATGAGTGGAATATTAGATAAATATATATTTATAGAACACACAAAATATATATCTAAAATTAATAGATCTACCTTTAAATGAGTGGAAGATGAAAACCATATGATGAAAAATCTGCAAAAACAAGATAAATTAGTGAGGAACACATGAGACAAAAACAATAAATTGATATAAAAATTGGTGTTTATAAGTTCAACAAGATTAGAGAGAGCTTGGAGAGTTTTAGAATGATGAACATTACAGTTTTGTTGCAGCCATTTGAGAGGAGGAGAGAGAGTGTATAATTTTTTTTATATAGGAAGACAAAAAAATCCAATTAGATTAAATATTTTCGATTCAGAAGACTTTCAAGTAAATTTTCTGAATAGAAGACTTCCTAGACCACTTACATGTCGTCCAGAAGACTTACAAGTCGTCCAGAATACTTTTGCATTTGAAATCAAACTGTGAATCATATTTGGCTGAGAAATTGAAATCTCAAGATTATTCAGTTTTATAATAAAGCTCCAAAACAAATTTTTACTCGATAAATATGTCAAATCCATACAAAATCTACAAGAAAATTAAGGTATTATCAACAACAATAGGGGAAAAACAGGCGTAAATTAGGGTTATATGAAAAACGAAAAAGATAGAAGTATACATATAATCTCTCAGTGAATGAAAAACAGTAAAAAATAGAAGATTTCTATTTTCAAGTAGCGAACCCTAGCCAGTGCCGGTCCGAACTTTTCAGGCGCTTAAAGCAGATAAAAAAATTGACGCTCTTAAATATAACTAAATTTTACTATATTTCAAACATATAGTTAAAATAGTACCAAATGTTACTACAATTTAAGTTATTTTAAAGAAATAAAATACAAATACGTCAAAACATTATTTTCAAATCATTATTTTCGGATCCATTTGGTTGATTTCTATTTTTACTTTTAATAATATTTTCTACAAATCCAAAAAAAATATATATGTATTTTATGGATAAAGCAAAACATGTTATAAAATCCCATCTAATATTAACTTCACAAAAAGATTCTGTTCATAAAATATTAAAATCCTATAACAATTTCAAATGTTTTGAATTTAAAATTTTTAGAAGAAAAAAATTATTAAAAATTACAAAACAAAAAAAAGGAAAAAGTAGATGTATATGGGAAATGTAGTTATTCTGATGAGATGAATCACAATGAAATAGTGGAATACGAGCAACTAATAATTAACGTTAATAATACATTCACGCATCTATTTTGGAAAATATAAACCTAGAACAAAGAGAAGATGGCCAAAAATAGTTAGGTTTTATTCAGTCTAAATGCTTAATAAAAGAAAGTAGGGTTGCTGGAACAAGTAACAAAATCCTTGGTATCTTTGAATCTATTAATTGTTAGTTGTTATTATTTTAGAAAAAGAAGAAATGTGATGATTATCAAAACAAAAAGAATGAGATAGGGTGGGTTCGATCCTGTGAAGTGGAGGAGAAGGAGAAGACTATAACCACTAGACTTAAGAGAACTTTTTCTTACAATTGGCGCCCCTAAAATATGTATAACTTGTGGCGCCTAAAGTACTTGCTTCATGGGCTTTAGCCAAGGGCCGGCCCTGACCCTGGCGAATAAAAGAAAGTTGTATTCACTACCACTAATCCAACTCACTTTTAATTATTTTAAATGTTTTCGATAAATATATATTCGTTATCTGTTTATTTTATTTCATTTTATGTACATTAAGTTTGGTGTTATGAACACAACTTTTTTTTGTCGTCAAATACTAATACAATTACTTGGATAAAAACTACTTCCGAAATAATCTACACTATTAAAATATCAAGATTTATGTTTTTTCCATCTAATTAAAATTTTAATTTTTCCCAAAATACCCAAAATTTAAAAAGAAAACTTAATTCTCATTAATGAATTTTTTTTATCGTGTGGCTGATGGGCTTAAAAGAGAAATTAGGGGTGAACCAGTGTTTTTAAAACCGGACCGGCGAGTGAACCGGAAATATTTTGGGTCACGGGTCAATGTGGTTCGACCTGGTTCGATTGGGTTCGATCGGATTTGATGTACTAAACTGAATTTAATAATATTTTTGTATATAATATACATATCTTAACAAATAAATTTAGAAAATAGCAAATTGAAATGTAATAAAAATAATAAAACAATCTAATAGTTCAAATATAAATCAATAGAAAAAACATTTAAAGTTTATTTTCCAGGTTTTTATCACTATAAATCTTTATCATCTTTAAAAAAAAATTATATACATATTGTGACGGTTGTTGATTTTCTATGTTTGAATTTGATGGAAGTAGAATTTCTTGATCATTCTCTTCCATTGCTTAGTACACTGCAAAAGTTTTGCAGAGAACATTAAAGATACAAACGTAAGTTTTCAATTATTAATTTCACCCAGAAAGACAATACCTTGAGAAATATAAAATACCTTGTGAAACGTCACAAACTTTAAAAAAAAAATGCCAAAGACAAAAATACCTTGAGTTGTAGTTTGTCACAAACCCTATTTTTTATTTTGAAAAAAACTAATTATTTTATTAACAAAAATTTTATTTTCTATACGAACCATGGTTTAACCGGTTCGTTGGGTCACTGGTTCCTGGGTTTTTAACGGTTCAATATGGGTTTTTAACCGGTTCAACTTTGATTGGGTTTTGACATTAACCCAGCCCGGCTTGGTGTCCGGTTCGCGGTTGAACCCGGTCCGACCGCCGGTTCGGTCCGGGTTTAAAAACACTGGGGTGAACCTATAGGTTCACCTAACCAATAGATATTTTCCATGTTTTATTTTTTTAATAAAATAAAAAGATGAAAATCAAATATATAATTATTCATAAAGAAATAAAACGAAAATAATAATAGAAAAAAACAAAAAAGAATTGTCAAAAAAGTTTAAAGCTAAAAGTTTTAAATCATAACCCCTAAATCTAAACCCAAATTCTAAACCCTAAACCCTAAGTTCAAACCTAAACCCTAAACCCAAACATAAACCCAAAACCCAAATCTTAAACCCTAAATCCAAAATCCAAAATCCAAAAATCCAAAAATCCAAACCTTATACCATAAAGTGTTGGGTTAATGTTGATATTGTTTCTTTAAGATATAAGGTTTGAATTTAAAGTTTAGGTTTGGGTTTAGAGTATAAGATTTGGATTTAGGGTTTGGGTTTAGGTTATAGGATTTGGGTTTAGGGTTCATGTTTAAGTTTTGGTTTAGGGTTTAGGTTTGGATTTGGGGTTTGGGGTTGGATTTAGGGTTTAGGTTTTATGTTTTAATATTTTGAGCTTTAAACATTTTCGACATTCTTTTTTTGTTTTTTCATTATTATTTTCGTTTTATTTATTTTAAAAATAATTATATTTTTTTATTTTTATCTTTTTCTTTTATTTAAAAAACAAAATACACATGGCAAATAACTATTGGATAGGTGAACCTAAGAATTTTTCGGCTTAAAACTATACATATTCATTAATTTAATTCATTGCATCTATAAATCATTAACAAAGCTCATTCCAATAATCATAAATTTATTTTATTTATATGTCTAAACACATTATGCTTTTAAACAAAATAAATTAATTATCGACACTAAAATTATAATAGTATTGATCATTAGAAAATTTATAAATGAAAATGTTTATCATAAATACAATACATTTACTTTATATGAAAAATAAAATAGTTCATTCAGTTCTATTTAATATTATAAAATATACGGGAAGCTTAATCAAATTTTATAAAATATTATTTTTTTTTTGGGTTTTTTCCGGGTCAAGATATGTCAGTTCACGAGTTAGTGGTAGATGTTGGGTTTTATCATATTTTTAGTTAATAGGTTTTTATTAAATCCAAACTTTGTGTAAATGTATCAGTTGCTAGGACTTCAAATACAATGCTACATGAATAACATAAGCCATGTCCGATTATATACAACAGCGGGTTTACCGGTTCGACTGTAGGTCCAAATAGGATATAAAAGCAATGTTTATATCTTAATTCATCTATAAACCATATATGTACTCCACTAAAAAGAGTTATATAATTTGTTAAATATAGAATTCTTCTTTGCACCATTTAAATGTAGTTGCACTATCAACCCTCAACTTTCGGTTTCGGCTCAGGATTTTAGGTTTTGGTATTAGAATTTTAGGAACCATTCATGTATTTAGAAGGTTTGATTTGGTTTGGTTTAAGTTGGGTTATTTTGGTTTTTGATTCGGTTCAGTAGCAAAGTTGGAAATCGGCTAATTTCAAAAAAAAAAATTGGATCCACTTCAGTTCCGGTGTGATTCTGGTTTTTCGAATAATTTGGATTTATAGATAAAAACATTATATAATATGGGTTTTTCAGTTTATATTGGTCAATTCGGGTATTTCGAATAAAAACGCGGGATAATTTATAATATTTTTAATTTTAAAAAATCATAGAATTCAGTTTTTCAGGTAATTTGGATAATATTTTTAGGATAATTGGTTATTTAGAAATTAAATATAATCAATATTTGTAAGTATATAGCTTATATTTTAGAAT
Source organism: Raphanus sativus (assembly GCF_000801105.2). Taxonomy (NCBI): domain Eukaryota; kingdom Viridiplantae; phylum Streptophyta; class Magnoliopsida; order Brassicales; family Brassicaceae; genus Raphanus; species Raphanus sativus. The sequence continues at coordinate 38,069,232 of NC_079516.1, read as the reverse complement.
TTTAAGTATCTATTTGGTTCTCAGTTCGGTTTCAATTTTCCGGTTCCAAAATATCTGATCAACTCGGTTATTTATGGAATTTAATTCAATTTTGGTACGATTTGATTCACAGTTCGGGATAAATGTGTCTAAATATATACAAAAATCTAGTAGTTTTTTAAGTTGGGGGGAATGTGGATTTCACAAAATATAGGGATCAATTAAAATTTGTATTGGTCGATGCTGTAAATTTGGGCAGAACACTACAAACAATTAAAATCAAGTGGGGTTACCTGACTCCTCCCTTAAACATGCCTCCGCCCCTGAAAAGTGACATATCTAATCTATTAAAATAGGGATACAAATAAAAAATTACCCTAATTTTTTTTCCAATAATTACAATCTTATACCACTGATCAAAAACACATCAGTTTTACATTTTTTCTACACCATTATTTCCCTATTATACCATGAGCTATCGTTCGTTACACCATATAATAGCAGAATATTGTTTTTGGGCTTATTACACCTTTGGCCCAATTCACAATCACAATTTTTTTATCAACTTTCACAATCACTATTTATATTGTCAAAAACTGAACAATGGAACCTATGACCTCTTGTTTTATAAATTAGCTAACCAATTACAGTACATTGATCATAAGTTTTATTAAATGCAATAAAGAGTTGGTCCAGTGGTTTGACTAAAGGTTTATTAATGCTTCTACACCAGGAGATACGAGTTTTGATTCCCAGAGAAGACAGAATTATGCGAATTAATGGAGAAAAAACTTACAAGAGATCTGCAGTATGGCGCAATGAGTATATTTTAGCGTGGATCCCATAGAGTATCTCAGGTAATGCAATCAGACGTGAATCTTCATAAGACATGTAGAATTGTCGGCTGTAAAATCGTTTATATTTCTCATAGTTTGTAACATCATAATTATTCAGTGCTAAAAAAATATTATTAAAGATTAGATTAGATTTTATATGAGTACAAAATCGAAACTAATTATGTTTTTTTCCTTTTAAAAGTAAATACCATTCCAAAAACGATTCCAAGATCCACGCAATGACAATTAAGTGCAGAAAATCTAAACTAAATATTCGTTTTTCCGAAAATTAAACAACATCCAAACTTTCTATCCTATTTCTACACAATCACCATATCAAGAAATGATACCCCTCTGTTTAAAAAACTTGCACAACAAGTATTCTTTAGAGTTTAATATGTATATTCTGTTTTTACTATGATATAATAAAAAGGGAATGTATATTTAAACCATTTCTGATGTTTAATATGATATAATATGTTTCTGATGAATATGATTTTAAACCATTTCTGAGGTGTTTTGTTTTGGTTTTCTTTGATGATATCTTGATATTTAGCAAGATTATATCGGATCACTTGGAGCACTTACGATGGTCTTGTAAGTCTTTTTTTTTAACGCTGTTTGAATTATTTCATAAAAAAACCCCAAAAGGGGAGAGGTTTACAACTAAAAGGAAAGATTGCATTGTCTCGACTCATGAAACAGAAGAGAAAAAATAAAAAACAGAGAAGAAAAATAGTGTCAGTAGACACCATTAGGAGGAAGGGTTGGACCGAGTACAGTGAAGGAGAGATCCTTCTTCCAGCTTAAACTTCATCAGCTAGACGGCTCTGTAACCACGATGGACCTCCTGTGGCAATAAACGACTGGTACCTCCTATCAGCAGTAACACTTTTTGCTAGATCATCAGCAATGGTGTTCCTTTCCAGTCTTACGTGATCAACACTCCAATCACGCAATCGAGACAGTTGCCTATTAATACCTTCCAATAGACCGTGTAGCTCCTTATAGTCTGCAGGTTGCATTACAGACTCTCTTGCCAGTGCGTTTGAAGACTCGAAAATGACCTTTTGACGCCGAATAGCAATCATATCTGAGATTGCCCAGTGAAGGCCGACAAGCTCCGCTTCCCTTTCCGAATTTAAGTTGGAAAAGGCTCTTCGGCTATGAAGGATAGGTTTCCCTTGGTCGTCTCTTAATATCCAGGCTGCACCACTATTAGAGTTGGGACCAACCCAGGATGTACCAATATTGCATTTAGCAAAACCCACTGGTGGTCTTAACCATTTGACGCTACTATCCTGAGGTAAACGAGAACTCCTGTGTTGCTCAGTATCGGGCTGGTTAGTCTCGAACCATAAACTTGCATCCTCCATAGCTTTTGAAAGAACTGAGACCGAAGAGAACTGGGTTTTCTCAAACAGAAGAGCGTTTCTAGCTTTCCAGAGGTGCCAAAGGATCCAAGGAAAGGCTGCTGAGCTCCTGTTCTCCGGTTCTTTCTTAGTCTGAGACAGTAAGTGATAGATATTGAGGAATACCGACTGATGAGAGAAACCAGCACTTGGCAATTTGATGTTTGATCTCGACCAAATATCTCTAGCCATAGGACACGTGAAAAGCAAATGGCAAATCGTCTCAGTACTTCCATTACAGGTTCTGCATCTATTTTCCACCTGCACTCCTCTGCTTCTCAATCTTTCCATTACCGCCAGAGCTCCGGCTAAGGCTTTCCACAAGAAATGTTTGATTTTTGGAGGAGCCTTGAGTTTCCATAGATCACGCCACAAACTTTTCTCCAACGGAGAGAGAGTAGGAGATACCGTACCATCTTCTTCAGGGAGTGATACAAGGAACTTGTAACCACTCCTTGACGAATAGCAACCATCTTTAGTAAAGCCCCATTTGTACCCATCTTCACGAGAGATGGAGGGCTTGAGCCTAAATATGATCTCTGCATCATGGTCTGTGAAAGCCTGGCTGACTAGAGTTCTATCCCAAACAGAGGAGTTAGGAATGAGTAGGTCCGAAATCTTCAAAGTAAGATCAACAATACTATCAGGTCTGTAATTGGGGGTCCTTGGTATCGGGTCAATAATCCAGTTCACAGCCCATACATTTGACTTCTCACCATTGCCGATATCTCGAACCAGGCCTTGTTTCAGGAGGTCTCTACCATGCAGGATGCTTCTCCAAGCATAGGAGGGACGAGAGCCAAGCCCACCGTCCAAGAACTCACAGTTTCCATAATATCGACTCTTTAAAACCCTTGCAACCAACGAGTCGGGATTATTCATGATTCTCCAAGCTTGCTTACCCAGAAGTGATTGGTTAAACTTGGTTATATCATGAAAACCTAAACCCCCTTCCCTCTTCTTCTTGCACATTTTCTTCCATGCAACCCATGAGATTTTCCTCTTCCCATTACCTCCTCCCCACCAGAACTCAGACATTGCGCTTGTGATCTTTGCGCAAACATCTTTGGGAAGTTTGAAGATTGACATTGCATACACAGGAAGGGCCATAGCTATTGATTTAAGCAGAATCTCCTTGCCTCCTTGTGATAGAGACTTCGCAAACCAACCATGGAGTCTAGACTGAAGCTTCTCGCGTATGAAACTAAGGAGTTCACGTTTTGAGCCTTTGAAACATTCAGGAAGCCCCAGGTAAGTGCCTTCTCCTCCTTCACGTGTGATCCCCAGAGTTCTCTATACATCGTCTTTAGCACAATCCTGAATTTGAGCGCCAAAGATGATGGATGATTATTGAAAATTAATCATTTGACCAGATGCTTCACCATAGGCTTTCAAGCATTCCATGAGCTCTGTGCTCTCTTCGGTATTTGCCTTACACATCAGAAGGCTATCATCGGCAAACAAGAGATGATGAACTCTAGGACCGTCAGCCGATAAGCCTATACCAGACAAACGCCCCTGTTCTTCTGAGTTGTTCAGCTTGCTTACCAGGGCCTCGGCACAAAGAATAAACAGAAACGGAGACAGTGGATCACCTTGCATGATGCCTCTTTCCGGTTTTATAAAGCCATGAGATCTGCCATTAAGTAACACTGTATAAGAGACAGTAGAGATACAGGACATGATCCATCGAATCCAAGTATGCGCAAACCCCATTCGCTCCATTAGCTCTTCCACAAAGCACCACTCAACTCTGTCGTATGCTTTCGACATGTCTGTTTTCACAGCCATATAATCTCTAGCCACAGGTGAGTTAGTTCTTAGGCCGTGGACAAGCTCGTGAGCAATGATTATGTTATCAGAGATGAGACGTCCTTGCACAAATGCTCCTTGCGTATCGGATATTATCTCTGGGAGAATGCCTTTCAGTCTGTCACAAAGGATCTTAGAAATGATTTTATATTGGACAGCACAGAGACTGATAGGCCTCATATCACTCATCAAACTAGGAGAAGGCACTTTAGGAAGAAGGCTTAGTTGGGTATGGTTCCAGCCGGGAGGAAGAATGGAGGAACTAAAGAAGCTCAGTATCTCTGAAGTGACCTGTTGCCCAACAATATGCCAGTATTTTTGATAGAAAGTACCAGTCAGACCGTCCTCTCCGGGTGCACTATTTCCACGCACAGCAAAGGCAGCTTTACGTATCTCCTCTGCAGTTACATCTTGACACAACGCTTCATTCATGGCTGGAGTGACTCGTTCTGCAAACCCAGTGAAAAGACTCTGCAGATCATGCGGGTTCGAACTCATGAAGAGGTCCCGATAGAACTCCACAGCTATATGTCCTTTGGCCCCTTCAGAATAGTGTTCAACGCCATGATCGTCTTTTAGCATCAAAACACGATTCTTTGCTTTCCTCCCTTTCACACAATTATGGAAGTAAGAAGTGTTTCTATCCCCTTCTCTAAGCCATTGTTCTCTACACTTCTGCCGCCAAAAGACTTCTTCTTCCTTATAGGCAATCCCAAGCTCCAATTTCACCTTCCGCAGATAGTTGAGATCAGGTTTGAACTTACTTATCTCCTTCTCTAACTCCACTTGCAAGCGTTGGATGTTAAGCTTCGCATTGCTATAGGATGATTTCTTCCACTTAGCAAGTTCTTTCCTGCAGTTTTCAAGGCGCTCCATGATAGTAACTCGTCTTCCTGACAATTCCTTGCACCAACCTTTCTTAACTGCATCTTCCACACCTTCCTTTCCAACCATTCTCTTATCAAATATAAACCTCCCACGACCCTGTCCATCTCCTTCTAACGCAAAACCAATCATCAGAGGACGATGATCGGAACCGTACATAGCCATATATTCAACATGTGATCGTGGGAAGAGTCGGTACCATTCATCGTTACCAAAGCAACGATCAAGTCTGCACTGCACCCAAACCTTGTCTCTAGCGCCAGCCCATGAGAGAGGATTCCCTGAGCTTCTCATATCACTGATTTTGCAGTTCTCAACCATGTTCCTAAAGTCCCAGAAAGTTGAGTCACTGCACACAGAACCTCCCACCTTCTCATCATTACAAAGTAACTCGTTAAAGTCACCACACAGCATCCATGGCTCATCTCTAGCCATACCGATATCACTCAAACGCTCCCAAACAGCTTGTCTCCTTTCTTTCACAGGATCACCATAGACACACGTCAAGTAGAAAACCAAAGAACCCATCGTAACCTGAAGATCCACGATCCTCTTATCTTGTTGTAACACGTCCACTTTGTAACACTGCTTCCACATCACTGCTAAGCCACCACTTAAACCAATTGGCTCCACAGTGATCAAACCATCATAACCTAGTTCACATTGTAAGTCACCCATATACTTGTTTTTTTGTTTAGTCTCCGACAGAAAAATAAAATCGGGAAAAGAGGTTCTGCGAATTTCCCGTAACCTCTGAACTGTCTCAGTGCTTCCTGCACCTTGACAGTTCCAACTCAAAACGCTCATTGGGATGGCAGCGGCTTCAAACCGGAAGCTACAGAACATGGGGTTGGTTTTGGAGATTTAGACGAATGCTCTCCTACATTCAAAACTGCCTTCCTCTTAGTGATAATATCACCGCTTTGCCTTTCTTCCTCAGCCACTGCTAAAGCTTCCTCACACTCTTTAGCTTTCTGAGCTCTGACTGCTAGACGTTTCCAACGCTGAGGACGCTTCCTGTTGCTCTTCACAGCACTCTTAGTCCCGGAAGATTGAGCCTCAAAAGAGGTGCCAATACTAAAACCCGTAGGACTAAAGAGTGATGAAGAGGAGGCGCCTTCTAGTTCAGAAGGTGAACTCATTGTTTTGCCGTGATCACCACGCTGACACTCTCCAATGGAACTAGGAGCTTCCGTCATTATGGATTGTCTTTTAGCACGCCTCTGGGGTTCCTCGAAGGTAAAGACGTGACCCTTTCCTTTAGATAAGTCGTGAGTAATCTTAGGGGGAATCACATCAGGACCTTGATCGATCGACAACTGCACACGAGCAATCCTTGCAAGGCTTTCTGTTTCATCACTATGAGAAACGTACAACAATGCAGCTTTCCGTTCCTCACTAGGCAGCTCCGGGAATAGAGGTTCGAAACCAGGAGGGACCGAGGGTCCTGGAGCATGAGCTTTCACGCCAGACGACGACTGCGATTTCTCAGAGCTTTGAGGGATGCTCTGTTTTCTGTTACGGTTGTGGAGCAAAGGACAATCTGGCCGTTCATGCGTTAACCGATAACAGTGGTGGCAACGCTTCCTCAGTTTTTCATACTCGAACTCAATAACAACTGATCCACCACGGGGGAGATTCAAGACTTTGGAAGGCAGCGCTGGTCTTTGAATGTCAAGCCTGATGTGAGCACGTATGAAGGCTTCCTTTTGAGACATCTTAGGGTCGTATGCAATCTCAATCACATGTCCAATTTTGCTGGCGAGAAAGTCCATCGTATCAGTATTGTAGTGATTCACTGGGATATGATAGATACGAACCCACACGTCCACAGAAGCCAGGAAATTGGCTGGAGGGGAAGGAACCCAACAATCTAGCAGCATTGTCCAGTTCTTGTAAGACCATGGGCGATCATTAAGTACTGTGATCATATCTTCTTCTCGTTGGAATATGAACTGAAACTTCTCAGCAGAGAGTGCGATACCACGAACTCTGCCATAAACTCTCCAGACACGCGGCATATCTTCGATCATCTCAGACATAGGTTGGCGAGGTGGGTTAAGGAGCCTTCCTAGTAGGCTCAAGGAGTTACCATCGAAGACGTTGAAGCACTGATCATCTTGTAGATCAATGGGATCATCATCACGCAGTGACATAGCTTGAATAGCTGAATGGAGATTATCAGCCATATGTGATCTCGTTGAGGCCACGCAGAGGAGGAGACGACGCAAACACAGAGGCTGAGTCGGTAAGAGATCAATGTTTAGACCTTGCGCAATCCCATTGATTGAGCAATATTCAGAGATCTGTTTAAGGGAATTCATATTTCTTGGAGACAAAAGCGGGAAGAGAATAAGAAAGTTGCCACAAAACCCCAGCTAACAAAGCTAGGAAAGGAAACTGAGATCACTAACGCTCTAAAAAATAGAGATTTCGGTTATTGAAAAGGAAATTGCACTTAATTAAAACCGGGAGAAATAAATGAGCCCAAAAAATCAGCGAGACCAGGCCCAACGGCAGTAACCAAAAAAGGAAACCCAAACTACCGGAAAAGATTTCCGTCTGAGAGCCCAAAAAAGAGAGAAAATGTAGAATAATTTTTTTAGTCTTGTAAGTCTTGAGAGCTCTTAAGTTGTTTGCAAATAAAAAAAAATACAGTGAAACTTTTATAAATTAATAATGTTGGGATTACACCAAAATTATAATTTTTGATTAATTTATAAAGATTATTAATTTATCAATATACTAATTGAACCAAAAATTTGATTTGAAAGAATAAAATTATATTAATTTATAGAGATTTTTAGTGTATATTAATTTATCAAGTATTAATTTAAAGAGGTTATACTGTATACTTTAGAGTGAATCAAGTGGATTATCCGGGTCATATCATTTCCGAGAGAGGAGTAGCAAAAAATAGTTCAAAAACTGAAGCTATGTTGCAATGGCCTACACCAAATACAGTCAAGCAACTTCGTTTTTGGATCTTATGGGTAATTACAGACACTTCATCAGAAATTATGGGGTGTTGGCTCATCCTTTAACTAACTTGTTGAAGCTGGATCAATTCGTTTGGACCAGTGATACTTAGTTAGCATTTGAAAAGTTGAAGCAGGCTATGGTATCAGCTCCAGTGTTGGATTTACCAAACTTTGAGAAGAAAATTGTTCTGGAATCTGATGCATCTGGTGTGGGAGTGGGAACTCTACTGATTCAAGATTGACATCAATTGCATTCTTCAGTCATGCGTTAACGGACAAAGAGCAACTAAGACCATTATAGGAGCGAGAAAACCAAGCTTAAACCTAAACCTGTTTACTAACTAACGTCTTAACCTAATAACAAAACCTATCTCCGTTTAATTCAGCCGCCTTCAACCACCACGTGAGACCACCTCCTTGGGAATTCTGAAACCTCCCCCTTTTTCTTTTGAGACCTACTTGCTCCTTGCTTGAACCTTTGCGACGACTATGGCACCTTTTGGCTTGTATCAAGCTTCTTCTGCTTCCTTCACCACCAGAATGAATCCTGAGAACAAAAGAAGCCGCACCAGAATTGAGTGGTGTGGCCACCGTTCTCAACCACCTATACGGCGTCGTCTTCTTCTTCCGATTCTCACCCTCGGAGTCTCTGATTCGTCATGGGCCCACTTCCAGCGACTCTGCTCACGACCACCTTTAACAAAAGCAAAAAAATAGAATCAACAGAAAAAGAGAGAGCGATACAGAGAGAAAGAGGGAGAGGGAGAGGGAGAGGGAGAGGGAGAGGGAGAGGGAGAGGGAGAGGGAGAGGGAGAGAGAGTACCGGTGAGTGTAGACAGATCTAACGCATCTTGTGTGTGTGAGATGAATCGTGTGTGTGAGAGAGATGTGACATTGGACAGAAAGTGAGAGAGATGATAATATGAGACTGTGAAGAACTCACGAGAGAAGAAGGAGGCGTAAAGGAGAAGAGATAAGTGGAGATAAAAGAATAATTTTAGACTTTTTTTTTAGAGATAAGTTGTTGAATAATTTTAGACTATTAGATCAAAAATAATCAATGGTCAAAAATTGTTATCTTTGTATTAAAAAATATGACCAATGAAAAAGAAGTTAAAGGATAACTACAAGATGGATTTGTAGCCCTTAGATTAAAAACAATCAATGGTTAATGATTTATTTTTGATGGTTAAACTTATATTTTATATTAAACTGTATTTTTGATAAAGTTTAAAATTTTAAAACTTAGATTTTATGTTGATTTTTGGATGTGTGGTTTAAATATGAAGTTTAGAGTTTAGGGTATATAATTGAGTGAGTTTAGGGTTTGGTATATAGTGTTTAGGATTTAGATTTAAGATTTAAGATTATATTGTTAAATAACAAAAACATTAGAGTTTTAGAATCTGTTGTTAGATTTATGGTATATAATTAATTAAATTTTATTTAAAGTTTGAAGTTTAATGTTTTAGGGTATAGGTCAAAGTATGTGGTTTAGGGTTTAGGGTTAAAATTTCGAAATAGATATGGTTTGAAAATTAAGTTTTGAAAAGATTTATACTTAATAATTCTATTTTAAATTTTAAAATATTATTAAGATATTAGTGTATCTAATCTATTAAAAAGTCCTATTTTTATCTACTGATAAATGTTGTCACTTAAATTTTGGACCTATTCATATTTTATTAGAAATAGATATTAATAAGATCTTTTTGAAATCCCTTTTGTTTACTTTCAACTAGATACTGACCCACCCTTTTCAAGGGCGGAAATTATTTAAACAAACCTTTTTAATTGTTACCGAGATTAGAATATACAAATTATAAAAAACAATAATTTTTTATATATATAGTTTTAGAATAATATTGTTTTTGGTTATAAAATATACACATTTTTTTACACTAAAACTTGTACAGTGAAACCTCTATAAATTAATAATGTTGGGACTACACCAAGACTATAAATTTTTTTAATTTATAAAGGTTATTAAATTATCGATATAATATATTGAACCAAAAATTCAATGTTGGGACTATAAAATTATAATATTTATAAAAAAAAAATTAGTGTATATTAATTTATAGAGTATTAACTGAAAGAGTTTATACTGTATATAAACGTTAATATGTGTGAGATTCAAAATTTATAGGTAAAATATTTAGACAATGCTTTTAATTGTTACTGATAAAACGAAAAAATCAAATAAACTTTAGTTCCACAAAAAATAATGTATTTTTTATTAATAATATTGTTTGTGGATATATTATTTAGTCTTTTATTTTTAAGTTTCAAATACAATGTTAGTTGGTTAAAACCCAATATTTATAAGGGCTAATGTAAATTGGTTTACATAATAGTATTGTCCTTTATTTGCAAAGCAACACAATTTTAATAATTTTCCAAAGCCCATTAGTTAAACCATTTATAATGTGTATTTATGTTGGTTTAAATTAAGTTGTTAGTCATGTTGATATATTCAAGGAACCAAACAGATTTAAGTAGCCAAACACCTACTATTCTAGAAAAGGTCCAAATTTAAATGACAACTTCTAAATGGTAGATAAAATTTAGGACCCTAAATTAATATAGTAGATATTTCAAATTTTCCACTCCTATTTTTATGGATAACAACATTAATTAGCTTCATCCTAACTACTATATATTCATAAAACTTTCACCATTTATATTTTTTGAAACTATCGACATTTTATTGTATTTAATTGTTTCTTATTTATATTTGCATTAAACTTTTCAAAGCCTAACATAGCTGTTGTATACGATAACAATTAATAACTACGTACAATCTATAAAATAGATCACTATATATTAATAATATCGAATAAGAAATCTAAACAATAAGATTATAAAATTACACAACATAAAACACTAAAATGTAAATCATATATATAAAACGTTTATGATATATAATATCAAAGTTTTATATTTATAAAAGAAAAAATATCCGCACGGATGTGCGGGTTCAAATTCTAGTTGTAGTTTAAAATATTATAAAGTTTGTGGCTTGTGATCAATGGCCTAATATTCTTACAAAAATGTTTTTTCAATTAAAAAGCCATCTTTTTTTCAACAATGTCTTTGTCATTCGATCCACTAGCGTTCCGAATCATTCAAATCTGTTTTTTGTTATTGGGATAGGTGAATTCTTATGGATCCATCCCCGAGGGACACGTGTATACGCGATTTCAAATGCATTAATGGTAGATCCTTTTTACTATATTTTGACTATATATAAAAGGATCGGACTAATGACGTATACAAGAAAGACTTTTTAAAATTTAATTTAGTAATTGTAATTATATTTTTGTCTATTTTTATATAAAATTAAGTTATTCATTATTATATTTATAAAACTAATGATATAAAATATTAGAGTTTTTAATACTTTTAGTTAGAGTTTAAGGTATGTGGTTAATTTAGGATATTAAGTTAAAGTTTGAAAGTAAGTTTGAATTTATTTTAAGAATTAGATTTAAGTTTGAAAAGTTTTTATTTAGAGTTTAACTTTAAAGTTATGAGTTCAGAATAGAGGTTTGAGTATAGGGTTAAAGGTTTAAGGTATTGAGATTTGAGATTAATTTTTGAAAAAGAAATAATTTTATTTTTATTTTTTAATATTTTAAGTTAAATTTAAGATTTGATGTTAAAATACTAGAGTCTCAAAAGTCTAGACTTTAAAGTTTTATTTAGAGTTTAATCGTGTTTAAAATTTTGTTTAAGAGTTTAGGGTTCAGGATTTTTGGAAACAAATAAAATGGAATGATAGAGAAAGTGAAACAAGGGCGAGAAGGAAAATCAATTATTTTTCCGCTTTAGTTTTATTCAAGTGTTTTGCAGAATTAAAGTTGGACCAACTTAATATAGTGTTTACATTTCCGCAAACGCTATCTAAAAGTAAAGAATAATTCAATCATAGCATAATCGAAAAAAACGCTATTCCGGTTTGCTATTAAAACTCATTTTTCTTGCAGCGTGATAAACAAGATTACGGATGGATCTGTGAAGTCAGAAAAAATGAAGGTGATCGAGGGGAGACTTTGGTCCAAACACCATTTGGTGATGGCTTCCACGTACGTTTTACTCACTCATACTTTCGAAATGTCATGATAGTAGAGCTGGGGGTCATTCGGGTGTCTTGAAGATAGCAAAATGGATCCAACGTTCTTTTTATTGGCAAAAAATTTATCACAAAGTGCAAGATTATGTAGCTAACTGTGCAATTTGTCAAACTGATCACAAAACATTCGACGTAGTCTCATGCAGGTCTCCCTCTGCCTTTGCCGATTCCAGAGAGGATTTTGGAATATATAAATATGGATTTTATCAAGGGCTTGCCAACTTCGTACATTGTCAATTTTATCTTAGTGTTTATTGATCAGCTGAGTAAATATACCCATTTCATTGGTCTTCATCATCATTTCTCTGCAGTGGATGTTGCTAAGGCGTTTATAAAAGACATTGTACGATTACACGGGTGTCCAAGAAGCATCACATCTGTCAGAGATCGTATCTCCCTAAGTGCTTTTTGGATAGAAATTTTTAATTGGCTGATACGAAGCTGAAGATAGCACCGCCTTCCATCATCAGTCTGACGGTCAATCCGAAATTCTCAACCGATGTCTCGAGACATATCTACGGTGTTTTGCTTCAGAGCACCCGAGGACTTGGTCGAAATTTCTTGTATGGTCCGAGCTTTGGTATAACACTACATTCCATAGTTCTCTGCAGACAACACCTTTCAAAGTTGTTTATGGTTGGAAACCTCCTTCGTTGTTGCCGTGTGAGCCCGGTTCTACACATAGTTTTGAGTTGGAGCAAAAGCTATTGGAAAGAGATTAGATGTTAAGTTCTTTGAAGATGATGTTGATAGAGCTCAACATATTATGAAGGATCAAGCTGATAAGCATAGAAAAATGGTCAGTTTGTGGTGGGTGATATGGTGTATTTAAAGCTGTGACCTTACTGTCAACAATCATTGGTAAAACGGTTTTGTTAGAAGCTAACGACTAAGTTCTATGGTCCATACCAGGTGGTGAAGAGAATTGGAAATGCAGCTTCCAAATTACTATTGCATAGTCATTTGAAGATTCATCGAGTCTTCCATGTATCACAACTAAAACTCCAGGAACAAGTATTTGAGTTGCCTAGCTTGTGCTTAGGTTTGAATCAAAAGGATTTGGTGTCTTCTGATGTGGTTGATAAGCGTTATGATCCAAGTGGGAGATTGGATTTGTTAGTTCTTGGAAAGACAGACCTGCCCTTTGAAATTTCTTGGATGCCTTATCACCAATTCATTGAGCAATTTGCGAGTTATAAGCTTAAGGACAAGTTTGGTTTCGTTGGGGGAAGTATTGATAGGAATAAGATAACCTACTACCAAAAAGGAAGGGGAAGGAAATAGCACAGGGGATGACGTGACGAGTAACGTTGGTGATTCGAATGAAGAAGAGAGAGTCTTTGATTGAGAAAGAGGGTTTGTAGTTAGCTCGGAGAGACTGATGAGTGAGTTTGGTATATGAGCTGAGTCAAGTGAGAGGAGAGTTTATGCTTTGTTGTTGTTTGTTATAGACGATATGAGTCTGTACTTTTAAGTCGCCATAAGACTAATGATCTGAGCTAGTTCGCCATGATTGCTTATTTTTGTTCACACTCAAAACTGTATTTGTCTCTCTCATTTATAATAAAGAGTTTACATTGTTGACAAGAGTTCTAGATATAGCTAATTAAAACCTATCAGTTTTACGACATACGAGCTTATCCTTTTTCCACGGCCACGGTGATCAAAAGTGTTGCTCCATGAGTTGACAAGCATAGAGGAGATCACTTATGAGTGCAGCATTTTATATATTTGCTTATCAAAAAAGAATCTGAATTCTTCCAATGTTGGATGAAGGGTCGAAATGTCGAATGATGTGGAAAAGACGTGGAATCTGAAAATTTTGGGGCCATAATCTCTTTTAAGAACCTTTTTAAAAAAAGTTTCCATAATTTGGAGGTTTAAACCTACGTAAGAAAAATGCCAAAGAAGATATTTGAGGTCAATGTTAATGTGTTATTGGGCTTGGTAACAGAACTAATTCACGTACAAAGTTAACAATGAAAGATTACCGCATCACTTATCCCCTCTATATTAAAAAAGAAACATTTGAAAAATTATAATCTTAATTTTGTAATAATTAAAAAGAGTCCAATGCTTAGGTGTCACTCAATTAGATAGTTAATTACATTCAATTGAAAAATAAGTAGGTCCACATTGAATTTTTATATGTTGCTAGATACATTTGTTGGTTAAACTATATGATATGATGATATTTATGACAGAAACATTTATGATTGTTCTGCTAGATATAATTACTATTTTCTTTTCTTTTTTTAAATAAAATCTATGAATTACCATAAATTGACTAATATATATATGATAATTAATGTTTTTAATAATAAATATTTTATAACAATTTATATATTCTCCATCTTTTTTGTTTAATTTTATATTATTAAAATAAATTAAACAACCGAATTAGCTACAAAATTAAAAATTAGATTTTTAGTATATGTTATATTTTGAATTTTAAAAAATGACAATAAATAACTAAAACTATTAAAATTATTATGTTAAAAATTAACGATCAATGGTTTAACACTTTTATTATAAAAAAATACACATGATTTTAAAACCATATGAGTAAAAAGTATCATTTAATAATAAAAACAAATATATATATATATATATATATATTGATTAGACTATATACCATATAAGATTACATCAATATTTTAATTTCAAAACTTTCAATGAATTTTCAAGAACATTTATAAATTATAAACTTATTAAATTTTTCACATTGAAAATTTTGTTATCAGTGATTTAAATATTTTGTTATAAAACGATATGAATGATCATAGAACCGTATGATTATGAAGTTTCATTTAATAAATAACTATATAAAATATAAAATATACTATTCTTAGAAAAGTAGGTTGGTACATCTTAACTTATATTACACTTTTTATTAAACTAACTATCGAATTGATAAATAATGTACAAAAAAAACAATCTCACACTTTCCTTAAATAAAATTTATGAAATTACCTAATATGATTAACGTATATATGAAAAGTAATTATTATGAATAATGAATATTTGCTAACATTTTTTGTATCTTAGTTCTTTTATTATTTTATATTATTAAAAGATATTAAACAATCACATTAACTATATAATAAAAACATTTAATTTTTTTCTTATATGTTATATTTTGAATTTTTCAAAATGTTTATAAATTATTAGAAATTTGAAGATTTCACTTGGAAAATTTTGTGATCAATAGCTTAATTTGTTTTGTTATAATAAAATACAAATAATCTTAAAATTGTATTAATATGATTTTTTATATAATAAATATTCAAATTAAATACAATATATATATATATATATATATATATATATATATATATATATATATATATTCACTAACGATTTAAAGCAACAAAATTGGTTGCATCAATTTTAGTCGTTGAGTAGAAACCTTTCAAAACTATGTGGGAGACTAAAATCAAAGTAATTCAATTTTGTAAATAATAAGATGATGGTTCTAAAATCATTAAAATGGTTCTCAATGATGTGAAAGTTAAATACTAAAAAATTGTAGAACATATTTTGTAATAAAAGTGACTTATTGACCACATTACAATTTTTATAGATATAAACAGGGTGATAAAAATTTTAAGCCCAAATCGATCAGGCTCATCATAAATTCAAAATAGATTTCGGTCCACAATTACAATTATAAATGTTCAGCCCAACATATCCTCTATATATATATCAAAGGAAAAACATTCTAAGAAATGTATTCACACTATAATGGACATGTGGCAATCTCACAATGATTTGAGAATGAGGATTCACACTTTCATAAATGTTTTCACACTCTACATAAATGTGTTTAAACTATGTATTTTATGTTTTATTTTTAATATAAAATTCACAGTAAGATTCCAAAAAATATGAATTTAAAATCTAATTCTACAATAGGATAATAAGACATGATAAAAAACAATCCAAAACCAACTAATATCCAAATTAGGGCTGTTCAATATGCTAAAACCATAGAGTACCGAACCAAACATAAATAGATAATATGTTTTTTTTGGTACATACCATCGTAACCAAATGAATGCGATTTTTATATAAACCGTAGGATTTGGATATGGTTTGATTCATAACTGATTGAACTGAAACATGTAAATATGAATATATTTATAATGACGCATGAATATCTATTTGTTTTATGAGTTGAACTATAATTCTAATTTGTAAATCACTTGAATCACTTGAATTATAGTTAAGTAACAATTTACTGCAAGTGAGGCTTCTTATTTTTTTAGTCTTTCTTTTTTGATATTTTTGCTTTATTTTAACAATAACTAAATTGAAGTAAAGATTATAAATTTGAAGGACAACAATTAGTTGAAATTCTTTACAACTTTATTTATCTTTAAACAAACAAAGTTGTGTTCGATCGAAGACCTATTAATTTGATGAACACTAAATATGGAAGAATAGAAAAGTTTTTATTTCATGCTTATGTTTTGTTTTTTATTTTTATTTTCAAAATTTAGAGCTTTAATATTAATTCTAGATTTGATTATTTTATTAGATAATATAAGCATTTTTTTTGTTTTTATTCTTTTATTTAAATATATCATATTTTTAAAATAAATGACTTTTTGACAACATGACTCTAAAATTCGTATAATATATAATATGATCTCAACGTAAATAATTATATATTTTGGTATAAAACCGAATAAACTGAAAATCGACGGTATGTAAACCAAATCGAACCGAAGTAAATATGGATTTAGAATAGTAGTTATATTTTACTAACCGAAATACCAAAAAAATCGAACCAACCGAAACCAACCCGATATTCAGATTGAACACCCCTAATCCAAATGAAACCGAACTGTTGTTTCATTCTCCAAAACATAATAAAAATAATAACTTCATCCCGCGCAAAGCGCGGATCTTATCCTAGTATATACATATAATGTCTAACCTTTAATATTTCCGATGTGGGACTCGAATATCACGGCACATGCATGAGACTGATTATCTTTGCAACACTCAAGAGTATGCCAATGATCGTCCTCACACTCTTTTCATAATTAGCAGGAGAAGGATAGAGAAACGAGTATATATTTCCTCTACCAAACTTCAAAAGTCCAAGGAATCCATATCAATTTGAGGACGGTGAATGTTAATTATTATTTTTTTAATTATCTTAACAGTTGTTAATTTGTTATCGGTTCTAACAAAATGGAATTATTTCTGTAGCTATCGATACAGTGCAAGTCTTGAGAAAAACGAGTAGAGAGAGAAAAGAATAAAGTTCTGTTCCATCACTAGATCTCCACCGGCTTTTTTGTGCTTCCGGCCGACGGGTTGGCTCCCTTAGCCACCGTCGGTCCGGCTCTCTTTTATTTTTCCGTTATGCATGTTATTATCGGCGGGAGAGGGTCACTTGGTCCCTTTCTCTTTTGTTTTTCTTCGGCTGCGGGAGGAAGTGGTGGATATCGTTTTTCTCCTCGGCGGTTCGTTTTTTCTTCTCCGGCATCGCATCTCCTCTTTGATGGATGGCCGACGTTTGACTCTGGGACCGGACCGAATCTTCTTCGGTGGTGGTCGCCGGCTTCTGCTTCTCGGGAAAGTGTTCGAACTGTGTGTAGAGGGGTTCCCTCACGGTGGTGGCGGCCGGGATAGGTTTAGACTTCGAGTTCTTCAATCGAAGCTTGCTTAGGCTCGGGCCGACGATGTTTGACTCCGAATCCGATATCCCTAATATTGTCGTTGGGGATGGACTTCGGTGGTCGTGGTGACTTGTCCCGGAAATTTCCGGAGGTTCTGTTTCGGATTTACAGCGTCGACTTTCAAGTGGGCAAAAAGTTGGTGAATCGCGTTTCCGGCGAAGTGTCCGGTTCACGGTCCCGGCGATGATCTCTACCCCTCGAGATGACGAAGCTTCTCGTTCTGCCACGCGTCTCTTTGCTCTGCGGTTCCAACACGTGGAGGATGCGCTTATGCGGTGAGCGGTGAACTCGTGTCTCGGTTTTTTCTTTTGGGCCTGGAGTTTGTTGCCTTCGGTAGTGGGTTTTGTATTTCCTGTTTGGGATTTTCGTTTGGGCTACCTCTTTGGGCCTTTGTATTTTGCTTTTCCTAATATATAATATTTCAGTTGGCAAAAAAAAAATGGAATTATTTCTACAATAGTATTCGGTTCAGGTGGCCAGTCAGCCCGTCCCTTGCTTAATGTTGGTGAAGCATAAGCTTAAGGCCACCAAATAAACCAGAAAAAATGAGGCCACATATGTTATATATATTTAGGTCAAGTTACTTGACTTCTTAGTTGTAAAAATGTTCTTTCTGGGAGGGTAACAGAGATTTTATCAAAAAAAATTGTTTTGATTTACCATATTGTTTTTTATTCTATCTTTTTCACTCTGTTCAACCATATATCTTTTGTTCTCCTCTTATATTTCATTTTTTCTTTTTTTTAGTTTGACTAAATCGTTTGTATATATATACTTTTAAAATTTACAACCATTTAAAAAAAAATCTAGTAGTATATTATCATACCAAAATTAATAAACTTTAAAAGGTCAACATCTTGTTTAGCTCATGCTTTTAGAGCTTGAAACCAAATATTTTCTTTTATCAAAACTATTAAATTTACAAAAAATAACATTATCAAATAGGGTAAAAGTAGAATCAACATCTTTTTAGGGATGATTTAAATATTTATAGTGTTTTTGTTTACAAAAATGTATTCAATTATCAGTTACAAAAAAAAAATGTATTCAATTAATTAAACACTATAAACAAAATATTTGGTTAAATATCTAAAATGCAAGGCCACATATATCTAAAATGCCTTAAGCCACTGAAATGTTAGGGACGGCAGTCCGGCACTGTGGCCAGTGACTCTGAGGGAAAAAAAGATACAGTGGAGACGCTCTGACAAACATGTGTATAGAAGCGTCGAGGAAAGGAATCTGAGGGATGAGATCAAGAACATGTATGATCTCGAAACATCCAATGGCGACGTTTGATTTCGAAGAGGCACGGAACAAGGTGCAGTTCAGCCATGCAGATATGGACAAGTGGTTCCCAGACCAGAGTTCTGAGTCGGTAAGGAAACCTTCCAAGTAAGACCTTTACTTGATTTATTTATTGCTTTCATCAACCATTCTCATTTTTCGTTCGTTATTTCTACGGTTGTTCTTGTCGTGATGCCTTTCTCTATTGCTCTACTAAACTGAGGTTAGTTTTCCACTTTTCCCTATTTTCTTTTTGTATATTAGGTAGAGACACGTGATACTGTACGTAAAAGTATTAGATATACCTTCATCTCATTGGTAGTTAATTTTTTAAACAAACTGTGAGTTAAATACTTTTTTTTTCCAAGTACGATAATGTGCTATTGAATCAAAAAGCATTATAAAAATTGTGGTTGGCTCTTGGGAGTTATACTGTAAGAGACAAGAAGGCACCGTTGCTCATCAGAAAGAAAAAATATGTTTTTAATTAATTCATTTATTTTTTAAAAAATCAATTATGAAACAAATTAAATAAAATATAGGATTGTGTATATATTAGGGGTTTAATGAGAATTACAGAAAAAATTATGGTAAAGGGTCGACAATTTTGTGTTCAATATATGGCATATGGACAATGTACTTATTATTTTGTTTCATATTTAAAATTTTCCCTTTTTTAATTCATAACTTTTAAATGTTCAACCAGGAGACAAAAATTCATGTTTCAGTTCATCAAAAAATTTGAAACGATATAACTAAGGGTGATACTATAGTCATAGATTTATTCAAAGTGTGCACAGCTGTTGGTGATTATTAGACAAGCACACTTTACACATAGTTTCAAAATTAGTTTCTATCAAACAAACTTTTTTTGCAAAAGTTGATGATTCTCCAAGTGAAGTTCCCTAAAAATATTTTGAGGATTACAATAATGCTAGGTGTTTTTCTACGCCATGCACATAAATAATTTTTTTTTAAACATCAAAACAGATTTCTGGTATCCCAAAAGGTGACTTCAAGCTTGGCCTATTTTTTATTATATATCTTAACTTTATGTTTTTATTTATACATAATTTACCTCATTATTTATAGCATCCGCCTCTATCCGTCCGCACAGGCATGCATGGAATTTATTAGACATTAATAGTTATTATGATACTTTATATACAAATATAAGGCTTTGTATACGAATATAAAATTATTATATCAATTCAAATAAACATTTTTGTTTATTATTTTATGTAATTTATAAATCTATAAAAAATCTGATCACATTATTACTCTTTCATAGTCTCAATAATTAGTTACCAAAAATAATTATTTCTAATATTATGTAGATTATTTGGAAAGTGGTAATTGAATTATCCTTTCCTTTTAGATATAATTATAATAAATAAAATTAAAAATCACCGGCCAATTAGATTATAACAATTTGAAGAGTTCATTTTATGATTGACACGTAATAAAAAATCACTTATGTGACTTCGCAATCAATATATAGTAGGATTTATATTTTTATAAATAATTTATAACATTTTATAAATTATTTTACAATTTTGATAAATTTATTCTGTAAAAACGATAAATAATTTAAAAATAATATTAATAAACATGTTTGGATTTTGTAATATTTAAAATAGTTATTATATAATTATATTCATATACAATTCATCAAGTAGAGTATAAAACTATTATAATTATCTTATATAAAAATTCATTCATTATATTTTATAGTTTTTAAATATTAAAAGTAATAAATAAAACATTATTAATCTTTCTATAATTTCAAGAATCAGTTGCCATAAATTGTTATTTGTAATATTCTTTAGATTATACGGCAAGCGATGTTAAATGATTTTAGACTTACCTTAAATTTTTAGATCTAATTTAAATAAATAAAAATTAAAAACACTCGACCAATCAAATTATAATAATTTCTTGAAACTTCACCTATGAGCGACACGTCACCAGAATCACTAAAGTGACTTCTTATTTAATATATAGAAGGATTCTGATAAATTTATTCTGTAAAAAACGATAAATAATTTTAAAATAATATTAATAAACATGTTTGGATTTTGTAATATTTAAAATAGTTATTATATAATTATATTGGAATACAATTCATCAAGTAGAGTATAAACTATTATAATTATCTTATATAAAAATTCGTTCATTGTATTTTATAGTTTATAAATATTAAAAATAATAAATAAAACATAATTAATCTTTCTATAATTTCGAAAATTAATTGCCATAAATTTTTATTTGTAATATTATTTAGATTATATGACAAATGATGTTAAATGATTTTAGATTTACCTTAAATTTTTAGATCTAACTTAAATAAATAAAAATTAAAAACACTTGACCAATCAAATTGTAACAATTTCTTGAAACTTTACATATAAGCGACACGTCACCAGAAATCACTAAAGTGACGTCTCATTTAATATATTTGGTGGAGACTTCTTCTGGTTGGTTGGTTTTTAAACGGACAATAAGTTCAATAAAAGGCTGTTCTATATTTTCTCTGTGGCTGGATATTTATCATATAGTCGTTGATTATTCTATCCAAAATATACACTTTTAGTAAACTCAACAATCCTAAAACTAAAATATATACTATTTTATCCCAAGTGATATTCATTTTGATCGAATTATTGAGTTTGAGATTGTGGTATAGTTTAGATTACTCATTAACATTTGATACTGATAAAGATTGAAGTCATCCTAACTTAAATTCTTATGTTCTAAACTTCCAATTCATTTGTATAGGGTGAGCTTGCAGTTAAGAGTTAGATTATGGATTTGCATTATTTGTAATAGGAACCTGTGCGATGTTACACAAGAACTCATTTAATGAAAATAAATATTCACATATTGCAATAAAAAACTTTATAAATGAGTGTGAGTGGTAGTAGTTGATGTAAGTGCTGTCCATAGTTTATTTATTTCTATAGTACAAAATTTACAACAATTAAGATTTAATAATATTTTTAAAAATCATAGCTTTTCAATAATCTATAGATACACAAGTGCTTTAATTAGGCAAATATCCACAACAATTTTTGGGGCTTTTCATAAAAGTTTACAGCAGTAAGATCTAAAAGCACATCAAAAAAATTTACAGATGTTTTCTACACCAAAATTTTTAAAGTTACAACCATTACCAATCGGAATCAATGTATCAAAACAATTTCAACCTATTTTTGGTCCTAAAAATATATTCAAGCATGTTTTAAGTATTTAAGTTATTTATTTACAATTTTTTGTATCAAATATTTCATAATATATATATATTAATTTCCATTTGTATTGTTTCCAAAAGGTGTGAAAAAAATTTATGATTGTTCAAATATAACTCCATCATCTTTCAATTATAATATGTATATATAAGAAAATCTATTTAATATTTTTTTAGAATATATCTTTATCAATGAGTCTGAAACACATTTCACTTTATTTAATCAAAAAGAAAAGATACACCCATATAAACTATTAATTTTTATCTGAAATATAATTTAAACTTAAAATATTAACTTTTGAAAGGATACACTTTTACAACATCTTTAGTATTCTTACAGGAAACATCTCTTCAACTTGCATGTAAAATAAAATAAAACTTGATTAAATAGAGAAAAAAATGATAATATTAGTTAAAAAAACTCATAAACTATTTAATCGTTACATGAAAAATACACTGCAACTAAAAGAATATAACCAATGTTAAGGGCACATACATTAAAAATTTATGCATGTTTTAACTTATTATCGTGAACTCATTTTATTTAAAACTATTAGCCACTTTGTATAATTTATAATTTTGTTCAAAGTATCTTATTTTTTCAATGAAGTTAATTTCAAAAAATAGAAAAAAACACATACATAAGGTTTCCATATATTTTAAAAATGTATAATATAGGTAAAAGTGAGAAAATAACCAAAATCATATCAATAAAAATATTTTAAATGGAAAAGACACATATAAACATATCATATTTATTTGATGATCTTTTCCCTCCTTTTATAATCTATTTGTGATTTTTGTAATTTTTCAATGCCCACAATTTCTTATATAGATAATTAAGGGTTACAATGGGTGGTTAACACCAAAAGTTGCAATGATTTATAATCCCCAACAATGGCATTGGCTCAGCTTTAAAAATTACGTCCACCAATAGTTGCAAAGTTTCATTTGAGAAGTTGTAACTGTTCCACCAAACATTTGCAATGATTCACTTAAACGGTTACAAAGATTCAGTTAATTGTTTATATAATCCTCTCTAGTTTACCCGTAATAGGATACACTAAATAAATAGCACATATCACAAACTGATGCATAAAATTTTTTTAACCATACAATTATTAAGATGAAAAGACACATATTTAATTGACAACTTCTTTTTAATTCATGCAATTTTTAGGATGAAAATACATTATTATTAAGAAAAGACACATTTTAGACATGCAATTCTTAGGATAAGAAAACACGTTGTAGGATGGTCAGATTTATGCATATATAAAAACATAAAACATTTTGCCAACCGCTTGAATACCAAAACAATTTTTATAATGAATATACACATATTAGACAAGAAATAACTCCTAAAGACCTATCCAATTTATAGGATAATTAGATATATATTTAGACATTTAAAACCTCTAAAAACCTATTCATTTTATGGATGAAAAGACACATTATTATAAAAAGAGTCATACTAAGACATTCTAAAATAAACATCTACAAAAATATAAAATTTTATAATAAAAATACATATTTTCAATCATTCAAACTCTCTTAAAAACAAGAGCGAATATAGAGAAATTATATCGACTACATTAAGAACTTTCTATTATTATATATTAATTCATGTGATTTATCTTAGAAAGGTATTCTCTACAAAGATTCAACACTGCTTAAAAGCTATTGCATTTTAAGATGAAAAACACATCATTATAAAAATATACATTTTAACATTTTATTGTTAACAAATTCAATTGTTAGAACAAAAGACATATTCTTAAACATTTTTTAAAAAATTAGAAGTTAATATAAATACTAAAAATGAAAAGACACATTTTTAAGATGAAAAGATGCATACTTATATATTTTGATAACTTTTTAGAAATAAATACAGATTTTAAGATTAAAAACACACAATTTACAGATGAAAAGACACAAATTTAACATTTGTTTGAACTACATTATTTCATTTACGATTCTTTTGTTAGCCAAAAACGAATGATCCTTACTACAATTATTTGTCGACAACGTTTTATTTGAATATATTAAGTATTTGTAACCAGTTAAATGCACACAACTTTTCTTCTTCACCATTTTTTTATAAATTTTTGAAAGATTTGTAATAAAAACTTATGGACATAGATTATTTATAGTCTTTTTAAATTATATATGAATATTCATGACTTTTCATATTATGGATAGTATCTTTGTAATATGTTTTGAAGAGACACGTCATTACAAAGAAAACCCTAATTATAGAAAGTTAATTATAACATATATTAACAACTTAAAAACTAATTTGTCTTCCACAGTGAAACACATGACTTTTAGATTAATTGAGACTAGATTTTCATCCGCGCTTTGAAAGCGCGGGTTTTTCTTAAACTATAAACAGTTTAATATGAATTAGTATTTTTTGATTGTTGTACATTATTGTAAATATTAAAGCATATAATTTTTAACAATTATGTAAATTATAAATTAGTTTATTTCAAATTTCGCATGTATATCTTTTATGTAAATCTTTAGGTATGTGCATTTTATTTGGATCCAAAACACGAACCGAAACCAAAAATATAGATTCGGTTCGGATCCACTAAAATACTTGTTGGTTATTTTAAGACCCGTAAATTTTGGGTCTGGTTCGGATCATACGTGAGACCCATCAGATACCCAAAGTACTCATATTTTTACAAAAGTTAGAATATTATCCCTTATATATTAATTGAAGAACATTACAACATTTGAATGTAGTCACGTGTCATCACCACGATGATTTTCGGAATTCTAAGAAAAATATGTTGATACATCTAAATATATATTATTCTTTTTATAAAATTAATTATCAAATTGATTAATAATGCATAACAAATATTCTTCGTTCTTTTCTTAAACAGAAGCTACAGAATTATTTAATATGAGTAACATATATATATATATATATATATATATATATATATATATATATATATATATATATATATATATATATATATATATGAAAATTAATAATTTTGAATATTAATTTTGAATATTAAATATTTGATAATAATTTTGCATTTTCCATTTTTTGTTTAATTTGTGATGTTAAAAAATTTAAACAATCACATTAAATATATAATTAAAATATAGTCTTTTCTTGTATGTTATATTTTGAATTTTAAAACAACTATAAATTATTAAAACTGTTAAAATCTTTTTTTGTTCACAAAATGTTAAAAACTGTTAAAAATATTACAATGAAAATTTTGTTGGTTTACTTTTTTTGTTATAGAAAAATACAAATGATCATAAAATCATATGAATATGAAGTATCATAGTGTTGATATTCAGATTATATATCTTTTTATTTTTTTCAGTAAACAATATATTATTATACGATTTACTATTGAGATGGAGATGCACAAATGATATATATCAAATGTCCTGGCCATGAATTTTATGCCATAGACAAATATTACATAAAATAAAAAGATATGGGGATAGTGGATCCCCTTGCCTTAATCCCGCTGTGGGATTATCATCCCCCTCGGTTGACCATTTAATAAGACCCGATACTGAACTGACGAAATACATCCCATCATCAGTTTCGTCCAATGTGGATCAAAACCTAGTTTGAGAAGTAGTGCCTTAATAAAATCTCATTCCACTCGATCATACGCTTTGCTCATATCCGTTTTAATAGCCATATACTTATTTTGGCATGATTTATTTGTCCGTAAACCATGAAACATTTCCTGAGCAATAAGAATATTATCCGAGATTAATCTTCCTGGCACAAAAGCCGATTGAGTTTCCGAAATAAGTCTTGGAAGACATATTTTTAACCTTTCACATAGAACCTTCGAAATAATCTTGTACCTTACATTACAGAGACTAATTGGTCTTAGTTCTGTCATCTTTGTGGGTCTTTCCGTCTTTGGGATCATGCAAATATGTACTGAGGCTTTGATAGCTAATATTAGGAAAGCGGAACGAGGTAAACAATTAACGGGATTGAAGGTGGCTAGAACATGTCCACCAATATCTCACCTTCTCTTTGCGGATGATAGTTTATTTTTCTGTAAGGCACAAAAGGAAGAGTGTGAATGTATTCTCAGGATCTTGAAGGAATATGAGGTAGTCTCGGGTCAACTGATAAATTTTCAAAAATCCTCAATTCAATTCGGCCATAAAATTGAAAAAGACAGAAGACAAAAAATGAGAGATATATTAGGGATACAAAATATTGGCGGAATGGGCTCTTATTTGGGTTTACCGGAGAATATAGGGGGATCTAAGATTTCAAGTTTTTGGATTTGTGCAAGATCGATTTGACTCTAGAATTAATGGGTGGACTTTTAAGTTTTTTACTAAAGGAGGAAAGGAGGTTGTGATTAAGTCGGTGGTTACGGCTTTACCAAATCATGTTATGTCCTGTTATCGGCTCTCAAAAGCGACAGTGAAGAAATTGACGAGCGCAGTGGCTAAGTTTTGGTGGAGTCCCGGGGGTAGTACAAAAGGGTTGCATTGGAAGTCATGGGATAAAGTTTGCCTCCCAAAGGAAGAAGGAGGATTAGGCTTCAAAGACTTTACCGATTTTAACACAGCTATGCTCGCAAAGCAATTATGGCGTATGGTACAAAAGCCCAACACTCTGTTCTCTCGAGTGTTTAAAGGACGGTATTTCAGGAATGCTTCACCTCTGGATCCGATCCGCTCAAACTCCCCATCATATGGTTGGAGGAGTATTACATCTGCTAGATCTCTGGTTAGCAAAGGACTAATTAAAAGGGTGGGAACAGGGTCCTCAATTTCTGTATGGAATGACCCCTGGCTCCCAACCACTCGCCCGAGACCAGCAAACAAAAATTCTCACAACTTGTTACCCGACCTTACAGTGGATGCTCTTATTAATCAGGGCTCACGAACTTGGAATTTACAGGCTATTAGAGACTTGGTGGATCCCCAGGATGCTAAAATCATTGAAAGTATCCCTTTAGGAAGATGTCTGGGAGATGATCAAGATGGGTGGCATTTCACCAAGAATGGAAAATATTCGGTTAAATCAGGATATCAGGTTGAAAGGGTATACCCGGATAGAGAGAAACCCCCAGACATTTAAGGACCTACAATAGATGCTTTGAAAGCATTTTGCTGGAAAGTTAAATGTCCACCGAAATTAAAGCATTTCTTGTGGCAGATTATATCAGGGTGTTTGTTCGTTAAGAAAAATCTAAAAGCAAGAGGAATGAAAGGGGATATTTGTTGTGATAGATGTGGCTATAAGGAAGAATCAATTAACCATGTGTTTTTTGAATGTCCGCCAGCTAGGCAAGTATGGGCTTTATCAAATATCCCAATGCAAAGTGTTTTTTTTCCTACGAGCTCTTTATTTACAAATATGGATCATATATTTGGAGAATAAAGGACTATTATATGGAGGTTCATCAATTTGCATGGATATTATGGTATATCTGGAAAGCGAGGAATACCAAAACTTTTAGTAATCTATATATGGATCCCCAACTCACCTTTTCGGTCGCTGAGAGGGAAACAAGGTTGTGGAATGAGGCTCAAGATCTTAACACGAGGGGACCGGTACAAACAGAGATAAGGCCACTACCAATAATTCCGGGAAGATGGTGTTTCACAGATGCTTCCTGGAAAGATGGGGATAATTTCTCGGGACAAGGATGGTATAGTACTCTGGACGGTTTTGTGGGTCTAATGGGGGCAAGGAATACAAGAGCTAGTTTATCCCCTCTTCATGCAGAGGTGGAGGCTCTAATTTGGGCACTGGAGTGTATGAGAAATCTACGACAGTGTCAGGTGACGTTTGCAACGGATTGTACTCAATTGGTGAAGATGGTGTCGGAACCAGAGGAGTTGCCAGCTTTTGCAACATATCTGCAGGAAATCAAGATCTTGCAAGAAAATTTCCAGAATTCACAAATCATTCATGTACCTAGGACGGCGAATTCAAAGGCGGATTGTCTAGCACGAGGTGTGAGACAGCAAACGTCTTTTGTCGTTCACATGGATGCCGAGTTACCTACTTGGATTACAGAATCTATATGAATCTGTTTTCTTCTTTGATTACAAAAAAAAAATATTATATTACATTGATTTTCTTTCTATATTTCATTTTTGTAAATATTTGTAATATTAAACATATATTATAGTGTGTTGTGCACACATAATTTTAAATCGAGCATGTATGCAAATATATTAAAAACAATTATCTTTAAATTCAATACGATTAGGGAAATATATGGTAGCAACACGAACGTTATACTATGTTATAAATCTGTTTACTGTACAATTAATAATATTTTAAGTTTTAGACTTATTGGTTCGTCAATAGGCACGTATAATATGTTAAGCATCGCTTTTATAATTAGGCATGTAAATATTAATCTTCTTTTATGGGTCCAATAATAAAAACTAATGCCAGCTAAATATAAGGTAGTATATTTTGTTAGAGAAATATTAGGTAAGACCAAAAATATTGTTAGTTAAATGAAAGTATCCAAAACAACTTGTATAAGTCGACTTTTCAAGACTGCTTCCCTTTTAATAGTATAGATTTCAAATATATTCGAACTTACATGACTTTTAGATTAATTGAGATTTCAAATATATTCGAACTTATTTATGAATAGTCACCACTTTTAAGATGCTCTAACTAGAGAAAAACACTTTTAACCTATATTAAAAGCTTTAATAGACTAATATGGCTTTAAAAATGGAATGTACAATATTTTTTTTCAAGATACACATCATTGCAAAAAGATATCATAGTTATATAAAGACACTTATAACATATATTAACAACTAATTTAAAGATTATTATCTTATATAAAGGAAAGACATGACTCTTTACATTAATTGAGATTTTAAATATATTTTTAAGATGAGAAAATATACCTAAACATTTTTCTTTAACCATTTTTAATAATTACATGTTTGAAAATACACAACCTTTCGTCATTAATTGTTTTTCGATAATTACATGATTAAAAACACAAATTGAACATAAATGGAATTGCTATTATTTATAGATTTTTTTTTTGCCATCTAAAGTTTATTATATATAAAAAACAAAAACAGACAAAAGGCCCAAGCCGGTCCAAGCAAAGATTACAAAATACAACCTAAACCGAAAGCCCAAATAAAAATGATACCCAAACCCGACCCACTTCCACCAGTCACCACGTGTGCGAAACGCAACAAACGTGGGACGCGTGTCAGCAAAGTAGGTTTCGTCATCAAAGGGTTGTCGGTCGCCGCCGAGATCGAAACCGAGATCTCACCGGAATCGCAAGTCACCCGAACTTCCTTCTCCATAGAAGTCGACGCTGTAAGAAACGGAACACACCCACCGGATCCACCGGGATACACACCATGACCACCGGATTCCATCTCCAACAACAATATTAAAGATATAGGAACCGGGGTCGTTCTTTAAGGCCCGAACTTCAGAGGAGCGTCCATCGGTCCCACCGAGACCTCATCCGAATTCGACCACTCACCACCGCGAAGAAGAAACCTTGACACAGCTCGAACCCATCTAGGAGAAACGAAAGCCGGCGACCGCCATCCGAGAAGAAACGGCACGGCCCCAGAGTCAATAAGCCGGCGACGAACGATGGAGATCCCATCGACTCCCGGAAAAACAAAACCGGACCACCACCAAAGGAAACGATGTGTAGCCGGAAGCCGAACAAAGAGAAGAAAAGAAAAAAAAACAGGGGAGCTTTTGCCGGACCGGCGGTGGCTAGGGTAGCCAAATCCGCCGGCCGGAGATCACAAGTTACGGCGGTTGTCTCTTAGAGAGAAGGCAGAGCTATTCTAAGATAGAGAAGGCAGAGCTTGATAAGAATTATTTGTTTTTTGCTATTATTTATAGATAGATAGATATTATACAATTAAAAATCATTAAATGTCGTTAAAATTTGCCTACGCATTTTCCAAAGGCACTCAAATTCTTTCTTTGTCATCTACTATTGTTATTCAAATTGTATGACAATTCTTACCCACTAAACAAACAAATAAATAAAATACTTTGGTCAGGAACACAAATATATATCTGTCTTTGTCATGTTTCCTCATCTCTTCTAACATTGGAAACTGTCATTTTGACCTTTTCTTATCAACACCAATATAAAAATATAAACAAAACTATATAGACTACGGGTTTTGGCAATAAACATGGTAGATTGTCTTATATCCAATAGAATAAAATGAAACTTTCTATATGAATATTTATCAATGTATCATGTTATTTATCCACACATAATTATGGACTGACACAAACAGTTAGCGGCCTTCTATCATCGTCACTATCAACGGATGAAAAAGTGAAGTGTTGTACACTTTGTGAAACATTGGTAGAATAATTGAGAGAATAGTGACGATAACAATAAATAGTAGAATATTATGCAACAGTGGTCCAATTGGAACAATGGATTCCCTGCCCCTATCCGAATTGTTTGGTGAGATTTGGTTTAGGTTTACAACAGATTCCTTCGAAACCGGTCTGGTTTTGTAAAAAAAAAACAAATGAATTGGACAATTAATCAAATTAATTGGATTGGTTGGGAGTTTGTTCTTCCTGTTCTTCTCTCGATCCGTCCTCGGGAACTTCCGCCATTGATCCACAGCTCTTCCAGCTCCTCCTTCCCTCTGCCCGTATTCCCAAAGATTGTGGAGCTCTGTCGTCTGTTGTCAGAGACGAGTCCTTTCCAGACTCCCTTCTAGCATTCCGTCGAATCTGGTATGTTGTCGTCTCCGCCTTGTGCTTTCATCGAATTACAATTGTGATTTCATTTAGGAGTAATCACAACGGCGTTGTTTCGTGTCTGGGTCTAGCAGTATAGTAAATTGGTACAAAATGGTGCGTTGTTTCGTGTCTGGGTCTAGCAGTATAGTAAATTGGTACAAAATGGTAGTGAATTGGCAATGGAATATGAGAGGAAAGCATAGATCATCTTCCTCGTCGGACGGAACCCGTTAGCTAATCAAGTAAAATTGTATAACTATGACAACTGATAGAACTGTTTATAACTTTGGAAAACTATTAACAACTGGTAGTACTGTGTTTAACTTAGAATAACTCGGAACAATTTGTAGAACTGTAGATAACTGTAGTCTGTTTGTTGAATTTGTCATATATTTGGCAGGATAGAATGAGAAATCACGTCAACGTACATTTTAAGTTCAAAGACCGGATGTTCGATATAAATTTGAAGGGTTCATCAATGGAGGAAATTACTTTGTCAATGATAAAAGAGAGGATCTATAAGAAGCTTGGGTTAGATGAAACAAAGGAAAAACTGGAATTAAGCTACATTCCAATGGTGGTAGGATATGAGATACGTTCCAATATTATTGACGATGAGGATCTTTTTATTTACCTAACGTGCATGGATAAAGAGAAGCGAAGGAGTCTTTTGGTTGTAGAGACTTTTGATATGAACTACGAAGAGTTACGGTCATTGGAGGATGAAATAGGACCTAATGCCATAACGTTGTACGTAGAAGAGAAGCAGGGAAATAACGAGGTGACAGAGGGTGAGAAAGACGATGCTACAACACAAGATGATTGTATGGAGACGGATACTGGTATAGAGAATGATACTGGTATGGAGACTGATACCGGAATGGAGACTGATACCAGAATGGAGACTGGTACCGCTGCGGAGACTGATACCGGTGCGGAGACTGATACCGCTGCGAAGACTGGTACCGCTGCGGAGACTGATACAGTTGTTCCAACTGCTGAAAAATATTTTGAACAACCACCTACTATAGAATCAAAAAATATATAGAGGAGTGGGGTGATGGTTTGAGTCTGAGTAAGCATGACGAATTTCCAAGTAAGAAGGCAATTCAGGAGGTGGTCGATAGAGCTGCATTTTCTGAATGCTATCATTAAATCACTAGAAAGTCTGATAGTAGACGATTGGTGGTAAGATGTTCGCAGCCTAACTGTAAATAGGGATTACGAGCTGCAAGAATTGCTGAGACTGAAATTTTCTCGATTAGAAGCTACACGAAGATGCATACATGCTTACGAAGTAACCAAAGTAACATCAATGATAAGAGAAGAGGGTCTGCAGAACTAGTGTCATCATTTTTGACTGAGCAATATCCAGGAGACATGGAAACTCCAACTCCGAAAGTGATTAAGGGTCTCGTTAAGTTCCATCTTGGTGTCATGATATCGTATTCGACAGCATTGCACGGGAAGAATCTGGCGGTTTGTGAACGACGTGGTAGTCCACAAGATATCTACAAGATGATGCATTGCTATTTGCACATGGTAGAGCAAGTGAATCCTGGAAAAAAAACAGTTTGAAACTGGATGAGGCAGATAAATTCAAGTACCTCTTCATAGCCTTGGGAGCTTGCATTGAAGGGTTCGCAGTGATGAGGAAAGTGATAATCGTTGACGCGACATGGCTTAAGAACGGATATGGGGTGTTCTTGTTTTCGCAAAAGCTCAAGATCCTAATCGTCACCATTATCCACTTGCGTTTGCAGTGCTAGACAGAGAGAATCATGCTAGCTGGACTTGGTTTTTCGAGAACCTAAAAAGTGCTATACAAGACTCTTCGCAATTGGTTTTCATGACTGACAGAAATCAAAGCCTGATCTTCGCTATAGGAAACATGTATCCACAGGCTCACCATGGTCATTGTTTATTGCATTTGAAGTAAAATATGAAAGGGCATGCTTGCAACGTCAATTGAGATGTAGTTGGGCATAGATTCATGGAGCTGGGCAGATATTACATGGTGGCTGACTTCAACGCTGCTTACGAGTCTTTAAGAGAAGATATCCTTCGGCTTGGCAGTATGTGGAGTATGTGGAGGAGCACATCGAGAAAGGCAAATGGGCTAGAGTTTTTGTTCCACGTCACAGGTACAATTTGGACACAAGCAACAGTGTGAAATCAATGAACAATGTGT
Source organism: Raphanus sativus (assembly GCF_000801105.2). NCBI lineage: Eukaryota > Viridiplantae > Streptophyta > Magnoliopsida > Brassicales > Brassicaceae > Raphanus > Raphanus sativus. Next base: position 38,036,010 of record NC_079516.1, on the reverse strand, counting down.
TTAAAGAGGCATGGAGATGTGCCTTAATACCAATGCTGGATTGTATCATCAGGACATTCTCTGATTGGTTTAATCAACATCGGAAGGATGTTGCTTCTGGGTCAGTCGAAACCAAACTGGTGCCTCTTGTTGAAAACTACTTGCACGATCTATGGGCTGTTGCGCGAACCCTGCCTGTACGGGAGCTTAATAGTTACGAGCTTGAATACGAGATCACCAGCAATGATGGAAATATGTATTTGGCAAGCTTGGTTACAAAATCATGTTCTTGTAAGGTGTGGGACTATGAGAAGTTTCCTTGTCTTCACGGACTGGCTGCTTACATATATTACACAAAGGATGTTGATGGTGGCGTAGGCAGGCGCCGTGATATCCAGATTGTATATCATGAGCTCTGCTCCCGATACTACTGGGCGGAAATGTGGGCATTAGCATATTCAAGGACACTTTATGTTGTGTCGGACAGGTCTTCGTGGAATTTACCTGATCATATCAAAGAGTTTCAGATCATACCTCCCGATTGAATCACGCGGAAGAGAAGGAAAAGAGTTAAAAGGCATCCATCTTGTGGCGAACGGCGTAAAAGGACACAGAACAAAAGGCGGCTAAGGCAAAACTATGGTTTCAATTGGTTGTTATTTGGAAATGGCAGTGCGGCGACAGCCTGAAAATTGGTTATTTGCTTGGTTTCAATTGGTTGTTATTTGCTATGTTTATTTTGTGTTGTATGGCTCGGGTTATTTTGTTTTCTGTGTAAAACTGCGTAACTTGGTTATCTTCTTGGTAAAACTTTGTTTTGTTTTGAAGTGCAATAAGTGTTATTTATATCAAAACTAGTCTACCATAGTTTTACAAATTGATTCCTCGACTCTAACTTATTTCCCTTTTTTCAAACGTGTTTTACAAAACTTTTTTGAGGAATTTTGTAAAATTCGAAATAGATCTATTACAGACCTTGAGTTTCTATTCTCCCATTCTCAACGAAGATCGTGTTAGAAAATGAAATTTTCAAATTTAATTACAACCGAAATATTAATACATAGTATAACCTGGCTAACATTTCCAGGTGCTTAAATCGAAAGTAAAACTGGAAAAAAAATCGAAAGGGTTAGTAACACTAAATATGTTAGAAATCACCAAAAATATAACTATGAACAAAGTTCGTAACACTAGTATATTACGTATAACTAACAACAAATCTTTGGGAGGGAACTGAATATTTCGTTTGGCGCCTAAAAAAATTAATTTTTTAAACCAAATTTTTCAAATCATCGAAATTTCTCCTACTCTCATCTCAACCACAGATTTATCTTCCATCTCTCTCTCTCTCTCCTTCATTTCTCATTTCTCTCTCACACTCAAACATCTCAACTCCCTATAATTTCTCGGAATTCCTAAATTCTCAAATTCTCTCCTTCCATCTCAAGGGTTTACTGACGCGCGTTGCTGAAATGGCTGCAGAGATCTCAGAGCTCAAGGATCAGCTCATACATGTTCCTATTTCTATGCTATTTTGTGGTTTCTTGTCTTAAGACTTGTGTATCTTCTTCATTTTGGTGACAACCTCAAGTCTTCCTCTCTTTAGTTTCTCTTTAGTTCTTTGACCATTTTCTACATTTGTTATCATAGTCATATAATATGAAATTAAATAAACAACTTAAGGTTTCAAATTTGACAAGCAAGCAACAATATTCAGGTTCCTAAAATACATTATCCAGAAATGAAATGGGTCCGATTAACATCAACAAAATCAAAAGGAAGCTAAAGTACATAATCCGACATAAAAACCAACTACTTCAGTTTTTCTTAGATCCATTCTTCGATCCCTTCTTCGATCCCTTATTTGATCCCTTCTTCGATCTTTTCTTTGATACCTCGTTCTCAACAGTGGCCAACCTTTCCTCAAGGTCGTCATGTCTCTCCAACACGGCCTGCAGCTGATTTCCAAGAGTTTCCACTTTCTTGACCAAGTCCTCCAACATCTTCTTCTGTTCTGCCACTTCTTTCACTGGCGCAAAGTCTTCAAGGACTGCATGTGCTGCAGTTGCTTTTCGAGCTGCAATGTCTCCTTCATACATGTCTTCGAAAAACACTGTATATCCTTCCTTGATACACTTAAGGCAGCTGTCCACAGCAATATCAGCCTTATCCTCGTCGTCATCCTCTTCCCATATATGAGCCAAAAGAGCCTTTTCTTCATCATTCATGGTAGGCAGGATGCTGTCTATTTCTTTTGGCTGACAACAAAGATTAATTAAAAACAATTTTTTCTAGTTTTCTCAGTTTTATCTAGATTTCCTAGTTTTATATAGTTTTCCCAGTTTATCTATTTTTCTCATGTTTTCTGTGTATAGTTTTACCAAATTTTCCCACGTTTTACCTACTTAATTTCTTGATTACAAATGAACTTGGCAGGAGAAAGAACAACACTTACCTTTATCTTATCCAGTTCTTGATTAACACTTGCAAGAGGAAATCCTTTCATTTCTGTTTTTTGAACTTTGACTGGCACATCCTTGGACATTCTGGATCAGCTCCTTCAACAGATTCTGTAAACCTCAATCCCAGTTGAGGTATTGCCTCGAAAGCAAGACGCTACAAAACCAACATTTTTTTAAAAGTCAAAAAACAATACTAAAATTTTGATAATACGATAATTTTCTATTACTTACCTCTAGCGGAAAACAGAAACCCGGAAGTGGCCATAGCGTCTTCTCTTTCACCAATCCTCCAAAATGATCTATTGTGTGAGAGATCTCCTTAACCATATAATCAAAGGAGTATCTCTCCCATGGAAAGGTCTTGCAGTATCCAAGATCATCCATATCTCTTTGGAAAAAATCCAATACATCATTGGCTCCAGGACCGACTTTCATTTGGGCACAAACAACACTTTCTAAAAAGAACAGAACCATCATCTTCAGCCTGTCTCTATGGCCTCCCATTGCCAACAGCTTCGCTTTCACATCCTCCAACCTTATTAATTCACCGTTCTTGAAATGACGCCTCACAAACTTCTTATCACCAAAATCCTTGTATCCGAGAGGATAGTTGCGGCAGTTTAGGCATGATATCAATGCGTGTTCTCTCAGCCCATAACGGATGGGAACATCATTGACAACGAGCCACACTTCTCTCCTCTTCTAAACATCGGCAATATGCAGTAACAACAACACTTACCTTTATCTTATCCAGTTCTTGATTAACACTTGCAAGAGGAAACCCTTTCATTTCTGTTTTTTGAACTTTGACTGGCACATCCTTGGACATTCTGGATCAGCTCCTTCAACAGATTCTGTAAACCTCAATCCCAGTTGAGGTATTGCCTCGAAAGCAAGACGCTACAAAACCAACATTTTTTTAAAAGTAAAAAAACAATACTAAAATTTTGATAATACGATAATTTTCTATTACTTACCTCTAGGGGAAAACAGAAACCCGGAAGTGGCCATAGCGTCTTCTCTTTCACCAATCCTCCAAAATGATCTATTGTGTGAGAGATCTCCTTAACCATATAATCAAAGGAGTATCTCTCCCATGGAAAGGTCTTGCAGTATCCAAGATCATCCATAGCTCTTTGGAAAAAATCCAATACATCATTGGCTCCAGGACCGACTTTCATTTGGGCACAAACAAAAATTTCTAAAAAGAACAGAACCATCATCTTCAGCCTGTCTCTATGGCCTCCCATTGCCAACAGCTTCGCTTTCACATCCTCCAACCTTATTAATTCACCGTTCTTGAAATGACGCCTCACAAACTTCTTATCACCAAAAATCCTTGTATCCGAGAGGATAGTTGCGGCAGTTTAGGCATGATATCAATGCGTGTTCTCTCAGCACATAACGGATGGGAATATCATTGACAACGAGCCACACTTCTCTCCTCTTCTAAACATCGGCAATATGCAGTAACAACATCCACATTATGCAGTAACAACATCCACATTCTTCTTCTTCTTCTTCTTCTTCTTCTTCTTCTTCTTCTTCTTCTTCTTCTCTTCTTCTTCTTCTTCTTCTTCTTCTTCTTCTTCTTCTTCTTAACGAGCCACACTTCTCTCCTCTTCTAAACACCGGCAATATGCAGTAACAACATCCACATTATGCAGTAACAACATCCACATTCTTCTTCTCTCTTCTTCTTCTTCTTCTTCTTCTTCTTCTTCTTCTTCTTCTTCTTCTTCTTCTTCTTCTTCTTCTCCGAATCACTTGCCTCCGGGGTCAGTGATAAACACCAAAGTGTTACAAAAAATAATCTTATTTAAAAGTCTTTTTTTTTTTTTTTTTTTGCCGTCTAAGTATTATTATTATTATTAACCAAGAGCACAAGCCCATATCTTACAAACCGAAATCCACTAAACATTATAAACCAGGCCAAAGCCCATCCAAACCCAAGTTAACTGACCTAAAACCAACACGTGGAAACTACGTGTCCAACACAAAAGAGAAGGAGGAAAATGCGTCTTCTCACTTCACGCCGTCACCATGACTCCACCGACCGGAGCATACGCCGTCGACCTTCCTAGCCATCATCACAACACCGGATTACCTGCCGGGAACAGGTTGGCTCGTCGAGACGCCAACATCACACAAGTTCTTCATCTCCTGTGTTTCGACGATCGGAGAGCATGCCTCGATCTGTTCGAGATCTCGTCCAACGCCATCTGCCACAAACTCAGAAGAAGAAAGCTTCACATCAATCTCCTCACCACACCACGGAGAGAATCAATCGTCCTCTGATGAGATCTCATCCGCTTTCTCCATGAGCCCATCAACAACAACCATCATCTTTAAAGGAACAAAGACGACTGGTCTGTGGTCGGAAGCCGGCGATGCAAAACTGAAAAAGCTTCCGCCTCCCGGAGTCATTAGCCGGCGATGAAGCGGTTGGAGCAACCTCTTTCTCCCGGAGCCAAAAAGTCGAGCCGATATAGATATAGACATGCACATAAAAGAAAAAAACAAGAGCCGGACCGACGGTGGCTAGACAAGCCAACTCCGTCGGCCGGAGAACCTAAGCTTCGTCGGTTGTCGCTTTCTTTTTAGAGAGATGGGAGAGGTTGTCTTCTTTCTCTCTCTTTTTTTTAACAGGGAGTTATGTTTTTATCTTATTTAAAAGTCTATATCTATACATGTTTCTATTTTATTTTTATTTTTGTTTTTATTAATAAAACAATATTATGATGGTTTATCACTACCTTAATGAATTTATTTTATTATAATAACCGCAATTATTAATATTTTATTTTTCTTAATACATTCTTTTTATAAAGAATTTTTTATCAAATTGGAATTCATATAAAATAAAATATTAATAAATATTTTCGTTTTTAAAGCCATATTGTTTTAAAAAAGAATTTTGTATAAAAAGGAAATAATTTTACTTATTAAAATACAATACTTTCATATATTTTACACACGTGAATAAAAACAAATTTTCTTGTAATATAAATTCCAATTTTGTAACCTTTGTATTTATATTTTTTTTTAAATGAGGATATTAAGAAAGGAAAATATGTGTTACAAATTTTTGATAGTCATACAACTTTTTGTTTCTACAAAAAAATATATGCACAATTATATGCAATTTTCTTCTTTTTTACATTATACTTTTTTAATTTGTAAGAAAACAACTTCCATAACTTCTATCAGAAAATTTTGTTCTTCTTTGGATATATACAAGATTAAAATAAACATCACGAGGTTTTAGAAAAAAATTTAAGCAGATTATTTCTATTGAGATGACTTTGATTGATGATGAGATATTTTTTAAAACTTATATTTTCAACTTCTGCAACTATAAAAATCAAAATTGAAGAAAAGAAATCTAACAATTAAAGATAATGACTTAGTTACGAAGTTCAAAAAAACATTGATAAAGGTAAATAGAATATAATAAACACATTTTCAATTTTGAGTACATGAGAAATTTTAGAATTTTAAAAAAATATCATGGCCAAGTTAAATATACTAGATGGTTGGCCCGCTTAGCGGGCTTAATAATCTTATAATATTTATTGATACGTATATTATTAATTCAATAACTATCATGATAAATTATGTTTATACTATTAATTTTTAAATTGGCAATATATGTATCTATAATTAAGTTTCTCACTACAATATATATATATATATATGACTATTATTGAAATTAATTTCTTTTAATTTTTATGATTAAAATATTATTTTCAGATAACAATATAATATATATTAGAACTGTTTTATTTATTTTTGGCCAAAAGTTGTATTATATTAATTTACGTTCAATTATCTAATCTAATACATAAATATAAAATTATTAAAATAACTTTTTAATTATAGTACATATTACATATAACTATCTATTATATACATGATCATATTATCTCTATTCATGTTAATTAATACACATGCATTTTGTCACTAAAATTAACTTTTTATAAAACCAAACATATAAATGAGATTAGACCATTGATGTTGGCTCCTAATTACTCTATCTGACGGGTTTCTAAGTATTTCGTCCGCCAATGGGAACACAAATATTTTATAATTATTTATTAATATATGCATTACTAATGAAAATATTATAGTTATAAATCATAATTTTTTTCATTTGAAAATTCTTACGTATTATAATTTTAAAAATGTTTCGTTCATTATATTCATTGTTAATAAATAAATCTTAAAATTCACTTAATATTGTTTTTGATTATATAAATTAAGAATTTTACTTGACTAATATGTGTCTTTTTTTAATTTTGAACTTTTTATTAAAAGTTTTTTCAGATTACATAAATATATATATATAAATTATCTTTTTATTTAAAATCTATATTTTAAGATTTTGGATAATTCATACTATTATTAATTTTAAATTCGTTTTTATTTTTTAGCTAATATATATGTATATATATATATATTATTCATTAAGGGTACAATCGATATTAACCACTCCAACTTTTAACGTGAGAGCTCTGTTGCGAAAAATCACTTCGCAAATAATAGTATAGATTACACAAAAGTTATAACACCGAATAAATAAATAAAATATTAATTTAAATAACATAAAAATAGACAAACAAATATAATCAAAACTAATAAAATATTAACTAAAATTATTGTATTTTGATTTTTAGAAAAATTATTCATGTCTGCGCATGAGTACGGATTAATCACTTAGTAAGAAAATAATTGGATTTTATTAGATTACTTGTTAAAAAAAGCAGGGAAAACATTGATTTTTATTAGATACGATATGCATTGGGTTAATAGAAAAAGTGATTTTGTTTTATGAACAAAATTTTAATTTTTGATGATATTTATTTCCTATGAAGATTGACACCAACCGAAAGCATTTATAACTAAAAAACAAGTAATCTAATATAAAAAAAAAGTATATTCATTTAAAGATTCAGTGTAGTCTAGTGACTCGCGTGCTTACGTACGTAACCCTTTAAGAAAGAGGGTCAGTTTCATCTATCTCTAAAAACAAAACCAAATAAGCACGTTCGAGAATTGGTTTACAGACACAAGTATGTTGTCATCAATCCTAAAAATCCCTATATATTTTATTCTGTTCTAAATCTTTTAGAGAATAGGCGTTCGTTTTTCTGATCGACCATATACGACATACGTTCAAGAGTAGCAAGCTAAAACAACTTGTATTGTTTGCCCAAAAAAAAAAAAAAAAACAACTTGTATTGATTCATGGGTTGATTCATCAAGTGGTTTAATGAACTTCAATAAATATACATATACTTAAAATTTGATATATACAACGATATAGATAAACCAAATAGTATACTACCTTTACAATTAAGATACACCAGTTTCAACCAAAAGAGAATAGTTAATTATCACGAAGAAAATAACATAACAAATATATTTTCAACTTTAGAGTGCGCTAAAAAAAATCTCTCTCATCCTCTCCTAGAGAGAGGTTTCTCTCTCGATTCCTCTTCCTCTCTTGAGAGGTAAGAGATAGTTTTGAGGCTGTAAGAGATTGGCGTTAAAGGATTAAAGTCTTTGGGGCGTTGACACTTACACAGTTCGACGTCGTCGGCTTTTGCCTCCAGGGTATGGAGGTTGTTCAACCTCGCACCGCTGGCTTCGGTGGTCGACCCTTTCTTTTTGGGTGCGGCATATTTCACTGAGATCCAGGTTGGTCGGCTTCGTTTTTTTTCGATCGAGATCTCGAATAGATCGGGGAAGCTCTCGGGAGAAGTGAAGCTGTTGAAGACAACCGTGTGGAGGATGGGTCTCGTTCCGGTGCGGTTATATTTTCCGGTGGTTCGGGGTGAGATTTTGAGTTTGACTCGAAGATTCTCTCCTCTGTCTTGAATCCATGCGGAAAAAGGATGAGGTGATTATCGACTCCGGTGATGTTCCGGCGAAACTACAGTGGGTTTCGTCTTTCCCGGCGTTTGTCTTGGTGTGTGGGTCACGCCGTTGTGAACGGGTGACGCGTGTCGTCTGCTTCGGTGTTAATGGAATACGTGGGTGGCCAAGCGTAGACCTGTGACGCGTGGTTCTTTGAAGACGCGTAGAGGGCTTGGGTTTAATGGGCCTTTATGTCGGTTCGGGTGGGCTTTGTCCCATTTTTTTTTAGTTTAACTCTTTTTGGGCTTCTGTTTGTTTTTTAATGTTGGGCTTTCAGTCCGTAATAAATTAAATCTTAGAGGCTAAAAAAAAAAAAAATAACAAATAAATCATTTGCGGTGGCAATTGTACTTTATTGGCTGCTATCGAGTCATATCGGTATAACACATAATTCCAATTCTCCAGGTAGCGTTTATACATTTTGTTATAAGAAACAAAAAGCCCTAATAAGTCCAGATAGGGCTATTTTATTACACGTGGTGATTACCAACCATGCCAAAGACGTATACATCCAAAAACTAAGAGATTATAAGTATCACATATAATCTTATTCCTTTTCCAATATTTGTATTTCAAGTAAATGGCAGCGGATCTGGGATGCTAACACGTTTTAGGTTCGATCTTCATGGTATACGAAACTAAGTCATATTATTCTGTTCACCTAACGCGGATATGGATCTATGTTTTAGGACCCATTTGAATACCTGGAAAAAGAGTCCATCTGCAAGCTTATGACTCCCCTGAATTCAACCAGATTAAAAAATTTATTTGGAAAAAAAGTATTTGTATATCTTCAGATTCACAATTTTGACTAAACGTATTTGTTATTTTAAATATATACTAGAGTTTGAAGTTTAGAATACTTATAGGATCTATTTTTTCTGTAGAGTTTGAAACCGGATGCAATGTAGAATAAGGAGTGGACTGTGGAATGTGGACGAGTGGGAATAGCTTTCTCATTTGTAGATTTAGGGTTTAATCAAATCAAACATGCAACCTTCTGATTTGGAGTCAGACGTGCTACGATTGTTCCACAGATCCTTGGTAAAATCAATCAATGTTCTCTTTTTATTAATTTTTAGGTATCTTGAATCTATGGAAGGGTACAGACGAGATGCAGTCAGTGATAGACAATTTTCTGAGTATATAAATAAGTATTGGAATTGTGTGAGCCCATGTCCAACTCTCTATTATTTGATTAGTACGATATTGTCCATTTTGGGCCTTAGAGGTTGTCCCGCATAGATTTACTTTTTGGTTTCTTTTCCAAAAGGCCTCGTACTATTAGAGTTGGACTTCTCTTTATATATTAGACATTTTTGTCGAATTCTCCAATGTGGGACTTGGATTGACATCTCTCATTCTCCCCCTCAATTCAAGGACCACACACCTTGTGTCTTTTTTACTCCAGCGAATCAGTATCCATCTTGTACCGTTCATCGCAAGGTTACTTTGAGGTGCTTTGATGATGCTCCCTTTCCACAAAGGAACTCTCCGGATCTTCTGACTAGATTCTTCCACAGACCTCTTCTTCCATCTTGAAAAGTCATGTTCCTATTCTACGGGTATTTTGGTCTTTTAGCAGATCGTCGTCGAACCGCTCTGATACCAATTGTTGGAATTGTGTGAGCCCATGTCCAACTCTCTATTATCTTATTAGTACGATATTGTCCATTTTTAGCATTAGAGTCTGGCCCGCATGTATTTACTTTTTGGTTTCCTTCCCAAAAGATCTCGTTGTCTAGTTCTATAATGTGGGAGAATAAATTCAAAAGCATTAATATATATTCATGCATGTATCCAGAAACAATGTGATATTAAACCTGAAATGTGTTACTATTTCGAATCACCCAACCACACTGTCCTGGATAAAATCAATCAATGTTTTTAGTTAACTCGCATACCTGATTGTTACGAATTTTTTTAGTTTTGTATTGATACGCACACATAACATATATATTTAAGTTTGATCAAAAAAAAAAAACATATATATTTAAGTTTATGATATTTGATAGATTACCAACTTGATAACAATTTAAAATAATACTTCTAAGTTAATTAATTGTTATAGTTATAATGTTATTAATTTATAGAATAATTTACCACTCTGATTTATGGTTAGAAGGTACAACACCTGTACCTTCACTTGAAGTATGTCTATTATTTGAAAGGCCGGAGATAAACTCGACGGCTAAACGAAAATCAAAAATTACTACAACGATACAAGTGACAGAAGTGTTAAAGGGAATATCCATAGATATAATAGACATACTTCACTTGAGACCCTGAAACTGATGTTAAACTAATACTTATATTTAATAAATAAAATTTAAATTAATCATTTCATCAGTACCTATTTACTTAAAAACAATGGAAAAATAATCAGCATTAATGCGTTTGTGTTCGTCCCTTTTGAATTTTGCGCTAAGCCGCTAATCTTAAGGATTAGTGTGAAATAAAATGAAGGATCAACGAAATGTTATTGTGTCATTTTGTATATATTTGGGATTTTGGAATTTTGGAATTTTGGAATACATTTTAGCAAGAGCAAGAAGGATAGACGAAGACAAACAAACAAAAAAGACAAACAAACAAAAAGAGTACAAATATACTCCCTTGATTTTTTTTTTTTTTTTTCCATCTGATTTTATTAAAAACAAAGTCCAAAAAGGACAAAAGTCCAACAGGCTACAAGAGCTACAACAAAGCCCAACAACAGAAAAACACAAACCATCCGAAACCCAATACATCCAAGCCCATTAACCAAACCCGGGCCCGAAAAACAAACCACCGACCGACACCGTCGGAGTTAGACACGTACGAGTACACGTGTAACTCCCTCAGCCAGACGAGGGGACCACGCCGCTCTTCCACTAACTTTTCCGATGAACCCGTCGGAGAAAAACCGCCGGCAAACATCGCTGTAAACCACCAATTCCTCCATTGTCAAGGCAAACGCTTGCTTCATCTTTTTTCCGGGCATAAGAGAGCATCGATCGACTATTCGAGAGCTCATCCCATACCCTAAAATCCTACCAATCGAAAGAGAAAAAGCTTCACCCACAACCGCTACCACCCCTTTGCTTCTTTCACCGGAGAGTAACCACCTTTGATATCTCTCCCTGAAATGAAGCCGCATAAACCACCGACCGATTCAACACACAAATCGTCGGATTACCACCGGATCGTCTCCGTTCAGAGACCATGACACAGAAACCAAAAGCCGACCGCCCATCCATATCGAAGCGATGCGACGCCGGAGTCTAAGCCGGACGTCCACCACGAGAAGGATGCGGCGCCGGAAGCAGAGGCACCACCAGAAGGCCTCAGGTAGAAGGAGGAGGAAGGAAACAGAGGGACCACCACGAAAACTCACTTTCTCTCTCAAGAAATCTTTAGAGAGAGGAGAGAGCTTCTACCATCCCTCTTATACTCCCTTGATAAAATGCCAGTGGAAAGGAATAGTAAAAAAACAAATGCATTTAAGACGGAAACGACCAAGTTTAAATAAGTTAAAAAGGAATTGACTGGGGTAGTCTCTCTCTCGTCGCATTTCATTGGTTCCTAATATTGATTTAGAGGGTTATTGGTAAATGAATTTTTGTAAACTTTGAAAATTTTGAGATTTCATTGTTATTAGTCGTTGGATTTCAAAACTCTTAATAGAATCCATTGTTATTGGTTTAAGAATTTTCAAAATACATTCAAATCTCTTGTTATTTAAAAAGTTTTGTTATTATTGATTTTCTAATTCTAACTAAATCCAGTGGTACAATTATTTTTTACTCATAACACTTAACTTTCAAAATATTACATGTTTACATGTGATTTTCAAAATCCATCTGATAATTTTTACCAAATATTTATTCCACTGTAAATCCAAATTATAAATCTAAAACTATAATTCACTACATTTTATATTACCTTTACATTTTTGAATATATAATTATATTTATAAATATTAAAAAGTTCAATTTTTCAATTTTTATTTTTAAATATTCGTTTTGAATATTGAAAATGCTTTTTTCGCTTTTAAATATGTTTTCAATTTCAAAATTTTTAGTTGTTTCTTTATTACTCTTCAATTGAATTTCTTTTAGTAACCCAAATTCATGAAAATCTATGCCAATCTATAAAGAAGTTATGATCAAATTTTATAAGTCAATGTATATATATTTTCACAATCCACATAATTTTTAAAATCTATAAACTCTTAAAATTCACAAACTTTATACAAATTCATCTCCTAATGACCCCCCCCCTCCCTAATGTCAGATTCATAAGTAATTATATTCAAAAAGTAAAAACTGTAACTATTTTCTTAACTAGAGCATTTTCATTGTGCAGTTCTCAGCATGATTTTTTTTTTTGAGAAAATAACATGAAGTTTTTCATACATGTACGGTTTATAATATCTTCAATGTAAAATTTCAGTTAGTTTTTTCAAAACGAAGTAACTCTTCAATGAAGTTGATTTTTTTTCTAATTCTACTCCATTTTTGGAGTAAAAATAGAGTAATGAAAAATAAAATTACTCTATTTGAGGAGTAAATCCATCTTTACTCTATTATGAATTATGATTAGAGTATTTTTCATTCAAAATTCTATTTTGAAGTAAGTTATGGAATATGATTGGGGATGCTCTAAATATATAAAAGTAATAGTAATAGTAATATCTAGTTATCAATACATCAAAATGATGAAAACCCTATGTTAAAATCTCAATGCTGTTGTCAAAAGAAAAATTCCAATGCTAAAGTATCTCATTTGAGATATTTTAGCACGAAGTAATCATCATTTTGAGATACCCAAGCTAACTATTCATTGAAAAGACTTTTCACCATGTGTTTTATTTAATCCTTAGATGATGCTTTAAAATTCACACAAAATCAGCAGGTTATTAAAAATTTTGATAATGACTTTTGTATAACTGTTGATGTACAAGCCGAGACCTAAATATTTTTTAGCTGATATCGACAAATAGGCTAACACCTCATTTTTAAATGAATCTCAAAATATGGTCCATGTTGTCTGGCAGGGCCTCTCAAATTTTATTAAGACTATGTTAAAAAAAAATTAAATATATAATTAAGAGTAAAACGAAATGGTCTTAAAAGTTAATAGTTTTATCTATATATATTTGAGGGTTTTCTTCAAATTATATACTATAAGTTTAAGAGTATATCTAAAGATTAAAAATTATAAACCAAATTTTGTATTTATATTTTGAAAAAAATTATATACTTTTTAAATTTCGACTACTCAAGTAACACATGTTATTAGACTGGCATGTTCTCTGGCCAAAGAAAAAGTAACTTAGTTCATAATAGAAATCAAACACAAACTAACGTATTTATTCATTGTCTAGATTTTTTTTCTTACCACCGAATTATCTACTTGGTTTATATATGAGTCTTTTAAGTCATGCCATACATAAATGTTGAAAAAAAATATTGGAGAGGGATTATCTCTAATATTAAAATAGAAGTACATTTTAAAAATATCCCTTAGTTTTTAGTGTTATTTACAAAGCATGTCACTGAGAATTTAATTAATCTTTTATATTAATACTTTTTCCAGTTTATTCAATGTGTTTTCCTAAAATTAATTGAGTTAAATATTATCATTAATCTTCATATATTAATGCTTATCTTTTCCAGTTTATTAATATGTTTTCTTAAAATTAATTGAGCTAAATTACAACGATTTTTATCTCTAAAATCCTATCTCCAATCATATCGACAAATATGACTGCGTATGTTGTTATTGTTCCCTATTATAATACTTCCAACAACATTTTTAAAAAAGAATTCACGTAACACAGAAGACTAAACCCATAAACCAACATAGAGAATTAACTCGACCTGTGTCATGAACAATGATGTACTTGCCGATAGAGATACCTAAAGAATGTTGTCTCTGCATTGTACCTAAAAAAATGTTATCTGTAAAATACACAAACCAATCTTCTAAACCTATTGATTTCCTAAATCATCCTATAGATTTTGGGTTATGATATACGTACATATACGTGAATTTATTCAAATTCAAACCACCTATAAAATTTAGCTTACCTTTCTAAATAAACCAAATCAATAAATACTCAATCAAAATATAATATTTTATATTAATCAAAACAAAATATATTCAATGATGTATCCAATGTAGAACTATATCAAAAAAAAAATCGCGAATTATGACAATAGATTTGATTCCTACGAACTAGCATATTTTTTAATTAGACAATCTCGATTTGTATATCCTGCTTTTATATTTAAAACTTATATATAAAAATTTAAAAACTTATATTTTCTATAAACATGTATATCTAAATCGTCATAAAATACATGGTTTAACACAAAAAGTAAATTATAACAAGAAAACAATGTAATACGATCAAATATTTAAATACATCATTTAGGATTAATAAAAAAACGAAATAAAACCCAAAAATTCATATCCGCGCTAGCGCGCGGATCTGAATCTACTTATTATTATACTGTACAACACTATATAATGTATGTATATATATATATATATATATATATGTTCCAGAGAATCCTATGTGTATGGTCCGTATCTTTATAGGGAAAATAGCACAAGAAACCTTCAGAGTGGCATTCACTTACACTTTAAACTCTAAAGTTATTTAAATAGCATATCAAACATTCAAATTGGCTTTTGTATCACTAAAACCTTCAACTTGCTTGCTTGTTCATCAAGCAAAAATAATAACTTGTTCACCTCTTATAATGGTGACGTGTCAGTTTTTTTATTTTTATTAATATTTACTTATATTTAATTATAACCTATCTAAAACATATATATATATATATATATATATATATATATATATATATATATATCTAGTTAGTATAAATAACTAGCAATAAATAAAAAAATTTAAAAAATCAGAAAATCAGAAAATCAAATTTTTCAAAAAGGTAGAAATATTTTCTTAAAAATGAAGACGAATTTTTTCTAAAAAATAATTTCTTTTCATTTTTTATTTTTTAAATTCAAAAAGGTTCTAAATTTTCTAAAGAGTTAAGTGAAAGCCGATATATTTTTTTAAAAAACATTTTTTGAAATTATTTATTAATTCTAATTTTCAGAAAATTTTATTTTGAAAATAAATATATCAAAAATGGCTTTTAAATAATTATATCAAAAGTGTCATTTAATTAAATTAATAAATAACTTCAAACAAAAATTTTATACTTCCCATTTTTGATATTTTATGTAAAACCATCATTTTCATTATCAGTTTGTCAAAAGTCTTACCGTAAACAATCATATCAATTTAAAAGAAAAATTTAGAAAATTTCGAGATTTTGTTTGATCTTCAAAAATAACTTAATGTCTTACTAAAAATATTTTTATTTTATTTTAAAAATATTTAATTTTATTTATTAATTATAAAATTAAAAAATATTTTCTAAATAAAGATTTCTGAAATCAATAAATAATTTCAAATAAAATTTTAAATACATATATCAAATTTTGCCTTCACTTAACTCTTTAGAAAATTTTAGAACTCTTTTTACATTAAAAAATAAAAATGTGAGAAGAAATTATTTTTTAGAAAAGAATAAAATCATTTTTATTTGAAAGAAAATATTTCGATTTTTAATGATTTTCTGATTTTTCAAATTTTTATTTATTTTAATTGCTTTACTAACTAAATATTTATGATTTAAATGAGTTATGATTATAATATAAGTAAATATTAATAATAAAACAAAAAAAACTGATATATTATCATGTTAACTGGTCAACAGGTCATATTTTCAGCTTGATGAACAAATAAACCACGTTAAAAGTTTTTAGTGATACAAAAGCCAATTTGAATGTTTAATGTGCTAGTTAAATAACTTCATAGTTTAAAGTATAAGTGATTGTCATTTTAAAGGTTTTTTATGCGATTTTCCCTATCTTTATATACATAGTATCAAAAAAAAAGTTTCATTGAGAAAGAAGCCAAAAACAGTAAAAGCTTAAATAGGTTGCGAAAAGGCAAGTGTTGCCGTAAGCAAATCTGGTTCACAAACTGACATTTGACTCTACGAAAAAGACAATCATGTTCTTTCTAGAAAACAATTTAAATATTTATAATAATTATAATATATACAATTATGATTTTTCCAATAAATATTAGAAGTATTTTATATAATTTTTGTTGTCACAATGTTGATAACCATTTTGGTTAAATTTGATTCTTTTGGATAAGGATTAAAGATAACCATTTTTCATTTAATTCTTTGGTTTCGTATTTTATTTTCAGTTTCAGAAAAAAAAAAGGAATAAAGACAACATATGGTGAAGTCGAAGGTTCAATACTTATTCAACTAAAATATATTTAACAATCCATAATATTTAGCGATTAACAAAACTATCATGTGGCAATTGACTATTAAAAATTAGATTAGTGGTAACCTCTCCCATCTCTCTAAAAAGAAAGCGACAACCGACGAAGCTTAGGTTCTCCGGCCGACGGAGTTGGCTTGTCTAGCCACCGTCGGTCCGGCTCTTGTTTTTGTTCTTTTATGTGCATGTCTATATCTATATCGGCTCGACTTTTTGGCTCCGGGAGAAAGAGGTTGCTCCAACCGCTTCATCGCCGGCTAATGACTCCGGAAGGCAGAAGCTTTTTCAGTTTTGCATCGCCAGCTTCCGACCACAGACCAGTCGTCTTTTTTCCTTTAACGATGATGGTTGTTGTTGATGGGTTCATGGAGAAAGCGGATGAGATCTCGTCAGAGGGACGATTGATTCTCTCCGTGGTGTGGTGAGGAGATTGATGTGAAGCTTTCTTCTTCTGAGTTTGTGGCAGATGGCGTTGGACGAGATCTCGAACAGATCGAGGCATGCTCTCCGATCGTCGAAACACAGGAGATGAAGAGCTTGTGTGATGTTGGCGTCTCGACGAGCCAACCTGTTCCCGGTAGGGCTGGGCGTTCGGGTACCCATTCGGGTTTCGGTTCAGTCCATTCGGATTTCGGGTTTTCGGAGTCAAATATTTTAGCCCCATTCGGATATTTCTAAATTTCGGTTCGGGTTCGGTTCGGATCTTTGCGGGTTCGGTTCGAGTTCGGATAACCCATTTAAAATATTTTTAAATTTTCAAAATTCATTATATACTTTAAATTTTCATAATCTATAAGAAAGATAATATCTTACATATAAATTTTCATAACATATATGTCAAAATACCTTAATTTAACATATAAATTGGTTTTCTTTGAATATTTGGATAAAGAATCAATAGATATTTAACTATTTTGGTGTTTTCAGTATACTTTAGCTATTTTAAACATTTACTTTTGACTATTTGCATATATTTTCCGAGTATTTTGGAAAACTTAAAGGTATCTTATATATTTTTAATATTTTTAATATACATTATATAAAAATAATGTATATATTTAAGTATATAAATTTATTTCGGATACATTCGGGTACCCAAAATATTTCGGTTCGGATCGGGTTCGGTTTCGGTTCTTTAAATACCGAAATTTTGAACCCATTCGGATATTTAATCAATTTCGGTTCGGGTTCGGTGCTACTTTTTCGGATCGAGTTCGGTTCGGTTTTTTCGGGTTCGGATTTTTTGCCCAGCCCTAGTTCCCGGCAGGTAATCCGGTGTTGTGATGATGGCTAGGAAGGTCGACGGCGTATGCTCCGGTCGGTGGAGTCATGGTGACGGCGTGAAGTGAGAAGACGCATTTTCCTCCTTCTCCTTTGTGTTGGACACGTAGTTTACACGTGTTGGTTTTAGGTCAGTTAGCTTGGGTTTGGATGGGCTTTGGCCTGGTTTATAATGTTTAGTGGATTTCGGTTTGTAAGATATGGGTCTTGTGCTCTTGGTTAATAATAATAACAATACTTTAGATGGCAAAAAAAAAAAAACTATCATGTGGCAACACAGAATTTGAGGATGCGACAGGAGAAGGAAACATGTATCTCCGCCACAGCTCTTAACCGGAAATCGAAACCCCGGAAATCTTTACATAACTTAATCAACTTTTGGCTTCTTAAAATCTAAATCTACATCTCACCACTTTAGATTTCATTTGTTTTCTTTCAAAGTATTTTCTATATCCAACTAATTTATTTCTAAAAGTATACTTAATGAGAAGATCTATCGAAACCAAGTGGTGGTAACATAGGGATAATCTTTTTGAGCTTGATGTTTACCCACATCAGTTCTGGATTCGATTTTTTCTGGAAACTAAAATATAACTATTTTACCGGTTTTGATTTTGGTCCAAGTGGTTTAGATTGTGGATTGTAACACATGGCATTAATCGGAAGGTATTTCAAATTCGGATCAGACAGTAGCACTAAATATGTTTCTCTCCGAACTGACCGGATCAGCCGATAGGATTTATCAAAAAAAAATATCAATTTTTTCTTGGATGGAAAATTTAAAGAAAGATAAACTACGCATTTTGTTATTTTCTGCACTTAAATATTGTTTGTAGAGGACAACATTGGCCATTTCTATTTTTTGTTCCGTCTTTTGTTTAAGCCAAAAATACTTCTCTTTTATGTCTCCTCTTTTTACAATTACATTCCTTTTTTTGTCAACTTTGTAGTTGTACAATTACATTTCAATCACTATTTTGACCAAAACCGCAAGCAATAAACAAAAAAAAAATATAGTTGTGTATATAACTTACTTAATATTTGATTTGAAAGAAAATTATACTTTTTAATCTTCTATAATCAATAAATTGTTTGATATACTTACTCCCGTGACCAAAGTGTAACCAATTCACACAAAAAAAAATTATTAGACATAAAAACAGTTTTTTTTTTTTTTTTTGCTTAACATTTGGATAAAAACAGTTGTCTCATTCTTTCTTTTGCATGTTTTGTTTAACCTCTACACATTTATCGTTTTCTCTGATTCGTTTTCAAATTAGAAATGTTTAACTTCAAGATATGAACGAATATACCTATCACAATACCACCACTTCAATTTGGATTATATATAGTTTGACAACCCATTATTCGTAATTTATCTTATCTTGCATAAATCAAATAACCTATAATCTATAATTTTCTTACAAAAGAAGGAAAATGGCGGGACCTCCGTATTTTTTCTAGAGGTTTGGTTTGTTGGTATTGTATTAATCGAATAAACTAGTCGAATAACACAATGCGAGTGAACCAAAACAAGAGCTTTACCATATGCTTTTGCCTCCTCTCGATCTTAGCTATAAATAAACCGCTCCAACTCTTCCATTACCTTCAACCACAAAACATCTATCAGACTAATAAGTTATAAACTATAATTTTTTTCTTGCAAGAACAAGATGCCTACAATGTTAACAGATGTCTTTAGAGGCCATCCCATTCACCTTCCACACTTTCACCAACCTGACTTCACATCCCTCAGTAATCTCCCGGATTCTTACACGTGGACCTCCCAAGACGATCCTCTCTTCACCGTTGCTCCTCCTCCGACCGCCGGTGAAAACATCCCTCTCATTGACCTGAACAACCCCGACGCGGCCAACCAAATCGGCCGTGCATGTAGAACTTGGGGTGCGTTCCAGATCGTAAACCATGGCGTGCCTCTGGAACTTCTCCAAGGCATCGAGTTTCTCACCGGTAATCTTTTTAGGCTACCTGTCCAGCGCAAGCTTAAGGCGGCTCGGTCAGAGACAGGTTTCTCTGGCTACGGCGTTGCACGTATCTCATCTTTCTTTAATAAGAAAATGTGGTCCGAAGGTTTCACCATCACCGGTTCCCCTCTCAATGATTTCCGTAAACTTTGGCCCCAACTTCACCTTGACTACTGGTACATATCGTCTGTTATAGTTATATTCGACTCTACTTAGACATGCTTACGCCTGCTAAAAACGCCCATGATCGATAGTTTTACATTGGTTTTGTAATAACATGAAAAACAGAAGCAACCGATTATTTTCCATGTTATGAAAGATTAGTGTTACTAAAAGTTAAGACACCATAATGAAAATTTAGCATAGTGGACCCACCTTAAGTTTTGAAGATATATATGGTATAATCGTATCGTAGAAAACAAAAAGCACAACTTGTTTTTTGTTTGTTTTCTTGTTTATTTAAAAGGTCGTACAAATTTTACATCTGTACTAATTGAAGCATAACATTCGTTCTCTTTTTAATTAACAGCGACATCGTTGAACAGTACGAGGAACAAATGCAAAAGTTGTCATCGAAGTTGATGTGGCTATCACTGAAGTCACTTGGCGTCAGCGAAGAAGACATTAAATGGGCCAGGGGCAGTTCAGATTTTAACTGGGCCCAATCCGCCCTCCAGCTAAACCACTATCCGGTTTGTCCTGAACCCGACCGGGCTATGGGTCTAGCCCCCCATACCGATTCGACCCTCTTAACCATACTCTACCAGAACAATACCGCCGGTCTCCAAGTATTTCGTGATGATCTTGGTTGGGTCACCGTGCCACCGGTTCCAGGCTCCCTCGTGGTAAATGTTGGTGATCTTTTCCACATTCTATCCAACGGTTTGTTTAAAAGTGTGATTCACCGTGCTCGGGTTAACCAAACCAGATCTCGGTTATCCGTAGCTTTCCTCTGGGGTCCACAGTCTGATATCAAGATATCACCTGTACTAAAACTGGTTAGGCCTGATGAATCGCCTTTATACCGATCGGTCACATGGACAGAGTATCTCCGAACAAAAGCAACTCACTTCAATAAAGCTCTTTCAATGATCAGAAATCACAGACAGGAATAATAGTTCATGAGCATATAATAATATTTGTGATATGCTAGTTAGTTTGATTAAGACAAATTGTTGTAAATCATTTATCACTATGTCTTAATTATATTTGCACTGCATTCCACACAAAAATCTGGCAATTGATTACCAAAAAGAAAATTCTGACACTTATCGAGACGTCTAGAAGATAGGAGTACTAAAATTTGCAATTATGCGTTGAGGGTCCCAAGAAATTATACAGCAAAAGGCTATAAATAGAGTATATTTTGTACTAGTATTAAAGACAAACAACACGGTGTTATTTTCAGATTTCTACACAATTCAGCTTGTTTGATTGCTATCTGACAGATTGTCTGAAAACAAAACGAAAGATCACATCTAATATGCTGCTATATCTAATCCTAAAAAAAAAGGAACGCCCAAAGTAAATACATCTCCTATATATTAAAAGAAAAGTATTTTTAAGAGTTCTGTTAATGGTGAATTGACAATATCTAACGTGATTTTATTTAAAAAATCTCTTACGTGTCACGTAGAAAATGTTTATCACAAATTTATGTATTTAGTGCAAACGTTACTTTCCTTAAAAATCTAAATAATTTCCGGGACATCATTTTTTACTCGAGCTTCATTCTTCCTGTTTCGAACCATCAAGAATATCACCAGAATAATCTGTTTCGAACCAAACTTGAGCTTCTTTCTTTCTCGATCACTTTCGAGTAGAAAATACAACTCGGATAGTCTGTTGCGAGTTATCAGCTTCACCTTCAATATAATTGTCAACGAGAAGCAACTTGAATTTCATGTAGCGATGACCATGGCTGTAACTTTCGAATTCTATTATAAAGACATGCGTTTTAAGAAACGATCAAAGCAACTTCGACGTAACAACCAAGGTTTTCTAACGTTACATTCCTTAAAAATCTAAACAATTATCGGGACGTCATTCGATGTGTGAAGTTATATAACCAAAGAAGAAAAAAGAAAAGAAAAGAAATGAAAAACGACGTGTGAAAATGGAGGTAGAGCTGAGTCTAGAGTGAGAAATGAGAAAAAAAAGAGAAATCACTCAACGTGTGAAGACGGAAATATTTCGGAGAAAAGACAAAAAGGAAACAAAGGTGGAGAAGAAGAAAAAGTACACATTTTGAGATGGACTTTCGAGAGAAGGATCCCGATCAGATATGAGTGTGGGAGATCATTATATGGAGATTCACTTAATACAGAACATGTCAGGGATGTTAAGATACATGGGCTTCACACTTAAAACCAATTGGTGATTAGTGGAGAGGCTCATCTATCTTATATATTACTAAGGATCCCTTCCAACTACCAATGTGAGACAACTATGTGTCTAATACGCCCTTCGAGATGATGGCTCTTTGAGCGTCAATCTCGGAATGTTCGGGCAAAGATCGATGGGCCAACTTTGGGCCAGATCGATGTGGATCAGTTGGCTGCATGGATCGGGCTCTGATACCATGTTAAGATACATGGGCTTCACACTTAAAACCAATTGGTGATTAGTGGAGAGGCTCATCTATCTTATATATTACTAAGGATCCCTTCCAACTACCGATGTGAGACAACTATGTGTCTAATAAGGGAAGCCATAGAAACTGAAGTCTCTGTCATTGGAGTAATGACTTTGTTGTGGTGAGCCTTGCTTCCTACGCAAGTATTAGAAGAAGCAGCTCAAATCTGGGCTAAGTCAAACCGGAAAATATTATGGCCAAACTGGAGTTCCGGAACAAATAAGAAAGCTTCAGATCACTTTCAAGATATCTACAAACTCTTATGTTGCAGAAACTTTGGAGATCATGGGAGGTTCATATGTGTTCTAATCAGACTAAAAATTGGTATACGTTTAAAAGACACTACATACTCAATTCAACTATTGCATACCCAAAATAAATATGAATCATCATCACTTTCGTTTAAATTTTTGTTATGATTAAAAATATAGAGTTGGACAAAATCTGAATTCAAAAAACTGAAACAAATCCTATCTGAAAAAATAGTACTAAACTTTAACCAAAATTGGTTAGATATCCGAACGGGTATCAGTTGGACTTTTGATTAATTAACATCTCTTTTTTTTTGACTGACCTCCTTCTTGCTTTCATATGCGGGAGGTCTAATTCAGATTGCTGCTCAATTATTTTGCGAACAGTGGAATTTTGACACAATCTAATAAACAAGAGTGACATCACGCTCTGTAGGATTTGAACCTACGACATTGGGTTTTGGAGACCCACGTTCTACCGAACTGAACTAAGAGCGCTTTTCTTGTTTTTTCTAAAAAAAACGAAAAGGCTAGAAAGAGGACATTCTTTAACCCGAATCGATTTTGTATTTTGTACGTATATACTATATCATAGTATATCATAAATTTCAGAATTATATGTATGTCCAATTTTATTAAAAAAGATAGATCTAAAATAGATTCCTCGTTACTGCTCAGAAGAGCAGTAATAGGTAGGGATGACAGGATTTGAACCCGTGACATTTTGTACCCAAAACAAACGCTCGCCGACTCCAACTACCGTCCATGTACGATCCATACTAGATCTGACCAACTGACCATCCTACCTCCTCTACGTTCTTGACAGCCCATCTTTGTCTCAGTAGAGTCTTTCAGTGGCATGTTTCGGTCCTTTTCCCCATTACTTAGAAAAAGTGAGCCACCTGCTTAGATTTGAATTATCCGGAGGATGCCTTATATATATATTAATATTATATCAAAAAGATGGACAATCAAAAACTAACAAATATCCTGCTAAAAAAACGAAAAGGAAAGAAAAGACGAAACATAAATCATGGATCAACTAAGCCCTCTCGGGGACTTGCTTAAGAATAAGAAAGAGCAATCTCATGTAAATACCATGGAATAAGGTTTTAGCCTATTCATGGGGATTCCGTAAATATTCCATTCCAAAAATTGGTTTTTTTTAGAGATTGGATGCAGTTACTAATTCATGATCTCGCATGTACAGAATGAAAATTTTATTCTCGATTCTACGAGAATTTTTATGAAAGCCTTTCATTTGCTTCTCTTCGATGGAAGTTTTATTTTCCCAGAATGTATCCTAAATTTTGGTATTTAGAGAACCGGAACCGAATCTGATCTGAACCGAAATATTCAGGTGTCCAAGTGTATTCAAACCAGATTTATATACTTAAATATATTAATTATTTTTAAATTTAATATCTAAAAGAATATACAAAATATATAAGATATTTTTAAGTTGTTCAAAATACCTGGTAATATATACAAATAAAGTACATGTTCAAAATAGCTAAACGATACTCAAATACTGAAATATTTAAATTATCTATTGATTTTCTATCCAAATATTTAGGCTAAACCAATTTTATGTTAATTTTAAGTATTTTCGCATATATTATTTAAATTTATATGTTATATATTATTTTTATTTTTATAAATTGAGAAATTAAAAATTTTATACGAACTTTTAGTTTTTTTAAAAATTCAAAACTAAACATGCAAAGATCCGAACCAGACCAAACCGAATCCGTAAAGATCCGAACTGAACCAAACCAAAACAAATGATACCCGAATATCCATCTTTAGTCAAATGTAAAAAAATTATCGATAACAAAATTAATGTTGTTTATAATATTTTAAATACATCATAGTTAAAAAAAAGTTTACTCTAATCTAGTTTATATTATTCTTATCCTACTTATGCCAATGTTTTATGGAAAAGTTTCCTGTATAATTGTCACTGATTAAAAAATATATACTCCCTCCATTTCTTAGATGATATTTTAAAGAGTTTTTGATGTTTCAAAATAGATGATTTTTTATATATCAATGTACCTTTTAATTTTATCAAAAACTGTGTAACCAATAATATTTTTTTTTGTCAACTGCTTTTCATTAAAGCTTTTGGGTCATAAGCCCAAACGAAAATACTAGTGGAATTTTATAAACAACCCAATTACAAGAGGCCCACCCAAACCCAACAACATTCAGATAAAGATTGATACACGTATCCTGATTTTGACTATGCATGCCTTTCCACGTGTCACACTAACGTTCAGTTGAGAAGAGCCACCTTTTGGGGGTTGCCAGAAAATTGCACTGCTCTTCTTCTCCGACTAGAAGCAGAGAACAAATCTCCAAGACATGGCAATGATTCACCGGCTTTCCACTTGTATAACCTTCCCCTTCCAATAACCGTAGATAATAAGAAATTTCATGTTTTTCTCCAGATGTGTAAAATAGTGATAAGCTTCTGGGAACAGTTCTGGAAAGAGACTTCGTTGAAACACTTTCCTATATGAAAAGCTTCAACTCTACTGAGTCCTCCAAAGTTCCCTAGCTAAATCAAATAACTCGAGGACCAGATCTGATTAGATACTCTGTCCAAAGGCCAACCGACCAATTTTATCAAAAGACAGAGATTGATTCTTTTCAAATTCCGACCCCAAGAATAACCAGAGAAAAAACAATCCTTTCTCATTATCAAACGGGATTTAAAAACTAAGAACCAGAGGAAAAGGTGAAAATAGATAGATAGATTATTAATCAACCCCAAATCAAAGAAAGATTAAACATTAAGATTCACTTTGAAATTGAGATTGAAACACTCCAAAATCTCCTAGGGAAGAGAAATCCGCTAACCGGAATAAGAAGATCGATCTAAGATCGAATATATTACAAACAAAAAGCCTCTTAATCTCTCCCCCTCTGAATGATTTTTGATGGGTAAGAGGTGCAGAGAGATTTTTCTCTCTTTAAGAAGAGAGAGAAAGAGGCGATGATAAAAAATATGTAACCAATGATATTTAGTAGTATGTTTTGTGATTGATTGAATAATTTTTAATTTATATTATAATAATATTTTAAAAATAAAAAACCAATTTCTTAATAGTTATCCATAATCCTAAAATTTAATGTATTTTGGAACAGAGGGAGTAGAACTTTTTGGTATCGTGGACTGGACAGTTGAAAGAAAGTAATCTAATTTTTTTTTATATTCACAAATTACAGCCAAAAAACTGAGAAAAGAAAAAAAAATAATTAACGAAGAAGTGATGTAACTATTAGTGAATGCCCATGATTGTATAACAAGGCCTATTTTCCAAAATATTTGTTTGAAAAGAGTTTATACAAAGTCGCATCGCATATAGTTTTATATCATTGATTTGTTGAGTTTTGTTTCAAGAAACCAAATAATTCCAAATAGGTAAAATACACACAATTGGTTCCAAAGACAATATAAAAGCAGACATCTTAGTATACAACTAGATCACGAAAGGCATAGACTTTGGTGAAAGAATATCAGGTGTGTTGTATGATTGTGATTAGGGTTCGCGTTATGGGGTGCCACAATAGGCCTAGGTCATGGTACGGTGAGCCTTGAGAAGAACCTCTAATGTTTCGTAGAAATCAACAAGTCCATGGTGAAATGTACGCTAAAGAATGATCCTTGTCCACCACCTTTCCTAAAAGCAGACAGACATACATACTGAAGAGAAAAAAGCTCTCAGGCACTTTCAACGAGGAAGGTTTTTGACTTCTTGATAGTGGGATCCCACGCTTTATCCAGCGTATCTTTCTTGCTTTGGAACCTTCGTCTCTGATATCGATCTAATTTTTTCGAATTGTTCCCCTGTTTGAGTTTTATCCACCGGTCTCTTCCCTTCACTGAGCTAAAACCCACCGGATTCTTCCCTCGACCCGGGTCGGAGGGACTGCCTCCGCCGTGCAATCTCACCGGAATCAAGACCTGAAGATGATAGAACTACAACTGAAGGAAACCCGACGAGAATCACCCAAAGGAAGCTCTCTAGCAGTGAAGTTCTGAGAAGTGCCATGTTTTCATCTTTATCCAGTGGTTACTGGAGCTTATCCTTTCGCCTCCAATCTCAGCAGGGAAGGACTCCGCCCTGTTAATCTGCTCATGCTCCTGTTGTGTTACAATTTACCTAGTGATTACTAAGGTGTCTGCCTCTACAACCACTCGGTATCAAACCAAGCTGCTATGTTTCTCTAAAATGCAAAAAGACTCTCCTCCTCTGAAAAAGGAAAGTATGTGGCTTTGGAACATATCCCTGCTCCCCGCAAAGCCAGGATTCGAGTGGCTGAGCCAGACATCTCTGCTCTGAAGGAGAAACACTCGCTCACACTGATAGGAAGGGTTACAAACCCATCAATGCAAAAAGTCTGGTCCCTTATACCTTTCTTTACTGACCACTGGAAAGCTGATATTCCACCAGTGGGCTCGGATCTCGGTCTCGGCATGTTCCAGTTCCAGTTCGAACTGGAGTCTGATCTCCTCACGGTTTTGGAAAAGCAACCCTACCACTATGCTCGATGGATGATTATCCTCCAGAGGTGGGAACCAACCGTTTCTCCTGACTTTTCCTCTATGATACCATTTTGGATCAAAGTTCAAGGGGTACCGATTCATCTGTGGAAGGAAGCAACAATACAAACCTTAGGAGAGGATATCGGTACTTTCGAAACATTAGAAATTACATCTACTTCCATGCGTATGAGAGTTCATGTAAATGGAAGATTACCTATCATCAAAAGCTCGGTTATTGAGTACCCAAATGGAGATGAGGTAAAGGCAACTTTGGTCTATGAGAGACTTGAGAGACACTGCTCTGTGTGCCAGCGACTTGACCACGAGGTCAGGGATTGTTTGGAAGCTAAACATCAAAAGAAGGCACTCATTACGACTCAAGAGGAAGCGCAAAGGAACCAAGCGGCTATGCCAAGTCTCTCCTCAAGGAAAAGCTCAGAGTTCAGACCTCCCCTGAACCATAGAGAGATGCCTCCCCCGCGTCGTGAGGAGACGACACGATGATCCCAAGGCGTTCTTGTTAATCACTCCTCTACTGACAAACATTCTTTCGGACCTCCCCGTCAACGTCCATATCAGAACGACTCAGTTCATAGAGGGCGCTCTACCCACAGACAAGAATGGCAGCCACGAGGTTACTGTGAGGGACTAAACTCACCTCCTAATTTTAGGTCAGGTTATAGTTTAGGAAAGGATTAGGGAAAGATAATCGTGGGCTAAATCCCGTAAGAACTTGTAGAATGAATGATGATTTTATTGATGATTTTGGTAAAGAATGGTTACAAGGAATGTTCTCTGATGATTACAAAGATAATGAGAATGTTACAAAGATAATGAAAGTATTGTGTCGAATAAGAGTTGAATAGATCTTCTTTCTTGATTCACTTTCTCTTTAAATAGCCTCAGGTCCCGCTTGATCGTCACCAACTGGTTCCCGAGATCTTCTCCGTTTATTGAGGAATCCGCAACAGCTTCCTTTGACCGGGTCATGCGCTCCTTCTGTTATGATGTGAGCTTCCTCTTTACAGTGACCTCTTTGGTAAAAGTCCTTAGCTCTCAGCCTCCGGCTCCAGCTTAGCTCCTTTCAAAGATTGAATTCGTGATGGGCCTGTCGTGGCCCGTTATCGTCTTTTGTTATTCATTATTCAGCTATCGGGCCATATTCGGGCCCAACAGTTGCCCCCAGCTCTCGAGATTAGGTTTCGTTATTCTCGGGAGCTAGACATAGCCGCCCAACCTAGATTTTCTTGTTGAGATCATGATTACTAGCTATCTCGACCATGTATATTCCTATCTGATCGAACGGCTGTAAATTCCCTTCGATTAAATCGATGGTTTAGATTAAGAGGAGTTTGAAATGTAGTTTCCGATTTTCGAGACATGATGGGATATAAAGCTGTGAATATTAACTACATGTCTCTCTCTCCACTTCCTCCACGCCTCCGACGGTTTCCAAGGTAACTTCTCCCTCTTCCTTTATTTTACTGCGCTTTGTTAATTTTTTTTATATCCGTTTCTTGATCGAACTAGTTCTTCACTCTTAATTCTCTCTGAGATTTCGTCTTAGTCCGATTCCTCTCTTTTGCTTCCTATTTCCCTTTCACTTTACTATCATGAGTCAAAAAGAAGGTTCCGGCGAGGTTCAAATCTCAGCCTCCGGTGCCCGCATTATGAAGGTCAAGCGGAAAGCCGGTGAAAAGATGACAGAAGCCAAGAAGAAGAAAGTTAAAGACTCGATCGGAGCAAGAGTCAAGAGGATGAAGAAGAAAGGTGGCAAGAGCGCCTCCTCTGGACCTCACTTTCCCTCGCTCTTGAAGAGTCAAGACGTCGTCAATCTTGCTGTTCAAGCCCATGGCAAGAGTGACCTAGCTAGAGCTTGTACCGAAGACGAAACCCCCGAAACCGTTCCGGAGGGTTGGTTTTGTGTTCATGAGAAATATATTTCTAAGTGTCATCTTACATTCCCTCTCCCCACCCTCTTGCTAGATCTCCTAGATCATTAATAACTGGCCCTTTCTCAACTCTGTCCATCGGTTATCCGAGTGATAAACGGGTTCATCACTAGGGCCAAGGAGGAAGGAGTTATCGTGGGGTTGACTGAGCTAATGAGTCTCTTCTCTATAAAGGAGAGTACTTCCAAGGATGGCGGAAGCGGTACCTACTACCTCCCCTGTCGTCCAGGGCTAGGCATCTTCAAGTTTACGGCCAGTGATGATGACTGGCGGAAGAAGTACTTTTATGTCAAGATTGACCCCTCGACGGTTCCTGTAGGCCGAGACCTCAGGACCTCTTGGTCTGACATTTCTGGTTAGGATTTTAGGGATATGTTTGCATATTTATTTTTGCTTATCGTGATGTGCTAATTGTCTTTTGATTCTTTTTGCAGAAGTTGAGGACCCTATCAAGTTGTCTGGTAAACTCACCAGAGCTCTTCACAGGAAGCTGCAGCACAGCCCTAACACTTGGGGAGCTTATACCACCTCGAGAGTTGGGTCAGCTAGATTTCCTGAACGATACAAGGCGTCCTTCCCTGATTCAGTGACGGTTGCTGGTTTAGAAGGTAACCTTCCCTTAATAATTTCTAATTTTCATTACTCGAATCTTTTTTTTTTGTGAGATTAATGAATTCTTTTCATGATTCAGTCTCTGAAGGTGATTTGGTATTCGAAGTCTCGTCTGGAGCCAGTACTTCTGAGAAGACTCAGTCACAGAAGATGCCTATTCAGCCCTCCTTCCATTCCAGGGGTAGATCGACCAAAGCTGCCAGCTCCTTTAGAGGAAGCGACAAGAACCAAGGAGGATCCTTCCTTGATTCCTTGAAGGAAGTCCTTAATGAGGGAGGCTCTGCTCCTGCTAAAGATGTTGGTCCTTCGGACCCTAGAGTTCAGGAAGTTGGTCTTCCCTCCGAGGTTCCGATGACGGAAGCTGATCCTCAAATGGCGAGGGGTCCCCCAGAATTTGAGCCTCCGAGGAGCAAGAGGTCCCGGACAGAACAAGTTAACAGACCCTTGAGGTCTTCCTCCTCCTCTTATAGGGGGGGAACCGTTGGCTGGAACTTTGCCCATTCGAAGCCTAGGTCAGTCTTAGATGACTCATGGGGTTTGGCTACGTTAATGAGGCATATGAAGAGGACTGGATGTGCTCTCCCCTCGATCGCCAACCTCTCCAACAAAGAGGAATACGTTGACATTGCCCATTGAATGGGTCAGGTATGGTTTCCATTTTGGACTTTTATCTCAAACTTCTTTGGAAGATGTTTATTAAGTCTTTGTTTTTGTTTTTGTAGCTGGCTGGCGCTATTAACATGGCTCAGTTCAAGTTTGAGGACGCTGTGCACAATGACCCCAGCGCTGAGGAATTAGCTCAGGTCACTGATCTAGTCAAGGCCACCAAGACTGAGCTCGATCAGACTCGGGCTCTGATCTCGGAACTCCAAGCTGAGGTCAAGAGACTTGGCTCCAAAGCTGATGCTCAGCAAGGGACGATCGAGAGCCAGTTGATTGACATCCAGGTGAAGAATAGGAAGATTGGGGAGTTGGATGCTGCTCGGAAGATAGCCGAGTACCAGGTTAAAGAGCTGATTGCTTCATCCCAAAGCAGCCAGAAGAACAAAGAAGCTGAAGTCAGGCTAGCTGTCCGGAGAGGAAAGAGGGAGGTAGCTGATGCTTACAACAAGGTTCTGGTTGCTGTCAAGGAGAAGTTCTCCAAGAAGAAGGACGAAGTCGATCTCCTGGTTCATGCTTAAGAGATTCAAGCCAATACTGAGCTTCTGAAAGACATGCTGGATGGCGAGAGTAAGAGTGCTGAGGATGAGTACGCTCGCTTGGTGGCTATGATGCCAGAAGCTGTTGCTGCGTATGAGAAGGCTCAGGTCTCGGACTTTTCGATCAGCAAGCTCCCTCTTCCTCAACTCTCTGAGAGCTCAGGTACTTTTGAGGTTAATATGTTTAATCTCTCCTTTTCTGGAGAGTTCAGTTCTAATTTGGGATTGATGGGTTCTTGCTCAGCCCCAGTCGAAGCCGCCCCTGGAGATGGCGACAAGGAGATGGAGGAAGAGGATCCTGAGGAGGATGATCCGGTTGACAAGGGAGCTGAGAAGAGCTCAGGTGACAAGGAGGTTTAAGAGCTAAGGCTCTTTCATGTGTTTCTGGGATTTCCGCCCAATGGGCTTTCGTTTCTTTTATTTCTAAGACTTATAGCCTGAGGAGGCTTTTAAACCTTTGTTTACGTTAAGGTCTTTTGAACCTTTGTTGGCCTGAGGAGGCCTTTAAACCTTTTATCTATCAAGACTTGGTTTTCAGTTTCGTTTCAAGTCTTTCGATTTTGACTTAGTCATTTTTTTGGATGAATTCGTATTTTGTTAAGAATTTCGATAGGAAGGGGGTTAGTGAATCCTTGGGATTAGATCCCGAGTTTTATGATAAGTCTAGGAGACTTGGATCGTCTTTAGTTCCTTAAGAGGAATTCTTGGGATATCGAGATTAGCTCAAGGTTTTTAGGAACCTGAGCTCGGTTTGGGCTCTCTTCTGAGATTGGTTCATGGGAACCTTCATTCGTTTGTGGGATTTTAGGACCCTTTGAAATTTGCTTAGGATTTTAAGACCTTTTGAGATTTGGTAAGGATTTTAAGACCTTTGTATTCTGTTAAGGATTTCAAGACCTTAGGTTCAGATCCATGGAGACCTGATTTTGTTTGAGGGTTTCAAGACCTTAG
The DNA here is from genome assembly GCF_000801105.2 of Raphanus sativus. Taxonomy (NCBI): domain Eukaryota; kingdom Viridiplantae; phylum Streptophyta; class Magnoliopsida; order Brassicales; family Brassicaceae; genus Raphanus; species Raphanus sativus. The sequence continues at coordinate 38,003,862 of NC_079516.1, read as the reverse complement.
GTTCAGATCTGCAGAGACCTGATTTTGTTTGAAGGATTTTAAGACCTTAGGTTCAGATCTGCGGAGACCTGATTTTGTTTGAAGGATTTTAAGACCTTGGTGGTTTCTAAGGATTTTGAGACCTTAGGCTTAAGTTTATCAATTTTTGATTTTATTTGAAGGATTTTAAGACCTTCGAGAGCCTTAAGGGTTTTAAGACCTTAGGTCCAGGTTCTTGGCGACCTGAATTATTGAAGAATCGAGGTACCGAAAAATAATTACTTTATTGATAATTGAATACATGGTATCATAATAATCATACAACTGCTGTTTGGGCTATGTGATTTTAATCAGACATATGCCCCCTTTGGTTGTGGTGAACAAAGTATTGAAATGAGGTTGGGGCTGCACTCATGACGGAGTTGCCTACGTACCCAGTCAAGGGATCAAGCCTAACGTAGTTCAGGAATTTTAGGTACCTAATGATAGTATCTCTTAAGATTCGTGGCGTTCCACGATCTGATTTCAGGTACCCCGGTTCGCACCTTTTGGAGCTTGTAAACGCTAGGTCGTACCACATGGATGATCCGATAGGGACCTTCCCAATTGGTTCCTAACTTCCCAGCATCTGGTTCTTTGGTTCCTTCGAAAACTTTCCTAAGTACTAGGTCACCTACAGCGAACTGTCGGGGCCTAACTTTGGAGTTGTACTGTCGTGCCATTGCTTGCTGATAGTTTTGAATGCGAATCAGGGCTCGGTCCCGTCTTTCCTCGATTAGATCATGGCTGTCCGTTAGGAGTTGATCATTAGCTGCGGGGTCGGATGTACAGAGTTCCCGGCGGAGGCTACCAGCAATGGTTTCAGCTGGGACGACAGCTTCCATCCCGTAGGCTAAGGAGAAAGGGGTTTCTTCTGTAGCCTTTCGTGGGGTGGTTCGACATGCCCAAAGTACTTCATGTAACTTTTCTGACCAGAGTTCCTTCTGGGTTCCGAGGCGTTTCTTGAGGTTTGCTAATACTGATTTATTAGCAGCCTCCGCCTGGCCGTTTCCTTGAGGTCGTCGAGGTGTTGAGAAGGTCAGGCGAATATTCCATTTGTCACAAAATATTTTGAAGTCGTGGGATATGAACTGTCCTCCATTTTCGGTTACGATTTTATATGGGACGCCGTGTCTACACACGATTTCTTTCCACACGAATCGTTCGACCCCGACTCTGGTTACCTGTTGGAAACCTTCAGCCTCTATCCATTTCGTGAAGTAGTCTGTTAGGACTAAGAGGAAGCGTAGCTTCTTCTTTCCACTTCTTGATGCTACTAGTGGTCCTACGATGTCCATGGGCCACCTCATAAATGGGTAAGGGGTGGATATGTTGGATAGCTTCTCCACAGGTTGGTGTATAATCGGTGCATGCCTCTGGCACTTGTCGCATGAAGAAGAGTAGACCTCACAGTCTGCAATAATGGTAGGCCAGAAATAGCCCTGTCTTTTGATTCTGATGGCCAGAGCTCTTCCTCCAGAGTGGTTCCCGCAGGAGCCGTCGTGCATTTCCTTCATGAGTCTCATAGCAACGAGGCCATGGACACATTTTAGGTAAGGTCCGGAAACGCTTCGTTTGTGGAGGACAGACTCGATTATGCAGTATCTCGCGCTTAATGCTTTGAGCTTCCGAGCCTCCCATTTATTGGGTGGATTCTTTCCTTCCAGGATGTATTGCGTGATTGGTATTTTCCAATCCTCTCTCCCTACAACTTTGTTGTGAAGAGACGAGGGAGGTATTCGTAGGACTAGGCTCGTGGTGCCCCGGAGGTATTCGTAGGACTAGGCTCCAGGGAGTCTAAATTCCGAGGAATACCTCCAATTTCTTCATTGGAGGTATTCGTAGGACTTGAAGAGACGAAGTGTCGTGGTGCCCCCGGAGGTATTCGTAGGACTAGGCTCCAGAGAGTCTAAATTCCGAGGAATACCTCCAATTTCTTCATTATTCTCTGGGGTCTGGATAGTGCCTCCAGGTGAATTTCTGAGAGCTGAACGGCTTCTGGTTTTAACTCTGCAGACGAGTGGGTCTGAGTTGGTGGCCCCGGAGGTATTCGTGAAATTAGGCTCCAAGGAGTCTGAATTTCGGGGAATACCTTCCGTGTTTTGGACTGTGTTCCCGGAGGTACGCTTTTTAGAGCTACGTATTTTGGCTTTTGGGAACCAGAATGTTGTGAGAACTTGGGTAGCTACCGTTTCAGGGCAGGTACCTTCGGGTTGCTCTTTTAGCCTGCTGTCTATCTCAGTTTTAGTAGCTATGTCGATGCTTGGTTTTTCGATTCCTTCTACGGGTATGATCCGTTTTACGAGGGGGTCCGATGTGGAGACTAAAGCAGCCAACGCATCCGCTGAGGAGTTCTCTCATCGTGGGATCCTTGTTAGCTCGAATTTGTCGAACTGCCTAGTGAGGTTCTGGACGACTTCGAGATATGCCCCCATTCTTTCGTCCCTCGTTTCATATTCTCCGTGAAACTGGCTAGCTACTAGCTGTGAATCATTATAAGCGTTTAGCTCTCGAATTTCGAGGCTTAGGGCGAGTTTCAACCCTGTGATTAGTGCTTCATATTCAGCTTCGTTGTTTGATGCGCTGAATCCGAGCCTATAGACCGACCCCGGAGCCCTGTTTTGATGAGGCTCCGTCGACATACAGGCTCCACTTTGGAGATTCCATTTCGGAGTCTAATTGCTCGGATGCTAGCTCAATGACAAAGTCGGCGAGGACCTGAGCCTTCGCTGCTGCTCAAGGTCTATACTCAATGTCGTATTCACTGAACTCTATGGCCCATTTAGCCAATCGCCCTGACTGGCTAGGGCTGTGCAATATCGTTCGTAATGGTTGTGAGGTCATTACGACGATTGAGTGCGATTGGAAGTAAGGTCGTAATTTTCTGGCAGCTGTTACGACTGCTAGCGCTAATTTTTCCATTGCAGGGTACCTTGTTTCGGCGTCTATTAAACTCTTGCTGGTGTAATAGACAGACCTTTGTTCGTTTTGTTCTTCTCGTACTAGGACACCGCTAACTGCAGCAGTCGATACGGCGAGGTACATGTACAGTGGCTCTCCTACTACATGTTTGGATAGGATCGGAGGTTCAGATAGGTAAGCTTTCAATTGTTTGAAGGCTTCCTCACATTTCTCGTCCCGTAAGAACTTCTTATTATTTCTTAGAAGTTTGTAGAATGGGAGGCACTTATCGGTGGACTTGGATATGAATCGATTTAATGCTGCGATTCGTCCAGTCAATCTCTGTACCTCTCTGGTTGTCTTAGGTGACGGCATTTCTAGGAAGGTTGCTATCTGCTGCGGGTTAGCTTCAATGCCTCTTTCGGTTACGAGATAGCCTAGGAACTCGCCTGAGGGTACCCCGAAGGTACATTTAGTGGGATTGAGCTTCATATCGTATTTATTGAGGATATCGAAGCATTCCCTTAAGTGGGAGATATGGTCTTCTCCAGCTGAGGATTTGACTAGCATATCGTCAATATAGACCTCCATGGTTTTTCCGAGTTGCCCAGCAAACATCTTATTTACTAGCCTCTGATAGGTAGCTCCTGCGTTCTTTAATCCGAATGGCATAACTGTTGGGCCCGAATATGGCCCGGTAGCTGATTGCTGAATAATGAAAGATGACGATGGGCCGCGATAAGCCCATCACGAGTTCTAAGTCTAAAGAGAGCTGAGTAGAAGCCGAAGGCTGAAAGCTAAGGGTCCTAACCAAGGAGGTCACGACGAAGAGGAAGCTCACGTCATAACAAGAAGAAGCGCAGGACCCGGTCAAAGGGAAGCTGTTGCGGATTCCACCTCAAGCGGAGAAGATCCCGGAGATTAGTTGAAGACAACCTAAAGAAGTCCAAGGCTATTTAAGAGAAGGTCGAAGACTAAAAAGGGACCCGATCCCACTCAGATTTTACTTAACATTCATCGAAACATTCTTAAGATATAATCCTTTTTATTATCTTTGTAATCATCAAAAGAAACATCTTTGTAACCATCCCATTTCTATTATATCAATACAAATCGAAGTTCATTCATCAAGTTCTTACGGGATTCAGCCCGCAGTAATCTTTCCCTAACCTTTCCTAAACATAAAACCTGGTCTGAAATCTAGGTGTGAGTTTTACCCCTCACAATTGGCGCCGTCTGTGGGGAAGAAACAATCGAATCCCTTACTCTACTTGAGGATGAATCCTACCGATCAGACAACAACCCCGTCTGACCTTAACCTCCCGATTCAGGGCGATGGCTCACCGAACGACGGAGGCTCTAGTCTTGTAATCACAGAGCCTCAATGTGGCGACCACCGATCTGGGTAACAGCCTCCGGTTGATGCTCGAACGAGCCAAACTACAACCGGAGTTACTAACCCGAGGTCATCAGGTGGAAACACCTCCGGGCTCCCGATTACCGAGAATCCTCAGCAGCAAGCCATTCCGAATCAAACGGAGGCTCAGCTCTCTGAGATCCGCCAGATGATGATACAATTGGTAGATAAAGCTCAGGAAAGTGAGCGCACGATGCATCAGCTGACTGTACGTCAACAACGATTCGAAGAGATAACTAGATCTCTAAACGCAACAACCCAACCACCGCAACGTCAGGCTCCGGGGGTCACCTTTCATGATCGATTAACCGATCCCTCATTTCCCCGAGCACGTTTAAACTTTTCCCCTGATAGCACTACCCCGGAAGGACGCGGATCTGCTTTCCAGACACCTCATACTGGAACAGCTCCTGTGTTCAATCCACCTAATGCCAGTGCTATGGGAAGTAACATAGCAACAACTAGTTCCACACCCGGTCAGGTCACTGACAGGAGTACTCGTTTACCTCCTCCGCCGCCTGATCCTAGGTCCGGAGCAGGAATGTCCTTCCCATCTGGGGGCAGAGCGTCAGCTTCGGTTTATCAAACTAGAAGCTCGATCCCGAATGGGGACGGTTATCAAAGGATAGACTCCGATAACCCAAGAAATGCCGAGCGATTTAGCCCACCAACCGCATGGGAGGATGAGCCAACTCGTTTACGTCAGGAACCTACCCGTCGGATACCTGCGAACGATCCAAACGTCCTTCCGTTTGAAGGACCTGAAGCTATCCGTAGATATATGGAGCGAACTCACGCGGCTCTCCAGAAATTGGGAGCTCAAGTCCATAAAGCTACGAGTTCAGCTCCCGAAATCGATAGCTTAATTGAGGAAACCCGTGGAACTCCATTCACAGACAGAATTGCCAGCTCTCACATAAGAGATACCTGAAAAATCAGAATTCCTGAGTATGATGGGACCTCCGACCCAAAAGCCTATTTGAGAGCTTTCCGATTGGCAATTGTTAAAGCCCATTTCACACAGGAAGAATGTGAAGCAGGTTACTGTAGGACATTCGCCGAAAACTTGGTCGGAACAGCCCTTGAGTGGTTCTCCGGTCTCGAGCCAGCCTCGATAGACAATTTATGAAGCAATATTCAACCCATATCCAGAAGCAAGCCTCTGAGGCCGACCTTTGGAAGGTTAGTCAAGGAATGGGAGACTCATTACGAGTCTACATCGAGAAATTCAGGGCAATAAGAACTAAGCTCTCGAATCCTAACGACAAAGTTGCCATCGAGGCCCTTAGGAGAGGTCTGTTCTATAGATCGAAATTCTGGTCAGAGCTAACACTCAATGCTCCTCCAACTATCGATGACGCTCTTCATAGAGCCACCAAATATATTACTTTGGAGGAGGAGACAGCTGCACTGGATAAACTCCACAAGAAACCACAGAATCATTCGAAAGGTGACTCCTCCGAGACTAAGGGACCTCATAAAAAGGGTAACCCTCGAAATAATCAAACTCAGGGAGAACATTCCTATGCAATCGAGGAAGACAAGGAAGAGAAACCTATTGCAGCAGCAAACAAAACTCCCTGGTCAAAAGGCTTCGATAAAGGCAAACATTGCTCTTATCACGATCGCGAAGGACACTCAACCGAAGAGTGTTGGGACCTCCAACGCCAGCTGGCAGCTAAATTCGCAGCCGGAGAAATAAAGGGCGTGGACCTTAAAAAGCCGCCACCTTATCAGAAAAGAGGTTCCAGGGACACTTCCCCGAAACGCGAGAGGTCACCTGAGAAGGAAACCGATTCGCCACCTCCAGGTCCCAAAAAAAGAGTCGACATGATTCTTGGGAAATTCCCCCAAGGAAAAAGTTTACAAGTCGAAGCTCTCTTGAGCAAACCCTCCCATCAATCGAACCCCGACTCGAGGGTGGACTGTATCCTTGGAGGATCAGACATATGTCAAGACTCCGTCAATTCCATTAAGAATCACGTGCGGAAGGCTGTGTCTAACACTGGACCTAAGCCTCCTAATCCTGAATCCAACACTAAGATTTCTTTCTGGGAGAGCGAGACCTCAAACCTTGACAGACCTCACGATGATGCGTTGATCGTCACCCTGAACATCGCAGGATACGAGGTTCCTAAGCTCATGATAGACACAGGAAGCTCTGTCGACCTCATTTTCTATAACACCCTAAAAGGGATGGAAATAGACGACTACGAAATTATTGGCCAAAAAGCTAATCTCGTAGGCTTCTCCGGAGAAACAGCTACCTCATTGGGAACAATCAAGCTCCCAGTCATAGCTGGCGGAATAATGAAAATGACCAACTTAGTAGTCATCGATAGACCTTCCCCGTTCCACGCGATTTTGGGAAGACCTTGGATCCACAAAATGAAGGCAGTAGCCTCAACGTACCATCAGTGCGTAAAATTTCCAACACCCGAAGGGATAGCTACCATACACGGTAGCCAGAAGATATCTAGGATCTGCTATTTGGGAGGGTTCGAAATCCTCAAAAAATCCCCCCAATAGCAATTACAGATCCAGGAAGGTCGCGAAATGCAACAAAATATTCGAGGTCCCCCCAGGAACCTAACCGAAAAAGTTTGCATCGACGACTCAGATCCTGAAAGACAGGTGAGCATCGGGTCCGAGCTACCTCTTGAGACAAAAAAGGAGCTCATTGATTTTTTGAAAAGCAATGTCAAAACCTTTGCATGATCCACCAATGACATGAAAGGAATAGACCCGAACATCACCACCCATAAGCTAAAAGTTGACCCTACTTTCAAACCGATCAAACAGAAGCGTCGTAAGCTAGGTCTCGAAAAGGCTCAAGCTGTTAACGACGAAGTTGACCGACTTACGAAAGCTGGGTCCATTCGAGAGGTACATTACCCCGACTGGTTAGCTAACCCAGTAGTGGTAAAGAAGAAAAACGGGAAGTGGAGAATCTGTGTAGACTTCACAGACCTAAACAAAGCTTGTCCTAAAGACAGCTTCCCGTTACCTCACATCGACCGCCTGGTTGAAGCAACAGCCGGCCATCAAGTCCTATCCTTCATGGATGCCTTCTCAGGATATAACCAAATCATGATGGATCCTGAGGACCAGGAGAAAACTGCATTCATAACCGAACGAGGAACCTATTGTTATAAGGTTATGCCATTCGGACTAAAAAACGCAGGAGCTACCTATCAGAGGCTAGTAAATAAGATGTTTGCTGGACAACTTGGAAAAACCATGGAGGTCTATATCGACGACATGCTAGTCAAATCCTCAGCTGGAGAAGATCATATCTCCCACTTAAGGGAATGCTTCGATATCCTGAACAAGTACGATATGAAGCTCAATCCCACTAAATGTACTTTCGGGGTACCATCAGGCGAATTCCTAGGCTATCTCGTAACCGAAAGAGGCATTGAAGCCAACCCGCAACAGATAGCAACCTTCCTAGAAATGCCGTCACCTAAGACGACCAGAGAGGTACAGAGATTGACTGGACGAATCGCGGCATTGAATCGATTTATATCCAAGTCCACTGATAAATGCCTCCCATTTTACAAACTTCTAAGAAATAATAAGAAGTTCTTATGGGACGAGAAATGTGAGGAAGCCTTCAAGCAATTGAAAGCTTACCTCTCCGAACCTCCGATCCTATCTAAACCAGTAATAGGAGAGCCATTGTACCTATATCTCGCTGTATCAACTGCTGCAGTCAGCGGCGTTCTAGTACGAGAAGAACAAAACGAACAAAGACCTGTCTATTACACCAGTAAAAGTTTGATAGACGCCGAAACCAGGTACCCTGCAATGGAAAAACTAGCTCTAGCAGTCGTAACAGCCGCCAGAAAATTGCGACCTTACTTCTAATCGCACTCGATCGTCGTAATGACCTCACAACCGTTACGAATGATCTTGCACAGCCCCAGCCAGTCAGGACGATTGGCTAAATGGGCCATAGAACTCAGCGAATATGATATTGAGTATAGACCTCGAGCAGCAGCGAAAGCTCAGGTCCTCGCTGACTTTATCATCGAATTGACATCCAAGCAGTTAGACTCCGAAATGGAATCTCCGAAGTGGAGCCTATACGTCGACGGAGCCTCATCAAAACAGGGCTCCGGTATCGGTCTAAGGCTAACTTCTTCAGCAGGAGAAACCATCGAGCAGTCATATAGGCTCGGATTCAGCGCCTCAAACAACGAAGCTGAATATGAAGCACTAATCGCAGGGTTGAAGCTCGCCCTAAGCCTCGGAATCCGAGAGCTAAACGCTTATAGTGATTCACAGCTAGTAGCTAGCCAGTTTCACGGAGAATATGAAACGAGGGACGAAAGAATGTGGGCATATCTCGAAGTCGTCCAGAACCTCACTAGGCAGTTCGACAAATTCGAGCTAACGAGAATCCCACGAGGTGAGAACTCCTCAGCAGATGCATTGGCTGCTTTAGCCTCCACATCAGACCCCCTCGTAAAACGAATCATACCCGTAGAAGGAATCGAGAAACCAAGCATCGACATAGCTACTAAAGCTGAAAAAGAGAGCAAACTAAAAGCGCAACCCGAAGGTACCTGCCCTGAAGCAGTAGCTACCCAGGTTTTCACAACATTTTGGTTTCCAAAAACCAGAATATGCAGCGCAAAAAAGCATACCTCCGGGAACATAATCCAAGTCACGGAAGATATTCCTCGAAATTCTGACTCCTTAGAGCCTGATCTCGAGAATACCCCGGGGGCACCAACTCAGACCCAGTCATCTGCAGAGTTAAAACCAGAAGCCGTACAGCTCTCCAAAATTCATCTGGAGGTATTCCTCGGAATTCAGACTCCCTGGAGCCCAATCCTACCAATACCTCCGGGGGCACCACGACACCAGGTCCCGAACAGGAACCTCCCTCGTCTCTTCATAATAAAGTTGTAGGAAGAGAGGATTGGAGAATTCCAATCACGCAATACATCCTGAAGGGAAAGACTCCACCCAATAAATGGGAGGCTCGAAAGCTCAAAGCATTAAGCGCGAGATATTGCGTAACTGAATCTGTCCTCCTCAAACGAAGCATTTCCGGACCTTACCTAAAATGCGTCCATGGCCTCGTTGCTATGAGACTCATGAAGGAAATGCACGACGGTTCCTGCGGGAACCACTCTGGAGGAAGAGCTTTAGCTATCAGAATCAAAAGACAAGGATATTTCTGGCCTACCATTATTGCAGATTGTGAGGCCTATTCCTCTTCATGCAACAAATGCCAGAGGCATGCACCGATTATACACCAACCTGCGGAAAAGCTGTCTAACATATCTGTCCCTTATCCATTTATGAGATGGTCCATGGATATCGTGGGACCACTAGTACCATCAGGAAGTGGAAAGAAGAAGCTACGCTTCCTCTTAGTCTTAACGGACTACTTCACAAAATGGATAGAGGCTGAAGCTTTCCAGCAGGTAACCAGGGTCGAGGTCGAGCAATTTGTATGGAAAGATATTGTGTGTAGACACGGCGTCCCATACGAAATCGTAACTGACAATGGAGGACAATTCATATCCCACGATTTCAAAATATTTTGTGACAAGTGGAATATTCGCCTGACCTTCTCATCACCTCGCCGACCTCAAGGTAACGGACATGCGGAGGCTGCTAATAAATCAGTATTAGCAAACCTCAAGAAACGCCTCGGAACCCAGAAGGAACTCTGGTCAGAGAAGTTACTTGAAGTACTTTGGGCATGTCGGACCACCCCACGAAAAGCTACAGAAGAAACTCCTTTCTTCTTAGCATATGGGATGGAAGCCGTCGTTCCAGCTGAAACCATTGCTGGTAGCCTCCGCCGGGAATTCTGTACATCCAATCCCGCAGCTAATGATCAGCTCCTAACTGACAGCCTCGATCTAATCGAGGAAAGACGGGACCGAGCTTTGATTCGCATTCAGAACTATCAGCAAGCAATGGCACGACAGTACAATTCCAAAGTCAGGCTCCGGCAGTTTGCTGTAGGTGACCTAGTACTTAGGAAAGTTTTCGAAGGAACCAAAGAGCCAAATGCTGGGAAGTTAGGAACTAACTGGGAAGGTCCCTATCAGATCATCCATGTAGTACGACCTGGCGTTTACAAGCTCCGAAAGGTGCGAACCGGGTGTTGGGCCCGAATATGGCCCGGTAGCTGATTGCTGAATAATGAAAGATGACGATGGGCCGCGATAAGCCCATCACGAGTTCTAAGTCTAAAGAGAGCTGAGTAGAAGCCGAAGGCTGAAAGCTAAGGGTCCTAACCAAGGAGGTCACGACGAAGAGGAAGCTCACGTCATAACAAGAAGAAGCGCAGGACCCGGTCAAAGGGAAGCTGTTGCGGATTCCAACTCGTTTACGTCAGGAACCTACCCGTCGGGTACCTGCGAACGATCCAAACGTCCTTCCGTTTGAAGGACCTGAAGCTATCCGTAGATATATGGAGCGAACTCACGCGGCTCTCCAGAAATTGGGAGCTCAAGTCCATAAAGCTACGAGTTCAGCTCCCGAAATCGATAGCTTAATTGAGGAAACCCGTGGAACTCCATTCACGGACAGAATTGCCAGCTCTCACATAAGAGATACCCGAAAAATCAGAATTCCTGAGTATGATGGGACCTCCGACCCAAAAGCCTATTTGAGAGCTTTCCGATTGGCAATTGTTAAAGCCCATTTCACACAGGAAGAATGTGAAGCAGGTTACTGTAGGACATTCGCCGAAAACTTGGTCGGAACAGTCCTTGAGTGGTTCTCCGGTCTCGAGCCAGCCTCGATAGACAATTTCGATCAATTAACCAACGCCTTTATGAAGCAATATTCAACCCATATCCAGAAGCAAGCCTCTGAGGCCGACCTTTGGAAGGTTAGTCAAGGAATGGGAGACTCATTACGAGTCTACATCGAGAAATTCAGGGCAATAAGAACTAAGCTCTCGAATCCTAACGACAAAGTTGCCATCGAGGCCCTTAGGAGAGGTCTGTTCTATAGATCGAAATTCTGGTCAGAGCTAACACTCAATGCTCCTCCAACTATCGATGACGCTCTTCATAGAGCCACCAAATATATTACTTTGGAGGAGGAGACAGCTGCACTGGATAAACTCCACAAGAAACCACAGAATCATTCGAAAGGTGACTCCTCCGAGACTAAGGGACCTCATAAAAAGGGTAACCCTCGAAATAATCAAACTCAGGGAGAACATTCCTACGCAATCGAGGAAGACAAGGAAGAGAAACCTGTTGCAGCAGCAAACAAAACTCCCTGGTCAAAAGGCTTCGATAAAGGCAAACATTGCTCTTATCACGATCGCGAAGGACACTCAACCGAAGAGTGTTGGGACCTCCAACGCCAGCTGGCAGCTAAATTCGCAGCCGGAGAAATAAAGGGCGTGGACCTTAAAAAGCCGCCACCTTATCAGAAAAGAGGTTCCAGGGACACTTCCCCGAAACGCGAGAGGTCACCTGAGAAGGAAACCGATTCGCCACCTCCAGGTCCCAAAAAAAGAGTCGACATGATTCTTGGGAAATTCCCCCAAGAAAAAAGTTTACAAGTCGAAGCTCTCTTGAGCAAACCCTCCCATCAATCGAACCCCGACTCGAGGGTGGACTGTATCCTTGGAGGATCAGACATATGTCAAGACTCCGTCAATTCCATTAAGAATCACGTGCGGAAGGCTGTGTCTAACACTGGACCTAAGCCTCCTAATCCTGAATCCAACACTAAGATTTCTTTCTGGGAGAGCGAGACCTCAAACCTTGACAGACCTCACGATGATGCGTTGATCGTCACCCTGAACATCGCAGGATACGAGGTTCCTAAGCTCATGATAGACACAGGAAGCTCTGTCGACCTCATTTTCTATAACACCCTAAAAGGGATGGAAATAGACGACTACGAAATTATTGGCCAAAAAGCTAATCTCGTAGGCTTCTCCGGAGAAACAGCTACCTCATTGGGAACAATCAAGCTCCCAGTTATAGCTGGCGGAATAATGAAAATGACCAACTTAGTAGTCATCGATAGACCTTCCCCGTTCCACGCGATTTTGGGAAGACCTTGGATCCACAAAATGAAGGCAGTAGCCTCAACGTACCATCAGTGCGTAAAATTTCCAACACCCGAAGGGATAGCTACCATACACGGTAGCCAGAAGATATCCAGGATCTGCTATTTGGGAGGGTTCGAAATCCTCAAAAAATCCCCCCAATAGCAATTACAGATCCAGGAAGGTCGCGAAATGCAACAAAATATTCGAGGTCCCCCCAGGAACCTAACCGAAAAAGTTTGCATCGACGACTCAGATCCTGAAAGACAGGTGAGCATCGGGTCCGAGCTACCTCTTGAGACAAAAAAGGAGCTCATTGATTTTTTGAAAAGCAATGTCAAAACCTTTGCATGGTCCACCAATGACATGAAAGGAATAGACCCGAACATCACCACCCATAAGCTAAAAGTTGACCCTACTTTCAAACCGATCAAACAGAAGCGTCGTAAGCTAGGTCTCGAAAAGGCTCAAGCTGTTAACGACGAAGTTGACCGACTTACGAAAGCTGGGTCCATTCGAGAGGTACATTACCCCGACTGGTTAGCTAACCCAGTAGTGGTAAAGAAGAAAAACGGGAAGTGGAGAATCTGTGTAGACTTCACAGACCTAAATAAAGCTTGTCCTAAAGACAGCTTCCCGTTACCTCACATCGACCGCCTGGTTGAAGCAACAGCCGGCCATCAAGTCCTATCCTTCATGGATGCCTTCTCAGGATATAACCAAATCATGATGGATCCTGAGGACCAGGAGAAAACTGCATTCATAACCGAACGAGGAACCTATTGTTATAAGGTTATGCCATTCGGACTAAAAAACGCAGGAGCTACCTATCAGAGGCTAGTAAATAAGATGTTTGCTGGACAACTTGGAAAAACCATGGAGGTCTATATCGACGACATGCTAGTCAAATCCTCAGCTGGAGAAGATCATATCTCCCACTTAAGGGAATGCTTCGATATCCTGAACAAGTACGATATGAAGCTCAATCCCACTAAATGTACTTTCAGGGTACCATCAGGCGAGTTCCTAGGCTATCTAGTAACCGAAAGAGGCATTGAAGCCAACCCGCAACAGATAGCAACCTTCCTAGAAATGCCGTCACCTAAGACGACCAGAGAGGTACAGAGATTGACTGGACGAATCGCGGCATTGAATCGATTTATATCCAAGTCCACTGATAAATGCCTCCCATTTTACAAACTTCTAAGAAATAATAAGAAGTTCTTATGGGACGAGAAATGTGAGGAAGCCTTCAAGCAATTGAAAGCTTACCTCTCCGAACCTCCGATCCTATCTAAACCAGTAATAGGAGAGCCATTGTACCTATATCTCGCTGTATCAACTGCTGCAGTCAGCGGCGTTCTAGTACGAGAAGAACAAAACGAACAAAGACCTGTCTATTACACCAGTAAAAGTTTGATAGACGCCGAAACCAGGTACCCTGCAATGGAAAAACTAGCTCTAGCAGTCGTAACAGCCGCCAGAAAATTGCGACCTTACTTCCAATCGCACTCGATCGTCGTAATGACCTCACAACCGTTACGAATGATCTTGCACAGCCCCAGCCAGTCAGGACGATTGGCTAAATGGGCCATAGAACTCAGCGAATATGATATTGAGTATAGACCTCGAGCAGCAGCGAAAGCTCAGGTCCTCGCTGACTTTATCATCGAATTGACATCCGAGCAGTTAGACTCCGAAATGGAATCTCCGAAGTGGAGCCTATACGTCGACGGAGCCTCATCAAAACAGGGCTCCGGTATCGGTCTAAGGCTAACTTCTTCAGCAGGAGAAACCATCGAGCAGTCATATAGGCTCGGATTCAGCGCCTCAAACAACGAAGCTGAATATGAAGCACTAATCGCAGGGTTGAAGCTCGCCCTAAGCCTCGGAATCCGAGAGCTAAACGCTTATAGTGATTCACAGCTAGTAGCTAGCCAGTTTCACGGAGAATATGAAACGAGGGACGAAAGAATGGGGGCATATCTCGAAGTCGTCCAGAACCTCACTAGGCAGTTCGACAAATTCGAGCTAACGAGAATCCCACGAGGTGAGAACTCCTCAGCAGATGCATTGGCTGCTTTAGCCTCCACATCAGACCCCCTCGTAAAACGAATCATACCCGTAGAAGGAATCGAGAAACCAAGCATCGACATAGCTACTAAAGCTGAAAAAGAGAGCAAACTAAAAGCGCAACCCGAAGGTACCTGCCCTGAAGCAGTAGCTACCCAGGTTTTCACAACATTTTGGTTTCCAAAAACCAGAATATGCAGCGCAAAAAAGCATACCTCCGGGAACATAATCCAAGTCACGGAAGATATTCCTCGAAATTCTGACTCCTTAGAGCCTGATCTCGAGAATACCCCCGGGGGCACCAACTCAGACCCAGTCATCTGCAGAGTTAAAACCAGAAGCCGTACAGCTCTCCAAAATTCATCTGGAGGTATTCCTCGGAATTCAGACTCCCTGGAGCTCAATCCTACCAATACCTCCGGGGGCACCACGACACCAGGTCCCGAACAGGAACCTCCCTCGTCTCTTCATAATAAAGTTGTAGGAAGAGAGGATTGGAGAATTCCAATCACGCAATACATCCTGAAGGGAAAGACTCCACCCAATAAATGGGAGGCTCGAAAGCTCAAAGCATTAAGCGCGAGATATTGCGTAACTGAATCTGTCCTCCTCAAACGAAGCATTTCCGGACCTTACCTAAAATGCGTCCATGGCCTCGTTGCTATGAGACTCATGAAGGAAATGCACGACGGTTCCTGCGGGAACCACTCTGGAGGAAGAGCTTTAGCCATCAGAATCAAAAGACAAGGATATTTCTGGCCTACCATTATTGCAGATTGTGAGGCCTATTCCTCTTCATGCGACAAATGCCAGAGGCATGCACCGATTATACACCAACCTGCGGAAAAGCTGTCTAACATATCTGCCCCTTATCCATTTATGAGATGGTCCATGGATATCGTGGGACCACTAGTACCATCAGGAAGTGGAAAGAAGAAGCTACGCTTCCTCTTAGTCTTAACGGACTACTTCACAAAATGGATAGAGGCTGAAGCTTTCCAGCAGGTAACCAGGGTCGAGGTCGAGCAATTTGTATGGAAAGATATTGTGTGTAGACACGGCGTCCCATACGAAATCGTAACTGACAATGGAGGACAATTCATATCCCACGATTTCAAAATATTTTGTGACAAGTGGAATATTCGCCTGACCTTCTCATCACCTCGCCGACCTCAAGGTAACGGACAGGCGGAGGCTGCTAATAAATCAGTATTAGCAAACCTCAAGAAACGCCTCGGAACCCAGAAGGAACTCTGGTCAGAGAAGTTACTTGAAGTACTTTGGGCATGTCGGACCACCCACGAAAAGCTACAGAAGAAACTCCTTTCTCCTTAGCATATGGGATGGAAGCCGTCGTTCCAGCTGAAACCATTGCTGGTAGCCTCCGCCGGGAATTCTGTACATCCAATCCCGCAGCTAATGATCAGCTCCTAACTGACAGCCTCGATCTAATCGAGGAAAGACGGGACCGAGCTTTGATTCGCATTCAGAACTATCAGCAAGCAATGGCACGACAGTACAATTCCAAAGTCAGGCTCCGGCAGTTTGCTGTAGGTGACCTAGTACTTAGGAAAGTTTTCGAAGGAACCAAAGAGCCAAATGCTGGGAAGTTAGGAACTAACTGGGAAGGTCCCTATCAGATCATCCATGTAGTACGACCTGGCGTTTACAAGCTCCGAAAGGTGCGCGAACCGGGGTACCTGAAATCAGATCGTGGAACGCCACGAATCTTAAGAGATATTATCATTAGGTACCTAAAATTCCCGAACTACGTTAGGCTTGATCCCTTGACTGGGTACGTAGGCAACTCAGTCATGAGTGCAGCCTCAACCTCATTTCAAACACTTCGTTCACTACAATCAAAGGGGGCATATGTCTGATTAAATCACATAGCCCCGCAGCAAGTGTATGATCATCGTAAATACAGCAATTGTACGATTACTACGATACCATGTATCCAATTATCAATAAAGAAATTATTCTCGTTATCTCAATTCTTTAACAAACAGGTCCCTGCGAACCTGAACCTAAGGTCTTAAAATCCTTAAAATCTCAAAAGGTCTTAAAATCCTTCAGAGCAATATCAGGTCTCGACGAACCTGAACCTAAGGTCTTAAATCCTTCAGACAATATCAGGTCTCGACGAACCTGGACCTAAGGTCTTAAAATCCTTAACAATCCTAAGGTCTTAAAATCCTTCAAAGCAATATCAGGTCTCGACGAACCTGAACCTAAAGGTCTTAAAATCCTTCAGACAGTATCAGGTCTCGACGAACCTGGATCTAAGGTCTTAAAATCCTTACCAAATCTCCAAGGTCTTAAAATCCTTGTCAAATTCTCCAAGGTCTTAAAATCCTTATCAAATTCTCCAGGTCTTAAATCCTTATCAAATCTTCGAGGTCTTAAAATCCTCATCAAATCATAAGGTCTTAAAATCCTAAGCAAACTTCAACGGGTCTTAAAATCCCACAACAAGTTCAAGTTTCCAAGAACCACCACCTAAGGTGTCCAGATTAAACTTAGGTCCCTAAAAATCCTAAGCTTGTCCCGATACTCCAAGAATTCCTCTTAAGGAACAAAAAACGACCAAAGTCTTCAGACTTACCGTAATATTCGATTATGATCAAATTGTCATATTTCGCGACTAAAGCTAAAAACTTAAATAAAACTGAAAACCAAGTTTGAAATTAAACAAAGGTTTAAAAGCCTCCCCAGGCTAACAAAGATTCGAAGTTCAAACGGATAAAGGTTTAAAAGCCTCCTCAGGCTATAAGTCTTGGAAACAAATAAAACAAAGCCCATCGGGCAGAAATCCTAGAAAACATGAAAGAGCCTCAACTCTTAAACTTCCTTGTCATCCGAGCTCTTCTCAGCTCCCTTACCAACTGGGTCTTCCTCGTTGAATCTGTCCTCCTCAGGAACCTCCTCCTCCATCTCCTTGTCGTTACCTCCAGAGGCGGTTTCGACTGGGGCTGAGTAAGAACCCACCAATCCCAAATTAGAACCAAATTCTCCAGAAAGGAAGAGATTAAACATATTGACCTCAAAAGTACCTGAGCTCTCAGAGAATTGGGGAAGAGGGAGCTTGCCGATCGAGAAGTCCGAGACCTGAGCCTTCTCATACGCTGCAACAGCTTCCGGCATTATGGCCACCAAGTGATCATACTCGTCTTGAGCACTCTTAATCTCGCCATCCAGTATGTCTTTCAGGAGCTCGGTGTTAGCTTGAATCTCTTGGGCATGAACCAGGAGGTCGACTTCGTCCTTCTTCTTGGAGAACTTCTCCTTGACAATAACCAGAATCTTGTTGTAGGCTTCGGCTACCTCTTTCTTTCCTCTTCGGACGGCTAGCCTGACCTCAGCCTCCTTGTTCTTCTGGCTGTTCTGTGATGTGGAAATCAACTCTTTGACTTGATACTCGGCTATCTTCCGAGCAGCATCCAACTCCCCAATCTTTCTATTCTTCACCTGGAGGTCAATCAGCTGGCTCTCGATCGTCCCTTGCTGAGCATCACACTTAGAGCCAAGTCTCTTCACCTCGGCTTGGAGATCCGAGATCAGAGCCCGAGTCTGGTTGAGCTCAGTCTTGTTGGCCTTGACCAACTCAGTGACCTGGGCTAATTCCTCAGCACTAGGGGCATTGTGTACAGCGTCCTCAAACTTGAACTGAGCTCTGTTAATAGCACCAGCCAGCTGCAGAAAACGGAAAACGATTTAACAAAACCTTCCAAAGAAAAAGCTGAAAGATGAAATAAACTTCATACCTGACCCATGTGATGAGCGATATCAACGTACTCATCCTTGTGCGTGAGATTGGAGATCGAAGGGAGGGAACACCCGGGACTCTTCATATGCCTCATCAGAGTAGCCAAACCCCACGAATCATCTAAAACCGATCCAGGCTTCGAATGAGTAAAGTTCCAGCCAACGGTTCCTCCTCTAGAGGAGGAGGAGGAAGACCTCGAAGGTCTGTCAACCTGGTCAGTTCGGGACCTCTTGTTCCTCGGGGGCTCAAACTCCGGAGGATCCCTCACCATTTGAGGATCAGCTTCAGTCATCGGGACCTCGGAGGGAAGGCCAACTTCCTGAACTTTAGGCTCCAAAGAGGCAACACCTTTAGCAGGAGCAGAGCCTCCTTCATCGAGAACTTCCTTCACAGAGTCAAGGAAGGATCCTCCCTGGTTCTTGTCACTCCCTCTAGAGGAGCTGGCAGCCTTGGTCGATTTACCCCTGGAACGGAAGGAAGGTTGAATAGGCATCTTATGTGATTGAGTCTTCTCGGAAGTACTTGCTCCGGAGGAAACTTCGAAAACTGAATCACCCTCAGAAACTAAATCAAGAAAAAGATCCATTAATCACATGAGATAATTTCAAACAGTAAAAGCCATGAATTAAGAGTAGAAAGTTTACCTTCTAAACCAGCAACCGTCACTGAATCAGGGAAGGATGCCTGGTATCGCTCAGGAAATCTAGCTGATCCAACTCTCGAAGTGGTGTAAGCTCCCCAAGTGTTCGGGCTATGCTGCAGCTTCCTGTAGAGAGCTCTAGTAAGCTTACTAGACAACTTAACAGGATCCTTAATTTCTGCAAAATAAAGAGTCAGAAGACAATTAGCACATCACGATAAGCAAGGATAAACATGCAAAGATATCCCTAAAATCCTAACCAGAAATGTCAGACCATGAGCTCCTAAGGTCACGGCCTACAGGAACCGTCAAGGGATCAATCTTGACATAAAAATATTTCTTCCGCCAGTCATCATCACTGGCCGAGAACTTAAAGATACCTAACCCTGGACGACAGGGGAGGTAGTAGGTACCGCTTCCACCATCCTTGGAAGTACTCTCCTTTATAAGAAAGAGACTCATTAGCTCGGTCAACCCCACGATGACTCCTTCCTCCTTGGCCCTAGTGATGAACCCATTTATCACTCGGATAACCGATGGGCAAAGTTGAGGAAGGGCTAGCTGGTAATGATCTAAGAGATCCAGCAAAAGGGTGGGGAGAGGAAATCTAAGGTGGCTCTTGGAGATATATTTCTCATGAACACAGAACCAACCCTCCGGAACGGTTTCGGGGGTCTCATCTTCAACACAAGCTCTAACTAGATCACTCTTGCCGTGAGCTTGAACAGCAAGATTAACGACGTCCTGACCCTTTAAGAGCGAAGGGAAGTAAGGACCGGAAGAGGCGCTCTTGCCACCTTTCTTCTTCATCCTCTTGACTCTTGCTCCGATCGAGTCTTTAACTTTCTTTTTCTTGCCTTCTGTCATCTTCTCACCGGCTTCCCGCTTGACTTTCATAATGCGGGCACCGGAGGCTGAGATTTGAACCTCGCTGGAACCTTCTTTTTGACTCATGATAGTAAAAGGAAAGGAAAATAGGAAGCAAAAGAGAGGAATTGAACTAAGGCGAAATCTCAGAGAGAGGTTAAAGATGAAGAACTAGTTCGATCAAGAAGCGGATAAAAAAAATTAAAGAAAACGCAGTAAAATAAAGGAAAAGAGAGGTTACCTTGGAAACCGTCGAGAGGCGTGGAGGAAGTGGAGAGACAAGTAGTTAATTCTCTCAGCTTTATATCCCATCACGTCTCGAAAATCGGGAATTAAATTTCAAACTCACTTTAATCTGAGCCATCGATTTAATCGGAGGAAATTTACAACCGTTCGATTAGATAAAAATAAATATGGTTGAGATAGCTAGTAATCATGATCTCAACAAGGGAATCTAGCTTGGGCGGCTAGGTCTAGCTCCCGAGAATAACGAAACCTCATCTCGAGAGCTGGGGGCAACTGTTGGGCCCGAATATGGCCCGGTAGCTGATTGCTGAATAATGAAAGATGACGATGGGCCGCGATAAGCCCATCACGAGTTCTAAGTCTAAAGAGAGCTGAGTAGAAGCCGAAGGCTGAAAGCTAAGGGTCCTAACCAAGGAGGTCACGACGAAGAGGAAGCTCACGTCATAACAAGAAGAAGCGCAGGACCCGGTCAAAGGGAAGCTGTTGCGGATTCCACCTCAAGCGGAGAAGATCCCGGAGATTAGTTGAAGACAACCTAAAGAAGTCCAAGGCTATTTAAGAGAAGGTCGAAGACTAAAAAGGGACCCGATCCCACTCAGATTTTACTTAACATTCATCGAAACATTCTTAAGATATAATCCTTTTTATTATCTTTGTAATCATCAAAAGAAACATCTTTGTAACCATCCCATTTCTATTATATCAATACAAATCGAAGTTCATTCATCAAGTTCTTACGGGATTCAGCCCGCAGTAATCTTTCCCTAACCTTTCCTAAACATAAAACCTGGTCTGAAATCTAGGTGTGAGTTTTACCCCTCACAATAACCTTGTAACAATAGGTTCCTCGTTCGGTTATGAATGCAGTTTTCTCCTGGTCCTCAGGATCCATCATGATTTGGTTGTATCCTGAGAAGGCATCCATGAAGGATAGGATTCGATGGCCAGCTGTTACTTCAACCAGGCGGTCGATGTGAGGTAACGGGAAGCTGTCTTTAGGACAAGCCTTGTTTAGGTCGGTGAAGTCTACACAGATTCTCCATTTCCCGTTTTTCTTCTTTACAACTACCGGGTTAGCTAACCAGTCAGGGTAGTGTACCTCTCGAATGGACCCAGCTTTCGTAAGTCGGTCAACTTCGTCGTTAACAGCTTGAGCTTTTTCGAGGCCCAGCTTGCGACGCTTTTGTTTGATCGGTTTGAAAGTGGGGTCTACTTTTAGTTTATGGGTGGTGACGTTCGGATCTATGCCTTTCATGTCATTGGTGGACCATGCAAAGGTTTTGACATTGCTTTTTAGGAAGTCAATGAGCTCCTTTTTTGTCTCAAGAGGTAGCTCAGATCTGATGCTCACCTGTCTTTCAGGATTTGAGTCGTCAATGCAGACTTTTTCGGTGAGGTTCTTGGAAGGACCTCGAATATTTTGTTGCATTTCGCGACCCTCCTGGATCTGTAATTGCTATTGGGGGGACTTTTTGAGGATTTCGAATCCTCCCAAGTAGCAGATCCTGGATATCTTCTGGCTACCGTGTATGGTAGTTATCCCTTCAGGGGTTGGGAATTTTACACATTGATGATAAGTCGAGGCTACTGTCTTCATTTTGTGAATCCAGGGTTTTCCCAAGATCGCATGGAACGGGGAAGGTCTGTCGATGACTACTAAGTTGGTCATTTTCATTATTCCGCCAGCTATGATTGGGAGCTTGATAGTCCCCAATGAGGTAGCTGTTTCTCCGGAGAAGCCTACGAGATTAGCTTTTTGGCCAATAATTTCGTAGTCATCTATTTCCATCCCTTTTAGGGTGTTGTAGAAAATAAGGTCAACAGAGCTTCCTGTGTCTATCATGAGTTTAGGGACCTCGTATCCTGCGATGTTCAGGGTGACAATCAACGCATCATCGTGAGGTCTGTCAAGGTTTGAGGTCTCGCTTTCCCAGAAAGAAATCTTAGTATTGGACTCGGGGTTATGAGGCTTAAGTCCAGTGTTAGACACAGCCTTCCGTACGTGATTCTTAATGGAGTTGACGGAGTCTTGACATATATCTGATCCTCCAAGGATACATTCCACCCTCGAGTCGGGGCTCGATTGAGGGGATGGTTTGCTCAAGAGAGCTTCGACTTGTAAACTTTTTCCTTGGGGGAATTTTCCAAGAATCATATCGACTCTTTTCTTGGGAGCTGGAGGCGGTGAATCGGTTTCCTTCTCAGGTGACCTCTCGCGCTTTGGAGAGGAGTCTCTGGGACCTCTTTTCTGATAAGGTGGTGGCTTTTTAAGGTCCACTCCCTTTATTTCTCCGGCTGCGAATTTATCTGCCAGTTGTCGTTGGAGGTCCCAACATTCCTCAGTTGAGTGCCCTTCTCGATCATGATAAGAGCAATGTTTGTTTTTATCAAAGCCTTTTGACCAGGGAGTTTTGTTTGCTGCGGCGAAAGGTTTCTCTTCCTTGTCCTCCTCGATCGCGTAGGAATGTTCTCCCTGAGTTTGATTGTTTCGGAGGTTCCCCCTTTTATGAGGTCCCTTTGCCTCAGAGGATTCGCCTTTCGAGTGATTCTGAGGTTTCTTGTGGAGTTTATCCAGTGCAGCTGTCTCCTCCTCCAATGTAATGTATCTGGTAGCTTTGTGAAGAGCATCATCGATAGTTGGAGGAGTATTGAGTGTTAGCTCTGACCAGAAATCCGATTTATACCACAGACCTCTTCTAAGGGCCTCGATGGCGACTTGGTCGTTGGGATTCGAGAGCTTAGTTCTTACAGTCCTGAATTTCTCGATGTAGACTCGTAGCGAGTCCCCCATTCCTTGTCTGACCTTCCAGAGGTCGGCCTCAGAGGCTTGCTTCAGGATATGGGTCGAATACTGCTTCATGAAGGCATTAGTTAACTGATCGAAGCTGTCTATTGAGGCTGGTTCGAGGCCAGAGAACCACTCAAGAGCTGTTCCGACCAGGTTTTCGGCGAATGTCCTGCAGTAACCTGCTTCACATTCTTCTTGTGTAAAATGAGCTTTCACGATATCTAATCGGAAAGCTCTCATGCAGTTGGTGGGCTAAGTCGCTCACCAGCTCTTGGGTTATCGGAGTCTACCCTTTGATACCCGTCCCCATTCGGGGTTGAGCTTCTGGTTTGATAAACCGAAGCTGATGTTCTGCCCCCGGATGGGAAGGATACTCCTGCTCCGGACCTAAAATCAGGCGGCGGAGAAGGTAAGCGAGTGCTCCGGTCAGCAACCTGACTGTGTGTGGAGCTGGTTGTCGCTACGTTACTTCCCATAGCACTGGTGATAGGTGGGTTAAACACGGGAGCTGTCCCAGTATGAGGTGTCTGGAAAGCAGATCCCCGTCCTTCCGGAGCAGTGCTATCAGGAGAAAAGTCTAAACGTCCTCGGGGGAATGAGGGATCGGTCAATCGATCTCGGAAGGTGACCCCCGGAGCTTGACGTTGCGGTGGTTGGGTTGTTGTGTTTAGAGATCTAGTTATCTCTTCGAATCGTTGCTGACGAACAGCTAGCTGATGCATCGTACGCTCACTTTCCTGAGCTTTGTCTACTAATTGCATCATCATCTGACGAATCTCAGAGAGCTGAGCCTCCGTTTGATTCGTAGTGGCTTGCTGCTGAGGATTCTCGGTGACTGGAAGCCCGGGGGCGGTTCCACTTGATGATCTCGGGTTAGTAGCTCCGGTTGCAGTCTGGCTCGTTCGAGCGCTAGCCGGAGGCTGTTGCCCAGATCGGTGGTCGCCACGTCGAGGCTCCGTGGTTACGAGACTAGAGCCTCCATCGTTCGGTGAGCCATCGCTCTGAATCGGGAGGTTAAGGTCAGACGGATTTGTTGTCAGATCGGTAGGATTCATCCTCAAGTTAGGGTAAGGGATTCGATTGTTTCTTCCCCACAGACGGCGCCAATTGTGAGGGACTAAACTCACCTCCTGATTTTAGGTCAGGTTATAGTTTAGGAAAGGATTAGGGAAAGATAATCGTGGGCTGAATCCCGTAAGAACTTGTAGAATGAATGATGATTTTATTGATGATTTTGGTAAAGAATGGTTACAAGGAATGTTCTCTGATGATTACAAAGATAATGAGAATGTTACAAAGATAATGAAAGTATTGTGTCGAATAAGAGTTGAATAGATCTTCTTTCTTGATTCACTTTCTCTTTAAATAGCCTCAGGTCCCGCTTGATCGTCACCAACTGGTTCCCGAGATCTTCTCCGTTTATTGAGGAATCCGCAACAGCTTCCTTTGACCGGGTCATGCGCTCCTTCTGTTATGATGTGAGCTTCCTCTTTACCGTGACCTCTTTGGTAAAAGTCCTTAGCTCTCAGCCTCCTGCTCCACTGGATAGATCTGACCATTATGAACCAAGGAGGGAGGGAGAGATGAGGACCCCAAGAGGGAACAACTCCTCGCCAAGAGAGTTTACTTCCGCCTCAAGAAATAGACAAATACCTTCTGAAAGGGGGGGTTCCCCTTCTGATGTGTAACTCAGAATCTCAACATTAGGCTGTAGAATCTGCCCTGGGAGCTATCAAAGACACCATGGCCCAATATACCAATTGTGCTGACCCTTCGGAAAGTGCAGCTCGGAAGGAACGACTCCGACAAGCTGAAGCTCAGGGACTCCTCGAGCAAAACGCTAGGCGAATGGCGAGAACAGCCATCGTCCAGGAGAACAGCGTTGTTAGTCCTCTAGAGTCACACTCAGAGATACTGAGGACTCAGGATCCCCTACAAAAGCGCACCCCTATGTCTGAAAGATTGGGACCCTGCAACGAGGACCCACCTTCAAGCGAACGAGTATCAATAGCTGATAGATTGGGTCCGCTTACTGGAAGGCCTGCAGGAGATGAAGTACAAGACCTATTTTCTGAAAAGAGGAGAGGACCGACAGAATCCCAATCTCAGCTCGACTTGGACATGTTAATCTGCAAGATGAGGAAGTGCCCACAGACCCCATGGAGATGACACTACCAAAGAAGCGAAAACCGGGGAGACCACCGGGGGTCCGGAAAGTAATCATAACCAATGATCAGGCGACAACCTCTGTTTCACGCAAGCGAAAAGCACCGATGGAGAAACCCCCCCACATGAAGAAAAAAGACTGGAACAGAGACTGTGAAACCGAGGAGAGTGACAAAGACAAACAGAGTCCGCAGAGGAACTCCCCGAGCATCACAGCTATCCAACACTCCAACGGCTTCAGGAAACCGCCCGATAGCAAACATGATCCCACCAGCAGAAAGAAGAAGGATGGATTTTCGGGCTCCATCCAACCCCGTTCCTTAGCAATCTTGAGCTGAAACTGTCAGGGTTGGGGAATCTCCGGACAGTTCGCAGATTGAAAGAGATGTCTAGAACCTTTGATCCGGATATCATCTTTCTAATGGAATCAAAAAATCCCGACAACGTGGTCCTCAAGAAACTGGAAAAGCTTCGTTATGATCACCATCACTTGGTCTCCCCAACGGGTCATGGGGCAGGAGGACTCGTTTTATTTTGGAAACAAGGATTAAACCTTCAAATTCTTGAATCAAATGCTCATGTAATCGATACACTCATTGAATTTGAAGGGAAATCCTTTTATTCTTCGTTTGTTCATGGTAGCACCGATAGGCAACAGAGGAATCAGCTATGGGATCAACTGGTCTCTAAAGCGATTATGCGAGAAGAACCCTGGTTCATTACCGGTGACTTCAACGACTTACTAAGCTCGGTGGAAAAAGAAGGCGGACCTGATCGCTCAGAGGGATCTTTCACCAATCTCAGTACCTTCTTCTCGGAGGGGGATCTGTTTGATCTCCAACACTCTGGTGACCCACTGTCGTGGAGGGGAGTAAGAGGGAACCACTTGGTCCGGTGTAGACTAGACCGAGCCGCTTCAAACACGCTCTGCACGGAATGCTTCCCCTCTGCTCGCTGCCAATATCTAGAAGCAGACCTCAGCTCGGACCACACACCTCTCTTAGCTTTTTTCGATAACGGAGCGAGACGACGACGGGGGCTTTTCCGTTATGACAGACGTCTGTGTAAGAACGATGAAGTTAGGAAAATTATTACTGATTCTTGGCGCGGGTCTCCGGCACAATCAGTCAGCGATAAGATTTCTTCTACAAGGAGTGCAATATCAGCTTGGAACAAAACTCAGCAAAGAAATAGTCAGAAGATTATTGAGCAAACGAAGAAAGAGTTGAACGCAGCACTCGCGAGCCCTGAGAATGATACAGTACTGATCCAGGACATTGCCACAAAGCTTAATGCAGCTTATTCAGCTGAGGAAGAGTACTGGCAGCAACGGAGTCGACTTCTATGGTTAAAACTCGGGGACCGGAACACGGGATACTTTCATGCCATCACAAAATCAAGGAAGAGAGCAAATGCTTTCTCAGTTATAGAGGATGAAAGTGGACAGATGGTGCACAAAGAAGAGGAGATAGTGCAAGTGATTGATGCTTATTTCGAAAAGTTATTCACTACCCCTCCGGGCGAACGGGGGGAAACGGTCCGATTTGCATTGCGCCCTATAATAACTGATGAGGAGAATGCTATACTCACAGAAGTGCCATCAGCAGCGGAGGTTCGTGAGGTAGCTTTTTCGATAAACGCTGAGAAGGCTCCCGGACCAGATGGGTTTTCTGCCGGATTCTTTCACACACACTGGGAGGAGATTGGACCAGACATTGTTCGAGAAGTGCGTGAGTTTTCAGTGGTCAGAATTTGCCGGATAGCATCAATGATACTCATATCCGACTAATCCCCAAGGTCATAAACCCGCAAAAGGTGTCTGATTATCGCCCCATCGCCCTTTGTAATGTCTACTACAAGATCTACTCTAAGCTCATCACGAAGCGCATCCAGCCTCTACTGGAAAAGCTTATCTCCGAGAATCAGTCGGCTTTTGTGCCGGGGATAGCGATTGGCGGCAACGTTCTTATCACCCATGAGGTCTTGCACTACCTTAAGACTTCAAAGGCGGAACAGCGATGTGCAATGGCCGTCAAAACGGACATGAGCAAAGCATACGACCGCCTCAAATGGGACTTTATCTCCTTGGTTTTACTTCGGTTGGGATTCCACCAAACTTTCGTAGACTGCATCATGCAATGTATCTCTTCGGTTACATACTCCTTCCTCATTAACGGCTTGCCTAGAGGGAAGGTAGTACCGAGTAGAGGAATCCGTCAAGGAGACCCTCTTTCTCCCTACATATTTATAATGTGTAGTGAGGTCCTCTTGGGATTATGTAACCGGGCGCAAGAAGATGGCTCCCTTCAAGGGCTACGGGTGGCGAGAGCAAGCCCTCGTATTAACCACCTTCTTTTTGCGGATGATACGATGTTCTTCCTTGAATCTAGTAAAGGAAACTGCATGGCACTGCGAGAAATCTTGCGCAAATATGAAGAAGCCTCATGGCAATTTATAAACAAAGAGAAGTCGGCAATCACCTTTTCCCGAAAGACTCCAGCTGCCTTGAAAGTAATGGTGAAAGACGAGCTTCTTATACAGAAGGAGGGGGGCACCGGAAAGTATCTCGGTGTGCCTGAACAGTTCGGCCGGAGAAAGAGAGACATGTTTTCATCTATAGTCGATAGAATCAAACAAAAGGCTCGGGGTTGGACTAACAAATTTCTGTCCTCTGCGGGGAAGCTGGTTATGCTCCAAAGTGTTTTATCTGCTGTTCCATCCTACTCCATGTCCTATTTTGCCTTACCGTTGTCCTTCTGCAAGCGGATCCAATCCGCAGTAACCCGTTTCTGGTGGGATAACAATGAGAATGAGAAGAAGATGGCATGGGTATCATGGACTACTATGGCCAAACCGAAAGCTCTTGGTGGGTTGGGAGTTTGCGACTTTCAGACTTTCAATGTGGCACTACTCGCGAAAACAGGTTGGCGACTTTTGCAAAACCCGAACTGCTTGCTTAGCAGGGTTCTTATGGGAAAATACAGCCCGAATGGTGACATCCTTCAAGCCACAGGATCCTCAGCTATGTCACATGGGTGGAGAAGCGTACTGAGAAGAGACCTGCTGGTGAAGAATCTAGGATGGCTTGTGGGAGATGGAAAATCAATCCAAGTCTGGATGGACCCTTGGCTAAGTACCACTCGCCAAGAACGTCCAATGGGACCTCCAAACGAACACCTCCTCCAACTCAAGGTCTCTGACTTGATGATAGAGAATTCAGGCGAGTGGGATTTGCAAAAAGTGCTCCGTTGTATCCCTGATTATGCAGAGCAAATCCAATGCCTAAAGCCAAGTCAAACCGGGGCTCCAGATAAACTGATATGGCTAGGTACAAAGAATGGAGAGTACTCCACTAAATCCGGTTACTACTCTGAAATAGATAGGACTGAGAATGAAGTACCTGAGCTTTTTGGAAGAGATTTCAACTGGAAAAAGAATGTTTGGGACCTAAGCTGTGCACCAAAAATCAAGACTTTTGTGTGGAAACTCCTCAAGGGAGCGATGCCAGTAGGGGAAAGACTTGCTGATCGCCACATTCCGGTGGACTCAAGATGTAAAAGGTGTGGAGCCTCTGAATCTATTACTCATCTTTTCTTCCAATGTCAGTATGCTAGGATGCTAGGAAGGTTTGGCGTCTAGCCCCTTTCGTCTCTGCGGTGGAAATAAGTGTAATGATAGATTTAGTGGACTCCTTGCCTGCGCTAATGTCCAATCCATGCTTACCACCTTTGGGAATTACATCTAAGTCTCTGGCCCCTTGGATACTTTGGAACCTGTGAAAAGCGAGAAATAAGTTTGTCTTTGAAGGTTTCTCTAGCCCCCCTGAAGACACTCTGTCTCTGGCACTATCGATGGCTCGCGAATGGGAGACACAACAGAGCCAAGTCTCTGTCCAGAAACCTCTGCGAATTCGGCCTTTGATACAACCACCTTCACAGGCTATCGTCATCAGATCAGACGCAGCTTGGTCGCCACAGGCTACGATCGCGGGACTAGGATGGGTTATCCTCTCCCCCTCTGTTCATCGTAACTTCCACAAACGAGCAAGCTTTGTAGGCTCCTCTCTAATGGCAGAAGGACTGGCCATGCTGGAGGCAGTCAGATTGAGCGCAGTAGAGGAGATGAAGACGGTGGTGTTTGAATCGGATTCGGCTCAACTGATCAAGACCTTGAACTCAGGAAACATCGTTCCAGAGCTGTACGGAGTAGTGGCTGACATTTTATCACTAGTTTCTACCTTTGAATTTGTTTCTTTTTCATGGATCCCTCGAGAGAGGAATATCCAAGCGGATGGACTTGCTATATTCGCTCTGAATGTTGTTGGGAACGTGGTGGTTGATGAAGCAGTTATGGCTTCCAACTAACCTTTTTCAGGTTTAATTAATATGAGTTTCAAAAAAAAAAAAAAAAAAGTCCACCACCTTTCCTAGTATTAGGGGCGGAGAATGTGTAACAAATAGGGTTAGCTGATCCCACTATTTTTCCTTAAAAAATTCACTTCAAAAAAATTATAAAATATTCATTTTGTTGAAGAAAAATTTTATTGACCTCACTAAAATTAAAAATTTATTCTATTAAAATTATTTTAACCCTAATATAAAATGTTTTGACTCCGCCACTGTCTAGTGTAGATATTATCCCATTTTGGAACGAGAAGAAACCATATCCATATGAATACCTCTCTTCTATTCTATGCTATCCATCACCACCATGTGGTAACAGGCCTTGATTCTTTCACTGCTCCACATGTCGATAATTTATCTAACTATATACCTATGTAATCATAGATAAGCAAAAAAAAAGAACTAGAAATATATAAAGGATGTGTTGTTTAAAATATGTGATCCAGTCTATGATAATTTTTGATGATTAGGAATGTATTGTTTACTTACGTAGGAAAAATGTCGAAATCGGTATGTGTTAATTGAAATAATATTTTAACGTTGAACGGGCCACGTGCCCAAGTGGCAATGGACGGGTATAAGATGCTAACACGTTTCAGGTTCGATCCTTCTACTTTGGGAAAGTAAGTCACATTGTTTTATTCATCTAAAGCGGATATGAGTCTATGTTTTAGGATCTATTTGAATACCCTGAAAAAGGAGTCCATTCGCAGAGAAATTCAACCGGGTTAAAAAATTCAGTCAAAAAAAATATTCAACGTTAAGTTTGTATTAGATGCTTTTCTTGGTCAGCATCTGAATCAATATACAATATACAATATTGGGCTATTATAGTCCAAATGCCCATTCAATTTAACACGATTTGTCTCATTCCCGAACCGAGTGGAATTTAAGAGCACTCTTGTTGCAGTTTTTAAATGGGGTTTTAAGGAGGGTGTGGTCCATGAAAGACAGAGAAAAAGAGAAGAAAAGGAGAAAAAGGCTCAGATAGAGAAACTGATTCTGTGTGTTTCTGTCATTATTCCGCAGGTTCCACGATATTTGGCGGTCCGCGATTCGATTAGTGCAAATTTTAATATTTTTTATTCCGCAGATTCCACGATGATCCGGCGAGATCTCAACGAGAACTTGCAGAATCGAAAGGAAACTTGTTGTTGTTGATACTCTCAACGCAAACAAGGGTTCTTTGATGATGACGATACTCTCGACAGGATCAAAGGGGCTAGAGTACTCCTCTAAGTGCTCAAGAAAGCTCTGGTTGCAAAAGCAATTGTATTCAATGATAAAAACGTGTTCTTTACAAAGATGATAGCTGAGTATATAAACTAACGTAAGAAGATCCTAACTATAATGGATTCATAATTATCCTTACACTTTAATTAGAATAAAAGAAAGAAAACATAAAACCAATTGAGTCGACAAGGCTTGATGACTCAAAGCCCACTTAACAGATGATCCGCTACATCAGGTCCCCCGGGGAATGGAGGATTCGCCCACGAATCCGCAGGTACGTTGTCACCATAGAATGGCGCAAGATGCTTGACGTTGAAAACGTTGGAAGTGCGAAAACCAGGAGGCAGTTGCACACGATACACGTTGGGGTTTATACACTCCAAGATCTCAACGGGACCAAACTTCTTAGACTTAAGCTGATTATACTCTCTCAAAGGCAACCTCTCCTTGGTTAAGTAAACCCACACAAGGTCGCCAGGAGCAAAAAGAACCTTGCGTCGCTTCCCATCTGCAGCCGCCTTGTACTTCGCAGCAGAGGATTCCAAGTTATCACGAGCTTGCTGATGCACATGTTGCAGGTCTGAGACAAAGTCTACTACCTCACCGTGGTGACGCGTCTTGTCTGGGAGGGTCGTCAAATCTAAAGGGCAACGAGGCAAAATACCATACACCACACGAAATGGCGAGAACCCCGAGCTCCTATTCAAAGCGTGGTTGTGAGCAAACTCCGCTTGACACAGCTTCAAATCCCACGACTTGATGTTATCTCCCACCAAACAGCGCAAAAGATTGCCCAACGACCTGTTGACGACTTCGGTTTGACCATCCGTCTGAGGATGATATGCAGAACTCATGTCAAGAGAAGTACCAAGTAACTTCCACAAAGAACGCCAAAAGTGACTCAGAAATCTAGTGTCGCGATCAGAAACAATCGAGGATGGCAGACCATGAAGATGATAGATTTCGCGAAAGAATAAGCTAGCCACACTAACTGCATCAGTAGTCTTCTTACAAGCTATGAAATGAGCCATCTTCAAAAAACGATCGACCACCACGAAGATAGAATCAAAACCATGCTGCGTGCGAGGCAAGCCGAGGACAAAGTCCATGCTGACGTCAGTCCATGGCTGAGTTGGAATCGGCAAAGGAAGATAAAGGTCAGCATTGGAAGCCTTCCCCTTACTCTGCTGGCACACGCGACAACGCTCCACAAAGCGCTCAACGTCACGCCTCAAGCAAGGCCAAAAGTAAGACGTTGTTACCAACTGGAGGGTACGATCACGCCCCACATGACCCTCGTTATGGAGTTCACTGATAATCTGGAGGCGCAAACTACACTCAGGCACACACAAACGCAAATCCTTGAACAGATAGCCATCCTGAATAGTAAAATCACCCCGCGACCCATTCAAAGTGTCTGTGAAAATTCGTCCAAAGAAGGCATCTGAAGGGTACAACTCCGCCAATGAAGAAAATCCAGGAACTGTCGTATGCATAGTAGTCAAGAGACCATGGCGTCGACTAAGAGCGTCAGCCACCTTGTTTGTTTTCCCGGACTGGTGTCTGATAGAGAACGTGAATTGCTGGAGATACGAAATCCACCCTGCGTGTCTGGACGAAACTTTCGCTTGACTATCCAAGTGTCTCAGTGCGTCGTGATCGGTGAATAAGATAAACTCCCGATGTACCAGATAGTGCCGCCAATGCTTGATAGCTTGCACAATGGCGTAAAACTCAACGTCATAAGTACTATACATGCCACGAGCACCTGCTAACTTCTCACTATAGAACGCAATAGGACGACCGCCCTGACTGAGAACTGCTCCAATACCCAACTTCGAAGCATCGCAATGGAGCTCAAATGTCTTTGTGAAGTCAGGAAGGACCAAAATAGGGGCTGTGGTCAACTTGTGCTTGATCAGTTCGAAGGCCGTAGTCGCCTCCTTCGTCCACTCGAACTTACCCTCTCGCATACAGCTCGTTAGCGGAGCCATAATGGTGTTAAAGTTGCTGACAAAACGCCTGTAAAAAGAGGCAAGACCATGAAAGCTTCGTACTTCCGACACAGTGGTCAGCACTGGCCAAGACTTGATAGCCTCGATCTTGGAAAGGTCAACTGAAAGTCCCTTGTCTGAGATCACATAACCGAGAAACAAGACCTGAGATACCCCGGATTCGCACTTATGCTTCGCAGCAAAGAGCTTCTCGTCGCGCAGAACAGAGGGAACCTGACGGATATGGTCCACGTGCGCGTCCAGGGAGGAGCTGAAGATCAGTATGTCGTCAAAATAGACGACCACAAAACGACCAATAAAAGGGCGGAGAGCTTGGTTCATGATCCGCATAAATGTGCTCGGAGCATTAGACAATCCAAATGGCATGAGTAACCATTCAAAAAGACCCTCTCTGGTTTTGAATGCTGTTTTCCATTCGTCACCAGGTCTAATACGTATCTGATGGTAGCCACTCTTTAGATCGATCTTGGAAAATACTGTTGTCGTACCAATCTGGTCAAGTAAGTCATCAAGACGTGGTATCGGAAAGCGATAGCGGACAGTGATCTTGTTAATTGCTTTACTATCGACACACATTCGCCACGACCCATCTTTCTTTGGAATCAACAGAGCCGGGACAGCGCAAGGACTTAAACTCTCCTTGATGTAGCCTTTTCGCAGTAGCTCTTCCACCTGATTGCGTAATTCTTCGTGCTCGGTCGGACTCATCCGATAGTGAGCTCTGTTCGGCAATGTGGCTCCAGGAACAAGATCAATATGGTGCTGTATGTCACGAAGAGGCGGTAAGCCCTCTGGAAGGTCAGAAAGAAAGACGTCATCAAATTCACTCAAAACCTTCGATAGAGATGAAGGCAGAGTGGCCGCAAGAACTTCATGCACAACTGACGGGATGAGAGCAAAGACACGACCCTCTGTACGCATCTCTAAAATAAAAGACGAGTAGGAGCACAGTAACGTCGTTGGTCGTGTGGTGGAGGTGACGACTGGTGGAACTGGCGGTGAGGGAGGTGTTGGCACTAACACAATATGGTGAGTTTCCCAGATGAAACTATAAGTGTTCTGTGCACCATCATGAGTAATTTTGCGATGAAACTCCCAAGGACGCCCAAGTATGAGGTGGCTAATGTCCATCGGGGCAACGTCACAGTAAGTGCGATCACGGTAATGCGGTCCGATAGAGAAAGGGACCAAAACTCGTTGTGTCACGCGCACACTACTAGACTCCGTAATCCACCCAAGCGTATAAGGTGCTGGGTGTTGCTCACGGATTAGGCCTAGCTTGTTGACGGCGTCATCTGCGATGACATTACGAGAGCTTCCTGAATCGATGATGAAAGTGCAAACACGACCACGAATAGTGCAGGTAGACTTGAAGATATTCGTACGTAGCCATTGTGTATCCTGTCGTTGCGGAACAGTGCAAGCCCTTTGTATAACAAGGAGATGACCTTTATCACCTTCTGTGTGTTTAATGGTGTCATCGCCTTTCTGGTCAAGCTCATCATCGTCATAAGAATCATAGACAGGAGCACTCTCCTTGTTATCACCATCTGCAATTAGTCCTCTACGATTTTCATTAGGACAAGCAGAAATACGATGACCCTGTTCTCCACATCCGTAGCATCTGATGGTTGGAGTCCGAGTTGATCGACGCAAAGCTTGTTCCTCCGGTTGGCGATTAGTTGAGGGCTGAGCTTCATTTTCTTTTGACGCTGCAGGCGTCGAGGCTACTTCACTAGGACGTGAGCGAGACTGATTTGTCCAGTTGGACGATTTCAGTTGTTGCTCAAAGGAAGCCGCACGCCTATGGGCTTCTGCAATGGTTGTTGGATCAAACTGAGCCAATGCTGATTGAAGTTGAGGACGCAGACCACCTATGAATCGTGACACAAGTTGCTCGGCACTGTCGAATATATCTACTCTTGTTAACAGCATAGAAAATTCCTCTGCGTATTCATCCACGTTACGAGATCCTTGGCGCAGGTTCTGTAGGCGGTTATACAATGAACGCTCATAATTCTGAGGCAAAAAGGTTGCCTTCAGATGTTTCTGCAGTTTCTCCCAAGAGACAATAGGAGGTTTCCCGAGACGCTGCCTTGTTACTTTGAGTTGTTTCCACCAAGAGGATGCGTGTCCGCGAAATTTGAGAGCTACAAAAGGAACTCGTCTCTCTTCTGGTACTTGCTTGTACTCCAAGAGTTCATCAATTGTTGCGATCCAGTCAAGTAACGCCTCACCACGAGGACTGCCATGAAATTCTGGTATTTCAATTTTGATGGAAGATTCCCAACGTTGGTTAAATGGTCGCATAAGATCATCGTCATGTTGATGTTGACGATCTTGACGTCGGTGATCTCTTTGTCGACGGTTTCCCACGAACGGGTTCTGTAGTGAACCCTCATCCTCTGTTTCATTATCGTTAAACAGGGGATTGTTCTGTGTCAATCTGTCCGCAAGCACGCCTCCCAGCTCCACGAAAGAAGCATGAATGGTGCTTTGAAGGTTCTCCTGCATCGCCAACAGAGCCTGACGAAATTCAGTCCAATCGCCCATAGTAGGAGCATCGACTTGTCTCTTAGGCGGCATAGTTGCAAGAGTGTTGTTCCCGGAACGTTCCGTGTTTGATACCAACTGATAGAGAGCGGAAGCTAAGAGAACGATGATCCGGCGAGATCTCAACGAGAACTTGCAGAATCGAAAGGAAACTTGTTGTTGTTGATACTCTCAACGCAAACAAGGGTTCTTTGATGATGACGATACTCTCGACAGGATCAAAGGGGCTAGAGTACTTCTCTAAGTGTTCAAGAAAGCTCTGGTTGCAAAAGCAATTGTATTCAATGATAAAAACGTGTTCTTTACAAAGATGATAGCTGAGTATATAAACTAACGTAAGAAGATCCTAACTATAATGGATTCATAATTATCCTTACACTTTAATTAGAATAAAAGAAAGAAAACATAAAACCAATTGAGTCGACAAAGTTTGATGACTCAAAGCCCACTTAACGGATGATCCACTACATCAAGAAATCATGTGGGTTTCTGTGGATAATGTTGCTCTAATTGGTGGGGAACGGGTTTGACATTTCTCAAATTCTCCTCAACTGTACAATGCACCTTTGACTTTCTTAAGCCGCCGACATTGAATACCTCTCTGTCATTCACTTATTATTGTTGAATATGGTAAACAGATAACAAGGTCGACGGTCTTCTATAACGCTTTCCCTTTCCTAAAATATTCACATTCAATCTCTCACCGAGAAAACTCTACAGATGTGGCGGCAGCGACAGTGGTCACCACCACTTCTACTCTTCATCCTCACGGTCGCCACTCTCCTACCTTCCTCTTCCTCCATAGATTTCCTCTACAACAACTTCACATCCGCAGCAAACACGACGGACCTCATCCTCATCGAAGACTCCCGTGTCGAATCCACCGTCGTCCTCTTCATCAACGAGACCGAACAATACTCCTTAGGCCGCGTTTTCTACCCGCAAAAGCTCTCGATCATACCCGACCCGACCGGGAACCCGACCCGGCTCTCCTCTTTCTCCACCTCCTTCGTCTTCTCCATCCTCCCCGACATCTCCTCAAGCCCTGGCTTCGGCCTCTGCTTCGTCCTCTGCAACTCCACCTCTCCTCCAGGGGCCATCGCCAGCCAGAACTTCGGTCTCTTCCCCGACATCCCCTCCCGTGTCCCCGCTCCCCTCATCGCCGTCGAGTTCGACACCGGTCTGAACGGCGAAGCCAACGACATCGACGGTAACCACATAGGCATCGACCTCAACACCATCTTATCCACCAAAGCCGAAACCGCAGGGTACTATAATTCTTCTGCCAACGGAAGCTTTGTCCCTGTTAACATGCGTAACGGACAGAACATCCACGCTTGGATCGACTTCGACGGTCCGAACTTCGAGATCAACGTTACGATCGCCCCCGCCGGTATGCCTCGACCTCCTCGACCTACCCTCACTTACCGTGATCCCGTCATCGCCAATTACGTATCGGCTGATATGTTCGTTGGCTTCTCCGCGTCCAAGACGCTTTGGGTTGAAGTTCGGAGAATCCTCGCTTGGAGCTTGAGTGACACGGGAGCTCCTCCTCGTGAGATCAACACCACGGGTCTACCCGTGTTCTTTCTCGACTCTCCCTCCTCTTCTCTCTCGACCGGAGCGATAGCCGGGATCGTCATCGGTTGCGTTGTGTTCCTGTGTTTACTCGGTTTAGGAGGTTACTTCCTTTGGTGGAAGCTAATAAGAGAGGAGGAAGAAGAAGAGGCCGAGGAGTGGGAGCTCGAGTTCTGGCCTCACCGTTTCACCTACGAAGATCTCTCCGCGGCCACCGACTCTTTCTCCAGCGACCGTCTTCTCGGATCCGGAGGGTTCGGTAAAGTGTACAGAGGGATCTTGTCGAACAACAGCAACGAGGTAGCTGTGAAGTGCGTGAACCACGATTCGAAGCAAGGGCTGAGAGAGTTCATGGCGGAGATCGAGAGCATGGGTCGGCTTCAGCATAAGAATCTCGTTCAGATGAGAGGCTGGTGTCGCCGGAAAAGCGAGCTCATGCTCGTTTACGACTACATGCCTAACGGGAGTCTGAATCAGTGGATATTCGACCACCCTAAAGAGCCGATGACGTGGCGGATGAGGCGGCAAGTGATCAACGACGTGGCGGAAGGGCTTAACTATCTCCACCATGGGTGGGAACAGGTTGTGATCCACAGAGATATTAAATCGAGCAACATTCTTTTGGATTCCGACATGCGTGGGAGGCTTGGGGACTTCGGTCTGGCTAAGCTGTACGAGCACGGTGGAGCTCCCAACACGACGCGCGTGGTGGGCACGCTCGGGTATTTAGCGCCGGAGCTAGCGTCTGCTTCGTCTCCCACGGAGGCGAGCGATGTGTACAGCTTTGGCGTGGTGGTGCTGGAGGTGGTGTGTGGGAGGAGACCGATTCAGTACGGGGAGGAGGAAGATATGGTGCTTGTGGATTGGGTTAGGGATTTGTATGGTCAAGGAGTGGTGGTTAATGCGGCTGATGAAAGAGTGAGAACAGAGTGTGATACGGATGATGAGATTGAGTTGTTGCTTAAGTTAGGGCTTGCTTGTTGTCATCCTGATCCAGCTAAGCGACCTACCATGAGAGAGATTGTATCACTCTTGATTGGCTCGCCACAGGAGGATTTGTTGACTGGACTCACGCCGGTAGCTGTTGATACTGCCTCTCCCTCTATACACGCCTGAATAGCTTTTCTTGTTTTTGTGTTGTCTTGTGTTGTGAGGAAGACGTGTAAAGATGAGGACTGAATCTGTAGTTATTTGAACTCCAAAGTTTACATGTTGATATTATTCAAAAGACTTTTTAGATAATTATCATTCGCCAATATTGTGTTACATTTAAGCAGTAAGACGACTAGTTCTAGGTAAAACCTAATGAAACATTACTTTCGGTTTCTAGTTTTAAAGAGGTAATATACATATGTCCGTTAGCTCCGGAATTGTTAGCAATATATTAATGTTTACTTTGAAATGTTTATGATCTTCTCAATATCAAGACCGGCCATGTGCTCTTGGGGTTGTTTTTGTATGTGCTACTGGTGCTGTTGCAGCTAAACTTATTGGTGATAGCCAGTTTCAAGCTTGATGCATTGGATTAGTACATCAACTCGAACATTGCAATATAGTATTTATTCAGTGATCAATGCTCTACTGGTTAATTAAAAAAAAAGTTAATAACTCTTATCATATAAGAATCTAACACATAATCTATTTTTGCTTTAGATTTCAAATCTGTAAATTTATTCGGCTTGGAGTATAAAGTAATATGCTTTTGTTGCCCCTCACAATTGTCATTGGCATAAATGAAAAACAAAAGCTAAAACAAGAACCATATCATTGGGCAAAGAAGTAACCATGAAGAGTTTGTAGTATATTGGGAGGCTTTATCAAAACTCAAAAAGCTACTATAGTTTCTGCTAACATAAGAAAAAGGCGAATGGATCAAATAGAGGAGAAGACTATGTTCTGTTTATTTAGTCGAGAGACAATTAAAAGACAAAAACTCTGTCACATATTATAGTGATCCAAAAACAACTATGAATCTATGTGGTATTATCATAAGCTAAAACGATGCTTTCATTTAGAAGCTTCTGTGGCTTTCTCACTGATACGAAGACTTTCAGCTTTACGCACAACTTCCTCTGCCACAAGCTTCACGTGACCGCTCAGATTGTTGCTCTCCTCATGGTTCACCGTCCCCACCTCCCATATTCTCACTGTCCCGTCCTCTGATCCTGACGTGTATGACTCTCCTCCTGGCGCATACCTCACGCAGTGCACTGGTCCGTGGTGACCCTTGTTACACCCTGCATTCACCGGATTTGTCTCAAAAAGGTTACTTACTTAACTACACACAGATTCCTAAAATATCTTTCAGAGAAACTTACCAATCTCCTCTCCAGTCTGGAAATCAAACCTGTGTACCCACATATCTTCTCCTCCAGCAATGAAAGTGTTGCCGTTTTTCGGTTCCAAGGATGCCGATTCAACGTTGCAAGGCATCTCATAGCTCTTCACCAATCCAAAACTGGGGGAAGAGCAGGAAAAAACCTCTATAGCTTAAAGGAGACGACACATAATTAAAATTGTAACAGAGAATGCCTTGAGAAACTTACTTATTGGCGTCCCAGAACTTAACACTAGATCCATCAGCAGTAGTAATGTATCTCCCATCTTGACTTACTTCAGCACTAGTAACTGGGAACTTGGTTTCTAATGTTTGAACAATCTTGTCACTTCTTATGTCCCATAACCTAGAGAGGACAAGAAATGATGAGACACAGGAATATAGTAAAGGAGTGAGTCTAAAAACCCAGGAACGATGTGGTGGGTGCAGTACCTAATGCCACCGGTGTCTGTGGAAGAGCTTAAGATAGTATTATCACCATGAAGCCATTCGACGGTTCTGATTGAACCAGGAGAAGTTGCTACTTCTTTTGGAGGTGCGTCAGGCCGATTCATATCGAATATCCGAAGTATTTTCTCCATTCCACCAGTCAGCAAACGGTGAGTGTCCTAGAAAGTAAAGAAGTAAGCATTAAAGACCACAACAGAACCAAAAAAAAAAAAAAATGAAAACCCTCAAATGGCAATTGTGATCAAATAACATTTTTTTTTGCTGGAAAAGAAACAAAAAGCTTACCTCAGAGAAGGCACAAGCACGAACAATGTGCTTGTGTTCAAAGGAGTGCAGCTCATCTCCAGTCAATGCATTCCATATCTTCCTGAAATGTGTTACAATCACAAACAAACAAACAGTCTTAATCAAACGTACAAGAACAAAAAGGTAAAACTACAATCTTGAAACGGAAGAAAGAAAGAAGAAGAAAGATACGCAGTGAAATCAGCAGAAGCAGAGGCAGCACGCAAAGCGTTCTTATCAAGGCTACAACTCCAAACAGCTCCTTTATGTCCTTCAAAAGTCCCTATCCAATCCCCTGTCTCCCCATTCCTCAACATCGGGATCGAATCTAACAACACATCAAAAAACGGTCAGCTCTATCAGATAAGAGTTATACAACAACGAAGACAAACTCATAGCCCTTATAATCTTTCTCAACAAAATCATAAAAGAAGCAACCCACAAGAAAATCAAATCTGGGTCAGAAGAAAAGATGGGTACCTTTGCTAGCGCTAATGAGAAAGAAACCATCTGGAGTTATTGGGCTGTACGCCACATCCACGACGGGACGCGAATGCCCGTGACAAACTAATGGAACTCCCATACTTTCAGGATCGATCGATCTCTAATGCCACGAAAGTCCCCTTTGAAGAGGATCCACAACAGAACAGAAAAGTGAGAGAAGGAAGAAGAAACGATTAAAGGAGCAATTTTTTTTTCTTTTTTTTTATCACACTTTATTTTATATGTCAACACTTTATTTATATGGGCAGAGAAGAACGCGCGGAGACGACGATGGTAGTTAGTTACGCTCGAAAGATGATCAGAGACATGAGACGTTTCGTAATTTAAGAGTAAAGGCTTTTATTTAATCATATTTGTTTTAAGAGAAATTAGGGTGTATATACACCGTTTCGACCATAATTTGCGAAGTACCCGATCACTATTACATGCACTGTACATTTGAATTTAATACCATATTAACCCTATGACATTACACACCTATATACTGCTATCCTACCCGCCTACATAATCCTAGGTCCTATTTTATGTCAGATCAGAGCCACACTAACACGTTTAGCAATATATATTATAATTAATAATCACTCATTTTTACACCCAGAAAGAAGAGGGAGATGAGAAATCAAGAAGACGCCATTTTCAGATCTAACTAGGAAAGAAGAGACACCACTATTCGCAATCCAGTATTCCAACTTCTCATAATCTGTAAGTAAAATCATAATATTCTCTAATTTTTGCATTTCGATTTGATCGATCTTGTTGGTGTCTGCTACAAATAAAAAAGATGAAATCTCTCTGTCCCAAGCTAGTGTTGCCTTGCCTAGATATCTTGATGCTATTCAACTCGTCCTTATGGCCTCTGTCCCTTTGATTAAAGAAGTTGTTCAGCCTCCTGAACCTGTGATTTTGGTCGAGTCTGATAGCTGAGTCCGAGTGCGCGTCACATGATGTTGAAACTACTCAAAAAGATTATGCATCAACCTAGCTCACACTAAGTTAATAGACAAAGAGTGCAAGGTACATGAATAATTACCTGATATATTTTTAGTTGCTAACCATTAAAGTATTAACTGGCCATAATAATAAAGGTTAGCCCAAATTATAAATATTCTTATCCATTAAATAATTTATTAGTTGCTAACCATTAAAGTATTAACTGGCCATAATAATAAAGGTTAGCCCAAATTATAATATACTAAGGGCTAATGTTTTTGTTCGCTGTTAATTTTTTATGCACATCACTCATATATTCTTATCCGTTAAACAATTTCTTACTTGCTAACCATTAAAGTATTAACTGACCATAATAATAAAGGTTAGCCCAAATTATAATATACTAAGGGCTAATTTTTTTGTTGGCTGTTAATTTTTTATGCAACGATGTCCGGATAAATTATCTGTTAACTTACTTACACTAAGTTAAACACGAACAACATTATTATCACGGAAACACCATTAGTGAGAAGCATTATAGATTTAAAAAGGTGAGAAATTGATTGAGGTTGGAGTTTGTTATTTCTACAAATATTTTGTTGTGATTGGAACTATCACTGTAAACAGAGTTTATAAATTTTCTTGAACTCAATATTACAGTTTTTGTTTTCTGTCAAAAACTTTTAAGACAGTATAAGTGTAGAGGTTAATCGAATATACAAACCTTATAGAACAATAATATACCAATTAACTCCAGCCCAATATAGTGATTGCTTGATATTTTTTGTTTTGGTAGTCGATTGCTTATTATTTTTACAATATTTTATGCAGATTCATGTACTGGAGAGTGCATATATCAACCATAACGTGTGGCTGAGAGAAACCCACAAAAAGGCGTACGATCAAACAGTTACCTATATACCATAGGAGCTATCTCACAAAATCTGCAAGTGTCAACGTGGCTTAATCACAGGGGCATATTCGTCAGACCAAGTAAATTAGTGCATAGTGATTTTAGTTTCTGATCGTTTAGGGTACTTTGCTAATTTCGATCACTTTTGGGTATATCCAACCAATTGTCTCTTGTTTTAAGGCCCCGTTCTTTCCAAGTTATTCCTTTATCTGTCCTTATTTAACAATAGCTGTGATAATGACACCCACACAAACTAAATTGGCTTTCCCAACAGTTCATGACAACTTCAATCAACGGTATTATACATATATATTACATATATATTACATAAATTCACAATCAAAGACCTATTTTTGTACACCATATAGTTAGTGTTTGTAAATCAAAACATATATGATATGTTTATTGGTAATAGTACAGAAAATGTAATAGTACAGAAAATGGTAATAGTACAGAAAATGTTTATTGGTAATAGTACAGAAAATGTATTAACACAGTTACACCTCTCTCTACACTAAATACTGGAAACTTCCACTAAAATCTATGAGCCTCTTCATTCTTCAACGTATAAACACTAAGTCAAACTTTTCTATAAGTGTATTAAAGATGAGTTAATTAACACCAAGGATCCGTGGCGCAATGGTAGCGCGTCTGACTCCAGATCAGAAGGTTGCGTGTTCGATTCACGTCGGGTTCAAAATCCCGAATCTTGGTCCTTCAATTTTTTATCTTTTCCCGTCCCTCAAGAACTTCAAAATCCCGTTATAACCCATTGGTCCTTTAATTTTCTTTACCTTACCAAGTTGACATTTTTTATACAAGCCCATGGACCTATACTGCGCGAATTTGTTCTAGTTTTTCTCATTTTTGGTTCAAAAATTTAATCATGTTTTCTGTTCCAAACAGTCGTTAAGTTTTCTGCACATCATCGGACGGAACTCTTTGTTGTCACCGGAAATTTCCATCTCTCTCACCGGAGCGGCACTTATGATAAATGAACTCAGAAGAACTTGAGCATTCTACAATAATGCAAATTGCAAGTTTGCAACCATGTACCAAAGCATCAAAACTATGAATGAATATTTTGATTTTAGAAGAATATTTTGATTTTAGACAGAATATTTTGAATATGCGAAGAATGAACTCACATCTATGAAACACTTGACTAACTGAAACATAAATACAAACAATGTAAGGTATGCCTATAACAAGAGCTGATGTCACTATAAAAACCTACAACACTTTGAGAGTACAGTATGGATAAAAATCAAAACTTGGATTGAATTTCATCATACACTTGGCACTTGGAATAATCATCACGGAGTCCCTCTGGTACCATGGAACTCTAATCGGGGCATGCGAGTATTGTCACCACTTGCTTGGCCCCTTACACCAGCAAAAAGATTGTGCATGAAAGCATCAAAGTTGAGATCGATCAAGGGATGGTGGTGTGGAAGCTGATAGAGAGATCTCTGTTCCGATTCCCATCTATGACGAGCGTTGATCATCTCGATAAACTCCGCTCTTTCCAACTCATCCCACTTGCGTTTCTCCAAAGGGTCCACTTTCGG
This sequence comes from Raphanus sativus, assembly GCF_000801105.2. Lineage (NCBI taxonomy): Eukaryota > Viridiplantae > Streptophyta > Magnoliopsida > Brassicales > Brassicaceae > Raphanus > Raphanus sativus. Next base: position 37,960,160 of record NC_079516.1, on the reverse strand, counting down.
AGGTGTAAAACCCGGATGCTCAGCTTTCAAGTGACTCTTCAGCTGAGAATAGGTCCCAGAGAAACCACACTTGTCCATAGAACAGCACCTGGGTCTCGCGTTCATGAATCTCCGCGCGCACGTAGACTTCACCGTCCCGTAAACCTCTCCTCTGCAGTAGGGACAGTTAAGGGCCTTGAGACTGCAGCAGCGGCTTGTGCTCTTGTCGTTGTTTCTGCGGTACTGCTTGAAGCAGTTGGAGTGGCGGGCGCTTGTGTCGCACATGTAAGCACGGCATCCTTTGGAGAAGGAAGAGCACTGCAAGAGGACGGCATTGTGTGGCGGCTCCATGCAGATCACACACCTGACGTCCTCCCATTCACTCACACTCTCTGACTCCAGAGGTGATGATGATGACTCGGCTTCTTTTTGTTTCTTGCTCCGACAAGAGCGAAGCGGGTAAGGCGATACCCTGCCTCTGTTGTTGCTCGAAACCGGCAAAACCCGTCTTTCCTTGAGCATTGCACACACACTGAAAGCAACACAAAAAAATAATTAGATATGTATTTCAATCTACAAAAGTCTGTAGAGAGTAGAGAAAGCCACAGAACATGAATCTGTTTCTTCTATGGTCTCTAGAAAAAACATATGCATATTCAATGAAAATATAGGAGACAGAACACGAGCTTAGTCCTGATGAACGTCGTTACATTACCGACAATAGATAATAAACAGACAGCAATAGAACATGATGGTTTCAACTCGATTCAATTGAATTTTGAAGCTTTTCACTAATCACAAACAGTTGTAGACTTATCGATCCTCTGAGTCATTCTACCGCAGTCTTTCTAAAGCATAAAACAGATCAATTCGATTGCAATTCAATGAGTATATGAATTTTTTTTTGCCCCAGAAAATTAAAAGCATAAAATCAAATCAAAGGCCAAAACTGATTCCCAGGAACTTTTCTGATCATATCCACAAACAGCTAAACGACCACGGATCGAGAGATTCGCCGAAGATGGAATCAATCGCCGATAGAAGAAAAAAGAAGGACAATAAAATATTACCTGTAGAAGAGGTTCTTTTGAGAGAGAGAGAGAGAGAGTCGTAAAGAGTTTCGTAGGAAACGGTGAATATAGGGAGAGAAACAACAGAAGATGCGCGTGTAAGATTGCATTAGCTGGTGAGCTGAGGCTTTTACATAGGGGTCCGGTCTCGAGGCGTATTTTTGAAGATGACGAGAATGCCCTGGCCTCGTGGAAGTCCACCCTATCCCTTCTACTTTCCTTTGCCATTTAACAATTTTTGTCTTTTTCCCCCTTCTTTTGCCGTTGCTTTTCCTTTTCTGCCGCTTCTAAAGTTTTTTCTTTTCCGCCAACATTCAGTACACGTCGTACGAAAAACACATTATTATTTTATAGAAATTATAATCTATTGTGATTTATCTTCTATTTCATTCAAATCTTAATTATATGTTTACATAACTCATATAATGTACATTCAGTCAACTAAAATAAAATCAGCCATGTTTTCTTTTCTATATATCTAATAAATTCAAAGATCTTTTACCAAATGTAAATAAATTCAAAGATTATATATGAAGTTATTTGGGTTATCTACTAAATCTCATATGGAACATAACTCATATAGATACATCTCATGTTTTATAGGTAAGCTTAGTATGTACTTTTATATCTTTGAAAAAGATAACAACACATCGTATAAATAACTTGTGGATTTCTTTTTTCAACACTACAAAATATTTTCTAGTCTTATATCCAAAATTATGTTTATATATTTTTTAAAAAATATTATGTTTCTTATTAAGTAGTGTGAAAATAAAAATAAAATATATGAACACTCAACATCTATGTATACATATTGTCTTCCTCATTTGACGTATGGATATATATACAATATTATCTAACATTTTAAGCTATATGAGATTATCTTACATACGTTCAGATACTTTTTGACAAAATATATAATTTTAACACATAAAATCCTTTTTCTTCCTTCTCTATTCAAGTTTCTTTCTCTCCATTTTGATTTGTGGTGGTTAACATACGTTCAGATACTTGCTAGTAGAAACGTAAATCCCATAAACCAAACCCCAAATGACATGTAGCGTGCATGATGCAGGAAATGTAAGGAAGAACTATCCTTTGTCAAAATTAATTGACAGGCTTCCAACTATTATGTACTTATTCAATAAATTTCGTGGGAGAAGTCTGTTTATTGAGACAAAAATGTGAAAACACCATTGTTCTGATAAAAAAAAACCATTGTTAAATCACCACAAATGGACGAGGAGTTGCGTTGTTGGTATAGATCAGGAATCAATTATGTTCTATCGCGAAATTACTAGCTCATCATGTGGTCAGGTTACATGAGTCTCTAACTCTTCTTACGAGTAACTGGATATGGCTGTCAAACCTTTGGAACTAGTTAGGTTGGTTTCGGCCGCTGGATATTTCAGATTTATCAAAAAAACCATTGTTTTGTACTTCTTCCGTTTCTAAATATATAAGATGTTTTAGATAAAACACGTTTATCAAGAAAATTACTGTTTGTCTAAAAACTATTACTGAAGTTATAAATTAAAAACTATCTGACCAACTACAAAAAATAGAACTATTAAATTTGTTTGATTACACAGTTTTTGATAAAGTTAAAATTACCTAAAAATATGAGAACATCTTATATATTGAAACAAAAAAAAATTAATTCTAGACATCTTATATTTAGGAACAGAGGGAGAAGGAGTAATAAATTAAACAAAAAAATAATAATAATACAAATATATTGGAAACAGATTACACCATAAACCCAGCCCAAGTGTTGACTTATTTCGGCCTAATAGAGAAAAACACTTCAACCCACCCAATCCGACCCTTAGGATTTGTGTGAAGTTATGTTTTGCTTCATTCTACACTCAGATTTCATCAACTTGTTACTGCTCGTAGCTCTTTCACATGGCGAAACACCCTTCTCTTATGTTTTGCAGGTGACAAGAAGCATAAGAAGAAGAACAAGAAGCAAGCCTTCAATTAGAGAGGTGCGAGACTCCGGTAAGAGAGATACAGAACACTTGATATCAGCTTTTCATTGTGGCTAGTTTGTGCTTCATGATATAGGTCTTGATGAAGTTTGAAGATAGAGATGGGGATGCTAATAGACGACGCTCACACCGAGCCGACGTTAGGCGATAAACTTGAGAGTCTTGACTTATTTGTCGGAGAGAAACAAAGTATTAAGGATTCTGCTCCGAGCGTTGATAAGCCTCCTACCGTAGGCCTCCGTTAACGTTCTGTTGAGACAAGCGTTGCATGCCGATGATCGCTCTCTTCTTCTTGATTGCTTGTACAATAGAGATTGACAGGTTCGCCTAGTTATATGTTCTGTCTATTTCTGTTTTTTTTTTCTCTCATTCTTGGTTCTGTACAGGTGATTGGTAATTCGGTTGCTAAGTTGAATTCAGTAGAAGTACTCAAGCTTCTGAACTCCCTTATACCAATACTACAATCAAGGTTAGAGTTTCAAGCTATGTTTTGCTGTGTGTGTGTGTGTCTGTTGAAGCTGGTGGTGGAATTTTGTACGTAATTGATGATTTGCAGGGGTGCAGTTTTAGCTTGTTCGATTCCGTGGATAAAGTGTCTGTTACTTACTCATTCCAGTGGGATTATGTTATGTCCCAAGAGTTATCCTTGATCGCGTTGAACTCCATGTATCAGGTTGGGAACTGCATGAGTTTATCCTACTTGTTATGATTGATTGGCATTTGGTTGTGTGTGCAGCTCATTGAATCATGAGTGTCAACTCTTCACACAGCTGTACAAGTTTCAAGCTGCTTGGACTTGGTATGTATTGTATTACCCTGAAACGAGGAATACTTTTTTTTTCAAATGTGTAGCATAACATTAGTTTTTGGTGTTTGGTTCCTTTGATCACCCTATGGAAGTAGTCCTGACATCGCTTTTGCAATGCATGGATAACACTGACATTTTCACTGTAGAGTACGTTACTGATTCGTTATTGATTGTGTTAATGGTAGATTGTGGATGACTTGGATGAAGAAGAAGAGGATGCAGGTCCCGTGATCTATGAGGAGAAGGACAGTTATGAAGAAGAAGGAGAAGGAACAGAGGAAGCAATGGAGACAGATGAAGAAGCAGACGAATCAGAGGATGAAGCAGCTGATGGTGTCAATGATTTTGAAGATTTTGACGAAATGAGCGAATGATAAGACTTCCTACAAACAGAAGAAAGTTTGTATTTGTGCGAGGCTGATTGATTGTTAGATGTTAAAGAATGGAGCTAAAATGTTGTATCAATTTTGAGGCAGGCCTTGCAAGTGCATCCAAATTTCCATCAGAGCCATCTAAAGGTCTAACCCGAATTTTTATAATTCCCTCAATCAAATGGAATTCTCAAGTGACGTGTCGGTGTATTTGTAAGAGATGATGATGACCTTCTGAAAATGCAGAAATAGCTTTAGGGTAAGATAGCTCGAATGGAGTTTCTTTACAGAAAAAGCTCCCACTAACACAAACAAAAAAGAAGGCAAGAACAACAGATTCAATAAGAACCAACCTGTTATATACAAGTTTGATTCCGACATGTAAAATGTGATACACGTACGTATAACACCTTGTGCATTCTCAAAATTAACAGAGTGCATATATGAATGTGGTACTTGCTCAAAGTAGAGAAAAATTGTTAAGAAGAAGAAAAAGAGAGAAAGGCTAAAATAAGTTCTCTTTTGTCCCACATCGGTTTCTTGACTGACATTTGTGTTGTTTATATAAGTCCTCAAACAAACATTTGAACGTCGAGCTCAGTAGCGAGTGCTTGTGACCCATGTGGGGACAATAAGATGGTGGTACACTGGCCCGGGCCCGTAGGTCGGTTCTGTGTGGCGTATTCTGGACTGCCCAGTCCAAGTCGAGAGTGATCCGTATGTGTTGAGCGAAGGCTTGGCATATGCTGTTCCTAAAGTGGAGGGCAATGCGTGAGGCTGGTTTCACAGAGCAGCGATTACCTCCCTCTCTTGGCAGTGGACGGATCACAGCTCAAAGCCACTCATGATCCAACATGGCCTTGTGGCTTGTACCCAGCTGAACCCCCATCTTTTTTTATTTTAATACAATATCAATATTTTCCCATAAAATTCAACCAACTCCTTTTAAGTAACGCTCAAATTCAAATACAGATAATTTATATAGAGATCACCACAAAACATCTTCTAGAGCTTATCCTATCCACATTTGTTAAATGAAAATATATAACTTTAACTGAAAACAGAGTTTTTGATTAAGAAAATGAAAACAGAACAAGCATGCTGATTGCTAGTGCTCGGGTCAGTCCACAAGTCACTGTGTTTGTTTCAGTTATGTTCATGTCCTCTGAACGCTTATGAATCCCTGGGCTTTTCAGTTTATGAAGCCCTGTGCTTTTTAGTTTATGAATCCCAGTGCTTTTCAGTTACTGCTGAGCCGGTTGAGGCTGTTTCTGAGTCCTGGATATAGTCATGTGCTCATACTTGCCTTACTCCAACAAATTTAACAGAACCAGGGGTGAGTTTTCTATCTGCTATGGCTCTAATAAAAACTTTGATAAAATATATAATTTAAACTGAAAACAGAGTTTTTGATTAAAAAAAAACTGAAAACAGAACAAGCATGTCCATTGCCAAAAGAGCACTACTAATAAGTGTTTCAAAAAAAAAAATCTTTCTTTCCCTTTTTTTATCATAGTTTATATGTGACTCAAGAAGAAGCAAGTACATATCTAGAATTGTAAAAAGCAGTAGACATTGTGTTCATGTAAGAAGAAGGAGGCACCACCATTGTGTTCCTCAGCTCCTCTAGCGCAGATCTCATTTCCTGTAACTGAAGCAAACTCATTTCCTCCACAGACCATTTAGCCATCACACTCGATTTCCTCATTGCCTCACCTTTCTTCTTCTCTTCCTCCACCTGACTCAGCACCAAACTCAACTCGCTCCTCGTTTCCATGTTTTCCAGAGGTTGACTTTGCTGCTGAAAAGAAGTACTGTTCTTGTAGCGGTCCAGCACAGTGTAGACGTTTGGATGGCCGAACGAGTAAGGCTTTTTGGCGGGAGAGAATACGATGATTGCGACCTCTACACCGCACAAAGTGCATAGCTCGCTAGCTTTCTTGAAGAGACCAGCTCTGCGTTTTGAGAATGCTACTTGCCTGTGGCTCTCTTTCTCTATCTTTGCCATCCGAATCCTTTGCCGTCCGGTGCTTCCTTTTTTCTTTGAAGTCATTACTTCTTCAGACGTTGGAAGGATTGTATTTTCATGTCTTTATCGTATATAGAGTATTGATTGTGGTGTAGCATTATAATAAACTTGCATTCGTAACTGCCCATTTTGTAATTACTCGATAATGAAATCTCAAGATTTGTGAGTTATAGAATCTCAATTTGTTAATGTTGTGATGAGAAGAGATTTAGCCATATGGATAATAGCCGTTGTTGACCGTTTATTTATCTTCCGAGAAAATAGGTTCGCTAATCCCACCACATGAACATGTTACTGTATTAGTTACTTTAATTGATTCTGAGGAAAATGAACATATGAGGATGAATTATTAGCTTCACTAAAACTATATACTATACGGTGAAGTTGACTTGATTTACAAAATGTCCCCACTTTCACCTATCCGTATTGTTAATTTGTTAATTATTATTTTCATCTCAAATTTTAAACTAGAGACTTGGTATCTAACGCCATCCTCACTTGCTCACCTAAATATATTTGGCCACCCAATGAATGAGAAGCTTTTATAATAAAATTAGTCCTGTCCTATTAAGTCAATTCCCGTGTTCTTTTACTTTTTAAGCTTAATTATTATCTAACCCACGCCACTTGATAATAAAACAATAGTAATAAAAATGTCTACGCCATTTGATTTTTTTTTAAAAATAAAAACCCAACATATATATTATCTGAATTTGAATTAAAGAGTATTTTGTGGCGTTGAGATTCCAAAGACTCGTATACTTTTTTTATGAATCTTTGATACTTCGTAAAATTATATAATCATTCAATTTGCATTTTTCAATATTTCATATATGTTAATTAGGTTTGGTTTTGAATTTTTTTTTGTCAGCAGGTTTTGAATATATTTAGATTTTCTTTTATGTAAATGATTTTGTATAGCTGATTTTGAATTGAATAGTTTATAGGAGAATTGTCTAAACTACTATTTTCCTAGTACATATTTTCATTTCTGACTTGATTATATTGATCTTTGCTTTTAGAAAGATAAATATACATTTAAAATTTTATGATTAAGTAATCTAGATTTATAATTTAGATTTGAGGGATGGATAATAAATATATAAATAAATATTTAAGATAAAAAGTTTAAAAATAATCTTTAGAATTTCATAAAAAAACACAAAAAATGAATAGAAAAATTCGAATGATTAAAGATATAATACGAATATAAGAATTTTTATATTTATTTAATTATTTATATTTTTATAATAAGAGTATAAATGTATTTTAGCCTACTTAGTGAAACCTCATAGATATTTTTGAAATATCAATGTAGAGAAGTTAAACATTTTTTTCTTTTGTTGTTAAATAAATTTAACATTTCAACAAAAAAAAAGAAGTTAAAAATGAATAAAAAAGCCGGTTTTTAATCATCCAGTAAAACTGTTATCATTATTTTTCCTAATACCTTAATTCTGATAACAGTGATACTAGTTGTTACGGAAAATACAAATTCAAAACATCGTCATCTTATCGGTTCATCAAAGTAATAAATGTTAGTAATAATAGTGGACCGGCGTCAATTAAATAGTGAGGACAGAAATAAAAAGGAAGACAGTCTGAACACAATGATTGATTAATCACTTATAAGCCTTTACCACTTTTTAGTCTTTTAGCTCAAAAGAAACGAAAAAACAAAGAAAATCAAGATCGAGAGAGAGAGAAAGAGCCATGGAGGGTCTTCAAAGATCAACCATCTCCTTCCGCCGTCAAGGATCTTCCGGCATAGTCTTTGACGACCGTGTCATCGCCGAGCTTAACAAACAAGCAACGGAGCAGAAAGACGAAAGTCAACGCGAGGAACAGCCTAAGCCTATGTCTGAAGGCACAGAGCAAGAGAAACCAATCGCCGGAGACGAGAAAGACAAGCTCAGGCCAATCAAAACAAGTGTACCACCACCAACAGCCGGAGGACTCGAGAGGAGTCGATCTAACGGCGGAGGAGCTCCGCGGCATCACCGAACGACCGGAAGAGTGTCTCCTGCGGTGGATCCGCCGTCTCCGAGACTCTCGACATGCGGTTGCTGCACTGCGTTTGGGAAGAAACCGCCGGGGAAGAAGAATAATCCGAGGAAAAGGCCACCGAAGCGCAGATCAAGGTAGGCGTAAAACTAAAGAGATCATTACATAGTACTATAATACTGTCTTTGATCCCTCTTTGTGTGCTTTGATACAATCTTTAATTTTCATTTTTCGAATCTCTCCCGTTAAAGCTTATAGATCGCGCAATACTTTTGAATTTTATGTTTGATTGTAAATTAGCTGTCTTTTTTTTTTTCAGACAAATTTTTCATTTCTGTATATTTTTTTTCTCTTGATCACCGCCGTATTTCACGCCTTCGCCGCCGTGTCTTGCCCATAAATAACGAGCAACCACCTAGTTTCCACTTAAAAGAAAAAACAAAAACAAATTCTATGAACAGCTGTCTTAATGTGTGATATGTTCTGAATTAAATTAATAATACTGTCCGTAAAAGACAACCTTTGAAGACATGAAGCTCACTCGATCTTTAGAGAGTTTAGGAAGTAAAGCATTACATTACATAACAAACTTAATATCTATGTCATTGAGGTCCGAGTTTAGGACAGCCTTCTGCTAGAGGCAAGTCCAAGTTATCGACTGTCCTAAAAGTGCGTGGTATCATCTTATCGACATAAAGATAACCATCCAAATGATCACACTCATGCTGCAAAATCCTCGCTTGCCAGCCTGAAGCATTCACCTGAATCTGCTTCCCTTGACGATCGTAGCCTGTCACTACCACTTCAAGGTGTCTCTCCACCACAGCTCTGAATCCATCAACACTCACACATCCTTCAAAGAAGAGAGCTTTCTTGTCGCTACTCGCTTTAAGCTCCGGATTCACCATTACCTAACACGCAAAAAGGTTAAAACTCTCACTAATTTTAACAACTCCAATGACTAAAATGTTTACTCTTTTGTTACCATAAGATCAAAGGGACGTCTGTCTTGAGCAAAAGTCTCCTCCTTTGATGCGTAACTAATATACTCTTTTGTATCTTCAAGAACAATGATCTGAAAACCGGTTTAATCATTAACATTTTTAAAAAGATGAAAACCATTGGGCTTGCTTACTTACTCTTAAGGGGACACCAATCTGAGGAGCAGCAAGGCCAACTCCAGGAGCCAATCTCATTACTTTAACCATATCATCAATTATCTTCTGAATACGCTCCGACCCGATTTCTTCCGGGTCGACTTCTCGGGCCTTTTCGTGGAGAACCGGATCTCCAGCTGCCACGAGATCCGGTAAATCCACTTTCTTTTTCTTGTTGTCCCCGAGGCCCAGTAGCCAACCTGCTTTGGTCTTCAAAGAAGAAGAAGAAGAAGATAAATGATACAGATTACGGTTCAACGAAGCGGGTCTTGAAACGGGGAACCGGATTGAGCAACATGTCAAGGCGGCGGAAACCGGGAGTAGACCAAGTGAGAATCTGAAAATGGTTGCCATAGCCGTCGGTTGGTGTCACAGAGAGTCTCACCGGTTCGTTCTCTTGAGATATGTCTCTTTGGGCCTGCTAACTTCTGCGGCTCCTTCGACCCATTATCTTTGAAGCCCAATGTTGGCATTAATCTATCTCTCTAAACAAATGTCTTTTTTTTTTTTTTAACACTAGTGTCTAATTGCTACCTTGTTCAAAAAATCGGCCGCGGAGGGGATTACTCGGGCGGTTAAACGTGATGCGGGTGGACTCCGTGGCGAATTGTGTCAATTCGGTTGCATTATGCGGTGGGCTGTGGAATGGACGTGGATGGCGTGGAATTAGAAAACGCGGCCGCGTAACGGTGAATAAACTTCCTCCGATTCGTATGGTTCCTTGCTTTGATATTATCAACAACTTTTTTATTTTCCCAAACAGAACAGAGATTGGCTTTAGTGGTTGCTTTGCAGAATTGGATTGACGAAAGGTTGAACCCTGTTTAAAGATACATGGTGGTTATGTCGGTGTAGCGAGAACAAATCAAAAAGCACGCCAAGATCAAAGCACGCTAACTGTTTGATGAAATTCCTAAGAGAAAGGTCACATGATTGTAAACTGGAAAGATTACAACGCTTTGATGATCATGAGACGAGGAGATGTGAGTGGTACTTTACCACAAAATCAAGGGTAGGTGTTTGGTTCCAAAGACAAATGTTGTTATGCTCATGAAGCTTTTCATTGAGAATGGTGAAGCAATTTAGAACTAGACGTGAGGAAATATGTGATGGAGAAAGGGTATTGTCCTCATGCCATGCATTGGAACTCTTTACCAATGCATAGTGTGTTTGAAGAAAACACAGTGATGCTCTTAAATGCTCAACGCAGACAATGGAGAGAGGAAGGTGCATGAGCAAACCAGACTATTCTTCATATTGTATACAAAAATAGAATATTGACACTATTGTAGTTTGCTCATGTATTTACAAATATGTGAGTCTTTGTATCAATAATATTTTATTCATAAACATGTATTATATATAAAAATTGTATTATACGTATAAACAGAGTATTATACATACAAAAATACAAAAAATTCCTCCCCGCGTACTCTCCGATTTTTTTCCGATTTTTCAATAAATCGCTAGGCCCGGGTGTGCCGAACGCGTAACGCCTAGCGAGTTTCCGAACAAGGATTGCTAGTAGACATTTGTGTTCAAACAAATGTCTAATTGCTAGTTTAGTCGCTGTGGATCGTTTTAGTGATTTTATGAGACGATCATGTATGGTTGAGACCACTTACTAACTGTACAATGATCGTTGGTTTATTCGGGACTGAAAGAGGAATAATATTGTAACATTCCCGATTGCCATATATGGATAGGTTTAACATAATTGATTTGGCTATCTATGTCGCCAAAATGCGTTTATTTTCTCTAGCATAAATTTATTTAGAACTCCAAAGTTAAATGTGATTGAGCTGAGTAATAAAATGATGGGTAACCTATAGAAAAATGATTTACGATTTCACGTGATTGAGGGCAAAACACAGAAAAATATCATGTGATGAATATTTTAAGGTCAGTAAACAAAAATTACCGGATTTTGGAAAACTTGACGGACCGACCATTGGAATGGGATGGAGCCCACAGGCTGAGACATTGGTGTGGGAGGCTTATTAGTCGTGTGTGGTCGGGACGTTACAAGTGATATTAATTGGTGACAACTTGTCATGTGTGGGGTTGTTAAAAGGTGAGCCCTTGGGTTCAAAGATGCCAAGTACACAAACAATCTAATTAAGAAATCAATGAGAATTTATAGGTGAGGGGTTAGAGCCGATGCTCTACATGACCAGCATGGGATCCACAAAACGGATGGAGTCCACATAACAGATTGTCACAAATATTTGGGAATATGATCATGTCAAGCAGACATAAAACCAACATGTGCCTAAGAAAAAGAAAAATTTAATGGATCTAATCAACAGAGATACACTAAACTAACTTAGAATGTTTGTTATCATGTACTAGCTTGAATGATCCCATTGTCTAGCATTGAACGTACTGTCTTGTCGATTTCATCTTTCTGCAAAGATGAGTAGCGATAGGGGCGCATGTTTACTGGATTAGCTCCTTTCTCCAAAGGGATGCGGTGGTCGAATCCGTCTCTGAAGGGTGGGAGTGAGGTGGGTTCCTCAAACAACACACTGAAGTCATCTAACAGAGTCTGCAGAGCAGGATCAGTCGTCATGTCGGTACCGCTAGTGGAGATATGAGAGAGGAGAGCTTCAGGTTGCAGCGTTGAAGGCTCTTCCTCTGGCAACTCAACCACTCTTATCATAGCAATTTGAGGTTCTTGGAGCATCAATTTGTTGAAGCTGCTACCCTTTATCACTTTGCAACCAGTCTTGGTGTTACCTCGAAGAACGTTCTTCACACCGTTAAGCGTAAACTCCATGCGAGGGTTCAAGAAATCCCAAAGGATGGGACCAAGAGTGGAGAGCCATTGTACTCCCAATACAAGGTCACAACACTCTAATGGGAGAGTTCAAATCTCAGATGAGTACTCGTAGCCTTGGACTCGCCACTTGAAGTCGCTACACTTGTAGCATGATATCATCGAGCTACCACTAGCAGCAGTCACTGCCATCGACTTGGTTTGTTCAAACAGGCAACCCAACTCATTTGCTACGTTGAGATCAAGGAAGTTGTGTGTACTTCTGTTGTCTATGAGAATATACAGCTTTCGCTTGCCACAGTAGCCGATAACTCTCATGCAGTTGAAGGTTGAGGAGCCGTTGAGGGTGTTGACGGAGATGACATGAGTGTTCTCCACCTTCTCATCAGTATCAACAGGCGCTGGAGCGTCAGGTTCATCCTCTGTTTCAGAGAAAGAGAAACCATCGTCATCTTCTCACTCCATAACGAAGATTTGAGAGCGCTTGTGCTTTTAACTGTGACCCGGTGTGTAGACCTCATCACAGAACATACACAGTCCCTTTGTTCGACGTTCCTGCATCTCCTGGTAAGAGTATTTGCGTGGGGGTTTATCGTGTTGTTGGGAAAGGTTAAGGCTTTAGTGGTGGGTTTTTGAGTGGGTGGGGAAGGGAGGAGGGGGGTTGTGTTTGGGGGTTTTTGGTGGTAAGGTTGGGAGGATTTGTGGTATGGATTGAAGGAAGCTTTGGTGGGTGGTTTCGTAGGGGTGTGGAGGAGGGAAGATTCTTGGAGCATGGCGATTCGAGCAGCTCCAGCAACCGTTGCAAATTCAAACTGTCGAGCGTGAAGAGACAGATGAGTGTTCAGGTTTGCTAGAAAGATGCTGACGGCGTGAGCTTCAGCGAGGGTTATACGCTGTCTAGCAGACTCAAACTTTTCCAAGTACTCAGCGACCGAGTCAGAGCCTTGCTTTAACGCTACCAGCTCCGCCAGAGGGTCATCGTAGAGCTCGCTGAACCTACTGGAGATGGCTACAACGTACTCCGTCCACGGTGGATACAAACCGTAACGGGAGCTCATGTAGTTGTTGTGCCACTGTGTTGCCTTCCCGGTGAAATATAGAGCAGCTAGTCGGACTCGGAGTTCCGGCGGTGTGCCGTCGATGTCGAAGAACTGCTCGCATTTAGCGATCCAATCTCGGAGTTGAGAGCCATCGAAAGATGGGAACCCAAGCTTCGAAAGACGGGATGCTAAGGGGTGTCGCGGTGGAGGGCGACCGCCGTCATATCTGTCAAGGTAACCGGTGAGGTCAGGTGGGTCTGGAGGTCGGTTATTGGAGGGGTTTGAGGGTGTGGGAGGGTTTGAGGAGCTAGGATCCACGGGGGCTTTTCCGGCGGCTTGAAGGGGAAGGAGGGAGTTGAACATCATCGCTTCGAGACGATCGAACCGAGCGTTGATGGAGTCCTATTGGTTCTTCACTTCCGACGCTAGAAGGTCATGAAGAGACCGGATCTCATCGACCTGTTCGGTCAAGGAACGTTCCTGCAGGCGCGTTTCTACCATCGTTTCAGCTCCGAGAATCAAGAAGGCTCTGATACCAATGGAACAGCTTGCGTCAGTAACGATAAATAACCCAGTCTAGAACTCACCAAGAGCTTAAGATAGGGGAAATCTAGGCTTAGAAAGCGATCACAAGGAAAAAGGATCACCTCGAAGGAGCAAGATTCAATGATAATGGTGGAAATGCTTGAGAGCGTTAGAGAGATAAGACAATAAGATAACTTTGAATTTCTGAATAACTTCTGTAAATGCAGTCAAACGATACATAAAGGGCTCTCAATAACGGTCATAAGACTCATTAGCTGTAAAGCGATAAACCAAAAGCATATATGACAAAGACTAAGTTTGTTTAAACCGAAATGAGAAAAGCGAAATTGATAAATGATAGATTGAACCGGTTTGCTTGTGACTCTGTCACAGGTGGAGACCACTTACTAACCAGCGGACATTCTTGCGAAGAAGCAATTACCAGATAAAGTTTCGATTTCTCACTTTTATATCCAAATGTGATAACAAATTAATGATCTACCCTACTTTGGTTCAAGCTACTAATAAGATCAGATGTATATAAAAGAAAGTAAATTTTATACCCTGACTAAAAAGATCACGTAGCCATACTTTAACTTGAAAATCTAACTCTAAAACTTATATACTCTTTTGTCCAAAAAAAAAGAAAATAAAACTTATATACTCTAAACATTATTAAATTTTAAACTGCAAGTCTAAACACCAGGTTGAAAAACAGAAATCTCAAACTGTATTTTCGTAAATTTCAAAACTGATTACTTAAATTTTTTTTTTGGTCAAGATTACTTAATCTTAAAAATCTAAAGAAAAATCAAAAGAATATTGTGATGTATTCTCAGCTTTATAAAAAAGGTTACATGTTTTGTAGTTTAGAGTTTTTAAAATATATGTTCCTGATTATTTCTTATTTTATTTTACATTAGTGATGTCAGAGTCGGACCTGAGATGGTCCGAAATTTATGGATCCTATTCGAAATGAATTTTTTCAAATCTATATATAATTTTGTAGAAAATTACAAACAAAAATTAATAATTTATATATTATAGTATCAAATATATAATTGTTTATATCTAAATCATAATAATTAAATCATTATATGCATTTTAGTAGTCATACGGTTCAACTTGACAAATAATTAAACTAAAAGTTTAATACATACAGTTGTTCTTTTGACCATGAGCTTAGTTAAAAAAACTCCCTACAAAAATTAAGGTGAGTAAGAGCATTATTGTTGGAGGGCATTTTCAATAGCCCTTAACTTTTTTTCTTTTTATCATGAAAACTTAAGGGCACATAAAAACCAGCCTTTATCTAAAGGTTTTTTCTCTATTATTTTCTTCGGTCCTCTCTTTTTCTCTCTTAAAGGCTGGTTTTAAGGGCTGCCAATAATAATGGTCTAAGGAGGACGAAAACCGAGGCTGTCACGTAAAGGTGATTATCCATATTTCAACTAAACCTTTACAAACATATACTGATATTCATCTCTTTTTCACACAAAAATTTCAAGAATTAGGGGTCCCACAATGTGAGGAGCCATTCAAATGTTTCAAGATCCTTTCCTCAAACCCGGTTCTGAGTGATGTGATACGGAGCAATCACTACAGCGCGTAATTGATAAGAAAATTGTAATAAGAAAATCGTAATATAATTAGAAAATAACATCCCAAACTAGTGATTCAATTATTTTAACTATTGATGTGCTTAAAGAATGGATAGATGTTTGGGTCTGGCCAATAACGTTCCAGCTATCCAGATTAAATTTGTAAACATACATGCAGGTACATTGGCTTTGAGCCGATCCTCTAAACTATATTTAATAAGTGATTTTGCCACATGTTTTCTTTACAATCATTTTCACAAAATAATATGACATGGCTACTAAAATTGATGTCATGTCTTATAGATTAATATGACAAAGACAATTATATTTAATGTTAATTTATATTTTTGATAAACTTTTTAAAATATGGTAATAACTCATATATTACATTTATTGTCGATTTATATTTTTGGACTTTTTAAAAATATGATAATAACTCATAAGTCATCATTAAAATAAATATATTCAATTATGGCATTTCAAATTTCGAAATATCATTTAAATTAAAAATATTTCAAAAATATATACATATTTTTATAAAATTATAAAAATCAAATCATAAAAATCAAATTAAATCGTAAAATAAATAGTTTCTTATATATATCTACAGGTTTTATAAATATTGTTTAATTTTAATTTTTAGCAATTATGCAATTTTACATATTTATTTAATATATTTAGTTAAAATAAATAGATAGAAAATTCTACATAAGATTATAATTTTAAATATATACATGCACATTCTTAAATATAATTCAACATAAACAAATTTGTTTTTATCTTAATTTTAATGTTCACTTAAATCAAATTTATATTAAAATATTGATAAGAAAAAGAAAATTTATAATATTAATAAAAAATTAAATATAATTTATATTTATCTGTTAAAAATATTTTAAATTTTTTTTACTGCACATGGTGCAGGAAAACACCTAGTAGGTTATTAAATATGGTACATTTTTCATTTTCGTAATATGATTCAACGCAGTTTGGAGTTAGGTTAGATGCTAACTTAAGCCACATGATCTCTTCTTTGTTATTTTAATTGACATTCTTGGTAAAAGCAACAAAAAAGCGGGAAGGATTACCGGAGCGGCGACAATAGGAAGAGGGGGAGGTGGGTAAAGGAAGCTAATCTCCGATGCTTAAGCCGTAATTCTTTCCGTGTAAACAACTTGGTTATCATAAAATGGTCAAATCTTATCTGATTTTTATTTGGAATCTTGCTTGCTTACTTGTTTCTTCAAATTGATAAAGTCAAATTCAATAGTTAGGTAACATGATCTTCATTTCGTCCATGCAGAAATTTAGATTTGATTCTGTTTATATGCAAATTTTTAGTTTATTGCATGCCAATATATCTTTATATATCTCACAATTTGTTTTGTTGTAACATATATACTATAATCAAATTAGCTACAGTAACTTTTGCTGTCAATTTCACAGCATGACTAGAGTTTTTTTTTTATAATTCGGGAGTATCCAACGGAACGAGAACCAATCGATTAATTCCATATGAGCTTGTGTACTGGTGCCAAATGAAAGTTCAGAGACACGTAAATAAAAACCGTACACAGAGCTTTCAAGAACACTTCTTGTATTATAGAAATTTTTTAAACAATCTTCCTAGATCTGTTTAATCCGATTTAAGCTCAGTCACACACGACTAGCGACGGACCAGTTCCTAAGCTCTAAGTTGCAGAAACTCAATGCCAAAACCTATTGCTTGATTTCTGTAGCCGATAAGAACAACTCTCTTGCTCTAGCTTTTACAATGACGTGCTTAACCTAAACTTGCCCCTGCGCAATATAGTTAAGTAGTCCCCACCGAATATTCTCTTTCCTAATATCTCGATGAATCCAAATCTTTCCAATTCTTCTTTACTTGATCTTCAAGCAATATCCTAGAGTTAATGAGTATCTGCCACGTCATTACTCAATAACAAACTCGTCACAGTGTGTCACACACGAATCTTCATGCGTAACACCTTGTGCCGTTCCTCACACGATCAAGCTCTTTTTCTTGAGCTTACATTCTCCCCCTTTTTATCTGAATGTGACAACCTAAGCCACCTGCACAGACAAAGACAAATAACACGAGCAACAACAGAGACGAAACATAGTCATCCTTGCCAGAGAACACAAGGCGTATTCTCCTCCTGCTTAGGTGCACATACATGTAAAAACATCAGTAACACAATGAATATGAGCCAATTGCAGAGAGACCCAATAATCACAGAGATGACAAACAAAATTATCAAGAATGAAACAAGTTGTAACTCATCATGAACTTTTAACCAAGGGAACTTGACACCACTTACCACCATGTGAGAGCCCGAGAGAGAGATCCGAAATTCAAGGAGCAAAGTATCAAAAACGATCTTTACATAACAATAACCATTTTAGACATACTCATGATGCCTTTTTGTCCAGAGGAGAGACCCAAAACACGCTGCACAAGCTTAGTCAACTACCACAAAAAAAACTTTAGTGAAATCAATGAGTCCTCCCAAGTCTGTAGCTTTTTCTCAGCCGAGTAGCTGTCACAGACGAGATCCACTCCCGTTAATCATCCATCCTCAAGTCCACACCAACACTTATTAGTAATGTCTGGAAACACATTGTAAACCTCTTGTGCCTGTCACTTCTACTCGACATATAACTTTGACTAACTTTTCTTCAAGAGTACGATCAACAACTCAGTGCAATGAGATGGTATTCGAGCTTAGAAACAAAGTGGGGTAACACCCTAATCCAAGTCGAGCCATCTCTAAGAATTGAGATCTTCTCTGCCCAGTCAAGACAGTGATCGTGGTCAGAGTCAAAATATTGTGGCATCCAGCTCCAACCCGAGTATCTATCATTCCAGGCCTTATTTTCTTTAAGCTTTTGTAGCTGAGTGACTCAGATTTTTCTTTGTGTAACACACCTGTTTCTCCTTTCTTATACACTCAGCTTCTCATGTGTTTTCTCGTTCAATCCAGACAGTGATCAGTACTCAGAACGAAAATGTGATAGCATCCTGATCCAAGATGAGTGTCTTTCTTTAGTGAACCTAAGAGTGTGGGTGTTGAACTCATGGAAGATGATTCTCGAAAGTGAACTTGATGACTCAAGGTTTTGATGGTGCAGCAGTATAACTTAGCCTGTACAATGTATGTTCCGTGACTCTCCTCTTCTGACAGGACCTATTCAGAGATCAACGATTCCTAAGGCCTTACGAAGATCTAGGAAGGTATCGTGGTCCAATGGTTTTGTAAAGAGATCAGCAAGTTGTTTCTTTGTTGATACATGCTCCAGAATCACAATTCTCACCTCAACTAGCTCTCTCACAAAGTGATGTCGTATATCCACATGCTTGTTACGCGAATGCTGAACTGGATTTTTAGACAAATTTATTGCACTCATATTATCACAATAGACAGGCATGGGATCAGATATGATACCATAATCAACAAGCATTTGTCGCATCCAGAGCAATTGTGTGCAACAGCTTCCCAATGCAATGTATTCAGCCTCAGCAGTGGAAAGGGAGACACAGTTTTGCTTCTTACTGTGCCACGCCACCATGTTGTTCCCAAGGAAGAAACAACCTCCAGATGTGCTATGTCTGTCATCTAAGCACCCTGCCCAATCTGCATCACAAAAACCTGCAAGATTCTCATTAGTTTCAAAGGTATAATGAAGACCAAAGTTCAGAGTTCCTTTCACGTATTTGATGATACGCTTGACAGCCTTCATGTGTGATTCCTTTGGTCGTGCTTGATAGCGAGCGCAAATTCTAACACTAAGACACAGATCAGGTCGACTAGCTGTGAGGTATAGAAGACTGCCGATCATTGCTCTATAGAGTTTCTCATCCACTGGCTTACCATCATCATCTCGAGACAGCTTCGTAGTTGTACTCATTGGAGTATTGGCCACTTTGCTAGTTTGCATCCCAAACCTCTTGATGAGATTTTTTGCATACGTGCTCTGTGATACGGTGATCCCATCCGCCATTTGTTTGATTTGCAGTCCGAGAAAGTAACTGAGCTCCCCAACCATGCTCATCTCAAACTCCTTTGTCATAGTTTGAACGAAGTCATCCACCATAGCTTGTGACGTACTTCCAAAGATAATGTCGTCCACATACACTTGAATAATAATGACATCCTTTCCATTCTCCCCTATGAACAGAGTCTTATCAACTCCTCCTCTCTGAAAACCGGCTTTGATAAGGAAGTTGGTTAGTCTTTCATACCAAGCTCGTGGAGCTTGTTTCAGTCTATAAAGGGCTTTCTTGAGTTTGTAGACATGATCAGGGAAGTGTGGATCCTTAAATCCTTTAGGCTGTGTCACATAAACTTCTTCTTTTAAGATACCATTCAGAAACGCACTCTTGACATCCATCTGATAGAGTTTGATCCTGAAGCTGCAAGCCATTCCAAAGAGCAGCCGGATTGATTCAAGACGAGCTACAGGAGCAAAAGTTTCATCGAAGTCCACTCCCTCAATTTGAGTGTATCCCTGACCAACCAGTCTTGACTTGTTGCGAAACACATTACCTTCTTCATCTATCTTATTCTTGTGAATCCACTTAGTTCCAATGACGTTTACTCCATCTGGCCTAGGAACTAGCGCCCACACATCTAACCGTTCAAACTGTTCAAGCTCCTGATGCATGGAATCTGTCCAGTATTCATCATCCAGGGTTTCTTGAATATTCTTTGGTTCTATCTGAGAGACGAAACACTCCAATGTATTAATCTTGGCCATGAAGGATGCTATCTTAACCATCTCTTTGAAGTTAATTTGCTTCTTTCGTGTAACCCTTTCATCAAATAGTCCTCCAATGACATCAGCTGAGGAATGATTCTTATGCACTATGCTCTGGTCTAGATCGACTTTAGTCATCTCAGGGTCATCATTGTCTTCAGGCTCATCTTGCCCTTCGCTTTCAGCTTCTTTTGACGGACTTTGTGTGACACCCTCAATAGTTTGTGTTACCCGAGCCTCATAGAATCCAATATTGTCATCAAAGACAACATTAACATTGTCACCAATGAACTTGGTGCGTTGGTTGAACACACGGTAGGCAGAGCTGTTTACTGAGTATCCCAAAAACATACCTATGTCGCTTCTTGCCTCGAATTTTCCAAGATGTTCTTTGTCATTCAGAATGTAGCATAAGCATCCAAATACATGCAAGTGACTCAGATTTGGGGTTTTGCCCTTGAAGATCTCATATGGCGTAGTCTTGGTCTTAGGCTTGACATAGACTCGATTTATCACATAGCATGCAGTGCTAATTGCTTCTGCCCAGAAGCCTGATGGAACACTATTTCCACACAACATAGCTCTCGCCATTTCTTGCAGTGTTCTATTCTTTCTTTCCACAACTCCATTCTGCTGAGGAGTTCTAGGTGCAGCATACTGATGACGAATACCTTGACTGTGACAGAACTTATCAAACTCTTCGTTTTGAAACTCACCACCATGATCGCTCTTAATCTGAATGATTCCACCCTTGTCTTGCTTGAGTTGAAGAGCCATAATTTTAAAACTCTCAAGGGCGTCAGACTTGTGGCGTAAGAAATCAACCCAGGTGTACCTGGAGAAATCATCAACCATCACAAAGATATATCGCTTACCAGCAATGCTTGCAGGGGTGATCGGACCCATAAGATCCATATGAACCAGCTCCAATATTCGTGTAGATCTGATCTCTGAAATTTGTTTGTGTTGCACTTTGACTTGCTTTCCTTGACAGCATCCTCCGCATACAGTATCCGTTTGTTTCTCCAAGTCAGGAACGCCTCTTACCACTTCAGCACTTACAAGTCTGCTGAGCCCATTGGTATTCATATGTCCCAACTTCTTGTGCCATATATCAAGTTTAGACTCCCAAGCTGCAAAACACACGTTTGAAGGTCTCAAAAGATAGCAGATGTTCCCTGAGCGAATGCCTCTCAACACAACATTGTTTCTTGCATCAATGGCACGACATTCCTTGCTGTTGAAGATTACTTCCAATCCTTCATCACACAATTGACTTACACTGATGAGATTCGCCTTGAGTCCCTCAACAAAGTAGACGTTTGAGAGTTTAGGTACATCAGATCTGGAGGTAATCCCAATAGCATGAATCTTACCTTGTCCACCATCTCCAAACGTAACCTTTCCACCTCTGATAAGTTCAAGTTTCTCAAGATAATCTTCGTTTCCAGTCATATGCTTCGAGCAACCACTGTCAAAGTACCAAGGAAGTTGTGTCTGTGATGCTTCTTCAGCTGAGGTGTACGCAACATGACTCACAATTTCAGTTTCTTCTTGTATCCTCACGAAGTTACAGACAAGATCATGGTTGACTTCAGTGTGTGACTCAGCACGGATGGTGAGTGACACTGAGGGAGTGCGATCCTTGTAGTTTGGGTATAAGTCTCGTTTAGCTATCCACACACACCCATAGGCTGTTGGTTCTGTGAAGCACAAGTTCAACCTCCAAGCTCTCTCATACTGACTTCTTCGAAAGTAACAAAACCTGACATTGTGTCCTCGTTTTCCACAGAAGTGACACCCGTTTCCACGTCTTCTTGGTATAGGAAGAACAGGATTGTTCCTTTCAGCATGAGTAGGCTTTCCTTCAGGTTTCCTTTCTTCCCTAGGAGCTTCCTTCACAAATTTTGTTTCTGTTGTTGTGGAGGTAGATCCCTTGTATCCCAGCCCAGTGCTGTGACTTGGACACTGTCCCAAAGTCAGTATGTGATCAAGAGATGCGGTACCCGTTGATAACATCCGAATTTTTTGTGATTCTCAGTGAGTTGACTCTCAAGTAATCTGCTTCGATCGGTCTCCATAGTCAAGAGATCACTTAGCCTTTGCACGTGAGCTTCAGCTTCCTTGCAGACTCGTTCTTTCTCTGTCATAGCTCTCTTAAGTGCAAGCACTTCTTGGTCAGATTCCCTGTCAATAGAGTACTCCTTTGTTTTGACAGAGGGCTGATCAAGTTCCAGTATGTTAATCTGAGCTTTTAACATTGCAGTTTCTTTGAGCAACGAAAGATTCTCATGACTAAGATCAGAGAACTTGTTAAAGAGATCCTTGTACTCAGCTTCAAGATCGTGCTCGAAATCCTCATCATCCTCACTGTCAATATCAGTTGCTTTTCCAGTTTCTTCACCAATCAATGCCATGAAATTTAGATGCAGCTCCCCTTCATCAGTGTCGCTGTCGGATTCAGTATCACTAAAACTCACAAGAGACTTCTCCTTCTTAAGGATACTAGGACACTCACTGCGATTATGACCAATGCCTTTGCACTCAATGCATTTTTGCTCATTTCTCTTAGCTAGAGGACACTCGCTTCTAAAGTGACCGAAACCATCACACTCATGACACTTCTTAGTGTTTTTGCTAGACTCCTGTCTTGAGCTCTGAGAACTGCTTCTTTCACTGTCATTCCGTTGATACCGACCACTCGATCTTCCATTACCCTTTTCCATGCGCTTGATGTACTTGTTAAAGTTTCGAGCTATTAAGCTGAGATTCTCTTCAATCTTGGTGACACGGCTATCGTGAGACTCAGCTTTGAAGGCGATGCTCATCTGATTTGTAGCTTGCCTATCATTCTTCTCAAGGTCATGTACCTTCAGGATTCCGGAGAGTTGATCAAACTTCATCTCATTTGTGTCTACAGCAAGTGTAAGGACTGCCTTGTATGCCTCGAATCGTGGCGGTAAGCATCTCAACAATTTTTTTACCAAGTCCTTTTCTTCATACTTCTTCCCAAGGACTGATGCTTCACTTGCCAGCTCGCTGATCTTGCATATGAACCCCTCAATCGGCTCATCATCACTCATCCTCAGATTTTCAAACTTGGAGGCAAGATGATCAAGACGAGTTCTTCTCACACTTGTGTTCCCCTCAAAGTGGTTGATGAGTGTATCCCAAGCTTGCTTTGCAGATTCACATCCTTGTATGATCTTGAATTGCTCAACATCCACCGACGAAAATATGACAGTCAGAGCCTTGGAGTTGAATTTCGAAGCTTTCTTCTCACCATCAGTCCACTGATTTTTAGGTTTTGGACCAACAGACTTATCCTCCATGATGACAGTAGGCGCAATCCAACCATCTTCTACAGACGTCCAAGCATCTTCATCAACTCCTCTGATGATGTGTTGCATCCTAACCTTCCAGTGCCCGAAGTTGGTACTGTCAAGCATAATAGGCTTGTGAATGTGTAACAGTTCTTTCATGGTGTCCATGAAATCCGCAAGACCTCAACCTGTTAGTAGTACTTGATACCACAGAGGTTTTCTGCTCTGATACCATATGAAAGTTCAGAGACACGTAAATAAGAACCGTACACAGAGCTTTCAAGAACACTTCTTGTATTATAGAAACCTTTTAAACAATCTTCCTAGATCTGTTTAATCCGATTTAAGCTCAGTCACACACGACTAGCGACGGACCAGTTCCTAAGCTCTAAGTTGCAGAAACTCAACGCCAAAACCTATTGCTTGATTTCTGTAGCCGACAAGAACAACTCTCTTGCTCTAGCTTTTACAATGACGTGCTTAACCTAAACTTGCCCCTGCGCAATCTAGTTAAGTAGTCCCCACCGAATATTCTCTTTCCTAATATCTCGATGAATCCAAATCTTTCCAATTCTTCTTTACTTGATCTTCAAGCAATATCCTAGAGTTAATGAGTATCTGCCACGTCATTACTCAATAACAAACTCGTCACAGTGTGTCACACACGAATCTTCATGCGTAACACCTCGTGCCGTTCCTCACACGATCAAGCTCTTTTTCTTGAGCTTACACCAAATAGATTTGCTTGCTCGCGGTAAAAAGTAAATACTCATATTATCTGAACACATAAATAGGTAAATCTGAAATTTGATAGGTTTCAAATTCGGAATGCGTAGCGTCTTTTTGCAAAGTTCACAAAAACAAATAAAGTTCAGTTTCAAAGAAAGAAAAGACAAATAAAGTAGAGGCGGTGGTTTGAGGAAGGTTCCTCTGCCTCCAAGTCGCGTATGTAACTTGAGATTCAAGATTCCTTTTTTATTCTTCAACATTCAAATATGGTTTCTGTTTAGAGTAAAAAGTCTTATTGATTCCTTCAAATCTAATTCTGCTTTTAAGGAAAGTATTATCAAAATTCTCCTATAAATACATAGGTTTCGGAGCTTCCGAAATACCACAAACAATTCATCCTAAATCAAACACAAGGAAACACAAACACTCCTACATATCAACCATGATGAACAACAACAACAACAATCTGAAGATGAGTTTGGCACAAGAAAGTGGCAATCGTACTACTAACATCGTTATTACAGAGACGAGGAATAACAAGAAGGTAAAGAGGAAGGCATCCATGGACGTGGACAAGTGCGCGGAAGCTTTCATCACAAACTTCAGAAAGCAGCTTCTTCTCCAGCGTCTCGAATCCATCGAAAACATGCTCTCCCGTGGCCTATAATACCTTTTATCAATAAACTTGTATGTATGTATTAGTCCTCAACTCCTAGTATGCATATTGCTAGTTGGTAACAAAAATTTGATGTCATTTTTTTTAGTTTAACTGTCTGCTGTAATTCGGGTAACTCGATAAATCTAAAGCAAAAATAAGAGAGCATTCTAATTGAGGCGAATAACTTTTGAATATGATTTTCTTATTAAGATTTGTGAAACACTCCATACGACCCTAATTAAAAGCCCTCTATATCCTAAAAGTTCGATACTACAAATAGCAATACTGTAATATTTTGTTTTTCTTAGATTGAGTACTGTACCACCTTCCGGCATGTGTTTATTACTTATTTTAGTAGATCCATAACAAATCCCTCTGTTCTTAAATGATTCCTTTTTATGTTTTACATATATTAATAAAACATATTAAAGTTGATTATAAATACATCATTTTGTATTTAGCTATTTTCCATAAGTTTGAACCAATAGTATTTGAATAAATATTTTTTTGAATTTTACAATCTACCATTATCAATTATTAAAATTTGCACAGAAAATACAAAGTATATATGTTTTGAAACAGGGTTTTGATTTTGAAGTTGACAATTTACCATTATTAAATATTAAAATTGCATAGAAAATATAAAACATAGTTAAAAAGAGAGAATTTATAAGATAGTTTTTCTTAGTTATTTTCACAAAAAGAACTCGAGAAAATAAACAAAATAGATTTTATTGGAGTATGAACATACCGTTATATTATATCTAGGATTAATCTAATCTATTAATTCAGGGATTGGTTTTTATCTACTGTTTAAGGTTGTCATTTAAATTTTGGTATCTTTCTTAGTTGTTGCTAGAATATATCACATCTCCTACAAAATATATTCTCCTCTATGAACATATATAACTCTGTTACGAACGTCTTGAACAATCCTGAAAATATGCAAAATATCATAACTGTTTAATAAGTACTATTTATTATAATAGATAACAAAACCATTTATCCGATAGTAACATAATAACAAATATAACTGTTAAATTATGTCTAAACTACCTGATATTATTGTAATCTATATAGAGAATCATAACTAATTAAATGGAAAGTTCACGTTTGCTAAATCATCCCGCCTTTGCTTATCACTAAAACATTTTGAAATCATCCCGCCTTTGCTTATATAGCACCATTTAGTTATATATATTTAATATAAATAATATATATATATATGTCTAATATATATATATATATATATATATATTACACAAAATATATATAGCATATATTTTAATTAAAATTTAACAAATCAATGTCCGCCCTTTAGGACGGGTCCTAATCTAGTTAACCATAAATTTAGAGTTTAGAATCAACGGTTGGAGTTTAAATTTTTTAAAATAAAAAAAAGTTATTAATTTTTATAAAAAAATATATAAATAGTTAAAATTAAAAATTTAGAAATAGTTTCAAAAATATTTTTGAATTTCAGAAAGATTTTTTTTGAAAGTTATTAAAATTTTCAATTTTAAAACATATAATTATAAATTATAAAAATAATTTTATATTTTTATATGTATATATAGTAAGGAAGTATAAACGTTTTTTTGCCACTTTAATAAAATCATTTTTGGTCATTTGTTTTCGACAAAAAATTGAAAATAAACTGTTCGAAAGAATTGCTCTTCAAAAAGTCATAATTTTATTTTAAATATTTATTCTTTGGAACATTATATGATAAGAAAAGCTAGAGAATGATCATTTTCTCCAAAAAAAAAAAGTTCATTTCCTCTAGTGAATCACATTCAGTGATTCACGTCGGTCTCTTCTTTATTACATCCAAGATCAAACACACCCAATGTGTACACAAAACACAACATACGACAAAAACAGAAACCAACTAAAACAATATATGTAACATTGATTTCCTAGAGAATTATCATTTCCTCTAGGGGATTCACATTCACTGATTCACCAAGCGAGGAAACTATCATTTCCTCTAGGGGAATCACATACACTGACTCACCTCGGTCTCTTATTCATTACATCCAAAATCAAACACACCCAATATGTACAGACAAACGACACACGACAACAACAACAGAAACCAACTAAAACAATATATGTAACATTAATTCCCTTGGTGGTTATATCATATAACGAGAATGATCATTCCCGCGGGGGGGGGGGGGGGGGGGGGGGGGGGGATCACATTCACTGATCCCCGTTGATCGGTCTCTTATTCATCACACACAAAAGCAAACACACCCAAAGCACACACACAAACACAAAACAGAGATAGTTAAGGATTGATCTTAATTAGTCTGCGGTTGTGGTTGCCCCATCTGATGAAGTTTAACTCTTGCGCAGTACTGGGCCAGTCCTCCTACGAGAGGGACAACAGGGAGGCTATCACAATTGCAGATCTCTATCATGAAGCCATCAGGGTCGTGGAAGAAGAGCTGGTCCACTTTGATCCCTCTTCCTTCGACCATCTCCCTCACATACTCTATTCCCATTTCATCAAGCTTCTTC
The DNA here is from genome assembly GCF_000801105.2 of Raphanus sativus. Taxonomy (NCBI): domain Eukaryota; kingdom Viridiplantae; phylum Streptophyta; class Magnoliopsida; order Brassicales; family Brassicaceae; genus Raphanus; species Raphanus sativus. The sequence goes on along the minus strand of NC_079516.1, from coordinate 37,932,809 downwards.
TCCACTGACGCCATACTCTCGCACTACATTTCCACGATTAACAGGTCTTCTTAATTGCACCAAGATTTTCAATAAGAATCATACATATACCCAAAAACAGAGCAACACCTATATATACATGACATCATTTTTATGTCTGTGACCTCATTCTCTTTACACACAAAAAAAGGATGTATCAATTCTTAAAACCAAACCTTCGGAAACCGTACTATTACAAACTATAAAAGAAAGGTAGGTTTTTATTCTTAAAAATAAATATTTTGTTGTCAATGATTGGAATATGAACAATTCTATCTTCCAAAACTTCGACCTATTAAAACCCCACCTTCCATTGACCTATAAACTTCTACCTTTTTCTCCTATTAATTTTAACATTTTGTTCGTCCTTTCCTCATGATAGCTTGCCTCGTAAGTCAGTTTCTTTCTTTCAAAGCTATTACAACTCACACTAAACTATACTGTACACTCTACCTTCAGTGTTTAGCAAGAAACTTAACAGTTCAGTATGGAGCAACTTTAGTTTTTTTGCCTCCCTAAATAAATAGTTCTGAAGTTGGTGTTTTGCACAAAATATTCATGAATTTATATAAGTTTCTGAAGGGGAACCTTTTGTGCGTGTTTCTTATAAGGGAATACAGAGCTTCTGGGCACCTAAATTATGTTTTGTTTAACCTAAATTACGTTTTTTTTTGTAGCAGACCTAAATTAAGTTTCAGGTTTTAAAATGCTCAAAAGAAAAGAAAAAAAACCTGAAAAGAGATATGGTTATCTCTGGAGTCAATCACAGTTTTCTTGGGAAGTGTTTGAGGCTCTGTGGAAGGCAAGAGATGTATTCCGATTCCATGTCCAAACAACCTAACCCCAAAAAAAGGAAAAAGAATTAAACTCACTTATTGTTTTATGTAAACTCTTTTCAACATTTCAGAATACAGATATTAATTAAAAGATAGCTACGGGAGGGTACCAAGCGCCTTCAAAATCTAAAGATTCAGGTCTTCGAACTGGGAAGAACCCTAACACCTTTTGGTAAAAATTCATCGACTCTTCAAGGGATCGGCACAAGAGAGACACATGGTTCAGTGATGTGAGACGGAGAGGGTTGACTGCGTTTTCCTTCATTTTACCAACAAAACTCATAAGGACAGAAAAAATTGCAACGCCGCCTTGCAGAATGCTATATAAGTAGCTGTGGCTGTATATATAGATTGTAGAAGTGTATATTGATTGGATAACTTATCTGATAATCAAAGACTTGGCCATGATATTGTATTTATAGAAGGCCTCTAAGCAAATGGAGACTTAGGGTTTTTAGAAACTTTAATATACTTACTTCAACGTGCCAAACTTAGGCCTATAATATTTTATTTAGTTGGTTTAGATATTAGAAACTTAGGAAGTCTAAGAATAGTACAAATGAATATAATGGACAGTATTGAAAAGAAAATATATATGTGGTTAAATAAATGCAAGCCATGATCGAATATTCTTGTATACAACGAAAAGAAAGAAAGGAGTAGAAAGTAATTAAGAATGTGGTGAGGAAGATTGAAATAGCCACCTACTACATAATACCATCTACGATGTGATTGGTAAAAAAATGACAGGATTTGGATTCACCCCCTCGAGTGAATCTTTAAATTCATCACTTGATTTATAACTAATCAAACTGATATGTGGATAATTAAATAAAAAATATTAAATATATTTAAAAATAGTTAAAAAAGAATAATTTCAATTCTAAATCCAAAATCTTAATTTCTAAACCCTAAACATTAATTCATAAATCCAAACCCTATACCCTAAACTCAAATCCTAAACCCTAAATCCAAATCTTAGACCCTAAACTCAAACCGTATACGCTAAACCCAAATCTTAAACCCTGAACTCAAATCCTATATCCAAATGTTAGATCCTAAACCCAAACCGTATACTCTAAACTCAAATTATAAACTCTAAACCCAAACCGTGAACCCTAAATCTAAACTCTATACCCTAAACCCAAATCATATACCCTAAACCCAAACTGTATACTCTAAACCCAAATCCTAAACCCTAAACCCAAACAATACCTACTTCGGGTGCTATCACTAAACTTGACAAAATTACGTAGTAATTCTTCGGGGTTTACGGTTTGGGTTTAGGGTTTAGAATTTGGTTTTAGAGTTTACGGTTTGGGTTTAGGGTATAGCATTTGGATCTAGGGTTTAGATTTAAGGTTTACGGTTTGGCTTTAAAGTCTAAGATTTGGGTTTAGGGTTTAGGATTTGGGTTAAGAGTTTAGGGTATAGGGTTTGAATTTAAGAATTAATGTTTAGGGTTTAGAAATTAAGATTTAGGGTTTAAAATTGACATTATTATTTTTTAGATATTTTTAAATATATTTAATACTTTTTATTTAATTATTCACATGTCACTTTAATTGGTCATAAATCAAGTGGTGAATTTAAAGGTTCACCATATGAGGTGAACCCAAGTCTTGTCCTAAAAAAAGGTGCAAATATTTAAAATTGGGAAATCACAGAGGGAAAGTGTTGAGAACCCACCAATGTCAAGATGAGTTCGATACGTAAGAACCCAAACAAGCTGACTCGGACAATCACAACATCTTGTTTTTTGTTTTTCCTTTGACTAAACAAAGATTAAGATCATACTGGACACGTCAGCAATTACCAAACATAAGTCCTTTTGTTGTCTTGTGTACTTTGGTCTTGTTTTGGCGTGTCCAGAATGGGTTATCCCAATTATATCAAATGCTTTGGTTTGCTACATTTTGGATTGGCCTAGCTATAGCATTTTGGATGGGGAATTTGAAGTTCTCAAAGAGTATCTAAAATAAAAGAAAAGTTAAGAGATCAGTTCTTATTTAAAACCCTATTACAAACTAATGAGAATTTGTATAGCCATTTAACATCTTATGAATAGTTTCTAGAGAAATTAAGATTATCTATTTATTTAAACTATATTAAAGTACTAAACATTTATTATTGAGTAATTAGAAATGGAAAATTGAAGAATAAATGCTTTTAGACAAAGTTATTGGATACTTTTTTGAGTTACTTAGGTTTGATTGCCAGAACATTAGCAGAGGGAGTAAAAGTAAGTAGTAGAAACTGTATGTTACATTAATTATAATTCAAATATGTGATTGGTAAAACTGTAGCATTTAAGATAACAAATGATCAAAATAGACATAATTATAACTTTGATAAAAAATACATAACTAGCTAAAAGAATTAATAAAAAAATAGAAAACAGAATTTCCTAACAACTATAAAAATTATATAAAAAAGAAGTTAACTAAATCAAGCTAAAAAACAAAAGAAACCAAGAAATATAGAATTATAAACAACACAACAACCAAACAACATCGCAAAATCAAATTAATTTGTACATGTATTCGTACCTTACTCGTTGGCAGCGTAGAATCTTGTGGGTTTTCGACATTTTTTTTTGACTAAAGGGTTTTAGACATTTTTCTGTTTTTCATAAAGTACAAATACTAGTATATATAAAATAAGTGTACTTTTAATAAAAAAGCAACAACTAAAAATAGTTTCAGCTTCATTATGACGAACACAAATATACAGAACATGAAAAAACTAATAATTCAAAACAGGTATACGTTACAAAAAGTTCCAAGACCACATTCACAATTTCTTAGGTCTACACAAAATTTTACGTGAATTAATAATATATATAAGATCAAAAACCAATATACCTTATGTTTACGTTTACATTGAAATTCTGGACGGCGGTTTTTGGTCAAACACAAACTTTTGTCTTCAAACTAAGATTAGGGTCGGAAAATATTATGTTGTTATCTTAATAATTTTTAATTGAATATAAATGATATTTTAGTAATCGTTAATTAATAGGTTATAATGCTCTTTTAAAAGCTTGATAAAAGAGCATTTAGATGTTGATATAGACGCTGCTAATGCTTTCTCAAATGCTTTGATAATTATTGTGATTGGATATAACAAGGTTTTAAGCTTAACTAACTACCGTCCCCATCAAGCTCAAGTGATTTCTTTTCGTTTTTGAGCAGATATAACTTAATTAGTAACTTACTCGTGCACGGAAAACCTACACATGCACGTAAGTACGTAACATAACTACAAACTAGTAAGCTTCTTACCTCGGTAAAAAAACATTTGGTTCTATGGAGAGAAAACCTAAAATCATATAACGTCTAAATCTCATTAATGTTTTAAAATATGTTTGTAAATTTTGGCCTATAAAATTCTTATTTCATGAGCTTTAAATTTAGCCAAGTAACCAACGCGTGTTGCCCTAGTGGTAAAGGAACTCCGGCTGGAGTGCCCGCCCTGGGTTCGATCCGCGTTAGCCACGAAAGCATTCACATGGGTTTCTCTCGCCCTTCAGACCACTTCGCCTAACCAAAGGCCCTTAAGTGGAGACTTAAAAATCTTGTAATGGCATGGGCATAAGCCCGGTGGACTATTCGATCACGCTTAGTGGTCAGATACTGGATTATAAAAAAAAAAAATTTAGCCAAGTATGTTTTGTTGGTTTTATTGCTTTTGATAACTCTCTTTCTAAAAATGATGGATATACAATTAGACTACAACACGAGTTGGAGAGAATAAAAACATGTATTATATACTGTATGTATGGAAAAGAAAACCTGCTGAAACCCCTTTGTATTTTATTTTGACTGTTACGTTTTCCTAATCTAGCAATGATAATATGATCTCATTTTGTAGTTTCACACACTAAAAATCTACATTATATCAGACTTTATTCTGGAAAAGAGAAGTGAAAACAATGTGTATGTTAATAATAGCTTTAAATATCTCTAACAAAAAGAAAAGGTTTATAATAGGAATTTGCCGGCGCTACGCGCCGGTTTTTTATATTATTTAATTACTTTGATACATAATTTATATAGTTTTATAATTTAAATAAATTTAAATATTTTTGTTATGTTGTATATGATTTCTTCACATAATAACAACAATGAGATATGATAGTAAACATATCTAAAATCTTAAATTCGATAATTATTGTTAGTTAGATAAAATGTCTTCTTTGTTTATTGTTTATGGTTTATTTTTCATTATTCTTTGAAATCAGATGAAAATTTTAGTTGTTATTTTCAGGTTATTAACCAGCTTTTTTATTTAAAGCCAGTGACTATTTTCTCTCCTCCTCTAGTCTTTTTATATCAAGATTTCTTTTTCTTTTTCTTTTTGAACATTGTATCAAGATTTTCATACAATATATCAGTAACATATTACTTTATTGGTTGAAAATTTGTTGCGACATTAGAATATTTTCAATGTAAAACTCTATTTTTTCTTCTAAAATAGAGTAGAAGAGAAAATAAAATAAAATTGCTACAATCTAATCCATATCTCACTCCATAATAGAGTAGTGAACAAACGAAAAATAAATTACTCTATTTATGAAATAAACTTCATTATGAAGTAAACTTCATTATAAAGTGAGATATGAAGTTGAGACGAAGCACTTTTTACTTCATGTCTATTTCACTCCATTTTGGAGTTAAAAATTGAGTGGGGTTGGAGATGCGCTTGGTAAATACTCGAACACATATAACAAACCATAACACATTGCGTAATCTTGAAGAGGATGTCAAAAAAAAAATAGGAAAAGATATGAATGTAATCCAGCAATATGCTAAAAATAATACATTTTTACCTTCGATTTGTTTAACTTAACTTAAGAAACTTATTTTATTATTGTTGGTGCGGTAAACATTTTTTACTCTGTTTTAGCAAAAAAAAAAACTATTTTACTCTTCACAACTCTGATTTGCTTCTGTTACAAAAGGGAAACTTTTGAACTTTAATAGTTTTAAAAATGATTATTATATCTGTTAGTATAGATTTGATTTCAATTCTTATCGTTCAGTTTCAAAAGAGCAATTAGTAAAGGCCAACTATACTGATATCTTTAAGGTTATATATATATATAAATCCTCTGTATATACCTTCTCGACATATATTAAATCTCTACAGTTTATAAGGATGGTGAGAAATCTTAATTGTAGAGGAGATAGTGGGAATTATTGATTTCCCACCATGATCTAGAGTTACTCTGACGTATGAATCGAGAGGAGACGAAATGACAGAGATACGCTTATTACTTCGGAGAAGGCAAGAACGTGTATCATTATTTTTTTATCTGTTTGTGTGCTTCAATTAAAAGGTTTTGTTGGGTTAATTTAAGTCTTACATAGAAGACCCGATAGCATAAAACATTTAGAAAGTTAAAGACATGATGACAGTGGCATTTTCCCCCTGTGGAGAAAAAAAAGTCTGTTTTATTATATAAGATTTAGTGATGTGGATCTGTCACTTGCTTTCAAAAAGGACAGAACATCAACACTGGACACCTATTAATTTCTAATGTTTGCTATTAATATAGATATAGGCAGTCTTTTCCCTTGACGAAGGGCCGATAAAACCAAATCTGGAATCCAAATCAAGATTATACAAAGCTCTTTTAACATGTTTCTCTCGTTTTCAAATCTTAGTAAAATAGTTTTGTCCATAATCTAATCGAAACAAGTACTAGTGCATAGCGCATTCATAATTAAATACATTTATCCACAAAAATGGTAGGGACAATCAAATGAATAGGCTTAAACCTTTTGTCCCTTTATGTAAATGGAGAGCACAAAACAATAAACAATTCCTGAAATGATTATAAAAACTGTAAAACTTATCTCACTACGCAGGAGTGTCCCACAAGTTGCCAAGGAAGTTAGTTTATCTTATATTTTCTTACAAGCAATCAAGCAACTAGCGTCTGAGATTCAGACAGATGGATATGTTCTCTTCTTTTCCACGGAAGCAGGAAAGCCTATGTGGATATACTTGAGGTGCTACGTACCTTACTAAGAAGAAATCACAACCGTTTCTATATGGAAATGCTTGCTTTTGGTTTGCCCGGAAGAAGAGGGAAACAATATGAGCTGATTGATTGATATGCAGTTTGACAGGTCATGGAATGGAAGTGACTTTGCGCTTACCAGCTTGCTCTCCAGCTTGAGGTTACAACTAACTATATCATATTACAATTCCATGTGGCATTTAGATGGAAACCTGACAATCAAAAATCAAAACAACTGTATTAAAATAGAGAGGTGGCATAGTGGATAGATAGCCTGCTTAGGGCAACCACAACTCTGAAAACTGTATTAGGTATCCTAAAGTAAAAAAAAAAGTTAATAATTTTATTTAAGAAAATAAACCGACCAATAACAAAAAAGACACGTAGTGGAAAGGCTAAGAGCAAAGTATCTTTGCACCTCTATGCACGCATACCCTTTCTCTTAAGACCATTTCTAATATATTTCTCTATTTTTGTTCCAATATATTTTTTAAAATAGAGATCTCCAAATATAGAGTAAATATAGATGAATGTTATTTTTTACTCTATAAATAGAGGCAAAAATAGCAATTTTTATATTAAAAGCAAAAATAAAAATGGTTAAAATGATTTTGATTCTAAATGTTATTATAAAGATAAAAAAATAAAAATGGATTGGAGATGATCTAATGGTCTATTTTTCAATACCTTTTATTGGTTTAATTTTAAGATACTAAAACACTAGTTGGAGGCGGTCTTACTATATTATGGAGCGGTTAGCCCCGGGCCCATTCCAGTTCTTTTTCTATTTTCCATATATTTTGCTTTTTATTAACATATACATATTAGATTTAAATTTAAATAGTGTTATAAAATGTAATAATATTAGATATTTTCACAAAACCTCAAGAAAGTTGTTAATTTTTTTTTTTTAAATGTATTTCATAATAGTTAAAATATTAATAATTCTAGAGTTTGTCCGAAAACCCATAATCATGTTGAGCCAGCCGATAGTGGATCTTGGTTGGTTTCAGAACACGTCTAATCTTGAATACAATTGTTTTGAGTGTCAGGTTTCCATCTAAAAGACTCCTGAAACTGAAACCTTCATGCTTGTCTTGTCAGAGGCTCTGATGCTCCAGCATATCCACTATACAATCAGCCTTCTTGCCTCATATGTCATATAGTAGAGAGACTGTATACTTCTCAATGACCAAGCTGTTTGTGGGAATGTTTTTAAGATATTGAAAAGCTTGTCAGGGTCTCGCTCTGATTCCAGCAAGACAAGAGCAGGTTCCTCATTGTCAAAACCAGCTTTATGGAGGAATGTTCACACACAGTTATCACACTAATTGCTTCATGTCTGATCAAACAAAAGCAGTATCTAACAACTAACAATAAAATATTTGATCGAGAGAGAAGTGATTCAACAAATGACATTCTGGTGAGAGTGAGAAAATCAGAACGTGTGGGTGGATGGAGCAAATCAAAACTCAGAAGGAGGTTTCAATCTAATGAGACGCTTGATCCTGTCTTTGTCGGTGTTCTCAAGAAGTCCGTTCCAAACGATTTCATCAAGACACAAACAAATCCTTCCATATTTGTCCAAAAACACTCGCTCGGTTGGAGGTTTCCCGCATATGTCTTTCACAGCCCCTGTAATGATAAAGATGGCTTCTGCCACTGCAAGAAGAAGATTCAACAAACTCTGAATGAATCGCTTCTTATTATCAGCTCAGAGAGAGAGAGAGAGAAAAAAAGAGAGGCTTACAAGCAAGTTCATCGTACTCGTCTTTGCCAACGAGGAAGATGCTAACATCCCCTAGCATTGTGTACACGATATAAACCGACCTGCACAAACAATCTAATTACACTTGCATAGCTCGAAAATGGTTACAAGAAAGAGTAGATGAATGTACTTGTGGCAAGCGACGAGGAGCTCCTCGTTTTTAACACCTTTGAGATTCTCAGCTCCCAACTTAACCAAGAAAGATCGCCACGTCAGGCGTTCCTCAGCTGGCACTCCATTGAACCTGTCAACAAGATCAATGCTTCTAATAATCTGTCATCAATGGAGCAAAGCAAGCCAATAAAATTAAAGATCAGACAAATGAACCAAATAACCCTATTCGATCCATTAACAAGAAGATCAAGAGCTTTTAGGGTAAAAGCTCGATTTTTTAATTCGAACCTTTCGATCAAAACGTTCCCTACGGAATTAGCGAACAACACAGCAAGGATCATGATCCCCCTCCCCTCTTCTGCGACATTCCTTTCTCTGCTTTCTTCTTCGTCTCCTACTTGAAATATCGACAAGGGCCTTTTCGTCAATTCGCAGTTCGAATCCTGTAAAAGTTAATTATTCGTGGATTCCAATTATTCACAAAGTCGTCCTCCAGAGTCCAGTGCTTTATAATTTTTCACCCCAACTAATTTTTTTTTTTTTTATAATCTAAGGTTTCCCGCTTCGCGAGTCATTCTCTGGCTCCGGTCAAGCAGCGGTCCACTTTATCCAAGAGGGCATTAACCTGGGCCGAGGCCCGGTCAGGCAGCGGGCCGAAGCCCAGTCAAACAGCGGACCGAAGCTTAGTACCACTAATAATGACATAGAAGAACAGTTCGCTTCTGGCTGGCGTCGAACCTGGAAACATAACAATTGACCTCCAAAACTCTAACAAGTAGAGCTACCTCATTCATCCCGTCAGCCCAACTAATTCTTGTAACACTTAAAATAACCACTTTGTGTCTGTATGTGATATGAATATATCATATCACCCATCTTTCTTGTTAATTTGTTTTTCTTTTTTTTTAAAAAATGGTAGATGCATAATGAAGTAGAAACACTAGTTGGATGTAGACTAGTAGATATGACTCGATAGTTAATTATATGAGGAAAGTAAGGTATTGATACTGGTTGACAAAAAAAAAGGTGTTGATACTTAGGTCATCTGGAACAGAACCTTAAAACACCATTTTAGTGTAGTTTTTACACTAAAATCATTTCTAATCTAACTGTAAAAATTATACCATTTTTGTATAACACTATAATTTTACATCAAATTTAGTGCAATACTTTTTTTTGTGTGATACTTTTCACCATACTAAAATACTATTCAATATACTAAAACACTATTCATTTATTTTATTAATAAAATATACAATTAAATAATGATAAATAAAAAGATAAATACATATAATATTATAAAATAACTTTTAATGTGAAGTTAAATGTTATGGTTGGAGAAGAACTCTTTTTAGTGCTAAAACTACTACTACAATAATGTGGTTTGGATACAAAAATAGTGTTATGGGTTGGAGATGATCTTAAGATAAGAAAATGTCAATATCAATGGTGATTCAAAGGTAATGTTTAATTGTTTCAGATCTATCAAGAGAAAGTAGACACCACCACTTTCCTTTCTTGTTTACCTTCATTGTTATTCATTTTCGCTATTTTTTTTTTCATTTTTGCTACTTATATCCTTTTTATATTATTTGAGAATCACTATTATTACATAATCTTGCCTTCATGTGTGATTAACCAAAATGACATTACTTAAGTGTCATTCTTAGAGTCATTTTCATAGCCTTATATAAAATACTCTTCTTTTTCACTAGATTAATTACATAAAATACCATTACTCATCCAACTTTGGTGTGACCATAATAAGAATGATACAAGTTCGTTATTGGTTGGTATGTATACTGTCAGTAAACCTTTATTAAAAATATAGAAATTCAAACCATTTAAAGAGTCCCCGTGACTATTTAGGTTTGTGTATACAGATTAAAAAATATTTAGTTTTAGATAAATACATTATTAACTATACACTAACCACATTTCAATCAATAAATAAATAAAATAACATATAAAAGTAATAATTTTTTTTGAAATTATAAAACAATACTTATTTTGAAACAAAAAATTTTACTCTATAATGACAACTAAATTGAAACGGAAAGAGTAGTAATTATTATGTTAGCTTTTATAGTTAGGTAGTACATATATCCATACATACAACGTGGTTAAATGTATATTTATAAGTGTAAATATAGTGTATATATATATAGGTTCTATATGAAATATTTCAAAATCATAAACATAGGAGTTTCATTTGGTCTGTTTTTAAAGTTATTAATTATTATGTTAGTTTTTATAGTTAGGTAGCACATATTCAAACAAACAATGTAGTTAAATTTATATTTATAAGTGTAAATATAGTATATATAGTTCTACTATAGTAATATAAAGATTATGCTCCCAGGAACGTTTCCTCAAGGCAGGCAACAAAAGTCAAACTCCCGTCTAACCACCGCTTCTACCAGCTCGCTCCGCCGCGTTCCGTATACCTCCACTGTTAACTACTTTCCGGCGAAGCTCTAATCACCAAGTTTTCGTCTCCCTGGAGCTCGGGCTTTCTCCCTACGGTCTCAAAATTGGTTTCTAATGGGCCAAGTGTTGCAGATCTGGTTTGGAAGAATGCTACCGACAAAAGATGACTTTAAAGCTCTGACCCTGTTGTGGTTGAGCCTTTAAAGCTTCTCAGCTCCTTGTGAATCTTTACTGTCGAGTACAGTTTTACCTCACCACTGAGGGCTTTTACCCAGAAATTGGAATTTAATATAAGTTACAACAGCTCCTTACAGCAGTACAAGTGGACCTCCTCTTCTTTTGTCTCGACATGGCTTATCGTAACTCGAGGATGGATAAAGGAAAATGGATCCCCAACCCACCAAACCCCACAAGAAGGCCACCAGTGAAAATCCCACAAGTAAACACTGCAGCGCTCATTGAAGAACACAAGCTGACGCTCATTGGCAGAGTTACTAATCCAGCGATACAAAAAATAAGAGCACTAGTGGACTTCTTTCTACAGCACTGGAAGGTTAAGGGTTCCTTCACCGGCAGAGACTTGGGACCCAACATGTTTCAATTTAAATTTGAAATGGAGCAAGACTTACCATCAGTCCTCTCTGAAGCTCCCTACCACTATAAGAGGTGGATGATAATCCTCCAAAAGTAGGAACTCATTGTCTCTGATCACTTCCCAGCGCTAATCCCATTCTGGATCACAATTCATGGGATCCCACTCCACTACTGGACAGATGTAGCCCTTGAAGCCATTGGACTTGAATTGGGCCCTGTGGAAAACGTTGACGTAGAGCGTGGAAGAATCAGAGTGATGATCAACGGACTTAAACCGCTAGAGATGTTCCTTGACATCAGCCTCTCAGGGGAAATAAAGCAAGTGGAGCTGGAGTATGAAGACTTAGGAAAACACTGCTTTGCGTGCTTTTCACTCTCACATGAGAAAGAACAATGTCCAGTGATCCGCTCTCCTGCTAACCCTCACTCCTCTGCTCCCTTGAGGATGGGAATATCTCAAACCAGAACACTTGACAGGCTAGACGCTGACAAAAGAAAACAAGATGCAAAAAGTCAAGCGAGGTCTAACTTCACTAGACCATCAAACTGGGACCAAGGGGGGAAGATGCATTGGCAGAGTAACTCCTCCCACTCTTTTGACTGGAACCAAGAGCGACAATTCAGATACGACTATGGGGCGAGAAAGGATCCTAATCATACGAGTGGAGCCCCAGTTGAAAGCAACCCACCGCGTAAGCCTGCAAAGGCAAGACTCTCCTTCACTCGGGAGAATTCTTCTGCTTCCTTTAAAGAATCTCATTCCTGACAAACCCCCCAAGGTCAAAGATCAGAGTGGAGACGAGCGACTAGCGGGTCAGAGAGAGGAGCTACTCCAAAATCTCTACAGACCATAGTCTCCCATACACCATCCCCTAGACCACAGCGTGAAGAAAACTCAAACATCAGGATGGCAACTCCAGAATCCAGACACAAATCTGGAAATGATAGTGCTCCTTCCCAGGAGAGAAGGTCTGCTCTAGACCGTCTGTCTCTCCCACTGGAAAGAGTTCCTCTGCTCCAAGACGGAGTTGCAAATGAAAAATTGTGACGACTCCAAGAAGTCGAAATTCAAATGCTGGAAGACGTAATTTCCCCGAATTTTTCAAAAGGACCAGACATTCCTTCTGGCTCAAGAAATCTAAATCAAACGACAGAGGAGCAGTACGATCCATCTCAAGACAGATCTCCGACAAGATCGTTGAGTGAGGACAGACTACATGTATCTCTGAGACTTGGGCCCCTTTACCCGGTTTCTGAAGATGGTACTGCAACTATTGAGACCAGAAGAGGAGCAAAAGCTGGTAAAGCTACCACTTCGAAGCCGAGTGCCTCTAGAAAGAGAACAGGGCGCACAGAGAAAGTATCTCGCAGCCCTGCTCAGGGTGTAAGTGTTAAAAGAAGGAGAGTCACTAAAGGCCAGAACTCTCCAAAGAGAAGAACGCCAGTGGATCCTAAAAAGAGCACTGCAGGGACTGCTACTTCCTCAAAAGCTCAACCAACGATCAAACTAATCCCGGCATCTAGGAAGAAAGGAATGGATTTTCGGTCCGGTCCTCCTCCTCTTCCTTAGTCAATCTGAGCTGGAACTGTCAGGGAATGGGGAGCGACCTGACAGTTCGTCGACTCCGGGAGTTTAGGACAAAAAAAACTCACCGGACATCATGTTCCTCATGGAGACAAAGCAGAAAGATGAAGAAGTGTACAAGATATATAGGGGATCATACTTCACAAACCACTTCACAGTCCCTCCGGAGGGGCTTAGCGGTGGGCTTGCACTTTCATGGAAGGACACTGTCCAACTAGAAGTTCTGTACTCATCTGCTAATGTAATAGACACAAAAATCGTCTGCAATAAAAAAACTTTTCATGTGTCATACATCTACGGTGCACCAAACAGAGAAGACAGACCTCGTTTTTGGGAGACAATGTCAGACATAGGGGCGAGGCGAATCACACCGTGGCTTCTCACAGGTGACTTTAACGATTTGCTGGATAACTCCGAGAAGGAGGGTGGCCCTTTGCGGTGGGAGGGATCCTTCCTGGCTTTCCGCAACTTTGTCTCGCAAAACGGATTGTGGGATCTCCAATTCTCCGGAAACTCACTGTCTTGGAGGGGAACGAGATATACACATTTTATCCAATCCCGCCTTGATAGAGCCATGGCAAATGTGGACTGGATGGAGCTTTTCCCAGCGGCTCGTAATGAATACTTGAGCTTTGAGGGGTCGGATCATAGGCCGTTACTGACACATTTTGATGATCATCTCAAGAAGAAAAAAGGCATGTTTCACTATGACCGAAGATTGAGTGAGAAACCAGAAATTCGAACTTTGGTGGAAACGACCTGGAATGCCTCAACTACTGACTCGGTCTTAACAAAAATCTGTCAAGTGCGACAGAAGCTGGTTGAATGGGCGAAGCAACAAACTGCAGAGAGCAAAGACCATATCCTGAAGCACAGAGCCCTACTGGAACAAGAGCTGACTAAAAGGATCCCTGACCAGGAGCAAATTGAGACTCTGAAGTAGACTTTAAGCAAAGCTTATGCAGAAGAAGAAGACTTCTGGAGACAGAGAAGCAGGATTCAATGGTTAAATGGGGGAGACAGAAATTCAAGTTTCTTCCATGCTGTAACCAGAGGAAGAAGAGCATGTAACAAATTCACCAGTATAGAAGATGAAGAGGGGAGAGCGTTTTATACAGAGAACCAGATTGCAAGAGTGTTCTCTCTCTTCTATCAGAAGCTGTTCACAACAGGGAACTCGGATGCCAGCGAGGTGGTTAACGAGGCTCTCGCACCCGTTGTCACAGAGGAGATGAATGCAACTCTTATCGAAATCCCTGATAAGGCAGAAGTGACAGCATCAGTTTTCTCCATAAACCCCTGGAAAGCTCCAGGCCCCGATGGCTTCTCTGCGGGCTTTTACCAAGCGTTCTGGGATGTGGTTGGGGATGATGTATATCGAGATGTCAGAGCTTTCTTTGAGACTAGCTACCTGCATCCTCGCCAGAATGAAACCCACATCCGTCTCATACCGAAAAACACAGGGGCAAAACGAGTCTCGGATTACAGACCGATTGCATTGTGCAATACCCACTACAAAATCATAGCAAAGATCATATCAAAGAGACTAAAGCCTCTACTACACTCAGTGATCTCTCCTTACCAATCTGCCTTTGTACCGGGAAGGGCGATATCGGACAACGTGTTGATCACGCATGAGATCATGCATTACCTGAGGAAATCAGAAGCGAAAAAACATGTGTCAATGGCAGTGAAGACTGACATGAGTAAGGCTTACGATAGAATCGAGTGGAGCTTTTTGGAAAAAGTTCTTCAAAGAATGGGATTCCACGAGACCTTGAAGGGCTGGATAATGGAGTGCGTATCATCGGTCTCTTACTCATATCTCATAAATGGTGGACCGCAAGGCAACGTCATACCCTCGAGAGGGCTTAGGCAAGGAGATCCCCTCTCAGCGTACCTATTTATCTTGTGCACAGAAGTTCTTTCCGGGATCTGCAAACAGGCACAGATAAAAGGAACTCTCCCGGGGGTGAAGGTAGCGCGGAACTGCCCACCAATAAATCATCTACTCTTTGCCGACGACACCATGTTCTTTGGGAAGTCAAATGCGGCTAGTTGTTCTGCTCTGCTCTCGATTCTGGATAGATACGAGAAGGCATCGGGACAGTGTATTAATCGGGGCAAATCAGCTATCACCTTCTCGTCAAAAACAAAACCGGAGTGTAGGACAAGAGTGAAGGCAGTGCTGAACATGAGTAATGAGGGAGGTATTGGAAAGTATCTCGGGCTTCCGGAACACTTTGGACGAAAGAAACGAGACATCTTCTCCTCTATAGTGGATCGTATAAAGCAACGAGCTCACGGGTGGACAACCAGATTTCTCTCAGGTGCAGGAAAGATGGTGCTTCTCAAAGCGGTGCTGGCCGCTATGCCCACCTATGCAATGTCTTGTTTCAAGCTTCCCATGTCTTTGTGTAAGCAGATTCAAGCAGTATTGATTAGATTTTGGTGGGATGTAAAACCGGAAATCAGGAAAATGTGTTGGATAGCTTGGGAGAAGCTGACACTTCTGAAGAGTGATGGGGGCCTTGGCTTTCGAGAAATAGAAGTGTTCAACGATGCTCTCCTGGCTAAGCACGCATGGCGACTTCTCAAAGACCCTAACTCTCTACTGAGACAGACGCTGTTAAACAAATATTGCACAGATCGGGATCTTCTAAGCTGCTCGGCACCGAACTCCGCCTCTCATGGATGGAGAGGCATCTTGGCTGGAAGAGAAGTGTTAAAGAAAGGCCTAGGCTGGGCAATAGGGAATGGAACATCCATTAATGTTTGAAACGAGAGCTGGCTCTCAACGTCCAAACAACTCTGCCCTATAGGTCCAACCACTCTACAAGCGATGGAGCTGAAAGTGAGTAATCTCATAATGCCTGGTTCGGCAGATTGGAATGCCGAGCTGATTAAGCTCCATCTCCCTCAGTATGAGGATCACATCATGAAACTCACGCCAAGCGCCCTTGAGATGGATGATGAACATGTGTGGCTCTTTGATAAATCAGGGAACTACACGACTAAATCTGGGTATGCAATAGCGAAGAGGAGTACTTGCAATCACACTGACCAGTTCAACTGGAATAAGTGCGTCTGGAACGTTAAGACTTCACCAAAGTTAAAGCACTTCCTCTGGAAACTAAAGTCCAATGCCCTTGGTGTGGGAGAAAATTTGCTAAAACGTGGAATGCAAGTAGATGGAAGATGCGAAAGGTGCGGAGCGATGGAGTCAGTCCACCATGTGATGATAGCTTGCCCTTTTGCGCAGAGAGTGTGGAGCTTAGCTCAAATGGTGAAAACTCCATCAACAACTTCCTCCATGGGGGAGGCTCTGACGGCATGTGAAAGGTTAACTAACCTCCCCCCCCCCCCCCACAGGTCTTTTCTCTCCCTTATACCCTTGGATATTCTGGGTGTTGTGGACTAGTAGGAATCAACTGTTGTTCGAAGATAAGTCTTTCTTAGAATCAGAAGTGATGTTAAAAGCAATTAAGGCGGCCAAAGAATGGCAAAACGCTCTCCAAGCTACAAAAACATCCCCTGTTTCGCTTAAAGACTTGAGTAACTCGAACATGACGCCACGGTTTCCGGAGAATGCCCTTCGCCTTTACTCGGATGCAGCTTGGAACAGCTCATCGCTTGCTGGTTGTTTTGGCTGGGCTATCTCGAACGAAGCGGGTGATACACTCTTCGAAGGACAATCTGCAAAACGGATAGTTGCCTCTGTTTTAACTGCAGAAGCACTGGCGTTAATGGCGGGCCTCTCCATGGCTGCTGCAGCAGGTTTAAAGGATGTGGTCTGTTTCTCAGACTCTCGACATATGATTGATATTATCACAGGAAACAAGTTTGTGATTGAGTTTAAAGGAATTCTCCATGACCTCAGCGTGTTGAGTCTTTCCTTTTCATCTATCTCCTTTCGTTTTGTTTCCCGTAGTTGTAATGAACAGGCTGATAGGCTTACAAAGAATGCTCTGTTTATATTTTCAACCAATCCTTCATGGATTGGAGACTCTGTAGCTTAAGTTTTATGTAATGAGAGAAGCGATTTGAACAAAACAAAAAAATAGTTCTACTATAGTAATGACCCGTAACGTGATTTTAGATCTTATTAATTATTGATTTTTTGGTCAAATTCTCTTTTAATACAATAATTTTTGAATATATGGTAAGTAGATATTACAATAATTCCTAACTTTACGCATTTGAGTTAATACATGATGTACTGATGTGGTTTCTTGTGGACCATATAATGATTTGAATATGTTTTAAGGAGTGTACGTATACTTACTTCCACTAATTTAGGTATATTAATTTCAAAAATAATTGAAGTTTATACGGGGATAAATATCTTTCACACTAACCTTTTTCACATCAAAACCTTACTTAGAGGGGTGTATTGAATCTGAAATTTGAAGTGATTTGATTTTTAATGAGTTTTGAAATGATTGCAGGAGAATTGGAGAATTTGATGTGACTTTTGTTAAAACACTCTAAAATCTCATATAACTAAGGAACTCCCCTCAAACACTCTAGAAACACTTAAAGTATTCTAAAATCTCTAACTTAAATTTTGTTCAATAACAGTGGATTTCAGAGTGTTTTATAAAATGTCAAATTCAATAACACTGGATTTTAAAGTGTTTTTCAAAATTCACATTTGAATAACAGTGGATTTGTCATTTTAATACAAATCACTTAAAACCCTTAGTTGAATACAGCTCCCTTAATCTTTGCTCTCTATATATATATATATATATATAGTGAAAGACACCTTCTTATCACAATTCACACTCATAGACATATCAATACTCGAGTTTATTCTAGAATAACAATGGCGGGCTTTCTTTTCGTTGCTGATTTGAAATCATTCAAAAAAAACAATAAAAAAATATAGAAGTGAAAATCATACGGGTTTTGAAATAGTATATTTGTTGCTGGTGGTATATATAACCATTAAAATGGTTTTCAATGATTCTAACGTGAGTTTTTATTTTGACATAAAACAAATAAATTCAGTATGCTTCTCGTCAAATAAACACCGCAAATATAACTGAATTATAAATTAATATAGTCAAATGTTAATGTCTATGAACTGAGGGAATGCATGTTCAACATATACCTCTACAAAGGAAGATGAACACAATGGTCCATTTTACTGATTTCACTGTTTTATGTCCTTTTGGCCCAATAAATGTACAACAACAGTATTATTTAACACATATTTAAATTTCTGAATCACTATTATGTAATAAATAAAAATTTAAATTCTAATAAACATATTTTATACAACACAAAATTTTTATTCATAAGTTTAAAATAAAGATATTACTTTGCACATGGCACGAATTACTACATAGTGTATGTTATAACCATTTTCTTCTTTGATAACTAATAACAAACTCGTGATTTTGGGAAAAGGAAAAAGATGTTAAATTATTTAGGTTTCAAATGGTAACGCGCAGAACAACTATGGACAAGTGAGGAGTGGTTGTAATAATAACGAAAACATATAAATATATAGGTATATTTAAAGATTTTTGTCACTATTCACTACGGTGCAGCGTGGGACGGTTCCTCACGCCTTAGTATGAACTGGTTAAGTGCAAGTTTAAAGTGAAAAGAGGACAAGTCATAAAGATGAGCCCAAACAAGTACCAACAAGCGACTGTTGAAGTGGAAGTTTATGCTACTCAATAGCCTAATTCGTTATGGCTTTGTACTATATAAAAGTGAAAGAATCCTAACTTTTATCATTTCTTATTTTATTTTTAACACTTCTACCTTTTTTCTATGCATCATGATTTAATTGATGTATTCGGTAAAAACCAAATTAAGTTAACTAACTCGTCCTCAATTTTCCTGTTTTTTTTTTGGTAAAATGTTAAATAAATTTTCCCGTTTTTTTGGTGTAAATGTGAAGAATATTATAGTACAACACTTAAAAATTCTTTTTTTTTTGAGCAACTGGGTAATTTTCTATTAATACAGGCCTAAAACAGTTTAGAACTGGGCCCAAATAAAGAGTTTTGAAGACAAACAAGACTTAGAGAGCAGATCCGCAGGTCCATTAGAGGCCCGTGGAATAAATGAAAAACAACAGAATGGAAAAGAGCAGATAGACGCTTCGACATCTGAAAGCACTCCGAAGAGATCCGTCGGTCGTCGGGAAGCGGTGATGGCTTGAACAAGCCCTTTGCAATCTGATCGAAGCCAGATATTGGTGAAATCGAGTGAAGAGGCGTGGGATAGAGCATCTCTGATGTGCCGTGAATCAGCAGCAGAAATAAATCGAGAAAGTTTGGCTTTTGGGCTTGAGTTTTAAACTAGATGGGCTTGACGATTTATGAAAATATGTTTATGAACATGATTCAGCCCAATGAAAGAATGGCCCAACAAGAAAATACAAGCTATGGTTGAATAATATATCAATCTGACGGCAATGCAGAGACGGTCGACCATGCGGAAGTACGAGATCAACCGAAGAGTTATTCACTCCAAATCGTCCAACTTTGGTCAAGTCATCATTTCTTGGTCAATTCAAAGTCTTTGGTCAAGTCTTCATTGTTTTCATAAATTGCTAAATTCTATGTTGACTAGCCTTTTGTATTCCAACCTTTTGTATTTCTTGCCTATTATATAAAGGCCATTTGATCAATGAAATAAAATAAGTTTTGAGTGTTTATTTTTGGAACCTTGAGAGGGTATCTCACTTTTCTTGTTCTTGGTGTGGTTAGCTCCAAGTAACACTCTCTTTCTCGTTGGACCGGTGCGTCACATCCGGCAACAGATCGAGTTTGCTTCCTTGTCGGACCTGTGAGTCATATCAGGCGACAATCAAGCACCTCTGGTAGTATCATTGGGCCTTCCGCAACCCTTTGTGTCACCGTTCAATCCATCAGTTCTCTTCGGAGTTCACCTCTGGTAGTATCATTGGGCCTTCCGCAATCCTTTGTGTCACCGTTCATCCCACCAGTTCTCTATCCTTCCGGATCAGAGTCCATATCAACCTTACCGAAAGAGTGATCCCGATTTTGGTTCTATCAAGTGGTATCAGAGCCACTCAACCGGTACTATCTGTTCATTTTTCTCATCTTTCCATCTTCTTCATCCATCTTCTACCTTTCATCTTCTTTTCTAAAAAAAAAAAAAAAGAGTTCTACGAAAAGCCAAGAGATCATTATATCTGAAGCTAAAGAAAGACAGATTTGAGGGCAAATCTTTTTAAAGAAGGAGGGAATGATGTGCCGTGAATCAGCAGCAGAAATAAATCGAGAAAGTTTGGCTTTTGGGCTTGAGTTTTAAACTAGATGGGCTTGACGATTTATGAAAATATGTTTATGAACATGATTCAGCCCAATGAAAGAATGGCCCAACAAGAAAATACAAGCTATGGTCGAATAATATATCAATCTGACGGCAATGCAGAGACGGTCGACCATGCGGAAGTACGAGATCAACCGAAGAGTTATTCACTCCAAATCGTCCAACTTTGGTCAAGTCATCATTTCTTGGTCAATTCAAAGTCTTTGGTCAAGTCTTCATTGTTTTCATAAATTGCTAAATTCTATGTTGACTAGCCTTTTGTATTCCAACTTTTTGTATTTCTTGCCTATTATATAAAGGCCATTTGATCAATGAAATAAAATAAGTTTTGAGTGTTTATTTTTGGAACCTTGAGAGGGTATCTCACTTTTCTTGTTCTTGGTGTGGTTAGCTCCAAGTAACACTCTCTTTCTCGTTGGACCGGTGCGTCACATCCGGCAACAGATCGAGTTTGCTTCCTTGTCGGACCTGTGAGTCATATCAGGCGACAATCAAGCACCTCTGGTAGTATCATTGGGCCTTCCGCAACCCTTTGTGTCACCGTTCAATCCATCAGTTCTCTTCGGAGTTCACCTCTGGTAGTATCATTGGGCCTTCCGCAATCCTTTGTGTCACCGTTCATCCCACCAGTTCTCTATCCTTCCGGATCAGAGTCCATATCAACCTTACCGAAAGAGTGATCCCGATTTTGGTTCTATCAAGTGGTATCAGAGCCACTCAACCGGTACTATCTGTTCATTTTTCTCATCTTTCCATCTTCTTCATCCATCTTCTACCTTTCATCTTCTTTTCTAAAAAAAAAAAAAAAGAGTTCTACGAAAAGCCAAGAGATCATTATATCTGAAGCTAAAGAAAGACAGATTTGAGGGCAAATCTTTTTAAAGAAGGAGGGAATGATGTGCCGTGAATCAGCAGCAGAAATAAATCGAGAAAGTTTGGCTTTTGGGCTTGAGTTTTAAACTAGATGGGCTTGACGATTTATGAAAATATGTTTATGAACATGATTCAGCCCAATGAAAGAATGGCCCAACAAGAAAATACAAGCTATGGTCGAATAATATATCAATCTGACGGCAATGCAGAGACGGTCGACCATGCGGAAGTACGAGATCAACCGAAGAGTTATTCACTCCAAATCGTCCAACTTTGGTCAAGTCATCATTTCTTGGTCAATTCAAAGTCTTTGGTCAAGTCTTCATTGTTTTCATAAATTGCTAAATTCTATGTTGACTAGCCTTTTGTATTCCAACCTTTTGTATTTCTTGCCTATTATATAAAGGTCATTTGATCAATGAAATAAAATAAGTTTTGAGTGTTTATTTTTGGAACCTTGAGAGGGTATCTCACTTTTCTTGTTCTTGGTGTGGTTAGCTCCAAGTAACACTCTCTTTCTCGTTGGACCGGTGCGTCACATCCGGCAACAGATCGAGTTTGCTTCCTTGTCGGACCTGTGAGTCATATCAGGCGACAATCAAGCACCTCTGGTAGTATCATTGGGCCTTCCGCAACCCTTTGTGTCACCGTTCAATCCATCAGTTCTCTTCGGAGTTCACCTCTGGTAGTATCATTGGGCCTTCCGCAATCCTTTGTGTCACCGTTCATCCCACCAGTTCTCTATCCTTCCGGATCAGAGTCCATATCAACCTTACCGAAAGAGTGATCCCGATTTTGGTTCTATCAAGTGGTATCAGAGCCACTCAACCGGTACTATCTGTTCATTTTTCTCATCTTTCCATCTTCTTCATCCATCTTCTACCTTTCATCTTCTTTTCTAAAAAAAAAAAAAAAGAGTTCTACGAAAAGCCAAGAGATCATTATATCTGAAGCTAAAGAAAGACAGATTTGAGGGCAAATCTTTTTAAAGAAGGAGGGAATGATGTGCCGTGAATCAGCAGCAGAAATAAATCGAGAAAGTTTGGCTTTTGGGCTTGAGTTTTAAACTAGATGGGCTTGACGATTTATGAAAATATGTTTATGAACATGATTCAGCCCAATGAAAGAATGGCCCAACAAGAAAATACAAGCTATGGTCGAATAATATATCAATCTGACGGCAATGCAGAGACGGTCGACCATGCGGAAGTACGAGATCAACCGAAGAGTTATTCACTCCAAATCGTCCAACTTTGGTCAAGTCATCATTTCTTGGTCAATTCAAAGTCTTTGGTCAAGTCTTCATTGTTTTCATAAATTGCTAAATTCTATGTTGACTAGCCTTTTGTATTCCAACCTTTTGTATTTCTTGCCTATTATATAAAGGCCATTTGATCAATGAAATAAAATAAGTTTTGAGTGTTTATTTTTGGAACCTTGAGAGGGTATCTCACTTTTCTTGTTCTTGGTGTGGTTAGCTCCAAGTAACACTCTCTTTCTCGTTGGACCGGTGCGTCACATCCGGCAACAGATCGAGTTTGCTTCCTTGTCGGACCTGTGAGTCATATCAGGCGACAATCAAGCACCTCTGGTAGTATCATTGGGCCTTCCGCAACCCTTTGTGTCACCGTTCAATCCATCAGTTCTCTTCGGAGTTCACCTCTGGTAGTATCATTGGGCCTTCCGCAATCCTTTGTGTCACCGTTCATCCCACCAGTTCTCTATCCTTCCGGATCAGAGTCCATATCAACCTTACCGAAAGAGTGATCCCGATTTTGGTTCTATCAAGTGGTATCAGAGCCACTCAACCGGTACTATCTGTTCATTTTTCTCATCTTTCCATCTTCTTCATCCATCTTCTACCTTTCATCTTCTTTTCTAAAAAAAAAAAAAAAGAGTTCTACGAAAAGCCAAGAGATCATTATATCTGAAGCTAAAGAAAGACAGATTTGAGGGCAAATCTTTTTAAAGAAGGAGGGAATGATGTGCCGTGAATCAGCAGCAGAAATAAATCGAGAAAGTTTGGCTTTTGGGCTTGAGTTTTAAACTAGATGGGCTTGACGATTTATGAAAATATGTTTATGAACATGATTCAGCCCAATGAAAGAATGGCCCAACAAGAAAATACAAGCTATGGTCGAATAATATATCAATCTGACGGCAATGCAGAGACGGTCGACCATGCGGAAGTACGAGATCAACCGAAGAGTTATTCACTCCAAATCGTCCAACTTTGGTCAAGTCATCATTTCTTGGTCAATTCAAAGTCTTTGGTCAAGTCTTCATTGTTTTCATAAATTGCTAAATTCTATGTTGACTAGCCTTTTGTATTCCAACCTTTTGTATTTCTTGCCTATTATATAAAGGCCATTTGATCAATGAAATAAAATAAGTTTTGAGTGTTTATTTTTGGAACCTTGAGAGGGTATCTCACTTTTCTTGTTCTTGGTGTGGTTAGCTCCAAGTAACACTCTCTTTCTCGTTGGACCGGTGCGTCACATCCGGCAACAGATCGAGTTTGCTTCCTTGTCGGACCTGTGAGTCATATCAGGCGACAATCAAGCACCTCTGGTAGTATCATTGGGCCTTCCGCAACCCTTTGTGTCACCGTTCAATCCATCAGTTCTCTTCGGAGTTCACCTCTGGTAGTATCATTGGGCCTTCCGCAATCCTTTGTGTCACCGTTCATCCCACCAGTTCTCTATCCTTCCGGATCAGAGTCCATATCAACCTTACCGAAAGAGTGATCCCGATTTTGGTTCTATCAAGTGGTATCAGAGCCACTCAACCGGTACTATCTGTTCATTTTTCTCATCTTTCCATCTTCTTCATCCATCTTCTACCTTTCATCTTCTTTTCTAAAAAAAAAAAAAAAGAGTTCTACGAAAAGCCAAGAGATCATTATATCTGAAGCTAAAGAAAGACAGATTTGAGGGCAAATCTTTTTAAAGAAGGAGGGAATGATGTGCCGTGAATCAGCAGCAGAAATAAATCGAGAAAGTTTGGCTTTTGGGCTTGAGTTTTAAACTAGATGGGCTTGACGATTTATGAAAATATGTTTATGAACATGATTCAGCCCAATGAAAGAATGGCCCAACAAGAAAATACAAGCTATGGTCGAATAATATATCAATCTGACGGCAATGCAGAGACGGTCGACCATGCGGAAGTACGAGATCAACCGAAGAGTTATTCACTCCAAATCGTCCAACTTTGGTCAAGTCATCATTTCTTGGTCAATTCAAAGTCTTTGGTCAAGTCTTCATTGTTTTCATAAATTGCTAAATTCTATGTTGACTAGCCTTTTGTATTCCAACCTTTTGTATTTCTTGCCTATTATATAAAGGCCATTTGATCAATGAAATAAAATAAGTTTTGAGTGTTTATTTTTGGAACCTTGAGAGGGTATCTCACTTTTCTTGTTCTTGGTGTGGTTAGCTCCAAGTAACACTCTCTTTCTCGTTGGACCGGTGCGTCACATCCGGCAACAGATCGAGTTTGCTTCCTTGTCGGACCTGTGAGTCATATCAGGCGACAATCAAGCACCTCTGGTAGTATCATTGGGCCTTCCGCAACCCTTTGTGTCACCGTTCAATCCATCAGTTCTCTTCGGAGTTCACCTCTGGTAGTATCATTGGGCCTTCCGCAATCCTTTGTGTCACCGTTCATCCCACCAGTTCTCTATCCTTCCGGATCAGAGTCCATATCAACCTTACCGAAAGAGTGATCCCGATTTTGGTTCTATCAATCTCTGATCGCCATAGCCGTTGGAAGCGGGAGCCTCTTGTGATCTCGTTTGAAGCTCCATCAGTGAAGATCCATGCAAGGCCAGCTTCTCTGGTAGTAGGATTCCATGCGGCGTCCGTGTTGCAGTAAATTGTGTTCGGTGGAGGCTCCAGCAGAGGCGGCGGTTCAGACGGATGTTGTTGTGGTTGCGGTAGAGCCGATTGGGTCTGTTCCCACTCTCTCTGAGATGCGATTGCTTTTGAGATCGTTTCCTCTGGCGATGAAGTCCTGTTATGGAAGAGGAGTTGATTGCGACATGTCCATAAACCCCAACATAGCCACGGGAATAGATTGGTCGTGATTCCTGATGGGGGCAGGTTGACACTTAAAAATTCAATCATTAACGTTGCTATCTACTTCTAAGGTTCAATATGATTGGTTATCCAAAAAGAAAATTTGCTTATGATGAAGCGTACACATTTGGTTCGACAACAAACAAAGATAGGTCGTTGATTTGGAAGTTTAAGGATTCAATCATAGTCTTGATCTTCAAGGTCACAATAAGACGTTGATATATATTCTATAAATAAAAGATAGTACGTGCTGATGTTGGCGCATGATTTATGAATTATTTGCAAAAATAAAACTCAAATGAAAGATACGTCTATGATCAACCAAATTCCTTTGGTTTAGTTAATGCACTTTCCTCTCTTGGTTAGACAATGAACGTTTTGTAATTTATAGCGGCTAGATGAATAGCCGTTTTGTCTGTGGTAAGCATCTTTTTTTACAGTTCACGCGAAAATATCGATCTTCTCTATAGAATACAGGTATTGCAGTTTATAAAGTTACCATCATTACTTACTCATCTTGAGTTCATGATTCATTTGATGGTCCAGTGATTCTTAAATCATACGTACTATTCCGAATGTAACTAGCTCAAAATTCTACAAAAAAACACTAAAATCTGAATGCATGTGTTTGTGGGGGAATGGGGATACATGATACATTAACAAACCTAATTTAACCAACTATCCAATTTCCCTGTATTATTGGCCCTTACATTGATGAAGGGAAATAAACTCATTAACAACATAATATAGAAGTAGTTTATCTCACATACAAATTTAATTAGAAAGTGTAGTCTGATTTAACCAGGAGAACAAATTCACTTGCTACAAATTGCATGTGCTCTTGTAATAAATTTGTTGTGTACTATGCAAGACCGGATCTAAGCATAGGCAAATGAAACATTGGTCTCCCCCCCCCCCCCTCCCCCCAAAAAAAAATTTTGGAGGGTTTTCACATAAGTATCGATCCCCAAATTAAAAAAAAAAATTACTAAAGTTCTTTAAAAAATGTTTCAAACCCCCAAATTATCATATCTGGCTCTGGTATTATGTAACATCATTGTATTTTATTTTGTTTTTATTTAATTGTAACTATAAGCCTACCAGATAATGCAAATTAAAGGAAAAGGGTTCCTGGTTTGAAGTTACAAATACGAATACTTTATTGGACACAAAATGAGGACACAATATATAACACATGTAAATATAAGGGATAATTTGCAAAATACCCTATTTAAGATTTGAAATTTGAAAAATATACTACATTTTTTTTTCTTTTTGAAAACTATACTTTCTTTAATGTGAATTTACTGTTTTACTCAAATAAAATATTTCAGTAATTAAGATAAAATTTGAAATTAATAAGAATATTATAATTGTTTATATTTTAAGATAAATATGGATGTTTGAGATAAATATGTTTTTATAAAATTGATAAATAATGATATTAAGAAGAGAAGTAAATGGATGAATGCGCCTACGAACTACGCCACCGTCGAAGATCTCAAGAAAATCTCCACGACCGCAGCTTCAGTCATTAACGGCGGCGGAAAGAAATCAATCGGCGGCGGAGGAAGGAGGAGAAATTCAGTCGGTGGTGGTGGTGGCCGGACTATTCTAGGTTACAGACAAACTTAATTTTTTTTTTGTGAAACAACGAACGTAATGTCTTAATCTAACTTTTTTGGTTCCTACGATTTGATTTGTTTATAGGTTTTGATTGATAAAGACTGAATCTTTTTTCCTATGATTTGATTCGGTGATTGATAATATTGTTACAAGCATTGATCATATGATTCATAACGTTTAATAGTGAATTACACAAATACTAAAGTAGATCCATAACTAACTCTCCTACCAAACACATAACGATCTCACACGCAATCTCTGATCCAACCCCAAACAAATGGGTTTCAAGAACCATCCATTTCTCCATCTCAATCCTCACAACTTCATCCATCTCAACTCGTGACAATGCTGTAATTTTTTTTTTTTTGAAAATATATTAGGAATTGAAAAATATTAAGATTGGACAATTTGGTACATTTATGTATATATAAGTGTATTTTTCAAAAAATTAAAAAGGAAGGTGTAGTTTTCAAATTATAATCTTATTGGAGTGTATTTTTCCAAATTTTCCCTAAATATAAACACTCTATATAAATATTAGGGTATAATTTGTAATTATGGCTGTAAATCAGCGATATAATATAGGTTTATAGTATATATAAGCAAATATTATTTAGTTTGTATTGAGAAGCTCCTCTATCATTTGCAAAGCAACCTTCTCTTCCTCGTCCATTGTTCCTTCTTCTCTGCCGCCGCCAACCTCAGTGGCCAGACCAAGATTGTCTAGTGAAGCTTTTCCAGTAGGCTCCTGGGAAGAGCCGGTGGGGCCAAGCTCCACCGTCATGACCCAACTAGAATCAGAATTGGAACCGGCGCGTTTCTGCCAAACACCAATGTCGGAGCTGTTCGGGTCAAGACGGAGGCAGGTGAGAGATGGCGAAGGAGACTTGCAGCATTTCCTCAGTTTGGCGCTGAGGATGGAAGAGAGGGATGAAGATGGTGAAGATAAGGATGAGGATGCAGAGGCTGAAACGTTGGTTTTACTCTCAGACGTGTCTCCGGTGTTGTTGTTGTTGACGGGGAAGTTGGTCTTGGCGTTGCGGCCACTCATTAAAACAGCGGCCTCGTCGTAGGCTCTTGCTGCCTCCTCCGCAGTCTCAAACGTCCCCAGCCAAATTCTCCTTTTCCTTTTTTTTTTTCATTTATCATATAGTCCGTATAAGCAATAAGTTAACCAAATTTAAAAAGCTTAAACTATAGATACTAAAACGGAGTTCATGTGCTAGCTAGAGAGAGGAAAGCATGAATATATAAGTTCGTGTGTGTGTGTGTGTTTGGTTGTGTACTTGAATGCATTAGGGAAATAAATGAACAACACATAAAAAATGGTAAGAAAGAAGAATGGTACAAGAGAGGATGACGAATCTCAGCGACCCAAGAACCCCAATGGCGTTGCCTGACACCTCTGAACTTCTTCGTATGTACCATTCTTACTTACTCTCTGTTCTTTGTCAGAGAGAAGAGTAAGAATTCTTGATGACGAGTAATACATGCATGATGAATGTTTGGTAAATGGTGATGTTGGATATTTATATATAGGTTAAATTTTGGTGGATGAAAAGGGTTGTACTTGTTCTTACTCTTATTACATTTTATGTACCCTCGCTATTCTATAAGAGAGAGAAGGATAGAAGGAAAGAGAGAGAGCGTGTGAGAATTTAGTTGGAGTTGTTGGTACCGAGTGATTGCTAATGTTAAGAGATGGCTATAATTAAGGATAAAACGATTTAAATTTCAAAGGTTGGATTGTATATATGTAGGAAAGGCACAAGTAATACAAGCATCACATGGCCGTGTATATTGTTTTTAGCATAGCTACGTACATCCTATTCAGTTACCCACATCATATATATAGCTAGGTACGTACTACGCCTCTCTCCGTTTAATATGATGTCTGCTTATATTTGTATACAACTTCATACGTACGTAGCCTTTTGTGCTCACCATTATTTGCAATTTTTTATGATTAAGGTGGAGCGGCAACTAATGGTATATTATCAATGGGTTTTCACTCACTATTCTATCTCACAAATTCAAAAACAAAATAAAGTAAAAGAATCTCAAATGTGTAGATACCCTATCGAAAATATCTTAAAATATCTCAAATATCTTATTTGAAATGCTTTGGATGGAATATCTAAACATTTTAGATAATCATTTATTTTATTTTTTGTTTGAATTTATGAGATATTAGTGGTGAGAACCCATTGATAATGTTGCTCTAAGACCAGACATCATTATATATTAATTTTTTTAATACATACTAGTATGTTTGTTAACAACCAACACTAACAATCGTCCAAAATTAGCAACAACACATGAAATTCCCTGCATCTAATTAATGTAAATAATATACCTAAATGTTATATATCAATCTAGCTATAAGCCGTAGTTAGGTTGTAAGTGTGAGTAAACTTTAAGTTTTAATATTTTAGAAGATTAATATCCGAAAATAGATTGCCACAATATTGCCACATTAAGCTAAATATCATGTAACAAACGCTGGGAAAAGTGGTTGTTCACTCGCGATCAAATATAACACATGCGATATATACAAATCACAAGAACAAGTTAAAAGTAAATAAAGGACAAAAATAAAGAAAGGGTGGTCCATATACAATATGTATATTGAGCAATTAATTAGTAGAAGGTTTCGTCAAAGATATTCAATTGATTACAAGAACTTCTGCCTAAGCCCTAACGCTGTCTAGGTGTCAATCTCATATCTATTTCGTTTGATTTTTTTTTTTTTTGAGCAAACATCTTTAACCTAATGTATGCTTATACTTAAATATAGATAATATAGTATTATACATTTTTGTTTCTTTGGTGCTAATATGGTTATGCGTTGCTGGTTATCATTTAGATATAGGGTCCCTACTTCCATGAGTCCGCTACCTGTTATTTCATCATTACAGTCTCTTCATTAATTCTCGTATTTTTTGGATCTTGCATGTGATTTTTTTTCCAATTATATATGCCTTTTATAAATAAAAAAACTTTGTTGTCAAGTTGTATGGTTATTTATAGAGTGATGCACTTTTTGATCATACTGTAATATCGATTAATTGGATATATTAGTAAAATCATGAATCCCTCGGCTGAAATTTTCGGAAGTAAGACCCATCTTTGTTGCTATATGCATAACAGATCCTTGTTAAATTTTACCCGGATTATATATAATATATATATATATATATATATATTAAGTTGGATTTTTTTTTTCTTCAAAAAAATCAAAAGAGTGTGTTTCGTGATGGCATCTCACGACCTTATATCAAATTATTTTTCTGTATTTTGTTCTTCTCTTTAATAGTAAAGAATTCCATTTACAGCTAATTGAATGTTAATCATTTCTCTCAGTTTGTTGTTCCAATCTCCTATGTACTTTGTGCATGATCGACGGCAACACAAAAAAGTATATTACTCAAGTGGTAAAGAATTTATCCTTATCGCCTTGCTCTTCAAACGATTGCCGTGGAAACCACCGTAGAAAAAGAGTATCGAAGACAAAGAGTCTCAAGATAATGGTATTAATGGACAATCTCACAATCGTAATCAGAAATTG
Organism: Raphanus sativus; assembly: GCF_000801105.2. Lineage (NCBI taxonomy): Eukaryota > Viridiplantae > Streptophyta > Magnoliopsida > Brassicales > Brassicaceae > Raphanus > Raphanus sativus. Next base: position 37,901,970 of record NC_079516.1, on the reverse strand, counting down.
TCCATGGTGATGCAATCACAAAGGTATTTAATGCTTTTGAAAAATTATAGTTCAAGATATTTATGGGTGGTTTTTCACTGCAGATGCAATTTTTTGGTTGTATAGAGATGTTTTTATAATAGTTGAAAAATTGGCAGTTTCCTTTGCTATTTCTTTTGAGAGAATCAATAGATTGGATTTCTTTTTAAACAATATCTGAAAATCCTATTTGGAATCTGGCTAATATTATACAACAAAGAAATCTACAAAAATAATTTGGAATTTCATAGAAAAAATGGTATCCAAATGCAGATGGTGTTACATAAGGAGAAAGTAGATGGTTTGGAAGAAGCTTCATCAGATCTAAATCTTTGTGTTTTAATGTTTTACTAGATTTTGACCCGCCCTTAAAAGGGCGGGTATATATTTTGTTTTGTAATTTTTTTAGAAATTTAAGTTTTATATTTGTAGTTTTTAGTTATTTTTTGTACTTTTTAATGTATAATATTTTAATATAATTAATAAAAAAATTTAATCTATTCTATTAATTAGCATCATGATTCATGACCAATTGATAAAAAGTTAGATCCAACTATTTTTATTTATATTACCTACTTAAAAATAAATCATATTTTATAACAGTAACCACCTTTATTAATCAATACATATCTCCTATCCAGAATTCTCTGACCCATTTCTTTCTAATACAACCGGGTTGTGTTTTTCCTTTTGTCAATATTCAACCCTTTTTCTGTTTAATTCAGCCCAAATGCTATTCAATAATTTCAACCTATTTTCGAATTTCGACCTTTTAATTGATGAATATAACATCTTATATCATGTAATAAATTTATACAGTTACATTATTGACATAGTATAATGATGTTTTGAGTATTCTTTACAGTATCAGGTAATGCGTATAAAATGTTTTTTATATTATATCTGTTTTATATTTGTTAATAAATAACAATAAAACATTTATTGTAATTTCACTATCCGCCCTTTTAAAGACGGATCATAATTTAGAAACGCGTATATAGTTGATCATTGTTAATCTAATAACTCAATGACCCAAAAGTAATCAAATTCAACATCTAGACTGTGTTATAAAAACATTAAATAAACCATAGTTCCTTTCCATTAATTTGTATAGTGAAAATAATATTTATTAAAGTATAGTATCAATATTATTGTTTTAAAATGATATAATTTTTATTTATTGAACTTCGTAAGGTAGTTGACAGTTTGTAGTATGGAAAATAGTGAATCGGTAATATTTTGAAATTAATGGGTGGCTTTATAAAATGTACATACATCTTAGAAATAGTTACAGAATTATTTTATTAGTAAGAATATTTAGTGGAAGTGAATTTATCTGATGGATCAGATAAAATAAAAAATATTCACCTAACATTTATAACCATGTATTACGTAAGGATCCGAAAATATTGGAACAAAGGTGGAAGTTAAAAAGCTATTTCATTAAAGTGGTTACATTTATCTACATAATTGTTTAAATGCATTATATTTTAAGTTGGACATAACCCCATATCAATTGGACATGTTGAAGAATTAATAGTATTGATAATTTTAGTGTTGCATTTAGTTGTAATTCTATTATTTTTTTACTCTTGTAACTTTACATTTTATTTAAATAAAATAGTTGTTAAAAAAAAATCTTATGGAACACGAAAATCACGTGGTTGAATTTTTTCTGAAACGTCAAAAGAATTGAGGATCATATTTGACAAGAGGTAAAGAAGTGTACCAAATGGTCCAGGTGGGAGAAAAGATTCGTAACGGAGAATTCTACGTAGTCGCTTATGTCACTCACATCCAGATAAACAAACTGTGGGCAGATGAAACTAACATGGGCCTACTAATTTGGGCCATAACGTTATCCATATAAAATACACGTACACAATTTAGGTTTTAACAGTAATTGGCGCTAAGGACAGAAATAGATATGGTCTGGGTAATTGCTCGCTAACGTCGTTCGAAACCACCAAAATTGTCACCCAACACACTCGAGGAAAAAACAAAAACAAAAACAATGACCGTTTCTTTCTTCTGTTATAGAACCGATCAACGGTCTATCGATTTACCAAATTGAAAACGTGTTTGTTTGGTTTGGTGCCATCTCCATAAAATGTTCTCTTTTGTTCTTGATTCAACAACAAAGGAGAAGTTGAATCCGTCGCTCATCATAATATGTCGTACTCAAGAGACACCAAGAGTTAGTGTTCATCTCACACGTTTCGTTGGGCATACATGACGATGAGTACTGGTCCAAGAGGTTCCAAACCCGCGAGGGAAATCTTCCTGACGTCATCATCTCTCTCCTTCCCTTCTTTCTCTTCCTCTTGTGCGTCGTCCTCTGACGACGACGATGATGCGGTAGAGATAAATATGGAAGCATCCCCAACATCTTCTGGTGAGGAAGACCAGAAAGGGACGCTGTTGAAAGCTTCTTCAGGAGGCTCTGAAATGTCTTGTCTGACTCATGTCACGATGCAACCAGCTCCATCTCCTCCCTCGAAGTCCCGACCAGGGTCGCCTTACGACCCCAAGAGAATCCCAGCATCGGTGTTTGGCAAGAAGACTAAGGATTCGAACTGGAGTGACGAGTCATTGTTTAGTCTGAGGATGTCCAACTATGACGCATTTCGTAAAAGCAATCTAATGCCTGAAGAGTTCTTAGCATACTCACCTTCTTTAAAAGTCAAGTCTGAGGATGCAGAAGAGGGGGAGGCGATGAAAAAGAAAAAGACATCGGTTGAGGAGACTAATAATAAGATTCATCGAGAAATGTCTTTATCACCAACTCCTTCAGCATACTCATACCCCAGCAGTTTTGCTCAGTTATACCAAGCGCCGCCGTCTACCAAAGCTCAACAATCTATTCCCCCTCCTGTCAGCGAGAAAAAGAACAAGAAGAGGAGAAAGAAAACAAGAAAGAACAAGAAGGAGAAAAAGAATAATAACAAGTGTTGTTGTTCCATATGCTCTTGGTTGTTTTCAGGGTTTTCAAAGTGCAAATACTGCTGCTGCTGCTGCTGCTGTAAATGACTTTTCCTTCTTCTTCTTTGAAGCAGCTTCTTGATAAGCCATCATGATACTCAAAGAGTTAGACATCTAATCTACAGAAAAAACGAATCCTAACTCTATGCAAATGTATTCTTCTTACAGAAAAATGGCTCCACTTTTTTTTCTCCTATGCTTGATCTTGATTCCAGCTTATTTTATTTATTCATATATAATGATAAAAGATTATAATAAATTCTGAGTAAAAGTTTTTTATTTTTTTTTGCTAAAAAATTCCGAGTGAAAGTTGACAAGTTGCATGTAACGTTGGAATTATTATGAAAGGCATGGAAAATCCACACATGCAATTATCATTTTTGAATTTTTTTTGAATTATCAGTTCAGACCAAACAACATAATCTACATTATTACAAGACGATCTACATAAATACAAGTCTATTTAGATTCTTTCAATTATGAAAATTTTGCAAGTTGTTGATCTTTTGTTTGTGTTAATAGAAATGACAAGAATAGCCTTAGTGTCAGGGGGAATCCGTATAACGGCATGAGGGATGAATAATAACTTTTTCTGGTCAAGCAATCATATCAAAGCGAAAGTGAAAACGTAAAGGGCAGGGCAGAGGAGGAACCTCTTCTTCTTCTTCTTCTTCTTCTTCTTATTCGTGAAGAAGCTGCAGATTTTCAGAAAGAGGAAACGACTTTATTTTTCTAACCAAGTAGATTTCCATCATATTAAGGTAAGTTATTTACTGATCCATAGATATTCTGGATTAGACATCCTTTGATTGGTTTGGTTCTTCTTCTTTGGATTGGATCATCTCTAGGTGTTTTATCATTGAAAGTCACGAGCTTGCAGATCTCTTGTTGGAGTTCCTGTGTTAATAAATCGATGGGGTGAGATTCTCCTCACTCAAAGTTTCTGTTTTTGTCTTTTATGCTGCAGAACTGATTGATTCAGATTTTTATCTATCAGACTCATGATAGATAAAAACCCTAATTATTGAAAAAATGATAGTTAGTAAGGATGTATGTTGGGAGATGATGAGAGGTTGTGTTGTGGGTGGTGGGTTTTGTAACAGAGCAGTGGCTGTGTGGCTTGCTACAGAGCAACTCAAACTCTAAAGGATCCTCGACCACCTTTTAATTCCGTAGCTCAAAAGAAACATCCGAGCGGCGGCGGCGGCGTCTCTGAAGATTTCTTGTCAACAAGCACAGTTGATATGGACAACATCACCTTCCCTTCTCAGGGGGGGGGAGCTTATCATCATCCAACCACACTTTTGATTCTCACTCTGCTGCTAGAAACTTAAGTGCCCCTCCTGAGTTTGTAAACCAAGGTACCTACTTTCTCTTTGTGGATTAAGTGTTTTTATATGGTTGGATATGAAGTGGGTCTTCTGTCTGTGTTGCAGGTCTTCTTCTTTGGAATCAGACAAGGGAGCGTTGGGTGGGGAAGGAAAGAGCTAGTAACTCACCGGAACGCAATCAAGGAGCCAAGATAAAGTGAGTTTGCCTTCATCACTACACACTATTGTTTTGTTTCCTTAAAAAAAAAGACTTGAACATTTTATTTACTGCAGTTGGAACGCAGCATCATATGATAATTTGCTTGGGAGCAACAAGTTGTTTCCCCAACCCATTCCTCTCAATGTAAGTTGTCAAACTCTCTGGCATTAAGCGGGAAATTCAGGGTGGATTGATTGTATTGTTACTGATGAAAAAAAAAACAGGAGATGGTGGATTTTCTAGTGGAGATTTGGGAACAAGATGGTCTATATGACTAATGAACAAAGACTTACACACACACACGTTTTGGACATTTCCAAATTATATTGTTTTTGGTTTGGTTTCTCATCAAGTCCGTTGTTGTACCATCTTTCACTTTGGAATTGTCTGAGAAAACCGGGAATGTTCATCGTAAATGAGAAAAATCTCTTCTTCGGTCTAATGATATGTGGATTGGGCCCGTTAACTTGTCTTGTTATCATGTAGCTCAATCAGACAAATGTCTTGTTTCTTCTGTCCCAACCACACATAGATATTACACAAATATCAGGCAAAGTATTAGGGCCCATTAGCTTGATCTAGCAGTCACGTAAACGGACCTCAACCCCACCATCCATTATACGTTGTATCAGAAGCGCGCGGGGGAAAAAAGAGATGCCAGCCTTATCCAGCGATGACTTCAAAAAATACACGTGTTGATCTCAAAAGAGGGGTCTGTCACTGTCCCCCACAGTGTAAGGACTACATGGAGAAAGAAGGAAAAAAATCTCGTTTTTGACCAAAGGGAATATAATATTATTAGAAAAAGAAACATATAATACAAAGAAAACAAATATGGAATATAATCTTTTTTAAAAAAAATACTGACGCAAACATACATATCCATTTGGATCACAACGGTTGTATCTTGCAGCAAGGAAGACCAGAAATTTGCCTTTAAAAAGAACAAGTGTGAGAGAGTCTGTTTGTGTGTCAGTCAGGTTGAAGAGAGAGAGAGAGAGAGAGAGAGAGAGATAGGAGAAGATGACATACCTAGAGGAGTCCGTGTTCATTGAGCTACCAGCTCCTTCTCCATGGAAGAAACTGGTATCTATCTATCTATCTATCTATCTTTCTTCTTCCCCTTCTTTTTGAGATTTCTGCTGTCATTACTCTTTTTTTTAATTCCCTTACAAATTGATGTTTGTGTAAAAGGGTGTTGTTTCGTCTGTTCTGCTTTCTCTTTTGAGTAAGTTTTTTCTGTGTGTTTTATGGTCTAGGGTTTATATTAACAAGTTTCGAGGTTTGTTTGTGATCTTTATGTTCAATTCCATGATAGTTTGTTTGCTTAAAGAAATCAAATTTAAGGTTGGTATAGAATTTTATGTTCAATTCTCTAATTTAATGATAGTTTAATGCTTAAGAAATCAAATTAGGGTTTCTGATGAAAATTCTCTCTAAACCCTAGAAACTGGTTGGTAAAGTTTGTTTGTGCCTTGTTCTATAGATTAATGGAAAGTGGGGTTTGTTTTTTTTGTTTGTTGCAAGTTTTATCCGGAGCGAGCAGGTTCAGCACCGAGGATGCCAAAGATTGTGTTTGTAGGTCCAAATGATGAAGAGATCAGGACACGCAAGCAGCTTGAGAAGTACTTGAAGGCTCATCCTGGAAACCCTGACATCTCTGAGTTTGATTGGACCAATGGGGAGCCTCCAAGGCGATCTCCGAGGATCAGCCAGAAGGCGAAGGCTATGACAACCCCCACTCCCGACGACGAAGTGCTTCCCCAGAAGAAAAGACGCTCTTCTCTCGCTATGACGGACACTGGAGTGGCTGCTGCTGCTGAGAATGACCAAGAAGCGGAGGCTGTTGCTAAGGAGAATGTGGAGGCTGAGGGTGAGGGTGAGAAGCAAGCAGAAATTGAAGAGGCTGAGAACAAGAAGGAGGGTGAGAGTGGAGGAGGAACAGCTGAAGAAACTCCCAAGGTTGAAGACCTCAAGGAGACTACTGAGATGAACGAACCATTGGGAGTTGTTGCTGGAGAGGAAGCTGACGAGAAGAAGACAGATGGTGAGCCACCCAAGCTTGATGCAGACGTAGAAGCTAATAAGGTGGATGGAACCCAAGAAGCTGAAGCAGCAGTAACCGAGGAGAAAATGGGCGACGTGGAAGGGGAAGACACAAGCGAAAGCATGGACTTTGATGTTATTGTGTGATTTGAGTCAAAGATTATGAGTGGTTGTTGTATTTTTATTTTTTTTTGTCATCGAGTCGTTGTTGTATTTTTTTTTTGTCATCGAGTGGTTGTTGTCTGTTGTGGTAGAACTAATGTCTATGTAGTTCAGTCCATTATCATTAGAGTCTTGTTCTTTTGTTGTGCTGTTAATGTGAGGCATTCAGTGTCTGTTTCTTTTCTCATCATATCTATAGATTGAATGATTTGACCAGCAAAAAAACTTAAGACTCATGAAAGGTGATGCCAAGTAAAAAAGCAAAAAAAACACAGAAGATTACATAGTAAGATTCAAGAGTTAAATACAAAACACCCAGCGAAGTATGAATTCTCTATGGTCAAGTATACATCTACAATGAAGAGCCTACATTGATAAGCTAGTATATGATCCTCTTCAACTACATCAAGGGCGCCGTGAGAGAATAGTCTTGAGGTCATCAAAGTGATCATGATCTCTAAGGAACCGCAAGAGATCCATCCATCTGAGTAAGCAGATGCCGACTCAACCAACTCAACTCTCCTGAATCTGTGTTACCGCTCTCTATGCTACTCTCCACTGGCACTAACGCTTGATGGATCCCTTTGCCAAACTTTCATGCACTCCAACAAGGTTGTACTAGGATTCAGTGTCCAGAGGCTAAGTCCCTCAAGGCAATGACCAATGATGGAAGACACTTGCGAACCCATCTTGTGGTCACAGTCGGAGGGGTCAGAGAGATTTTCACCGCTTGAGATATGATGAGCAGGGAATGTCGAGCATTGTGAGAATCCCTATGTAGTGTTTTCGTACGGTTCCAGTTTGTTTATCAGACTCCATGATCATGGAACCGCCGGCCCCGATCCAGTGTCCCGGTGGTGCATGCAGCCACTGGCCAGGAGTGCAGAGATGGAGTGAGTCACTAGTGTGTTCATTGCATGGGCTAGTGTTGCCGTGTAGGGAACCTCCACTAGCCGTTAGATCTTTGGCAGTGACGTTTATCACGCGGTTGTGTTTGATTTTCTTTGCTTTTCTCTTGCTGCATTGTGACTAGTCTTTGAATAGTCTTCGAATGTGGCTGGGACGTGTTTCTTCTCGAACATTTTAAAGTGTTAGATGTTTGGCGCGAGTTCTGAGGTTTTGTGGATTAGGACTGCGTGTGATGTTCATCCAAACCCATGTAGCAATCAACGCATATACTCGTGACGACATATATACAGCACGTGGAATAGCATTTTTGGATGAGGAGATGTCTTTACTTTCCGCTAGTTTAGTCAATTTCTCTCAATATTTTTATTATTTAGTTGTATTGGTTTGGCTGAATATGAAACGTGAGCATTTGTGCCGTAAGTGAGTGAGTGGCACAGTATGTTCATGACCAAAGTAGCCTTCCTCAGTGATGGATTCTATGAGAAATGAAAGTAATTAGAGCTAAGAAGAATAACTTATTGGGAGTAAAAGTGTAGAGGTGATATCATTCTTGAGCAATCAACAATGGTGATGTTGTTCAGAACTAGCCAGCTCAAACTCAAAGGTGCCTAACAAGTACAGCGAGAAGGTCAGAGAGGACGGTAAAAGAAATCATGGAGATGTTGGAAGATTACAAGAAGCTAGCAATATGAAAGGGCTCAAAAGATCCCAAGTTATGGATATATGAGCTCTAGAAACAAGAGTGCACAAGAACTGAGTATAGTTTTTTTGTTCTTTTCTTTCTTGCACAGCCAAAAGAATTAGCCCTTTTGTTTGTTTTTTTATTCTTCTCGACTTTAAATACACATAATTAATTGCCGGATATATAAATCCTAAAATAAACCCCATTAGTATTTAGCACCACGTTAAACCCCTTCATGTGACACTTCTGGCAGATGCCTTTTGGGTCTCCTCAGTACAACAAGCAGTAAATTTTCTCACGATTTCTATAATCATTCCCTAATTTCTAGCATTGACATTTACCAAATTTGTCAAAACGTTAGTGGAGTTTAAATAAAAGAAACTGTTGAGATCATAATCATTCCCTAATTTCTAGCATTGACATTACTTTATTTGTATCAGTTATCATTATGCATATCTTCTTCCAAGCTATGTTTGGACAGTCTTCTAGTGATATACACAAAAATATTTTGAATGATCTCTGTTCTTGTAACAGAAACCAAATCAAGCTTCTATGGTGTGGGATCACTTCACCACCGAGACCGATGATCTACCTCCCAAGAAACGTCAGAGTTCTTCTGCTAATATCCCTCTAGATCAAGATCGCTGCAACCATGAGATGGCAAAGATGATCATCATGCATGATTACCCTCTTCGTATGGTCGATCATTTTGCCGGTTTCTTGAAGGCTCTTCGTCCACAGTTCAGTATGCCAAGCTTAGACACCATTCATGATGATTGTTTCTTAATGTTCTTGTCACAAAAGCAGAAACTTTCAGACATCATTGCAGAGATACCTGGGGGAGTTAACCTTACAGTAGACTTGTGGTCATCAAAGCAATCAGTGGGTTATGCCTTTGTGTCCGGTCACTTTGTTGATAAACACTGGAACTTAACTCACCTCCTTCTGAATGTATCTGTAGTTGCTTCTCCTGATTCAGATTCTGCGTTGAACCAACCTCTCGCAGCTTGCTTGTCTGAATGGAAACTGGAAGGGAAGGTTTCAAGCATCACTGTAAACAAAACCTGCATTGATAATCTCAGAGGTTTCTTGTCTGTCAAGAACCAGCATGTGTTGAATGGTCAGTTGTTGATGGGGCAATGCTATGCTAACGTTCTAAGCAGTATGGCTCAAGATGCACTTGCAGATGAGCAGTTGATTAAGAAAGTCAGAGACAGCATCAAGTTTATTAAGACAAACGAGACTTGTGGAGACAAGTTTGATGGACTGAAGAAACTGTTTCCAGCAACCGATGATGCTCCTCCGTACAAAGATCTTAACGTTGACAACAAGACCAGATGGGACACAAGTTACAACATGTTGTTGGCTGCTTATGAACACAGACAACTCTTGTCTTGTTTGGAAACCTGTTGTCCTGATTACAAAGTATCATCAATATCTCCTCAAGATTGGAGAAAGATTGATGGTCTCTGCTCGTGCTTGAAGGTTCTTTTCGAAGCGGGTAATGTCTTGACAAGGCCAAAGAATCTGACAGCAAACGAGTTGTACCATGAGATGATTAAACTTCAGCTAGAGCTGAGCCATGCAGCGATGTGTGAGGAAGACCTTGCAAACTCGTTGTGGGAGAAATTTGACGTGTACTGGAGAGGATGCTTCTTGGTTTTGGCGGTTGCTGTGGTCATGGATCCTCGGTGCAAGATGCAGCACATTAAGGGTAACTTCACTGAGTTGTATGGTGAAGAAGATGCTGAGAAATGGATCAAGACTGTTAGTGATGCTGTTCATGATCTCTACCTTAGCTACGGTAGTGAACAAAACCTTATGGATGCTAATATAGATGCCAATGAGACAAGTCGACAAGTAGAGCAAACCACAGAGTCACATGAACATGAGGGACAGCGTAAAGTAGAGAAGCAAGAACTTGGTGAAAATTCTCAAGCAAAGCCACTAGCAGATGAAGACAACATGGGTGATGTGCTTCTTCAGGAAGGGTCTACTCTTGTTACAATTGGAGACTCGTTGTCAGACTTTGAGATTTTCCTCACGGAGCTGAACCGTTACCTAGGTGAAACGTTGGTTCTGGGGTCAGAAGACTTTGACGTTCTGAGCTGGTGGAGGATCAACAGCAATAACTACCCTACACTCTCTAAGATAGCTGCTGATATTCTCTCCTTCCCTTGCAGCACCGTCTCACCTGATTCAGTATTTGGCACAGAAGTGAAAGAGATGGACAATTATAGGACCGCTCTTCCTCGTGTAACCTTGGAAGCTCTCTTGTGCACCAAGGATTGGCTCAAAAACCAAGAATTATGGCAATCTTGAGGTTTTGATGACTCCGTTTCCCTTTTTAGTTTTGTTTCATTAGTTTTGATATCTGAACCCATTCTTTTCAAAGTGAAAGCAAACTGTCACTATTTATACCTTTTCACTGCATTCATGCCTTATGAGTTATGATGTTGATTCAGTTTCAGTCTTATGATGTTGTAACAAAGCTAAGAGCCTAAGAATGAGATGATGAGAACGAAAAGCATATATAGGTTGTCTTATTTGATTAGCCGGCTCTTAAATAGCCTTTTTAACATATAAACAACTGCCTCATACTTTCTCGGAGGTCTTTAACAACTTGGAAACAAACAATAGAAGCTTATTGCGACTGACTTTTAAAGACCACGTACTTCACCCATAAACCAACAAAGGATATTTGCGACACGCATACTTAACTAGACGGACGAAGTCATGCATGCATGGTTATTAATATGGTGGTCCAGGAGGATGCTGTAGACCGAAAGGTCTTGGAAACAAGATAGCTGCGAGAGGTGGAGGCGGTGGAGGAGGACGGAGAGGCCCTGGATGATGCGGTTGTCTTGGTGGCGGTGGGTGGTAGATAGCTAAGATAGGTGAATGATGGCCATGTGGAGGAGGAGGGCTAGGCTCTGGATGCGGTGGTCTTGGTGGCGGTGGGTGCAGGTAGAGAGGTGGAGTAGGAGGAGGAGGCTCATGAGGCGGTGGTGGAGGATGGCGATGCGGAGGAGGCATTTTGGTTTTGAGCTTTGTTATTTGCAACATAAATGTTGTTTACTTAGTTTATATAATATCAAGTTGTTACCAACAAGTCTTTGAAGTGTTAGAGAGTCCCTCATTGGTCACTAGTAAGATGTTAGGTAGAATGGAATGGTAGTTATCTACCTAATCTTTACTGTGGAAAAACTAAACTCTGAAATAGTAATAAAAATTGTATGTATATAAGATTCTCACATGCTGTGTCTAATTATTCTATTTTTATGATCTTTTCAAGTTATGTTTTTAAATTCTAGAGAGATACGTAATGGTTGTGGGATTTTGCGTGTGCTATATTATAACTGCAGAGATATGTTTTGTCAAGCTTGAATAAGGTTGTTACCCACAAGTCTTTGAAGTGTTAGAGAGTCCCATTAGATGTTAAAGAAAAAGATGTTAGGTAATGGAATTGTAGTTTTAGTTTCAAAAAAAAAAGTAATGGAATTGTAGTTATCAATCTAAATCTTTATTGTGGAAGAAACTACAACTTCGAAATAATTGCATGTAAATAAGATTCATATTTCACATGCTGTGTCTAATTATTCTATTTATTTATAATCTTTTCAATTTATGTTTTTAAATTCTAGAGAGATACGTGATGGTTGTGGGGCATTTTTTTGTGCTATAATATAATTATAGAAATTGTCTTTGTATTTTTTGCATCCTTAACATAACTTTTTTTTTTTCAAAAAAAAGTTATGTTAAGGATGCAAAAAATACAAAGACAAAATCTGGCCTTGGAAGCTATCTTGTGCACCAAGGATTGGCTTCAAAACCAAATACTGTATTATGAGTCTGACAATCTTGAGGTCTTAACTCCGTTTTCGTTTTTTTAGATTTGTTTCAATAAATTTGATATATAAACCCTTTTTTCTAAGTGAAAGTAAACTATCACTCTTTACCTTTTGATTGCATTGATGCCTTAGATCCTTATACAGTCTCATGAACTAAACTAGAAACTTCTCTGTTTCTGCTCAAGCTTCGCTATACTTAGCCAAAACCTCTTATGCCATGTTTATTGCAGGGTTTTTAGGTTGTGATTTTTAGATTAATATAATAACCACATCCTGAAAACCCTGCAATAAACATTTTCTTACAATTCCATGAAATAGATTTACTTTAGTGACAGCACATGATTTTTTGAATACTCCTAAATGGTTGTCCTAACCGAATCTCCCTGTGGTTATACCTGAAACCATTAACAGTTAATTTAAACATATCAAAAATCAGTTTTTTTTAAGAGATGATTCTTAGTTTTTCTTAGTTAAAATTAAAATATGGTTTTTATATTACGCCAAAAACTCCACCATAAAAACCATGTAATATACATATCCTTACAATTTCCATAAAATTGATTTACTTTAGTGACAGCACATGATTTCTTGGAATACTCCTAAATGGTCGTCCTAACCGAATCTCCGTCTGGTTATACCTGAAACCATCGACAGTCAATATAAACATACCAAAAATCAGCATTTTTAGTTGGGTTGTAAACGGATTTGATTGGAACAAAAAAAAAGCTCATATTTTATAGCCTATTGAGTATTCAAAGACATGTTTGTGTTGGGAACTCGGCCAGAGCACCATTAAGAGCATGTCCAATGCGGTAACATAGGCCCAATCCTTAAAAAAAATTAAAATATTACATTTTTTGGTTTTTGTGCCGGATCAAAGCCGAGAAATACGAAACAAAGGACTGATCTAAGCTGAGTCTTGTTACTATGTCGCGGACCCCACGACACGTGGCGGCCGACGATTAGTTAACTTTTTTTTAATTAAACAAAAAAAAACTAATAAAAAAATTAAAAAAACATTGGAAATCGAGCAAAAAAGAACTTACCATTGCATATGCTCTAATAGTGGGAGGCTCTAAAGCAATCTCTCACTACTAAAATAAGAAATTAAATGAAATAAGTAAAAAGATGGTAAGAAATTAAGAATTAACTATATTTTTATCCGTCCATCCACCGGGAATATTTTTTTTCAAAAATATGTCGATATTTATTTTTATGTCACTATTATATATCATATATATATATATATATATGTCATCATACAATTAATAATATTTTATATGTTCCATCATGTATAATCATATAATTAATAGTATTTTATACATATCTTCATATAAATAATCATATATATTATATTTTAAAAATTTAATGTGAAATATAAAAACTATAATTTAAATTGGTGTTTGAAATATGGCTTTGTATTGTATTTTTCTTATCTATATTGAAACTATTTTATAATGGTTATTGAAAAATATTTTAGTAAAAAATAATTTTCTTAATATATGTATATTTATGAATCATTTTTTTTTAAATTATTATTTTGATTTAAAATATTTATATAAAATTTAAATTTTGTTTTATGATTATTTTAGTTTAGATTGAGATATTTTCGTATATTTTAAAATTTGGTCTAAATAGATAGTTACTTAAATATAATATACTTCAAATTTTTATTAACGATATAAGCAATTACTTTTTTCTTAATATATTGTTATTCATATCCCAAACAACATTGTATATTTTTATACTGATATTTATGTTTTCAAACAATTTTCAGATGTACTTCAGTTTTAATAATATAGATGAGATATAATTCTTCTCCAATCTCCCAATGGCAAGATACTCTAATTATTTCTTGTAACCATAAAAGTATATGTGTATGATAAATATCATGTTTCTCAGTTGTGTGAATAACTGTTTAAGAAAATAACTTGTACTATATGTTTAATATACATGAAAAAGACACAATCATTAATATTTTTTTTTGTAATTTTATTTCTGTTATAAGATATTCAATATCAGATATAGTTTAGTTTTTCTTTTTTAATAAATGAATCTCACTTTAGATCTGCAGTTATAGTAACAAAAATTTCTAGAAAATAAATATGCATATAGCCCTAAATTATAATTTTCTGCATAGAACAAATTAATTACATAATTATACTTATATAAGATTTCTAATAAAATAAACTAAAAAACTAAATATATAACTTTACATCAAATAAGAGAAAATTCATTCATATTTGTTCTTTTTTTTTCAAATTACTTGCTCCTCACTTATCAGTAACAATAAAGATTTTTTTTATAAACTTATTCATTTTTAAATAATTTTCTGAATTCACTACTTTGATTATATATTTTCATTATAACAACTTAACTAAAAACGAATTATAAAAACAAAAAAAATGTAATAAGATGATGCATAAAACTTGATTTTTTTACCAAACACATATATAGAAGAGATGTTTTTGCAAGTTATTTGGAAGACATCAAGATATTAAAAAGAAATTTTAATCCCTCAGAGCTCATTCATATACCCCGGACGTTGAATAAAAAGGCGGACATTCTTGCACGGAGGTTGAGATTCTTTTTCCATCGCTAGGTATAAAAGATTCTTGTTTTCTGTGTGATTTTGAACCTTGAAAACACTACATTCTGATCGGATTTTGGATGGTTCAGTTTGTTCTTTGTGATTATGTATCATGTTCCTAGATCGCTTGTTTAAGCATTAGAAAGGTCAAACTTTGTAGCCTTATGTGAATCTTAGATGAGAAAACTGTTCTCTTACTTACTAATGTTTCATCTCTTAGATGAGAATAGCTTGCCTACAGCAGCCTTATCAGGAAGTGAAGAATTTAGCCCCCCTGAGATCAAATCTAAAGGCAAGGGAAAGCAATCTGATGAGGTTGATGGGAAAGCTACTTTGAACGTTCGCAAGCTCTCCACCACGGGTTTACAATCGAGAAAAAACAAGCTCGTCTCTGGAGAAGAACTTGGGGATGGAGTGAGGAGACAAGGAAGGACAGGCCGAGGATTTGGTTCAACAAGGTCTGTCAACCCAATGGGAGTTATGAGACAGGGCACAACAAAACAACTTCGCAGTGCAAGGCTTACAAACGTCACAGAAATACGTCTACAACACTAGATTTTCTTGGTCAGTTCAATTAATCAGATTTGTTCTTTGGCAGGATTGCTGTTTCTTCTTTCTTTTTCATGAATATTTTTATTTTCATTGTTATCTCTGATGATGGGCATGAAGAGCTACTAGCTGCTGTTAACTCGGCTATTAACTTTGGTAAGTAATTCTTTGGTTTCTCCTGTATGTTTAATTTTTTTTTCTGGATTCATTCGTTTGGTTCTTTGATGCAGCTCAGAAATTTCCTAGCTCTTTCTGGAAGCAAATGGAGCGCTATTTTTGCTTTATATCTGATGCACATATCACTTGTGTAGTTGGACGAGACAGAGACCAAGACTTGTTGGACGAAACAGAGAAGCATGTGACAGAAGAAGCCAAGACTTGTGTACTTGGACGAGACAGAGAAGAAGAGTAGCTGCATGTGACAGAAGAAGCCAAGAGTTGTAGTTGGCCGAGACTGAGAAGAAGAGATTAAGCATGTGACAGGAGAAGCCAAGGCTTGTAGTTGTAAATGTTTTCTTTATAAGGCTTGTGTAGTACCATCGAAACATAAACGTCTACTACATTTTTGCTTCTATCTTATAAGACAGAGGAAGACATTATTTAAAGCTTTTGCTTCTATCTTATTAAAAAAACATAAAACATAAAGCTTCTATCTTGTTTTCCTTTTACCACATATTCTCAAATAATTTCAGTTTACCACATTTTTTTCCAAATTCACATTTCTTGCTTCTCACTTTCTTAAATGGCATCTTCTTCTTCTAATAATATTGAAGACATGATGGATGAAACATTCGACCAATTTTTCGATCTAACAGTTCGACCAATTTTCGATGAAAAATTCGACCAACTTTTCAATCAACAATTTGAAATTCTTCTCAGTCTTCATGGTAATCATCAAGAAGCTGATTTTATTAAAAATATATGGCAAAAATTTGGTACAAATCAAAATTACAACTAATCTTCTTTTTCTCGTTTATGCATATTTTTTCATGTTTGTTTAAAATTTTTAGTTATAAATTTGTATTTCTATTTTCATATGTTTTTATGTAATATTTGTTTAAATGTATGAAATTCAATAATTTATAAGTTTTGTAATATTTAAATTTAATAATTCAAATTTAAAAGAAAAAAATTTAAGAACTTCATAGGGGTCCTGTTGGACTTTCGAAAAACCAATTACATTAACAAGGGTTCTAAACTTCATAAAGTACACAATTAACTATTAAATTAATTTTAAGAATCCATTAAAAGCTCCGGAGGTGGTCAAACAACTCCACCTTGTTTAAGAAATCATTAACAATCAGATAGAAGGGTTAAAGACTTAAAGTGGCTTAGAGCATCCACAACAGGAGCTGTTAGATAATTCTTAGCGCAAATTCTTAGGTTAGTTTTAATAAAATATTATTAATTATCCTAATTCAACTAAGGATCCGTCCGTCGAAAAGGATATTAGAGCATCCACAATAGTGGATTAAATGCAGGAATCCTTAGTACTAGTTTAGTATTTTTTTTTTGGGAATAGTTAAAGACTCTAGTTAAAATAGTGTGTTCAATGGTGTTCTCCAATTAGGAGTTTTTAGAAATAAAAAATAATATTTTTTTTAAAGTGAAATTTAATTTTTATTTATTGCATGAATAAAAATAAAAATACAATAGTTAAACTTAAAGATACAATAATTATTAATATTCATCACCAAATTTATTCTGAATATGCTCAATTAATTTTTTTTCAATTGTTCATATATACGTCTATCCCAAAGATTTTTCTGATTGACAAACATGTTATTGAGATTTGTAGGCCTGTCGATTTCGGTTTCCACCTGTGAACTTCTGGTGACGCTTCCTTCTTCAAATTCTGATATGTCGATACGAGTGTATCCATTGCGTTCATTTTCGACTATCATATTGTGTATTATGATACATGCTCGCATAATCTTCCCTATCTTTTCTTTGTCCCCTGTAAGAGCCGGGTTTTTGACAATCGCAAATCGAGCTTGCAATACTCCAAAAGCCCGCTCCACATCTTTTCGGGCTGATTCTTGAACTTTAGCAAATAACTCTTATTTAGGACCTTGAGGAAGTGAGATAGATTGGATAAATGTTGACCATTTTGGATATATACCGTCTGTGAGGTAGTAAACGAACTTATACTTATGTCCGTTGACCATATATTCTAACCTTGGTGCTCGACCTTCTAAAATGTTCTCAAAAACAGGAGACCGATCAAGGACATTAATATCATTTAAGGTACATGGAGGACAAAAATAGCGTGCCATATCCAAAGATCTTGTGAAGCTACAGCCTCTAAGACAATTGTGGGTTTACTTGATCCACGTGCGTACTGTCCTTTCCAAGAGGTTGGGCAATTTTTCCACTCCTAATGCATACAGTCAATGCTCCCAACCATCCCAAGAAACCCGCATGTCTCTCCAATATCGAGTAGTCGCTGAAGACCAGTGGGAGTGGAAAACCCGCGGGTCTTCAGCGACTACTCGATATTGGAGAGACATGCGGGTTTGCTGGGATGGTTGGGAGCATTGACTGTATGCATTGGGAGTGAAAAAATTGCCCAACCTCTTGGAAAGGACAGTACGCGCGTGGATCAAGCAAACCCACAATTGTCTTAGAGGCTGTAGCTTCACAAGATCTTTGGATATGACACATTTTTTTGGTCCTCCAGGTGCCTTAAACGATATTAATGTCCTTGATCGGTCTCCTGTTTTTGAAGACATTTGAGAAGGCCAAGCACCAAGGTTAG
Organism: Raphanus sativus; assembly: GCF_000801105.2. Lineage (NCBI taxonomy): Eukaryota > Viridiplantae > Streptophyta > Magnoliopsida > Brassicales > Brassicaceae > Raphanus > Raphanus sativus. Next base: position 37,883,893 of record NC_079516.1, on the reverse strand, counting down.
AATATGTGGTCAATGGACACAAGTATAAGTTCGCTTACTACCTCACAGACGGTATATATCCAAAATGATCAACATTTATCCAATCTATCTTACTTCCACAAGGTCCTAAAGCAGAGTTATTTGTTAAAGTTCAAGAATCAGTCCGAAAAGATGTGGAGCGGGCTTTTGGAGTATTGCAAGCTCGATTTGCGATTGTCAAAAACCCGGCTCTTACATGGGACAAAGAAAAGATAGGGAAGATTATGCGAGCATGTATCATAATACACAATATGATAGTCGAAAATGAACGCAATGGTTACACTCGTATCGACATATCAGAATTTGAAGAAGGAAGCGTCACCAGAAGTTCACAGGTGGAATGGAAACCGAAACTGACAGGCCTACAAATCTTAATAACATGTTTGTCAATCAGAAAGATCTTCGAGATAGGCGTATACATGAACAATTGAAAAAAATATATTAATTGAGCATATTTGGAACAAATTTGGTGATGAATATTAATAACTATTGTATCTTTAAGTTTAATTATTGTATTTTTATTTTTATTCATTCAATAAATAAAAATTAAATTTCACTTTAAAAAATATTATTTTTCATTTCTAAGAACTCTTAATTGAGGAACACCATTGGACACACTATTTTGACTAGAGTCCTTAACTATTCAAATAAAAAAAATACTAAACTAATAGTAAAGACTCCTACATCTAATCCACCATTGTGGATGCTTTGCCCAATCAAACCAAAATGTGGCCCGCATGAACGTTAAAAGGTTGAAACTTTATTAAGGAGACACAGCTCTTTTAAGATTTAAGTAATACACTAGATTTTGATCCGCGCTTTCAAAGCGCGGATTTATTTTCCTTTATTTTTTTTTAAATTGGCAAATATTTAGTAAATATCATATTTTTATATATTTGTTTTTTTTATAAAAGACTTAAGTTTTTTTATTTTTCTTTATCGTATTTCATTTTAAAAGAATATAGGCCAGAACACAATATTCAGACCCGAAGAACCAACCCGAAACCGACCCGAAAATCAGGATCCCGATCCCGATCAGACCCGGGGTAAATATCCGAATGAGTTCTAAATTGCTATATCCGAAGAACCGGTCCCGAATCTGACCCGAACCGAGAACCAAATGAGTACCCGAAGATATCCGAAATATATCTAAAAATATATGTTATAATTATATTTATAATTATTTTAATTTTTAAATTAATTTTATAAGTTAACTATAGTAGTTAATTTCGGTAATTTTGAGTATTTTTGGATAAAATATGATAGTTTGGATAAAAGTTTACCCAAAAAACTGTATAAAATGTATATTTTTGGTTACTATTGAATAATTTGGATACAAAAATTTGAACCGAATCAGATGCTTTGGTTACTTTAAGTACAAATAACCGAATCCGTTAGATACTTTGGTTATTTGGTTATTTTGCAGGTTCTTATGCATGAGAATCTAACCCACCCAGACCCAGAAAGACCCGACTCAAACCCAACCCGAAATTTTATAATACCCGAATGAGGTTTAATTTCAAAACCCGAATGGGGTTTAATTTCAAAACCCGAAAAACTCGATATCCGAAAGAACCAATCCGTACCAGAATGGGTATCCGAACGTCCATGTCTAATGAGTATTTATGTTTAGAAAATTAAACTTTATTTTTAATGAATTAAGTTGGTATAACTCTGATATATTAATTTTATTATGTGGTTAATTTTTTAATAAAAAATATATACTTTTAATAAAGATTTATACTTTTCAATGAAAAAAATTCAAATTTTTTTATGAATGCTTAAATTATATTAAAAATAAAAAACATAATAATTAAGTTATTAATTTTTGTTCACTACACAAAATATTAAGAATGGTTGAAAATAAATTATTTGAATTATGGAAAAAAATAAGAATTGGATCTGATTTCTTAAACAACCCAAATGGCCCAAGAGAGATGATGTGGGCAGTGGGCTGGATCTAAAAAAAATGATCCAATAAAAATATGTTATTAATATTACTTGATTGCCCTTAATGAAATAAGCAATGTGAGTTAAAGAAAGGGCATGTTTAGTAAAAAATCCAAATGTGCTTGTACTTTAATAGTATAGATTTTGGAAAAAAATTTTGAAATATATATTTATAATAACAGCTAGGCCCGGGCGTTCGGGTATCCATTAACGTTCGGATCGGGTTTTTTGGATTTTCGAATTTTCGGGTTCACGTCTCTAGGTCCCATATTAAAATTTTATTAATACGGGTCAGGTTCGGATAATAACACTTCGGGTTCAGTTCAAAATTGTATTACTTCCTAAAACCCATAAAGTAACCATATATCGTTCGGATTCGGGTTATATCAGTTCGGTTCGGATATAACCAAAGTAAAAAATAAAAACTTAAAGCAAAATATAAATAAAAACATCTAAACTAATTAAAAATTAATCTCTCTCACATAAAATTGATAAAATAATAATAAAATGTTAGATCAAGCATGAAAACAAACATCATTTGTAAACAATATACATTACATTATGGAGAGTAAACTTGTTATTTCAATGAGTAAATTATAAAGTATTTATTTATAACTAATTGTGTACTTAAAACATTTATAAAAAATTTAATATTTATTATACTATATCATATTACCATAAATATTTAATTTCATAATTAAAATATTTTTATATATTTAAAAATATTTATATTAACTATTAGTTTTAGATTTCTCGGATTACCCGTTCGAGTTCGGTTAATAACACTTCGGGTTCGGATGTTTTTTATACCACCCTACAACACCCGTTCGGATATTTTTTACTTTCGGATCGGATAACGGGTCAGGTTTTTCGGTTCGGATTTCGGGTTCCGGATTTTATACCCATGCCTAATAACAGCTAAAGCTTTTGATGTCTAATTTTCAAACTTTTTAAAATAATAGCTACCACTTTTAAAACCAAAATTTTTACGGTCATATTTCTAAAATAAAAGCTAAAATTTATACAGTTAAAAATTTAAATTAATGCTTCGATTGATACACTGATGAAAAATAGTAATACTATAAAATAATATGCTGCAGACATTGTATGTTCTCATTAATTTTTTTAATAAAATGATTAGTACAACACTAGCATCTAGTATACAATTATAAAATTATCATAAAAGTTAGTATACAATATATTTATTTAAAATAATATATATTAAATTATAATATTTATTAATAATATATTATTTATCAAAAATACTGAATCTTATTTAATTATATAAATTAAGTTTTAAATATGAAATATTACCATTTAAAAAATAAATGTAAAATTTATTTTAAATATAAAATTTATTTTGGATTTTAAAATAATATTTGATGTTATTAAATAAAATAAATTAATTATATAAAATTTATATATAAATTATTATTATTTATTTATTAATAGAGCAGTAAATGATTCATGTAAAATATATGACATATAATTTATTTATTTCTAAATAATATAGATATATTTATTTTATAATATATAATTATATTATTTTATGTTTTTATATTATATTTGAATTATGAAATATTGTTCTTATAAAAATTTAAAAATATTTAATCACAATTTTTATTTTTAAAAACACACAAATTTATCTTTTTAATTATGAACATACTTTTATATTATTAAATAAAAATAAATTAATTACATAGGAAAGAGTCGGTAAGCGGCGCAAAACTGTTAAACTAGATATTTTAATTGGGCCAAAATATCTTTGAGCACATTCATGGGTTGCGTTGTTACTACGAACTCAATATAATAAATGAGCAGCTAAGCTAGAGATTCATTCGCAAACACACAGCAGGTCCATCGTCTGAAACTTAAATTTTCCCCAATTCTCAGATCAGCATCAAACCCTAGACCTCGAGGAACCAACCATGTCGTCTAAGCAAGGTAAATCAATTTCTAGTGTTCATTCATGATCTAGGGTTCTTCAATGATATTCGATTAATGTCGTCTTCGATATGCTAATCGTTATCGTTGTAATAAACAGGAGGAAAGGCGAAACCTTTGAAGCAGCCAAAAACTGATAAGAAGGAATACGATGAGGTGATGACTCTTACAATTCGTATATCACATTCTTTTTTTTTTTTCACACTTTTCTAATTTCTTGAATGTTAATTGGGCATATATATACTGCAGCACGATATGGCCAACCTTCAGAAGAAGAAAGACGAGGAAAAGGTTAGTTTTTTCCTCTCTTGTTCTTGTTAATTGTTAAGTTTTTGCATCTATAAGTTAGTCTTCTTTGTTTTTTGGCTCCTTTTATTTCAAGCAAAGATTGTGTGTTCTTCTCTACAATAGAGGGAGATGGGTTTTCTAAAAGCCTATAAAGTGCCCCCTTTTCTCAGTTTGGTCACCTTGATGCACTAAGTCGCTAGTAATGACATTTTAAGTGGGGGGGGGGGGGTCAGTTTGTTAATTGGTTGCTGGTTTAGATATCCATTACGGTGTCTTCCGAATAAAATTCGGGAAATGGTATTGGCTGGGACGCTTATTTCAACGATGGTTTGGTGAAAACGGGAACACTGACCCGTAGCAATAAGAAACATGCTTACTTCACTTTGTTCCCACCCAATGATGCCCAAAACAAAGATGCTTACTTCACTTTGTTTCGACCCAATGATGCCAAAATACTTTTATTTTTTAGCCTCTCTTTCGCATGAGAAGGACAGAGAGGAATCGTTTTGTTGTTGAAAGCCTGACCCATTTTTATTTTTTGGATGGGTATGGTAAAAACAGGCACTTAAAGAACTAAGAGCCAAGGCATCGCAGAAGGGATCTTTTGGAGGCTCTGGTCTTAAGAAGAGTGGCAAGAAATAATCCCGCTTTGTATCCATGAAGCGTGTCTTTGACAGTGCTTATTTATCAACTTAAAATGTTGTGTAACTTCCTATCATGTCTGTAGGGGAGTGACTCTTATCCCATAACATATGTTTGCTTTCGCCACTTTTTCATTTCAAAAGAAAAGAAAGATGGTTTCTATCTTAAAGCCAAGTGATGCCATAGTTCTCCATCTCCTGATTCAGTTTGGTCCAATCTTAGAAACTGCTGTTTGTCATAAATTGGAGACAGAATATGTTTGCGTTGATAACATAAGACAATAAGATGAGGTAGTAACTGAGGGTGACACGTTTCTTTCTTAGCGAAGTTGTAAGTATTAAAGCTGCTTAATTGATAAGAACTGCATACTATAAAAGAAATTGCTTTCACCCTGCCCTGACAGAAAGCTGATCCAGAGGGGTCTTAGAGCCTGAAAGAGCCTGCTTTTCTCCTTGAACCCTTGATACTAGAATTTGTGAGTGGATCAGAGAACTCGTAGTACATGTCAGTGAAGAAATTGTCAACAATGTCCAGGTACACAGGGCTTCTAATGCTTGAGTAGCATCTAAGCGCTTCCTGTACATCCGAAGCATGCTCCACGTCTCTAAGATCCACCATGTTGAAATCTTTCATCTTTTGCGCCATCATGTCACCTCTCCTCTTAGCCTCCTCCAATGGCTCTGCAACCTTCTTCTTCTTCGGTTTCTTTTTATGTTGGACCTTGTTGATGAGACTCTCATCTCTGGTTTCTGCAACAGCCGCGCTCTCGCAGGAGATAACGCTGTAGGTTTCTTCAGTTTGGGAATCTTGTGGACAGCTACGGTGAAGACTGCACGAGAAGGGGCTCAAGAGTGGAGTGTTGTTGTTAGGTAAGTTTTGGTATTTGCCAAAGCAGATAGTGGACTTGATGCTCCCAAGGCTCTTCCTTAAGAAACGACCAACTCTCTCGATTGATTTCGTTGTGGGTTTCATCATCTTTGTTTTTTTTGTCTCTCATGCCGTTTTCGTTTGGACAATAGCTATATTTATTTCACTCAAAACCAAAGATAAACATTCATTCAATGGCATGTAGTAGCTGAAGAAGGAAGCTGATATGATATGTCGGAGTCAAGAATTAAAGAAGGTGTCATCATGATATGTGTCCACTTTTATTGGTAAGGAATCATTCATCGCATTGATAACCAATGTTCAAAATGGTCCCCTACTTATCCTAATTGCATCCACTCATCAGAGCTAACAAAAGGCTGCAGCTTGTTCTTAGCTATAGTTCAGTTTGAGTTTTGCCAATTGCTTGCTTCCTTCTTCTAAAGTAATTTTTTTGGAGGAGAAAGTGCTGTGGCAGCTAGCTTTGAAAGTACTATGTTTCCTTCTTGGTTGTAGACTGCTTTCAGTGGTATATGATTTGATTCATTGAGATGCGTGTGTGCTCTGATTACTGTTTACACAAATCTAGCAAAACTCCACGTAATACACAGAGGATTTACAAAGCACTAAGTATCAGTTTGGTGGTGGTGTGTATTGACCAAAGAGATGTTTTTCGTCATGCAACTGTTTGAAAGACTGCTCCATTTCCGGAAACGCAGAGAGTAGCAACAGCTCCAGAAGGTCAAATGCCAATTGTTTTAGGCACACTGATGACTGAAACAACAATGTTAAAACAATCAAACTCAATACTTGAGCTCCAGCTCTCACAACCTAAATCAACACAAAAATTGGAGGAATGTTTACCTGAAGGAAGAAGTAGAGGTCTTCCGCACATTGTTTATACTCGTTTTGACCCACAAGGCTCACTATAGTCGCTGGAGCTTTTTCTGTGCGCTCATGGTAATATTCAAAACATTTATGTATGTTAGTTCAACAAAGCTTAGAATACCATTGATTTGATGAAGCATCAGATGTGTCATTACCGATCATCAATTCATGAACAAACTTGGCTCGTCTCTCTGCTTCTTGTTGCTGCTCTTCGTCAGAACTACTGGATTGTTGCTGCCTTTTTGGATGTTTTCATAAATATCCCATCCGGCCATAGTATCTGAGAGGTTCATACCAAATCTCAAGTTCAAGTGAAATACAATATGGGTGTCACTGTTAGGCAATACTTTTTGTCCATTGTTCACTGTGACTATGCAAAAGAAAGAGCGTTTCTCACCTGTTCAACCCGCTGAATTCCAGAAGCAACTACAGTTCCCCGCCGCAAGAGACGAATTTTCTCTAGTACCCAATCGTCTAAAGCATCGCCCATCCCAAGTTGAAGTATCTGTTTGGCAACCCAAAAAGCTTTCCGCCTTGCAAATGTACAAAAGTAGATATGATCAAAACAACTTCAATTTCTTGACTGAGAAAGAAATACAGCTACTGACTATAAATGTACCTAATCCACCCACCCTCCTGGAGCTGTAAAACAACATCTACCAAGTCTAGTAGGGGTAATGTTAGCTTTGGAGGAACCCACTGCAAGAAAGACGGGTTGTAGCAAGCACAACAAGACACAAATCCAAGCACTGGCTTCATCGTTTCCCGCAATTCAAAAGAAAGAATCATGATTGGATGGTAAATATATACCTCTGTGGGCAAGCCGGGGAAGGCCATAGCATCAGCTTGAATACTCACTTTCAGCCCGCCGTTTTCTTTGCTATTTCTCACACCTGAACCAGACGTCTTTGTATGACCATTTCCAGCCAGGAGCTTTCACTTTTGGCTTCAGATCATCCACCTCAACGTTATTCCTTGCATGTTTACCCGATTTCCCATTCTCTGAACTCAGGCTTTCTCTGGAAGGAAGAGGACCTGGCGTCGCCTCAGTCACATTGGCCGTATTTTTAGAAACAAACTGTAGATGTCTTAGGGGCAGGTTTAACTGAAACGATTTACTAGTGACAATAAATAATAGCAAACTAGTTAAAATAAAAATCCCATTGTGCTGTGAATTACACACCAGTGAGCGTCTCAATGATAGAGAAAAAACTTGAGAAGGCATAAGTCTGCAGCAGCAACATTTTTACACATTCAAAATTTGTTACCACTATCTGTATCATTTTTCCTTTTCTGCTGTTCGTTTTTCAGTTGCACAAGCTCAACACCTGTTACGGAGGGATCCAGATATCTAGAAAAATGATCAGGAGAAACTTCCGAGAGATCTTCAGACTGAGAAGTCTCTTTTGCAGCACTAGATCCGCCATTAGTCTTTGTCCTTGATATCACAGCAGCTTCGACCCTCTCATTAATGAACCTGGAAGAGAAATTGAGGATCACGGTGGTGAATATAAGAGGGAACCAAACGTGGTGGAAAGAGGTGGTAATAGCTTACCTAGGATTGGCTAAATTAAGGACTGGTCGCATCACAGAGCAAGCAAGAAGCTCGCCTCACGGTATAATGGAAAAAAAAAAAACAGTGCATATCCTCTGGCCTAAATGTTAGTGAAATGAGTCTGTCAATTATATGCTGCAAAACCTTTTTTTTTTTAAAAAGAGAAGCATACTATAACCACATGATAGCGTAAAACATTAAACATAACAGCTCGTCGCCACTTAAAAAAGTACCTTGTGCTCAGATTCAGGAGAGAATAACGCAGGGTGCAATTTATCATCTGTGGCCATAACACGTACGTCTTAGTTCTGAGTCTCGGTCTTCGAAACTGAGGCTTCTTCTCCGTTTTCTCTCAATCTTTGCTTGACATTGAGATTAAACAAACCTTGTCAATAGATCAATGAGATTAATGTTTCTAAACCGCCGTGAAAGCTCCCCGAGAATATGGTTAATAATAAAAAAAACAAGTTCCTCTCGGGAGCTTGCTTATCCGGTGTTATGCGGGAGTACCAGAGATCAAGCACCCATTCTGAAACGAGGTGACGGGTGAAGTGATCGATCCATTGCGTCCTCAACGACGTGTGAGTTCACTTTGCTTCTCCAGTCAGACCGTGGAGCCGGTTTAGGGAGCTCTGGAGGTTTAGTTAGAGACGGTGCATTCAGTGAGGGAGGTTTGTTGTTATTGTAAGCTGCAGCTTTTCTTTTTAATTCAATGTCGAATGAGAAGGAAGTAACGAAGGAGGATGATCAAGCACGCGGCAGCAGAGAGGTTGGCCCAAACCGATGAACTCGTCACTAAAAAAAGGTACTCCCTCTGTTTTTTTAAAGATGTATGTTTTGGAGTTTTCACACATATTAAAAAAACACATTAATCATGTATTGTTTTTAGAAAATATCAAATTTCAATGCATTTTAACCAATAGTCTTTCAATAAATTCAATTAATTTTATTGAAAATTGCAATTTTTATATAAAAAACATAAAAAATACATCTTTTTGAAACAAATATTTTTTCCAGAACATGCATCTTTTAAAAACAGAGGGAGTATAAAACAAAACGTCAGTAGCGGCAAATGGAGACTCTCTCAGTGACGATTGACGATTTGGTACGTTTCTCCGGCATAAGTTTCCGGGAAGATGGAAAGATCTTTCCTTGGTGGTTTGCGATCAATTAATGTTACAATTGGCACACGGCAACCAAGTCCATGTGCTCTTCGTGACTATCGAACCCTGGTTGGCCAAAAACCCTTGGCTATTTCGTTAATTTGAGTGGACTTGGGTTAAGATCGGTTATGTTTTACCGGATTTAACCGTTTTCTAAAAGGCTGAAACTACGGTCCAAAGTGTGCATATTCACAATTTAATAGAAGCAAAGATAAGTTTCCCCTCACGTGCATGCACATGTCGATGGGCAAGGCCATAGGTAGAAATGGCTAGCTGATATATATTTTTCTGGCGACATTATTTGCATTTGATTGCATGTGGACGGCTGCATAGGCTTAGTCTATGCACCAACTAAGCCTTTGGAAGAAGATACAACTGAGGCGGACCAACGCAAAGAGCAGGTATAGTTTTCGCAGGTATACTACAAATTATTCAATAAAAAGGAAGGACTTTATAAGAAATCGTCGCACAACCAAAATCCTCACATGCACAGATGAATGAATATACGACGAATGCATTATTACAGAGGCAGTATTATTGCAATAATAGTCCAAATCTGCTACCACAATGGTGGAACCGGATGAAAATATGGCCCCTGTAATCTTTAGATGCTTGGCTCGTTACCCTACCTTTAGGCCAAAGCCATACGCTTTCTCGCTTCAAGGGCCTAGAGTTTAGAGAAAGCATCCAAAATGAATCTCTCTACAAGAGAAACAAATCATGAAGAAAAGGAAACGAACCTGGTTTTCCCAGTTTGTGCAGCCAGTGACAAGTGCTAGCAGAAACGTTTGCAGAACGGCACCAGTTTGTATTCCAACCCAAAGGCCAACACCTTTGAGATTAACCCAGAAGGCTAAAGTTGCTGCAAAGGGTATCCCCCAGAGATAGAAAGATCCTAAATTGATATAAGCTCCTAAATGTTGCCATCCACATCCCCTTGCAATACCTGTTCACCATTTTTAAACATCGGTTAGGAGTGGCAGAAGCATATTATTAAGACAAGAAGCACTTGGCAGTTGCACATATGTTGAGTAAACAGAGAGTAAACAATATCAGACAATAAATCCTTATTTGAGTAGAGAAGGACCTGAGAGAACGCCTTGTAAACTGTCTAGTATGATAGAGATAGAGACCAATGGAGCCATCTTTGCAACGTAGTCAACCGTTGCCTTGTCACTGCTGAAAACATACCCAAAAACATTCCTGCCGAGTAAGAGAGACATACTCACTACCACTGATTCCATTACTGCAAAGGACGTTGCTGCGTAGACCACAATATGTGCTGCTCTATAGTTTCCAGCACCTAGTTCGTTTGAGATTCTTGTGCTGCACAAGAAAAACATCCACTTACGAAACATGAAACCATATCACTCAAGAATTATACAGCATAGGTGATTACTACATCTCTTACCTTGCTGCAGCGGCGATGGCAAGTGGTATTGAATATATTGTCGAAATTGTTTGGAGACTGCACATAGATTGAAAAAAAAAACATTATGTTTTGGCAGATTCAAGAAAATGCAATGGAGAGTTACCAGACAGAGAGGACAGAAGTCTCCAGTTCTGGGTTGGGTAAGAGACCAGAGAGTAATATCATGAGTTCATATGACCACCACTCTAGGCTGCAATGCAACCCATAAAAGAAGTTATTTTAAAAAAATGTGGAGGCAATAAAGAAGTTGAAAAGGCACATAGAAAGATGGAAGTACCAAACCATAGCCGCAGAGGGAAGAGCATATCGGAAGAACTCTCCAACGCCATTGAATATCTCCATAGAAAGAGGCGCACGTGTCTTAGAACAAGCAGAGGAGAAGAACATGATAGATCCAAGAAGAATGGCATAGAGCCAGTTTGACAAACCCATAGCCAAGGCTCCTCCGAGAAAACCAAGCCCTGATTTGTAAACAAGAAGCCAGCATAGAGGAACGTGGAGACAGAACACAAGAAAAGAGGTAATGAGGAGAGGTCTGATCATGCTCTGGTTTTGGAAGTAGCGAGTGAGGGGCTGTAGAAAGGCGTAAGAGAAGAGTCCAGGGATGAGCCATGCAGCATATCTGCCAGCTTCGTGTGCAATAGCGTGGTCTTGGCCAAGGAAGACAAGAAGCTTCTCCATGTTGAACCAGATGATAGAGAGAGGGAAACAGACTAATGTAAGACAGAACATAGCTGTGTATGTCTGAACACCTAGTTTCCTGTATAGCTTAGCTCCATAAGCTTGACCACTCAGAGTATCTAAGGCGCATGACATTCCTATCTAGCATCACACACAAAAACAAGAGAGTAACAATCAAGTGTTAAGGATATGGTAATCTGAGGACTTAAAACAGTTATTATATATATATACTAGGGGTTTGCCGGCGCGTAGCGCCGGTTTTGCTAATATTGTTATGATTTGACTATAGTTTTATTATTTAGAACATTTCTCAACAGTATTTTAGAAAACAAAATATGTATATGATTTTATGGAATTTATTAATTTGATTGTAGTCTTTGCAAAGTTACCATGAAAGAAATTTAAGTTGAAATATATGCATGAGAGTTTGAAAGTGTAATAGCTGAATTATTTATTATTTAAATGAAACTTATTAATTTAAATTATGATTTAGAAAATTTATAAATGTGGACTTCATCTTACAATGATTATATTAAATTAGAGTTTATACATATATATTTATATGTGTGTATATATATATATATATATTATGTTGTGAAAATATTACTTTTCACATTATATATATATATATATATATATATATATATATATATATATATATATCAATAATTAGATATGATAGTAAAGATGCCTAAAAACTTAAATTGATAAATCTATGCTAGTTATATAAACTGCATTTTTATTTATTTTTTATTTTGCGTCATCTCATTTGGAATAAGATGATTTTTTGTCACGTTTTATACTATCAGCTTTGTATTTGTTCGGTTCAACTCGGATTACTCTTCAGTTATCGGCTAAAATGGAACCAAACCGATAACCCAAAGTAAATGAAATTGATCTTGTTTTTGGCTAGATCCGTAACTGAACCGATATTCTTATTTCGGATCGGGTTCGGGTTTGAGATTTATGCCCAGACCTAGTTTTGTATATTGGGATGATGGGGAGGTGTTATAATAGTTTGATGCTTTGGACTTTTCTAGGTTGATTTCTATGAATTATATTTTGTGAGCGGTGCTTATGATGGTAATTTCAAATAATCACAGGTGTTATATTAACCGCTAGTTTCTTCTCGCTCTGGATTTGTCAAAATTAAGAAGTTGTGACTATATCGATTTAACCAATCAGATGTATATTGATCGTAAAGATACATTCGAAGTTGGTACAGTGTATTTTTAATCCTAAATCTTAGTATTAAATTTTTAAATTTTTTGATATTTATTGTTGTTGAGTAAATTTTTTTGGATGATGTAATTATGTGGTCATCTCTATTTGTTAAGAACATTATTTAATGTTTTTATTATGTTATATCGTAATAGGTTATAGGTTAATATATTTTGTGTTTGTGTTTTTCAATAATATGTTTTGTATATAATAGTAAAGTCTCTGATGTAAAACATATTAAATTTCAATAACTTCGCATTTATTGTTTTACGATTAACAGTTTAACGTTATAAATTGTATTTTATTTTTTATTTGAATATAACTATTTTATTTGTTGTTGAATATTTTATATGAATTGTATTTTTGTAAGATTTTTATTTGCAATCGTTATAAGATTTTTTGATGGCATTCATGAACTCCCATAACTCATCTACTTTCTTAAGATTGCATGTTTTCCAGAGCAACAACCAAACTTCAACTTAGAAAGAAGGATGTAGGATGAAACCATTGTGGCGGCATATGTGTGTAAGGAAGCAAAATGTTGAATCTGGTGAAGCAGGAAAAGTTTGATTATTTGCATTCCTATTTATTAGCATCTATGAAATTAGGAAAAAAAATTTTAAAATCAATGTCATGGGAGATATCTTCAATGAAAGAGTTAATGGCCAGACTTGATGAGCATGTTTCAGTGACACGGAAATGTTATAATTCAGTAAAAGTTTTGCAGGTGGAACATAGATATGAATACACGATAACAGTAAAAAAAGAAGTATGTAAAATATTGGGCTTGGTTGTCAAAAATTCTGGAATTGAGTCTCAACATCTTAATTAAATAAATTTGCATATAAATAATTTTAATAACTCAATAAAAAAAAAATTAAATGATGATGACACATGGCATTTTTCCTCCTATAGAGATACAAAAGTCTACTTTTTATTATATAAGATATTTAATCATTTGGGAAATAATGATATACTAGATATTGACCCGCTCTTTAAAGGGCGGGCATATTTATTTTTTATATTTATTCTAAAATTTTAATTTTTATATTTATTTTTAATTATACTTGTGTAATATATTTTTTAATGATTATAAGAGGCTTTAATAATTATATTAAAATAATTAGACCACACTTATATCAATATGTTATGTTCATGTTTTAATACTATTGATATATATATATATATATATTTCAAACTTGTACACCCACATTTTTAGATAAGAAGTTAATGAGAAATCAGTTTTGAAAATATATTACAATATATGGAGTTTAATGAATAATTTAAAAATAACTAAAATAACTAACCTTAAAAATAGGAATGACATTTTTGTTAATTCCTTGAAACATCGAGGGGATGTCAAAATAAATGCTGATGTTTTAATTGTATTGATATACAGAGCCGGCCCACAAGCCTGATAAAACATTTGCATTAAACCTTCAAATTTTTTTGAAAAACAATTGCATGGAAATAAGTCTCTAAATTTGTAAAAAAAAAAAATTCGGCTCTATTGAATTCTTTTTAATTTTTTTACACCCTCCAAAATTTCAGAGCCGTCCCGTATATATATATTAACAAATAGTATTTTGGCGGCTATAGACAATTGTTATGATCAGGACCGCCCATAGTTGAAGAGTTGCAGTTTCAACTTAAAAGGAGAAAACATACGATGAAGCTGAAGCCAGTGACGTTGCAGAAGGAAGAAGCTAAGGAGGCGCCAGCGAGAGCGAGGTTACCAAGGTGACCAACCATCACCATTGATACGATCTGTAACGTGAACTGAGCTATGACCACAGCCGCCATAGGAGCGGCAAAGAAGACGATGCGCTTTAGCTCTTCGATGTATGATCCCTCTCGCAGATCTCTCCATGTCCCTTTCTCGACTCTGTCTACTGGTAACAGAAAGCTATCACTGATGTTGCTCTCTGCCTCCGCCATGGCTAGTGCCAACAAGCTAGCCAAAGAGAGAGAGATAGAGAGACTTTTAAAGACTTGTGTGCATGTCTGATGTCTCCGTTCAACTAATGTTTTGCGCGTCCATTAAATAAGCAATTTAACTTGCGACTAAGATCCCAACGACTTTTCCTTGTTCGATCGTTTTTCCTCAACTACAATTATGTATTGGATTAATTGTCAAATTTGATTTGATGTATTGTCATCGTCAGTGTATTGGATTAATTGTCAAATTTTGTCGGTTTGTGAGTGATTCAGAATTTATATCGAAATGTATGCCGCATTTCTAAAGTTATCATCAAATCATTCATACATGTTTTTGCGTCTATAATAAAGAGTTTTGTTTGACTTAAATTCGTTTTCCATCTTCTCAGCATCGCTATTTTGACCTTTTACATTACTTCTCACACTGTTTTTTTTTCTTTTTTGATAATCCAGGTATCCGAAACCTCTCACTTAATCCGACTATCCCACTGCATCCAACCAGAACTAGCGAGGAAAATCTTGGAGACCAAACGGAAACCATGTTAAATCCGTTGTGGCCGGGGCTCGAATTCATGATGGCAGGCACCTCAGCCGAAGTTCCTTTACCACCAGACCACGAGGCCCAGTTAAGAGAGTATGTTATTGCGTATTCTTTCCATTTTAAAAAGATATATGTTTTAGAAAAAAAAAATTATTTCAAAAAATTGCATCTTTTTATATTTTCAATGCAATTTTTCTCAACTAATAATGAAAAATTGTGAAATTCAGAACATTAATTGCATTTTATAAAGTTTTATTAGTTTAAAAATATAAAAATGTAAAACTACAGAAAACTATACGTTTAATACTAAGATTCAATGTATTTTATTAATAAGTACGAAAAATCCAAAACATGGATTAATTTGAAATGGAGAGAGTACTATTTTTTCAATTACTATAGCGTTATTTTTATTGATTAGACAGAAAATGTATCTTTTTGCATTGTAGGATGATGAGAAAAACGGTCGTTAAAAAAAAAGGATGATGAGAAAAACTCTGTGAAAATTTTAATGCATTCAAACACAATCTTTTGTACCTAAACACTTCATACTTTCTCTACTTTGAGTGCAAGCCAATCTGAGCACCAACCAGCCTGAAATACCATTTACGAATGCAAATATAGACTTCTTAAGAGCATCTAAAAGGATATATACACTGCAATCATAAAAAAAATTATGGTTCATGAAACCTCTCAGAAATAACAATTCATGTACAAAAGATGCAAAAAACAGTGGCTTGAATTATATGATATACACTATCAAAGCTTTATTTTGATTGTCCACACAACTTCGATGGTGTTTCTTCAATGCATTTCCAGTGTTCTTCGACTCATATGCGGTTTCAAAGAATTATATTCACACACTGTTTTATAATATCAAAACATGCTTTTTGGCATATCACCAGAGGTCCTAAAATCATGTTAAATGCAACTGCAAGAGTAAATATACACTGATCTAGTTGCAGTTAACCCTGAAACTACAATATATTCACCAAATTAACAAACTTTCCCCATTTCTTTTCTTATTAAGGAACATCAATGGATAAACTGAAGCAAGAGACATATACTAAACTAAGCATAAACAATCCAAAGATAAAAGCATCTCACACTGAGACAATTACCAAACAAGCATATATATGTCTCATTTAGACTTACAAGGGGATAAAGGAGGGGTCTTTAGACAATAGTAAGATTCAACATTTGAACCACCTCGTGATCCAAGAGAGCGTTTTTCACCATTCTTCTGATTACTCTAAGCAGAAACCAAAAACGAAATCTAAAAGCTTTAGTGATTGCTTTTGCGGGATTTTGGTATAGATTCGAAAACTAAGTTGAATCGAGAAAGTAAGAAGGACAATTAAACATTAATTGGAAGTGGATTTTTCATGGAATTCATAAACACAATCGAGAAAACTTGATGGTCGTGGTTAGTCTGTCTTCATCACTATGTTCTTCATCGATAAATTTATAAAGTCTTATAAATTTTAGATTTGAAAACTTCATGAGCAAAATTTCGTCTCCCTTCCTAAAAACTGATTGATTTTGAAAAATCAAGATAAAATTACAGAAAGAGACGAAAATCACCATCTATTATCCTCTCACGTGTATTAGCGTTTTTTATGTGTTCATGTGAGATATCGTCTTGTTCGTCTGAACTTGTTGAGTTTGTTAGTTTTGTCGGAAAACTCGTCAGCATCGTCAAATCTGCAGGATAACTCGTCATCGCCGTAGATAATTTGATATATTGTTTAATTTGGAAAACTCTCGATTTAAAGAAATCGTGGGAAAAAAGTATGTAGTTTTAGGTTTATTATTCAGAGGTATAATAATATTTTGTCTATATAATTTTGATGATAAAATTGATTAAGGTATCCCCTAGACTATATTTGCGAAGTGATTTTGCCACATGTCGTCTCCACAATCAATTTCACAAAAAATGATGACATGGTTACTAAAATTGATGACATGGCTTATACTTAAATATGACATGGACAATAAGATTTATTGCTGATATATATTTTTGGTAAACTTTATAAAATATGGCAATAATTCATACATTACATTTAATGCCGATTTATATTTTTGGTAAAATTTTTAAAATATGGTAATAACTCATAAGTCATCCTTAAAATAAATATATTCAAATTTGAATTATAAATTTCGAAATTTTATTTAATTTTACTTTTATAATTATAAAATTTTTATTACTAAAAATTTCAAACTTTTCTACATTTTAAAAAAAGTAAATAAAATTTTATATCATTAGTTTCTTTTAGATATCTAAATTTTTAAAAAATATTGTTTAGTTTTAATCTCTATAATATTATTTGAGAAGTCAGTTTCCTATGTGTCGCGCTCACGTTAATTCTTATGATGGTTAATTACAATAGTACTCTTAGTGAATCAAATATATCTATTTGTCATTATTAAAAAAAAATTCCTTTTTATTTTGGCTTCCTTCTCTAAATAACCTATATAATGAAAAAAATTGTAAATTTTAAAAACGAAAAATATCTTATATATATAATGCGATTCATTAAAAGGAAACTTAACAAAATAATTTTGATTTTAGAGTAAATAAATAATTATCCCTTTAAAAGATAATATTAAACAACATAATATATATTTTAATATAATTATTTTATTTTAATTAATCTATTTCTCAAATTTATTACAAAAAATTTAAATAACATAACACAAGATATATTAATGAATAAAAATGCATTTTTATTTTCTAATTAAGTATCCTTTTATATTTTTCCAAATCAAATATATAATAAAGAAAGTATTTAGAAAATTTATGATGAAAACATTTTTATATGTGATGTAATTTTATTAAAAAAAGAAAGTTCAGAAAATAATCTTGACTTTATAAGTTTATAAGTTATTTTTATGCAACTTCGTACCGATCATGACTTTACTTTCTAATTTTTTTTTTTTGCAAATTAACATATACCAAATTATAAAAGATAGTAACATACTTACGTATCTATGATGAAGAACCAAAGGAATACAATTAATTCAATTTGGTTGAGTTAAACTAGAAATAATATATTTTAGTTTGAAGGAATATATGTAACACAATATATCCACAAAATGAGTAATTGGACTAATCTAAAATTTTAATACAAAATCAAACACTTAACTAAATATAATGTATTATTGTTCATATTAATATTTTTTAAATATAAACTATAGAACAATGTAACATACTATTAACTAATATGAGATCTCAATTAATATTATGAATATATATTAACCAACTATTGCAACTAAGTTATTTTCTATAATTTATATATATGCATGAGGTTTCATAATACTATCGTTGTTATATTAATATCAGTAACTTTGAGTCAATTAAAACTTTAATTTATTTTTACTATTTAATTTTAAAAATAAATTATATTAAATTATACATAATCTTTCTAAAATATATTTACAAATCTAAGGCAATATCAAATTAAATGTAAACAACAAAATTAATCAATATTTTAATCTATAGAATAAACAAATTATGGTTGAATCGGAAAATTAGATATTATCTTATATATCCAAAATTATACCTATGATTAAAATAAAATAATATTATTTGAAAAAATAGCATACTGATTATAATATAAATTACATAGTAATTTAAAAATAAAAAATTATAGTAAACTATTTAATATATTAATTTTATAAATATTTATATCCGTGCATGCGCACGGGAAAATCACCTAGTAAATGAAATATAGTCCGGAAAATATTTTAGACAAAATTTCAATTTCTATTGCGCAGAATGATTAACAGAGTTAAACTGCTCGCCGTTTCCGTAAAAAGGCACAGAACTTAGTGCCGTCTTGTATAAGATCTTTTTTTTTCATTTCTTTCGCACACGCTCGCTCCTACACGGCTACACGATCAAATCCTTAATCAACAAGGATCAAAGAAACCCAGCAGAATTGACGAGAAAGAAGAAAAAAAAAGAAAATATCAGAGGAGCGATCAAAGTGGATTTCTCAATCCCGCCATGGCTAATCTGATGCTCGCCATTCACGAGAAGAAGACGACCTCACTCGATCTCTACCGTCCCCTCCGCAACTACGTCACCTTCACCTACTCCGAGCGCGAAGCTCAGCTCATAGAAGACGATCTCGAAACCCTCAAGCAACTCCGCTCCGACGTAGAACGCGTCCCCGATCCGTCTCCCTCCGCGCGGCGAGACCTCCTCATCTCCTACTTCAAAGCCCTCTGCCTCGTGGAGACGCGGTTCCCGATCTCCCCCGATAAGCACCACGTCAACGCCGTCTCTTTCTTATGGTACGACGCCTTCAAGCAGAAGCAAAAGGCCACGCAGCAGAACGTTAATCTGGAGAAAGCAGCCGTTCTGTTCAACCTCGGCGCTAGTTATAGTCAGATCGGGCTGGGGTGCGATCGCGCTACGGTGGATGGGCGGCGTCAGGCTTCGCACGCGTTTATTGCCGCGGCGGGGGCGTTCGCGTGGGCGAGGGATAATGAGTCTGGTAAGGCGATGGTTGGGCAGAGTAGCACGACGGTGGATGTGTCGGTGGAGTGCGTGGGGATGTTGGAACGGTTGATGGTGGCGCAGGCTCAGGAATGCGTGTTTGAGAATAGCATTGCTAAAGGAAGCACTCCTGGTGTTTCCGCTAAGATTGCTTGTCAGGTTAGTTAGTATAGAGAGCATCGTAAGCTCCCATCTCTTTTGGTGATGAAGCATCTGTTGGTAGGCATGCTCGGTTAGTTCGGGTAGTTCGGTTTAGGTTGGTTTGGTTCAACGTAAAGTTTTACCGAATTAACCCGAAATAAAGTTCGGTATTTGTTTTTGATAATCCTACCAAAGTTTTTTGGTTAAATTTTGATAAAATTTTGGATAACTTCGGTTAAATTTGGTTAGTTAGGGTTTTTGGTATGGTTTGGTATTGTTTTCTTTAAAGAAGATAACCAAAGTAACCGATTGCTGAAAAGACGGAAGTTTTGGTTAGAAGTTTGGTTCAAAATCCCAGGCCTAGTTGTTGGTGTGATAGTGTAGATTGAATTTTACACTTCTTGTTTGCTTGTGTTCAGGCTGGCATATTTTACGAGGAGGCTTTGGCTGCTTTAACCGCTTCACCGTTGAAGGATCATTTTGAGAAAGGCTGGATTGCTCATGTGCAGATGAAAGCAGCACTGTTCTATAGTGAAGCTTGTTACAGGTATGGAATGGAGTTGCACGAGAAAGAGGAGATTGCAGAAGAGATAGCTCGGCTGAGGAGCGGAGCTAGCCGTTTGGCTGAAGCAAAGAAGTATTCAAGGGGAGCTCCTGCACAGCTCGTTGAAGCGATGAACAAATTAGAGGCGAGCATTAACTGCAATTTGGATAGGGCTGTGAAGGAAAACGACAGGGTGTACCTCATGAGAGTTCCTTCTCCTGCTTCTTTGTCTCCACTTCCGGCCTTCTCAATGGTTAAGCCAATGAACATGGCTGAGATATTGGATGCAAGCAAGGAGAAGATGTTTTCCGTCCTTGTTCCGGACAGCAGTGCCAAGGCTCTCTCTAGATATACTGAGATGGTTGATGATGTAATTAGGACTCAGGCGGAGAGATTACAGCAAGCAAGCGAACTAACTCGAGTTAGGCTTAAAGAGATGGACCTTCCAGATTCTATTCTTGCTGTGGATGGTAATTCAACTCTTCCTGCTGATCTTAAAGACGATGTAGAGGCTGTTCAGATCAGTGGTGGTCCAGCTGGCTTGGATGCTGAACTTCAGCAGCTTAGAGATTTGAAGAGGGTTAATCAGGAACTGTTGGTGCAAACCGAAGAGCTTTTGCAGAAAGAAGCTACTGAAGACGCTCAGTTCAGAAGCCAATTTGGGACCCGGTGGACTAGGCCTCAGTCTAGCACACTGACAAAGAACTTGCAGGATAGGTTAAATCGGTTTGCAGCCAATTTGAAACAAGCTGGAGAAAGTGACGTGAAGATTGAGCGATCCGTGAGAGAGAATGCTGCCCTCATGTCCATTCTTGATCGACGGCCGGTATGTACTTTAGTTTATTTATCTTGTTGAGGTTCAAAACGCTGCCAGAAGTTGTGTTAGTGTTCTTCATTTCAGTTATCCCAGTACATGAAATCTTTGATGTTATTATGCAAATCATACTTGGGTCGGGTATAGGACACTCAAATATGGGATACTAATTCTAAGATGTTGTGGTTTTCTATTTTAATCATCAGATAGAAGCTGCCGTCCCAAGTCTAGCTAGGCCAATGATGTCGCTGGATGCAACAGAGGATGCTATCGTGGGAAATCTGAAGCAGAGTCTGGTATTCCCTGGTTCTTTTGGAAGCTGCGAGTATATACTTTCAGAATCAATATTCTAACAATTTTGTTTCGTTTTGCACACAGAGGCAACTGGAAAATTTAGGTGCTCAGCGGGCTGGTCTTGAAGACATGCTCAAAGAGATGAAAAGAAAAGTGAATTTTTTTATTTATCTTTTATCATCGTTTTGCTTGGTTATTATCGAATAATACTGGAGTCAAAGACTTATCAGGCTTTTACCTGATACTTGGTTTTAGGATGACATACTGCCAAAGCTGATGACGTCAACTGGTTCCTATGAAGATATGTTCAGGAGAGAGATATCAAAGTATGATCACATCTGTCAAGATATTTCCCAAAACATTGAAGTTCAAGAACAATTATTAATGCAAATTCAGGTTTACCTCTTTTGTCCATTCTTCTAGCAACTTTACTTTTCAATATGGTTTTGTTCTTTTTGTGATAACCAGTGTCGAGGAATATTTAGTGTGCTAGCTAGCTTCTACCGGGACTGAAATGATCATGATTTACTGCTAGTAGAAACTGACTACTCATAATGGATTTCTTTCCTTGGTTATAGGCTCAAAATGAAGAGTTCTCATCTCTTTTCAATCTTGAAGATTATAAAGGTGAGCAAGCAGCTTCCGTCTTGCATGAAACTCTATAAATGTTCTAGTAACTATGATGCTACAAAGTAGTTTGTGTTTAGCACTCTATATGTTGGCTAAAGTGCAATCCATGATAAAACCAGTTTAAATTCTGACTGAAGAAATGGGATTTTTATGTTCCTGCATGTCAGTTGTTCTACTCCCACTTGATTTTTTTATGTGCTTCCCTGTTATTCAGCATCCAAGGAGAATTGCTACAAGCAGATTCAAGCGGCTATATCCAAGTACCGAGAGATCAAAGAGAACGTCAATGAGGGCTTGAAGTTCTATGTCACTCTTCAAGTGAGTTTCTTTTTTTAATATATAGTTGCAAGCTCTTCACTGTCTAAGCGTCTACATTATGCCACTTGTCTTGGATGCTCTTCAAATTTGATTATTACACTCCATTGAAGATACCAAATAGCTTCCCTGCAATCTGATACATTGTCTTTGTTGGCTTAATAGGATGCAATAACGAATGTAAAGCAGCAGTGCAGTGATTTTGTGATGACAAGGAGTATCCAGTGCAGAGAAATGATTGAAGATGTGCAACGACAGATGTCTGGTCTGAGTTTTCAGGATCATAGAAGCTCCGGTCCATACCCATCAGTGCATCAGCGAACGGCTTCAAGTTCTCCGCCTCCACCAGAAACTCAGAACCCATCTCATCCTCACCCACAAGCACCTTACTATAGGCCGCCTGAGCAACAACCACGACCTGGCTACACTATCCCACCTTATGGTCCACCTCCACCATACCACACACCTCATAGCCAGGCGCCACCACAACCATACCCTCCCCAGGCCCCGCAGCAGCATTATCAGTCATGGCAACAAGGCCCGTATTATGATCCCCAGGGACAGCAGCCTCGGCCTCCTTATACTGCGCAGAACCCGTACCCGCCTCCTCACCAAGGCGGTGGATACTACAGGCAGTGAGTTGTACCTTGGAAACAATAAACTTGATGTTATTGTTCTCATTGTTGTGTTTCATGCGAGTTACCTCTTCTATATGTTCTTTTTAAAAAGAAATTGAATTTTGCTTGAAAGTGACTGAATTCGTTGTGTAAATCCCATTTACTTTGTGTATATCACATTTACTTTTACTAATTCTTTTTTTTTATCGACTTTTACTAATTCATATACGTATTGTATATATGGATGTACTGGTTAAAACTGGAAGGTACGTTAACTAATCCTTGTGATAATCGTGAAAATCTCTTTATTGAAACTAAAAGCCTAATAATTTGTTCAAAGAACGGAGAATTCTTGTAGCTAATGGCATGAGAGAGAGAGCACAATAACAATGTTTGTGGTATAGTAACATAGAAACAAAACGAGGAGCATAGCCATTTGGCCATATTCAGGTTTGCAGTTATGAAAGAAAGTTCAACGTCCACAGCGTTTTATACATCCCTTTAAAACCACATGAAGCACACTCAAGCAAAGACAACATCGTCTCCACCTCTGCTTCCTAATCATTTTAGTTTTGCAAACAGCTTTGGTGCAACCTGAAGATCGAAAATCCAGTTTTCATCTCAGTATGCATAATGTAGAAGAAGGTGATGATGTGAAGAGCAAAGGGTACTTACACATTTGTCAATACAATGCCAGTAGTCGAAGTACTGCCCGGTGCAATGCTTGTGGCCAGAGTCGTCACCTTGGATTCTCTTCACACACGCCTGAGAAGTACAAAAACAAAAAAGACTTCCGTATCAGTAAACAATGATCTTCACACACACACACACACATGGAAACAATGTCAAACTTATTACATGATCTTAGAAGATCACCTGATATTCGAGTAGTGGCTTCACACATTTAGGTTTGCAGGATTCCTCGAGGTACTTCTTTGGATCAACAACTTCATCATCTGCCCTGATATTATCAAAAACGAAAGAAGAAAAAAAAAAATCAAATCATCCTAATAATTAAACCAGTTTGATTATCAGACAAGAATCGAGACCACAAAAATATTGGATATATTCGGTTTATCTAATGGAAAGGCTGAGTAGTGGCTTAAAACTACGCGACATCTCAAGCAGCAAGCTAGCCTTATAACATGGTTATCAATCCTATTCTAGATTTAGATCATCATGGACCGATCACGATTGAGCACAATCTAAAAATTCCAGTCTAGAGATTCAGAGACATACATGAGATCATCTAAAACGATGTGAAAGATTGGTAATAAAGATAAAAAAAAAATGGCATCGAGTTTAAGGTATGAGCTTACATGTCGGAAAGTCAAATCGGAAGCTGTAAACTGCAAAACAGAGAGATGAGACTAAGCGTCAGAAAAAAAGAAAAAAGAAAAACAGAAAACAAGATCCAAAAGAGATGGTGGATTCGAAAGTGCTTAGTGATGATACCTGATCGGGAAGGAGATTAGATCGAGACACGAATGAGGATCCCTAACACAAGGACAAGTTGAATTATATTGTTTTTTGATGAACTCGAGTCTTCTCTAGATTCATTTCATTGCGTTTTCCGACAGGTTTTTGGGCTCATGATATTAGAAACTCAAAGCCCATTACAAACTGGATAAACATAAAGCCCATTATAGATTCGAGAAGGAGCAGAATCTCTCAAGATTCCCTTAGAACGGACGCCATCTGACAGCATCTTTTTGGCTTTTAAGGAAAGTTAGTAATAAAAAAAAAAGATGATGTTGGAAAAGTGATGAAACATGGTCAATATTTATCTCTAAAGCACATGTGAGATGTTGGACGGCACGTCACACAATCTAATATTTATCCACCAATATCAAATTTGATTCTGTCTTTTTCCATTTTCTAAACAAAATTAAATAAAATGTTGATTGAATGATGATAACACAGAATAATAGGGAGATAAGGACTTGATTGCATTTACCTCAGACAGTCTGACACTGTGGTAATCTATTTATGCCATGTACAATGAATGTCGCTGTGTCATGTTTGTGTATTTGGTATAGGCCTATGCACAACTTTGAATAGCATATTAAAATTGTACTTCTAGTGATTGAGTTGACGGCAGCAGTATCTTCAATGATAATAGCATTTATAATGTTGTAAATGCCGTGCAAAAATTGACAGCAAAAAAAAAAGGTATATATCTCAAAGGCAGAAGAACCCACTGGGGTGTTTTACCTTTAAAGGGTTAACAATGACATCAATGTCTACCATAACAAAAAGTGTGAACGGGGTAACCAAATCAAACATTAATGATGTTAATGTCGTTAACATGTTCACCATTCAAAGTTTCAAAAAACCAACATGTTTGTTGTCAATTTTGAGTGGGCAGAAGAGAACAAAGATCATGAAAGAATTGATTGGAAGGCTCTGTAAAGTAAAATCTCACACAACTATCCCTAAAAGAAAAAATTGCATTTACATTTGTTCTTTTTCTTTCTTCTCCCAATTTACAAATAACCAAAACCCTCCCTACAATGGCATTTTATCTGTCTCACCTCTGATATGATGAGCTTTAGCGTCTCTTTCTCTCGAGTGTCTTCTGTATCTTCCATGTCCAACCCAGCAAAAAGGCCACAAGTCCAAGTCCCACACTTCCCCAAAGTGTCACTACCCACAACGGCATCTCTGTTGGGTACAACCCTGTTTTTGCATCACCAAAACAACCAAGTTTAAACTCTCCACACCGAGTAAACCATAAAGTAAATAAGCAACAACTTACCAGTTCCAAACTTGATGCAGATGAGAAGTTCTACTATGCATATCCCTGTTGATAGCCAACAGAATGATCCCACCTTTTTCACAGGTTTCCTGTCAACAACCAAAACAACCACTTATATATATACATATGTGAAACCTTATGTTAACTAAGGTAACCATAGTGGATAACAGCTATACCGGTCTTGGAGATATGAATTGTATTCTCGTATTGTTGGTATCGCTATAAGCCACCACAAGATCAGCCTATAGAGAATCACTGGGTTTCGAGGAGGGATCCACAGGCTGAACTTGAGGAAGAATGTGTTGAGCTCCACTGTTAAGAAGATGATGCAAAGAGTGAGTACTTGAACAAAACGCCAAGGTCCCTGCAGTGGATGCCACTCGTCTTTGTCCCAATGAGCTGGTGTGAACTGCCCTAGTGTCCTTTTCACCTGAAAACATAACAAAAAAAAATTTAAAACCCTCTCAACAAAGCGTGGCTCTAGGCCCATTGTGTATGAAACAAAACCTTACTTTGCCAATAATGTTAGGCTGGCGGCTAATGCCAACCCACTCGTATGTTTTTCCATCAAAGTATCGTACTGTATGCATCCCTGCCCAGATCCCTACCAATCATTATAACAATATATAAAACGTTACTCAGCTCTCTCTACATAAACATCTTAGAAGTAATGAGGCCAAGGTGGCTTTAAGAATCATACCAAACCAGTTGCATATCAAGATATCAAGAACAATACTGTCCCACCAGCACTCGTTGAAATTTGGCAACATGTGCCGAAAAGTAAGCTGGAGAACATAAATATACAGGGGAAGCTTATCATTATATTTATCAACATGAAACCTGTAAGCGCACATAAGGGGAACAAAGAAGAACCTCCAATAACTCAAAACCAATAGAGAGCACCCACAGAAGAGGCTGATTCCTGATCAGAATTGCTTTTCCCCACCATCCAAAGATGTGAGCCAAGAAAAACTCGTCAAATACTGTGTCCTGTGAAAATTGTTAACCAAAGCATAAAGCCTTTTTAGATTGTATATGAAGGTTATGCCAACAAACATGAGAAGACAAAAAATAAAGGGGGGAGTTGTTGAGATTGAGAAGATACCATACATAAAGATTTTTAAACCTGTTTGTTGGGTGATCAGGCACATAGATACGGCAATCAGCACCGTATGATCTCTCAGGAAGTTCTGCAACATGAGCAAACTCAATCACTCACAAGTCACAAGAGGTAAAAATATAAAGCAAAGCCACTCTGAAACTAATAATACCGATTCCAAGGTCAGGGTGGAGAAACTTCATGAACTGCCTAGCATCGTCACGTCTCTAGATGGAAGAAAAGTTTGGTACTATTAGAGTTTTGCTCACTAAAAATCAAGAACACAAAAGAGCTACTGGCAGTGACAGAGAGGAAAAAGCGAACCTGGAAGAGTAAAAAAGTAAGTGAAACTAAGTAAATGACGGCCAATCCATGAACTAAACGCCAGATTGCAGGATGTGGCCTGATTAAAACCCTGCATAAAGCAAACAAAGTGGCTAAAGACAGAGCAGAACAAGAGCAAGCAAGAGAATCTACAAAAAAGAAGAACACAAGAAGGTATATAGGTGATTACGTTGAAGGGGCCTGGAGCAAAGAGTAAGCAAGAAAAACAGCAATCATAGCCCACACTCCCCTAGAACATAAAAAACATAGTAAAGTAAGTGAAGGGATTCAAGCATAGATAAAGAGAAAGAGAAAACCTTTTAACAGATGTGACAATATCATCAGAAGTAGTGCTCTCAGGATCAAGAGCTCCACTTGCCCAACTAAGTCAAAAACAAAAAACAAAAAAACATGAGGATAATAACAAGAAAATGGCACAGAGGAGAAGAAAGCAAAGGAAGGGGAAGAGGGAGTCACATGAGAAGGCAAGCGCCAATAAGGAGAAGGGAGATAGTGCGAGGCTTGTAAGCCCATGCAGTCCATGGATCAAGCTCAGTCTCAACAACATCACCATTCATTCTACCAACAAAATGTTCCCTTTTTGTTTCTTTCATGTACCCATTGGGTTCCATGACTAATCAAACCACCTTGTTAAAAAAGTGCAGAGAGAGTGAGAAGAGAAAAAGGGTAGTACAAGTACAAAGGTACAAGGCAGAGAGACATAAAAAGGCTCTGACTTTGCAGAGCTAAAAGCAGACTCATCATCATCAATCATATGATTCATGTTAACAAATAAATAATAATCAAAAAATAAAAAGGGAAGAGATTGGGATATACCCTTAGAGAGGTAGAGACAGATTGATAGATTGAGAGTAACCTGAAGAAGTAAGAAGCTTGAGGAGGATGATGATTGAATAGGAATATCAGAGTGGATATGCTTCTTCTCTGCTTGAGCTTCACGATCTGAAAACGACTCTGCTTTCTATCTCCGACGATTTTTTCCCTGAATCACGTCTCTCTCTCCCTCCTTCCTTCCTTCATCAATTTTATTCTCTGTTGTTTTGTCTTTATGATATTAATATTATCACCAGGAGGTAATAACAATAACACTCTTCGAACGATTTTTATATCTTCTCGCATTTGTTCGGTCTTATTCGCATTTAATTCTTATTTTTTTTTTACCTATATCAAAAATACTCTCCCATCCGTTTCACAAAAAAAAGTTTTACAAGTAATTTCACAAATGATATTATTTTAACTATAATTTTATTTCACCAAAACATTATTTTAGATTTTTTAATATAAACTTATAAACAGTTTTTAGTTTTAATTTCATTACTTTAATATATTAATTGGAAAACAATATGTTAATCTATTAATAATGGATCAAAAAATAGTTTTTGTATAAAAACTGAAGAGAGAGAGACTTCTTTGTTTTCAGTGCGCCAAACCCACATCATAAATGTTCTTACTAAATAAAAAGTTATTTTGTATATAAATAACTAATAGAATTTTTTTAGGATAGTTTTTTTAGTTTTTTTACCAAAATAATTGTAAAGTAAAAGAAAGATATTTAATTAAAAAATAAATATACATTTATACTTCTACGCTTAATTAATCTAGATTCAAGTTTTAGAGTTAAAGAATATTTTAAGAGTTAGTTTAAATTTTTAAAATATATAAATATTAAAAAAATAGATAATAAAAATTGTTTCAAAATACTTTTTTAATTTTGAAGAGAGAATTAAAAATAAAATAAAATAAAAATTCTTAAAATTTTGAATTTAAAAACATATAATTCCAAACTGTAAAAAAATTAGTATTATTTATATTTGTATATTTTTAAAACAAGGGATAGAATGATTTTTGACTCTTTAATAAAATTAATGTTGGTCCTTTTTTCCTTGGTGGTTTTTTAAACTACAATTTAAAAAAAAAAATTGAGGAATTGTCATAACCAAATGCAGCCGAATCAATTAAAAATAACATTATGATCTAGAAAGAAAAAAAAAATAGGCCAAAAATTTCTCGTTATCATCCATCAAAAATACGCCAAACTTTATGGCTTTGAAATGATACAAATGCAATAATTCTCAAGTGATCGTTTCATTGCACCAAAATACACTTAAAACGTAACGAACATCATTTTCTAGATATATTAATATTCTTATTTAAGTAATTGAATTGACAGCTATTCTCAAAAGTACAAAAGTAGAATAACAACCCTAATTAGTATATATAGTCAATCATTTTCATTCAATGACAAAGAATAAAATTAAAAGGTGGAAAAGAAAATTCATAGTGTGAAATAAAATTTAAGAGAGTATTAAACAAGTCCAGTTGTGCTAAGGGTTTGATTGGTACAAATGACGAAGAAGCAGTAGTATGTTGTAAATTGTTTAATTTATATACAAATTATATATAATTTATATATTTTATT
This sequence comes from Raphanus sativus, assembly GCF_000801105.2. Lineage (NCBI taxonomy): Eukaryota > Viridiplantae > Streptophyta > Magnoliopsida > Brassicales > Brassicaceae > Raphanus > Raphanus sativus. The sequence goes on along the minus strand of NC_079516.1, from coordinate 37,854,291 downwards.
AATAGTCTCAAAATTATTTCTATATCTAAAATAAATTATATATTTTAAATAAAATTACATTTATTTTTTAAATAATAATTTTTCATATTTCAAATATATTATCAATATATATTATAATTCAATATATATTATTTTCAAATAAATATATTATATGTTAAATTTTATGGCAATTTTAAAATTATATACTGTAAAATGTGAAATATTGTTCTTTTAAAAAAAAATAGTTGCAATTTTTATTTTTAAATATATTTTATTATAAACATAATTTTATATTATTAAATAAAAATAAATTAGTTATATATAATTTTTAAATTTTATTTATTTATTCTTACTGCAAATTCTTTACCAAAAATTCTATATCAGAGCATTGAGCAAAAAACATTTAGAAGACATTAGTATCTTGTAAATGTTTTTTTTCTAAATACTTTTGTGATAAATATTGATTGGATAATAACCAGCATTATGCTTATAATAATGTTCTACCAATCAAGCCTTAAAACTCATCAACATAACTCTTACCATACACTCATGAACGCACAAATGTAGAGAGGGAAACTAATTCATCTGCCTCTTCATTAAGATGATCACATAAGTACTGAGAATATTTTTTCTTAAAAGCACCAAGGAAAACTAAAGGACAATAAATGTGAATAGAAACAAAGATAAACAGCTCATTCCTATAAAGACCATGCAGATGGAGACACCACTTGTGGTCACTTCCCACACATTACCCCTCTTTTCTTTTTCTTTTAAAACCCTTTCATTAGTAATAATAACTAAATAATAATTTTAACAAAAAAAGTTGTCATTAGACCAGCATAGAGGATAAATTGGCCAAACCATCGATTAAAACATCCAATTTAAAAAGACATATTTGTTTTATTTTTTTATTAATGTTTATAGATTGGAAAATTTGATTTAAAAAAGTAGTTAAAATATATTAGGCAGTTTTAGTTATAATTTGAAGGCATTATGTTTGAATTTGAATGCTTCTTCAAAATGATATCATTCAAACATAATGATAATAAGAACTATATTTTATGAGAGTCAATACCAAAAGAGGGCAGATTTTGAAAATGGAAGATTGTTATCTAACATACATAAATTGCTTAATGTGTATTGTTGAGTATTCTAATATCAATCACCACAAATAAATGAAATTTTAAGAAATTAAATTTGATAGATAGTTATTTGTGTTATAAATGTCACACAAAAGATTACATGATTTGATTTTGTTATCATTTGTGACTGGTATTATTAAAATTTTTTTACATTAGTTTAGTGAATGATTTTGCATCAAAAATGAAAATATATATTAGAGTTTACAATTTATTGTTTTTATAAACAACTGATGTGATTATATTGTTTTATTAAAATTTTAATTATTTTATATTAGTGTTTTATAATATAGATAAAATATTTTAAAGGAAAAGATTTTAAAATTGGATTAGAGAATTATAAAATGTTAGACCGGCAATGGTTGCCATAAATGGATTAATTCCTTCAAATGAGGATAAATCATAGGGCAAATCTCTAAAATAGCATTTTTAAGTTTTTATCATAAAAATAGCATTCAAAAAAATAAAATGATCAAAATAGCACTTTTTGTTTTGAAAATTTTCATTTTTATTTTTTATTTTTAAAAATTTGAATACATTCCTAAAACCTCACCCATTAACTTTAAACCCTAAGTTTTAGATTAATTAACCCAAGTGTTATAAATATATATTTACTATTCAATAAAACTTCTTTTGATCATTTTCTTCCTTGTGATGCTATTTTTATGACAAAAACTTGGTTTGGTGCTATTTTTGTCTTTTTCTTTAAATCATAGGTAAATTAATAGAAGAAGAAAATCTTGAGAGAGAGAAAATAATGCTTAGGTCAAAGTAAATTGCGAATATCAATTTCATGATATTCGAATCATTGAGATAGCAGTAATGATTACCAGAATAAAAAGCATTACAGCTCTAATACTATATAGTAGTGTATATTATCATCACAACACTATACTATCAAATATCGATTGACATCACGTAATAAAGTGCATACACTCATAGTAAGAAGTGAAATTATGAGTAAACTGTTACTGGTAAGCCTATCTATTTATTGTTTTCACAACAAGAGTTATACTAGTAAACTCAAGAAGAACTAGCTAATCTCATGTAAATGGGGTAAAATAAGGGAGGGGGAGAGAGAAGTATGGTCTACATCTAGAAATTATGTGAGGAAGGACAACCTCAAAATAGTCAGTCTCAAGTATAAGTGTTAGCATATGAAGACAAGCAAAGCAAGAGTGGTCCATTGTTGTTTCTCATCTGTCCGGACGACTTTAATTATGGTTTTCTATTCTATGTATATGACTGATCCACCACATGCCTTCTCCTAATTGCTATTAATTCAACCAACCCCTAGAGTTTAGATATTTTTTCTCTTTGCTATTCTTTTAAAGATAATATGTTTCAAAGTTTTCTGATCGATCACTCAAATCTCATAAAATTTAAGAAATCAAATGTTTTTACTCTCTTGAAGAATGGGTGTAAACTTGAAATTGTTCACTTTCACTTACAAATCCAGTGATTACAATATAGTGTGACGGGAAGTACTACAAACAAATCCACAATATAGTATAAAGGATCGCCGCCAGTGACATATGTTCTAACATGATGCTTTCAGGTCATCAAAAGATGTCCATCGATGCTTCAAAATGCTAGATTAACCACCAATTGCCTCTTGTTAGATCTAACTATCGTGCATGTGATCCCTTTTCTTTCCTTTTATCTATTTGGTAATGTGGCATTTTCTGAAACCTAACTCTACTTTTGTAATTCCAACACGAACTAACAATTTATTTGGGAAATTATTTTTGTCAAAGATTAACCCAAAATTCAGTAAAAACAAAAAAGGTTTACAAGACAATAATGTATAGTTAGTAAACGTATATTAATGGATACCTGGGCGGACCAGAGTTCTATTTAATATGGGGCACTTGGTGTAACATATATTTAGGTAAGGGACATATAAATAAAGTTTGAACTAATTGCTTAAGGAAAATAAAAAAAAGAACGTGGGGCACTTGTCACACCCTTGTTCAACCTGCGTCCGCCCCACAAGTTCAAAAAAAAAAAACCTTCAAGTTACGACCATATATAAGAATATAGCTTGTGACGTCCACGTACATCGTGAACATCCATGCACAACGGTAGACGTCCACATACCGTACCAAGTTTGAAAAATGTGTGTAAAATCAACCAAATCATGTAACACCACATATATCTTTTTCACTTTAGCAATTTTTAGAAGGACCAACCAAACAGTAAAATTGTAACTAATTCACTAGAAGACTGAGAAAAGAACCCTTTCACTTGTTCTTCTTCCAAAGAGTATGATGTTAACTGATAACGAAATGGGCCATGAAGCAATACAAAACCATAACTGGTCACGCCCATATCGTAAGTGCATTAGGCCCATTTATGATTCAATAGAGATCGGTCTGATTGCTTCAACTATGACTGCTACTTGCCTTTTCCATACACCATTATTGATAAACTTGTATGGTTTGCCTTCGGCCACATCATGCTTGAAATGAATGGCCTCTACAGCATCCACCTCTTCTCCAAAAATGAAAAACGAAAGATGCTCTTTTGTATATTATTACTTTATTATTACAATGCTTTTGTCACCACACAATGCTCATCTAATTGAAGATGATAATCACCGATTAATTAAACCCTTGCTAATGATGATATACAGAACAATACATCATTTTCTCACTTGCTTTTAAGCCTTCCCTTTTTGGAGTTTTTTTTTTGTTTAACCCCATAGCATTTCGTTATCATCAACTATATCAATGGGTATAGTTTTGTTCATTGCTTAATTAATGTATTTATTAAGTTTCTTAATTCCAACTTGTGCTCTTTTTAATCAGTCGGTGGATTGCCAAGATCTTTTGGACGGCGAAAACTTTTACTTTTTTTCTCCCACTTTCTTTACTTTATTCATAAACCTAAACTTATAATTATACTATTTTCTAATACATCACTAATTGTACCTTATCATTCACCCTTTTGTTTAGGTTTCCTTCATTACGATCATGTTTTTGCTTTGAGTTTATTAATTATAAAATTAAAAAATGGTCGATTCAAGCTATACGCGCACTTTTCACTAATTTTGTAAACCTTTGATATAAGCTTTTGATAAATCAACATTTTTAGCTGTGATTACACACTTTAGTTTGACTATTTATTACTTAATCAAAATATAACAAAATAAAACCTGGAAATATTTTATTATAAAAAATCATCAAATTCACTTTTTTCAAGTATATAATAAAAAGTTGTATCTTAGCTTTAAAAGTGCATTCTGTCCATTATACAGTCGTAAATTTTATTTGTTTTCCAAAGTCTGATGTTGTTTGGTCCCTTATATCATTTATATGGTTCTTGAAACTGGAACATACTCTTATTTGTTACTCCCTCTGTTTTTTAAAGATGTATGTTTTAATGTTTTCACACATATTAAGAAAACACATTAACTATACATCATTTTTAGAAATTATCAAATTCCAATGCATTTTAACCAATAGTCTTTCAATAAATTCAATCAATTTTACTGAAATTTGCAATTTTTGTATAGGAAACATAAAAAATACATCTTTGTGAAACAATTTATTTTTTTAAAACATCTATCTTTAAAAAACAGAGGGAGTATAAGATAGAAAACGTAGAATCGATATGATTATTGAGGTTCCAAAACGTATAAAATACTGAAGGTGGGGAGACAACAAGTTAGCGAGGATCGTGCAAAATCTTCACCGGCTCGGCAATTTTGTTCTTTTTTCAATAAATAAGTATCATCTTAAAAACAAGTATTTCACTTTACAGTTTAAAAAAAAAAATTGGCGAAACGCATTTTATCTCCTACAAAACTACTGGAATGTAAAAATTGGTAACAAGTACTTTATCTTTTGACTAATCATTCAATTGTATATTTGAAATATTCGTAAGACTGTTGCAAAAACACACGCTTCAAAAAAAAAAAACCTTACGGTATAGAGGTCGTAGAGAGAATAACATTTTCTACGACGTTGGTTCGTATATATATATTTGCAAATCCCAAATCACATGTTCGAAATATTTGGTATCTATGAATAACTTCATTTATTTTAGTTTCAGGGAGAAAAACTATATTGATTTTAAGTTCAAAAGTATATATTTATTTGAAGTAGATAATCATCGGAGTGGTAAGAAAAATGATTTAAAAAAATAGTTCACACTAACATCAAACTTTTTTATTGAGTAAAAAACTTAGAACGAGTGCACATGAATCAAATCATTTTAATTTTTTTGTATTAACCGTATTCAAACTAAATAAGCAATGTAAAAAAATAACTACTTTTAAATACTCCCTCTGTTTTTAAATAATACATGTTTTGAGATTTTCACACTTTTTAATAAAACATATTAAAATCTACTTATTAGTGTATAGTTTTTTGTTATTTTATATTTCCTATATTTCTAAACCAATAAAATTTCAAAAAATGCAATTAATGTTTTTGAGATTCACAATTATTCATAATTAGTTGACAAAAATTACATTGAAAATATGAAAAATACATCTTTTTGAAACAAAAAAAATTCCTAAAATATACATCTTTAAAAAACAGAGGGAGTATTTGCAATTAACGATGATGAGAAAGTAAATAAAGAAGGAGTTTGATAAGTTTTAACCGTTAATCAAAGACCGCCGCTATATAAAGAGAGAGAGAGAACAGAGATAGAGAGAGAAGAAGAAGAAGAAGAGGAAGATGGGGCTACAAGGTCAGCTCAGTGACGTCTCTTCCGATTCGATCCCTCTGATGCTCCTCTCTCTCCTCGCCGTATTCCTCAGCCGTCTCCGCTCTATCCTCCATCGTCCCTGCGATTCCAACTCCGACGACTCCTCCGTCATAGCGTCGGGACTCGCCAGCATCATCGTCCTCGCCGATCAGCTGAGCCTGAACCGTCTCTTCTCGTACCGTTGCGGAGGAGGCGAAGGCTGTTCCGATTGCGTGGTGTGTCTGTCGAAGCTGCAGGAGGGAGAAGAGGTGAGGAAGCTGGAGTGTCGACACGTGTTCCACAAGCGGTGTTTGGAGGGATGGCTCCACTGTCTTAATTTCACATGTCCTCTCTGTAGATCTGCTTTGGTCGCCGATGGTTGCGTCTCCAAAACGCAGCGGCGCGTGGGAAGGGATTTGATCTCCTGCCTCGCTCCCCACTGATTCTCACGCGTGCGATCAGGGTTTAGGAGATTCCCCGGATCGGAATCCAACGGCTATGATTCGCCCATCTTCAACTGTTCTTTATGTAGAGAGATCAGAAAAATTATAGAGGCTGTCTGTTCGATTTGACCACGCGCGCCCTTGTTTTCTTGATCTTTTTTCTTTTTGAGTTTTTTTTTTCGCATGGACTTGTAATATCCGAACATATCTCATAATGTACAGAAGCATGTTTGATGTACCTTAAAATTGTTCAATGATCGATATGCAAAACCCTATAAAGTAGTCATGGACAAATGATATAAAAACACACATGAAACCCATAGGATCATATGGACAAATTAGCCTAACCAGCTAAATAGTATTTCACTCTAAAACCATCTCCAATGTATTTCTCTATTTCTATCTCTAAAATAGAGGATTTGTAAAATAGAGATGTGTTTCTCTCCAATGTATTTCTCTATTTTTACCTCTAAAAAAAATATTCTCAAAGATTTTATTTTTATTTTACAACAAGTATCTTTTATTTTTAAAAGTTGCAAACTAACCCTATTCAATTTTATTTTTATAAGATTTTCATACATTTTTAACTCTGTTTAAACAAAAGTTTCACTAAAAAGTGTCATTTTATGTTTATAAAAACTGTATTTTCTTATAAAAATAATTGTTTTTGATATAATTATAAAAGTTTAAAAATTAAAGGACTGTTTTGAAAAAAAAAAGTATGTCTCTATAATAGAGGATAAATAGAAGTGAAAATAGTATTCCTCTATTATAGAGGTGGATATAGCAATGGATTAGAGCACATTTACTCTATTATAGCATTTGAAGGTGAATATAGCAATGGATTGAAGATATTCTAACAAACGATTAGCTACAGCCCACAAGGGCACAACAACAACATAAAACACAAAAACCCATTTTTCTTTTTAACTTATTAGTCAATCAATCAATATATGACATGGTTAAGAAACGCCATCATCTAACTGAGCAACATTAAGCAGAAACACAACGAGCTCTTGGGTAACTCTCGGGCTATTTACAATGTTTGAATTCTGGTTTTAAGTTCCAATCTTGGACAAACAATTAATTTTTTAGTTTTGATACCTGACACTTGGAGGGTAAAACTTGGATAGTTGATCACTGTACCACAACCAAATTTTGAGATTATAATTTTTAAATATCTAATATTTCTTTCATTTCATATTAAATATCATTTTATTTTTCAAAATTTATTTCATTATAAGTGTCGTTTTATATTTTCAATATATATTTTCAACTTTTATCTCTATCCAATAAAATAATGTATTAAATGAGAGTAAAATAGAAAAAAATACTAGTTTTCTTAATCTATAAATCTTAAAGCTTTAGTATCCTGAGTTTTAATCCAGGACCCACCCTGTTGATGGCTAATCATTCTATTTCAAAGTTAAGATAGTCTTATTATGCTCTAATTACCATCATTGTCAATCCAGTGAGACATCAATGGAGCAAAGTGTCCAGCTCCATTTGCAGCATTATCACCCTCGGTAAACTTTACTACGCTCGTTGTGGAAACATATATATTTTTGCCTGTCCAATGATGCGAGGCAGTGCTCAATCAAGTTCTACTCATCTGTTTCTTCTCCCCAGTCGAGCTCTGTGTGTCAGCCAAAACATTTAGAAGAACAGTCGTACATGATAAATATCTGATGCACCATTCGAGTTAGGAGTCGTGTAATCTTCAAAGTTAGGACTCTCACGCTACGGCAAGGATTTAGGGGTTTGTTGGATCAAATTACTCTCTTTATGCTGTTTAAAATAAAGAGATTGTAATCTTACCAGCTCAAAACGTCATTTAAGTGTTGCTTTTTAGTTGAGATAAACAGAAATACAGAATTGATGTGACAATTCAATAAAACCATTTTGATTTCGTAAGATGCAGCACAATAATTATCCATTTGGTATGTAATGCTGCTAAACTAATATTTTTCAACGTAGGTTGTGTTATATATTAATACGATCACTGCAAGGACACTCTTCATTTCATAACGTAACAATATAACATGAAAATAATTCGTAGACTGAGAACACACTCAAACATTTAAACACTATAAGAGTAAGAGATAATAATAATAAGATTGATCTTCTTCGGGTTAAGGAAAAAAAATCGGACCAGTAAACTTCGATTCCCCATCAGCAATGCAATGCAATAATCTCGCTCTCCCTAGACTTTATTTTCAATGAAAGAGCGTAGACTATTGCAGAGCCCATCCACAAATGTTATCATCGTTGTTTCATACATAATAAAACACCATCCACAATTTTCGTCGACTATCGTCGTCTTCTTCGGTATACACCATAGCTGACCTCTAAGAGAAAAAGACTTGATTATATAAAAGCAACAACTTAAAGAAGAAAAAGATTGATATAAATAGGCAATGTGCAAAAGGATGGAATGATGAGTGGGTCTTATATAAAGGGCAAGGAGGTTATATCTCTTCTCCTTTTTCTATAATATAAAATTTTATAAGAAAGTAACATGATTGTGTATATATTAGCAAATAATGTACAAAGTGTTGAGGGGATAACAGTGAAATTTTTAGAACTTGGGAGCTGTGAACAACTCTAAATAACGTTGATCTCGGAGCCTATTGGGTATGTGTCCTCTAAAACCTTTTTTACAGTTTTAAGAAAAAGCATGGTTTGTTTTGTTCAAAGTTAATATAGATAACGAGAGTAGGTTAATTAGTGAAATTAAGTATAAGGAAGGGATGCATAGAAACACACGTAGATGGAGAGATAGTGGAATAGTCTTTGGCCTTGAGTGTTGTGCAGCTTCCTTCTTTTCCTCAGTCCTCTCCTCACCATACCATATGCTCTCTATCTTTTTGTTTATACTACTACATACGTTTCTTCTTAGTTATACAGAAATTAGTAATTACGTATAAATACAAAAACAAAAATGCAGAAAACAATGAATACAAATTTAGATGTTAGGTTATAAGCAGACAAATAAATGGGTCTTCCTCATTAATTTGGCGATCGTGCTGCCGTACGTTCTCTTTAATATTGACACACACACACACATGTGTGTGTAATTGTGTTATTTGGGATACTCATTCATCATCTAATGTACATATATTCGTCTTCCAAATCCCAACCCATCTTAGTTCCACCGATTCATAGAGCTTAGCAAGTTATCATTAAGTAAGATTCACTAGTTCATCTCAAAGTATATAAACTAAACTAATGTCTTGTAGCCCCTTTGATTATGATCACATATATTAACATTTTTGAAAAAAGTAATCAAAAGATAGAAGAAACCAAAACGGAAGAGAAGACGTGCATATGGTGTTAGTCAGAGGTGGGTCTCAACTTTCATTGCGTCGTAAACTTTTCCAGTTGTTATCAAACATCTTTTACTCTTTATGACTTTTTTTTTCTGATCAAATTTTACTCTTTAGTGACTAAATAGACAACAGGGTAACACCTTTTATATCTATTTACGTTGACCATCCACCCTTAAGTAATACTCCCATTTTCCACTGTGACCACTCTCACGCCCTCTTTCAATCTTGGATACACGGCACAACTCAGATTAGGCAGTACTACATCACAGCAGCGAGTCTAGAAATAATTTAAGACTTTTATCAAGAAATTATTTAAGCTAAAAATTTATTAAAATGTATTAAAATACTTCTATCTTTTTTTTTTTGTCATCAACAAACACAGACTCATATAGACTCTGCGAACCAAACTGGAAACTCTGCATCCATGTGAACGACGAAAGACGATTGCTGTCGGGCACTGCGTGCTAAACGGTCCACTTTTGAATTCTTCGTTCTTGGTACATGGATAATCTGTGAGCTCGAGAAACTATCTTGCAATCTTCTAATATCCTCCAGATAACTTGCGAAGGCTGGCCACTCCTCTGGTTCCGAAATCATCTTCACCAACTGAGAACAATCCGTTGCAAATATAACCTGGTACTGTCGTAAATTCTTCATATACTCCATCGCCCAAATTAAAGCCTCCACTTCTGAATGAAGTGGCGATAGACTGGCCCTAACATTTCGCGCTCCCATTAAGCCCGTAAAACCTTCTAGTGTACTAAACCACCCTTGTCCCGAAAAGTGGTCCTTATCTTTCCATGAGGCATCCGTAAAACACCATCTCCCCGAAATTGTGGGAAGTTGGTGTACTTGTGGCAGTAAAGTGCTCCGTGCATCCGTCTCTTGTGCCGCAGCCCACATATTAGATTCGGTCTCTGCCAGCGTTAGTGTATCTCTTGCATCAATATCCAAATTACTAAATACCTTAATGTTCCTTGCTTTCCAAATATACCATAAAATCCAAGCAAATCGATGATCCTTCATTTTTGGTAACACTCTCCAAAATAAATGATCAATATTAGTAAACAAAGATTCCGACGGGAAAATCGCTGGGTTAGTCGGAATCGTTGAAAGCGCCCAAACTTGCCTTGCTGGTGGACAGTCAAAGAATACATGATTCAGTGATTCCTCAGCATGCCCACATCTATCACAACCAATATCCCCTTTCAAACCTCTTGCTTTTAGATTCTTTTTGACCGCAATACAACCTGATATAATCTGCCATAAAAATATTTTATCTTCGGTGGACATTACACTTGCCAACAATAAGCTTTTAATGCATCTACTGTTGGTCCATAAAATGCCGCTTCTTTCCCATTATCTGGATATACCCGTTCTACCTCGTATCCTGATTTTACTGCATATTTTCCATTTTTAGTAAAATGCCAACCTTCCTGATCTGTCATAATCGTGCGACTCAGGGGAATACTTTCAATTATTTTCGCATCTAAGGGATCTACCAAATTCCGAATTGCCTGTAAATTCCATGTCCTAGTACCTGGAATAATAAGCGAGTCAACCGTAAGGTCCGGAAACAAGTTATGATGATTTTTGTTTGCTGGTCTCGGGCGAGTGGTTGGGAGCCAGGGATCATTCCATACTGAGATAGATGACCATGTTCCCACCCTTTTAATTAGTCCTTTGCTAACCAGAGATCTAGCAGATACGATACTCCTCCAGCCATATGATGGAGAGTATGAGCGAATCGGTTCCAGGAGTGACACGTTCTTGAAATACCGTCCTTTAAACACTCTAGAAAATAGAGTAGTTGGTTTATTAATTAGGCGCCAAAGTTGCTTTCCCAGCATCGCCGTATTGAAATTCATTATATCTTTGAACCCCAGTCCCCCTTCGTCTTTGGGGAGACACACTTTGTCCCATAATTTCCAGTGCATGCCTTTAGTACTTCCCTCCGGACTCCACCAAAACTTTGCCACTGTACTCGTCAACTTCTTAATAGTAGTCTTTGGCAATCTATAGCAGGACATTACATGGTTCGGTAATGCCGTTACCACTGACTTAATTACAACTTCTTTACCCCCTTTAGTAAAGAATCTGAAAGTCCATCCATTGATTCTGGTATCTACCCGATCCTGTACAAACCCAAATACATGTACCTTAGATCCGCCTAAATTCTCCGGTAAACCCAAGTAAGATCCCATCCCTCCTATATTCTGTATCCCTAGGATATCTCTCATCTCCTGTCTCCGGGATTCTTCAATTTTATGTCCAAATTGTATGGAAGACTTTTGAAAATTTATTAGTTGTCCGGACACCGCCTCATACTTCTTTAAAATCCTAAGAATAGTTTCGCATTCTTCCTTTTGTGCCTTACAGAAGAAAAGACTATCATCTGCAAAAAGTAGATGAGACATTGATGGAAAGGCTCTTGCCACTTTCAACCCTGTTAATTGATTTCTTTGTTCCGCTTTCTTAATATTCGCAATCAGAGCTTCCGTGCATAAAATTAACAGATAAGGGGATAGCGGATCCCCTTGCCTAAGTCCCCTCTGAGGAATAATGAGTCCTTTTGGTTGACCATTTAGTAGTACCTGATACTGAACCGAGGATATACAACACATCATTAATTTCGTCCAGTGGGGATCGAAACCCAATTTATTAAGTAGCGCCTGTATAAAATCCCATTCCGCTCTATCATATGCTTTACTCATATCTGTCTTAATCGCCATATACTTATTTTGACAAGATTTATTTGTCCTTAACCCATGAAACATTTCCTGTGCAATCAGAATATTATCCGATATTAATCTCCCTGGCACAAAAGCCGATTGCATTTCCGAAATAATTCCTGGAAGACAGGGCTTCAGCCTCTCGCATAGAACCTTTGATATTATCTTATATCCCACATCAAACTAATAGGTCTCAACTCTGTCATCTTAGTTGGTCTCTTCGTCTTTGGAATCATACAAATATTAGTAAGATTCAGCCTTGAATCCATATCTCCTGTGGTTAAAAATTGATTCACTAATCCAACCAAATCATCCTTAATAATATGCCAAGAAACCTGAAAAAATAAAGCCGTCATCCCATCCGGCTCTGGTGCTTTCTCCGGATGCATCATAAGTAATGCATGTTTCACTTCATCCTCAGTTGCAATTCTCAAAGCCTTTTATTCATTTGAGAAGAAATAGATGGTTTGATCTCTTCCAAAAAAGATCAAATTCTGTAGGAGAGGTGGATGTAAAGAGACCTCCAAAATAATCCACTGCCACCTTTTCCACTCCATTTGCATCTGTTATCCAATTTCCCGTATCATCATATAGTCCCACTATCCTATTACGAACACGTCGTTGCCGTGTTAAAGCGTGATAGAATTCTGTGTTTAGATCCCCTGATGAATACCACATATTTCGGTTTTTTTGGTGCCAGTACTCCTCTTCATCCTTATATGCTTCATGCAACTTCTTCGAGACCTCTATTATATCCTCTTGCGATCTAGAATCATCACATTGCACCTCCTCTAGAGCTTTCTGAAGTTCTGCAATTTTTTCCTTCCCATACTGTGGATTATTTTTCCTCCAAACCGCTATTTCATGTCTACAATTATTAATTTTTAAGACAAAATTCTCTGCAATTCCATTACCAGATTCCGTCCATCCCAAAGCAATCGATTCCAATAGGCCCTCCTGTCCAATCCATCTTTTGTCGAACCGGAATTGTCCCTTTCGTTTGCGGATTTTATCCTCAATAAAGGCAAGGACCGGTTGATGATCTGATCCTATCAGTCCTAAATATTCCGTATAAGAAGCAGGAAAAAGAGTGTGCCATTCCTCGTTAGCCAATGCACAATCCAAACGGCATCTGATCATTACAGCTCCCTTGCCTTTTCCTCTTCGACCTTGCCACGACATTTTATTTCCCCTTGCCGGAAATTCTAGTAAACCACTATTTCTTATCATATCATTAAACGGGACGAATGAGTTAGCACTCCGTAAAGCTCGTCCTTCCTTTTCATGGTTTCCGGTAATCTCATTTAAATCTCCGATTATGAACCATGGGTCCGATCTTGCTAACCCATATCGAGTCAGTCTCTCCCAAACCTGTTCTCGTAGTTTCTGAATCGGGTCACCATAAACAAATGTTAAAAAACTCCTTTTACCAATTATTACTACTTCCACATCTATCATCCGATTACTCGTATATAAAACTTGGACCTGAAACTCATTGTTATAGAAAAGTGCCAAACCACCACTCCTCCCATTGGGATCCACCGTAACCAAGTTATCATAGCCAAAGTGAGCTTGCAAACCTTGCATAAAATCTGCATCATTTTTTGTTTCGGAGAGAAAAAGAAACTCCGGTTTATACTTTTGCTATAATTATGTAAGGTAACTCATAGTCCATTTACTTCTCACTCCCCTACAATTCCAACTTAAGATCTTCATAAAAAATTGGTAGAGAAGCTCCATCGAGCTGAGGAATACAGATTTGACGATATCTTAATATCCCATCATAACCGAAAACCCAATCCGTTTTTTCCTTGATATACCAACAACCATGAAACTAAGAACTCTAAATTACCTTCCTCATAATCCCACCGATAAGCAAATCTCTTGTCACACTTGATAGTAATTAGAGAAAACCTCGAAGCCGTAGATAACGAATCCTTATCAACAAACCAAACACCAAAACAAGTATTATTAAAATTGTTTTGTTTATAAAAACCCACACCGCAATGAAACTCTCTCGTTCCTGTCCTGATATGGGTTTGAACCCTTTGACAACAGACAATTTCCCCACATGTACCAAAACATAAATGCATAAATGCATAAATACAAATACCTCTCGAAAAAACCAATTGCCAGTCTGCACAAATTCAAAGATCGCACAAAAATGATTAAGCCTCTTTACCAATCTTGCCGAAGATAGACAATAGTCACCAGTACCTGATTTACCAGAAACAAACCCATGCCAGTAACTCACAACATTAAATTCATTTCTTTGTTTGCCTTGCAAGAGCTTGCTAGCTAAACAGGAAGGAACTACAAAGTAAAAATGAAAACCAAAGCTACCAGAAAACTCAAAAAAACAACAACTGCTCTGAGAGCTTATTGAAAAAATCAAACATCCAAGACCAACGCCTCCCCCTTGTTCTCCAATTGTTTCCTGTAGAAGAACCTGATCCATAAAAATTATGGTTTTTGGTGCGCATAAAGCAGATTTAAGGCTATCTTGCTTTCCAGATGTTGCATGTTCTCGCCAGGGCGAGTCCCTGTCTTAGTTGGAGCCCACTTACGAGGAGAAGCCATTGCCTTGACACTACGCAGCTTGGTGCTCGCAGCCGTGCTTAGTGTGGACTTGTATAGTCTTTTCTTCGTCACTTGCTTCGTCGCCTCTTCCCCTAGTTGCTGCTCTTTCCCCTCCCCACCTCCAGTTAGCTCTTCCTTGTCAACCAGGGCCGCATTCTCTTCCATCTCGAAATTTAATTCAGCCAACTCCTCCTCCGTGAGGTCTGGTAGATCATCTGCAGCCTCCAACTCCTTAATCTCATCCCACTCCATTCCTTCATCCTCTCCTAACTTCAACTGACCTTCGACCAATCCCTGAAGCTGCCTTAACCCGTTAACCGCATCAATAGGTTCAGAAACAACCTCAACCCCAGTCGCCTGAGTTCTCTCTAAAGCCTCTTGAAACTCTTTAGATGGGGGCAACACGTTCTCTGTCTCCACATTTCTAATCTCCCCTTCCTCTTGTGTGTCCTCCTGCGACCAAAGCATCTTTTGCTGGTCTCCCATTTGACCTGAAGACCCCACTTTTACCCCTTTCTGATCACTTGGAGGAGCTGCCTCTCTACGCACACCACTCCTTTCCTTCTGCTCATTGCGAGGCCTCCACTCTTCACCCTCACCTCTGTTAGATCCTCTGTTTCCCGCAGGCTTCCTACCTCCTCTGTCATTTCCTCTAGCCTATTTAGAATCATTATCATCAAACATTTTGCCTTTTCCCTTACCATAATATTCCCGTGTATCCTTCTCCCGAGTTTGCTGGTTTGTGTTTCCATGCATCAATACTCCGTTGTAACTTCGTGCACGATCATCATGCTTGTTCCCTTCCTGCCAGCTTCCGCTACCCTCTCTGTTCTTCGGTTTCCTCTCGTTTTGTTGCTTAAACCCTTGGACTGTAGGGCACTCGCTCTCGAGATGGCAGAGACTGCCACAATGATCACAGTATCCAAACAACTTCTCGTATCTGAGAAGTATAGGCACCTCCTCCCCATCATAGAACTCGCCCCCTTTGAAATCAACCGAAGTCTCGAAGCACAATTCCTTGAAGCCATCTACCACCACCAGAACCCGCATCAGTTCAAAGTCCACCTCGATCACCCGTCCAATCGCATCACCTATGCTTTCAAACGTTGGGATCGTCCTGTACTCCTTTGAAACGCCAAGAACCCTCACCCAAAAAGGTATCTCAAAAGGATAATTTAGAGCCTTCTTCGGTTGCCACTTTCCCAGCGCAATCATCCAGTAATCGAAGTGATATGGCTGCGACCTCAGAACTCCATCGATGTCCTCCTCCTTCTCAAACTCGAATTGGAACTTGCCAAGCCCGAGATCTTTTCCAACCACCCGATCCTCTAGCTTCCAAATCTTCGGAAGGTTAGAAAGCAAAGCTTTTATTTCCTGCTCTGGCGGGTTCATACATCTCCCCACCAGAATTTTAGAACACGACTTGATGAGGTCGGTGTTGTCAAAATGTGCTACTGTGATTTTAAGTCTCTTTCGTGTTCCCTCGCCATTCCTTAGTTCCCCCGATGATCCAATCAACTGACCCTTTGGCAGCTGTCGATTGTTGGTTGATTTCCATTCATTAAAATACTTCTATCAAAAAATTCTTATATATTTCTAATACTTTCAGAGAATTTATGATAAAAATTATAACATTTTTAGTTTTATCAGCATTTACAATTATTTTTATCATAACATTTTTTGTTTTATCAGCAATTACAATTATTTTTACATACGATATTGATCTCCATCAAATGACGAAGAATGTATTTTTAAGATGGAAAAGACAACAGTTAATGGGTTATACTCTTTGGATTGTTATCAAATGTCCTTCAATAATAATACAAGAATGGTGAAATTACATCTCTCCACCAAACCTAATGCTTTCAGTTTCTAATCCATATGCATCTCTATCTAGACAACTAACTAATACTCTCTCCGTTCCATAATACTTGATGTTTTGTCTTAGTGCACAAAGATTAAGAAAATTATATTTTTCTAAAACAATATTTTAAAGATAATTTTAAAATAAGTTAATCAATTATAAAAGATGGTAAAATCCAATTGATTAATTTTTTTAATAAAGTTAAAATTAACCTTAAAATCTCAAAATTACATGTAATTGAAACAAAATATTTTTCTAAAACATCATATATATTAAATCGGAGGGATTACAAAATAATCAAAATCATACGTTAATTATACAATTTCGGTAGCGGTATAACAAAGTAGTATAGATTTTGTCACTTTGCATAATTCAACCAAGGTTAAAGTAAAAGGGGGTGTAAAAGAATGACTTGTGAGAGGAATCCAAGACGTAGACTGCAACTCTCATTGGACAAAGTCATCAAAAGCCTAAATAAACAGGCTCATATTATACTATTTCTCGTTAATATGGAGAGGAAAAAAACAAGGGAAATTTGGGAAAAGAAAACTAAAAGCTTAAGACCTTGTCCCCTTAGAACAAATTTACTAATAATTGTCTCACTAGAACAAACCATAATGAAAACCCAAATAAGTCCCCTTATATAGTTTTATGAATCGATTAATAAAGTAAAAAAAATGTGATAAAATATAATATATCTTTAATATGATATTAACCATAGTAAAAAGTAAAAAAAAAACAAAATCATTAATCCCGTGTTCTCTCTCCCCCACTTCTCCGACGGAGTCGAGAAAGGCGATTCCCGTGTTCACCATCATCTCCGGTGGTGCGTCTTCGTTCGCCGGCGAGGATCTCCATTCCGGCGTGACATCTCTTCTTTCTCCTTCATCCTTTCTCCCTCCTTGGTATTTTTCTCTTTCTCTCCTTGTTTTTCCTCCTTCTCGATGAACTCTAATTTTTTTTCTCCGACAGCTTAAATCGGACTTGACAAGAACAAATTCAAAGCTTCAATCACCAAATAAGAGCAAGACGGTCTTCTATTTCAATCTCGGTCCCTCTTTCCCCAAAATCGAAGGTTAGGGTTTGAGATCCCCTTTTCGATTTTGAATTTTTTTTTTTTTTGACGTGCGTGTGCGTGTATTGGGTATATATTGATGTGCATGTATTGTTCATAGTGAGTATAAAATTGATGGATTTTGAGATTTTATTTCTGCTTCTTATGATCTCTTTGGTCATTCTTGTGTACAATTGAACATGTTAAGTTGATTTATTTACTGCTAGGAGTTTGGTTTTAATTAGTGTTTCAATTCATTGTGAGTATTAAGTTAAATTTTGAGTTATATGTTGTTTGTGATCGAGTTTGATTGTTCTTTAAAGTTTTATATAGTTCATCAAATGCATCTATATTATGAAAATGTTGAATGTAGTAGAAACTCTAATTGATGCATGATATTGGCTAAGAGACTAGGATGAGATGGAGTTATATGTTCGCTATGTACTACGAAGTGTTTGAATTGTTTAAAAAAAATCAATTTACGTTGATGCTTGTCATTGTAGTTTGAGGTTGTGTTGATTGTAAGATTGAGTTATATTTTCTTTTCAATCCGGTTTGTATGTAGTTTGAATTTTCAAACCGAGTAGTCAATTTGACAATGTTACCATTACTAACAAGTTGAAGTTTTTTTCTTTCAAGTTCTATAGGCATGGCATACCAGTTTCCAAGACGCTTGCTTGCAGAAGGAGCTGAGCCCCAGATTGATAAGATCAACAACACGTGTAGACGTGGAATGCTGGACGATGTGAAGGTTATTTTGAAGGATGAGTATGACGAGGTTTTGAAAGATCCTATCTTCGGTCCGATTCTGGCAATCATAGAGAACAAGCTCATTTACTCAGGGAGGATCATTCACAAGCTTGTAGTCAAAATTATGTTTCATTGCACATATCTCCATTGTTGCCTTCAAAGCTGTTTTGCTAGAAAAATGTTGACCCTTTTTCACAACATCTACCAGAGAAAAACGGACATACTTTCCAGTGATCATATCTATCTCATGCTTGTTATCATCATCACTTTCATCTTCTTCAGGCTTGGTTTGATAATCAATAGCAGCATCTGGAAGTTCATACGACATAGCCTTTTCTTCTCTGTTAGGCGACTCAGCAGCTTCTTCATTCATGTTAGATCCGACCTTAGATCGAATACACACACATAACCTCCTTGAAGCTTGGTTCTTCACATATGTAAGAAAGTTTTTCAGTTGCCGATCAGTGGTGATGAAAACCGGTGGTGAGTCGTTGCCACTCACCAAATCAGAAGGTAAGTAGCTCAGCTCGATATTGACCATGTTTAAATCGACTCCAAACTCTTCACAAACCATAACTCCAAGGTACTCAACAGTTTTGCTTGTGTCCAAAGTAAGTAATCTACCTCCATTTTTTTCATCAATATGAAATTTCCAACCGTTTCTTCCCGATGATTTCCAAAAACCAGAATAGACATAGATGTGCATTTTTGAAGATTTGATTGCCAAAAGTTTAGAAGAACTATGAAAAGGAGAAGAAGGAACACGTTTTTTTCTAAACAGTGGTTGGCAACGATGAACTGAAAATTAGGAAACATAATTTTAAAAAAGGAAATAAAAAAGATTTAATAGATTTAGGTAATATTTTGTGACAGTTATTTCCTAGATTTTAGGATTTGGTTACGAATCCGGTAGAAGTTACGTTCTACAACTGGTAGAATATGGATGAATAGGTAGATAGTCAATACCGAGACAGTAGACAAATGAGAACTTAGAAGAAAGAATATTCTTCAAAGGAAGACATAAAAACATTTATTAGGGCTTACGATCTACCTGTTATTCAGACAAGTGTATAGAATATAGATTATGTACTCTGCCTATGTAGATTTATATGTTTTTGGTGTATTTCGCAGTCTACCACTTGTAGATCATTGTAGTTGTAATAGATTGCATAATCTGAAACGCCGTAGATGGTAGATCATTTTGCAAATTGTTATTCCAAATATTCCACTTTTAGATCATTTTGCTAAGTAGAGAGTATCTACTCTCTGTTTAGCTAATGGCCACTTAATTGGTGCTAGTTTAGTTTTTTTTTTTTTTTTGCTTTTAAATGCAAGCTATACGGCCTTTTAGTTAGTTGCCAACCCAAGAATATCAACAGAAGCACACACCAAATACTAATAACGACTACAAGACATTAACAGCTGTCTAGCATTCTTGTTGTGTCCCGCGTGTTGGTTCTCGAAATTTCCATGGAAGTCCCTTGTTGATCAACAACGTACACATTCTCCAGCTCAGCTTGCCTCACGCTTAGATTGTTCATTTCTTGGACAACGTTTCTGGAGTCTGCCAGCATCTGGAAGTACGCATGAGGTCCCCAACCTGTAAGCAATACATATAGTTTTAGTTACTTCGAAAATTAAAGTGAATTTATCTGAAGAAAAGAAGGTCCTAAAGTCACACACCGTCTGGATCATAAGGAGGGGGAAAGAATTGCAGATAACAAAATGAGGCCACGGTTAATCCTGTACATTGCAAGAAATATGAAAGAAATATGATGTGTCCCCTCCATTAGTTTTATTTCTTTCCCCACGTAATATTTGAGCGCATGAGTTTTAAAAATAAAACAAACCTATGATGGCTCCACCAAACACATCTTGCCAGTGATGCCAATAGTCATCAACTCGTGATACACCAACCAAAGCTGCAACCAGTAGAGGAAGGAACACAATGCAAAGCTTTGCCACATGCCCTCTCTGGTCAAACACCCTGATTTTCCCAGACAAGTACAACGCTAGAAAGCCTAGCCCAGCAAACGACCCTGCAGTTTACATGAGTAAGTAGTCTTAGGATCTGCAACGTCGCCATGGCCCCAAAAATTTTAGAGACTTTTTACATATGTATAGACTCCAAAAATATATAAAAATTCTTAGGACATGTTTTGTAGCCCCAAATTCTCATATCCGACCCTAAACGTGGCAATGAAAAAATGACGAAGATAAAAACTTACAAGACGTGTGGCCGCTGGGGAAGCTCTTGTGTCCCTCTTTGACCACGTCTTTATCTCCAGTACACAGAACATCCCTTGTGACATTGTGAAAGAACTACAAAATATGGAGAATCACAACAAATTCAATCAGCTAGATAGAGAGTATCTAGGATGTTACTTATAGGAGCAATGGAGAGCTAGCTTCTTACCCCTCTACCATCAGGGAAACAACGCCAAAAGAAGTCAGGACGAGGCCTACCTACAGCGTCCTTTATAGCATCGGTTATGACACCAGTTATGAGCACAGAAAACAACAGACCTGAAGACCCAAAGAACACACCTTATAAATAAAGAGCTGGAAAGAATCTGAAACATCAAAAAGGCATTAAAAGAGGTACCTAATATTGCATGATGAAGGTCATAAACATCTCTTCTGATGAAGTAGTAAACAGAAATGACAGCAAAAGGGAGCACAACAGCTATCAACTGTACACTTACAAAGAACAGAGTAATAAGAATAGGGTCCAAAATTAAATAAATTTCAGAGAATCCACAAATACTATTTACCGGAACAGCCCAGAAAGGAACGGTGTTGTCTTGAAGAGGATATCTTAGGTCGGTGAGCATATCCTCTCCAACGAAACGGTGAAAGGGTTCGATGACATTCAAAACAACTTCGATGACGATAAGCAGTACAAGAATGAGCCAGTCATGCATGTGGAACCTGGCCACCGTGACTCCATGGGATCTTATCGTATGAGCACCTAACTGAATTTCGGGCATCGTCCTTCACAAGAGAAAGTACTACATTGGTCCATCAGAATCAAAACTAGGGTTTCACCGAAAGTTACTAAATTAGGAAACCTTTGGTAAAAAAATAAACTTTTCTCCAACTCAATAAGCTTTCAAGTTTCACCAAGTCCTTAAGCAAAACAAGCAACCAACAAACATAAAACAACAGGAGGATACCTCAGTTCCACTATAACTTGCGTCTCAAGAACGCATTGGTGATTGAGAGAGAAGACGATGAGTGTACCTTTTTGGCGTTAGAGAGATGATGATAAGTGAAGGGGGAAGCGTCTCTATTCACTGTGGGTTGCGTGAATAGGAATGGAGGAAGCGGGAAACGGAGAATCTCTGAGGAGTTTCTCGGGGAAACTCAAAGGAAAGGGAAAGATGAAGGGTTTGGTCCATAAAGAATAAAGCTACCACTGCTTTAGCTTTATTTATGCCTTTGTTTTTTTCCAGAAATAATAGAGACTACTCATGTCTTGTAGTGAGTTTTTTAGGTGTTACAAAAGTAGTGAGTTTTTAAAATTTGAATTGGATCCAATCATGTTGAGTTTTTTTTAATAATAGAAATAAATAAAACTGAAGATAATAAATATAAAAAAAAAAATTTCTTTCCTTGTATGATTTTTGGGGTTTTATTCAAAAGTTTCAGTATTACAATATTTTTCTTAAAGTAAATTATATTTTGAAATCGATTTTCAAATTAAATCTAGTGGTTTCCAACTAACAAAATTAGGGGTGAACAAAAAACCCAAACCGAATCGAACAGATCCAACCGAAGTTAAACCGACCTAAAACAAACCGTGTTTTTTATATAATCCAATTGGTTCATGTTTTACTCAACCAGAATAGTTTGGTTTGGGTTGGGTTTAAACCAAACCGAACCGAACCAAACCGATAACCCAATATATTTTATCTATATATATTTTAATATATTGTAAATTTTAGTTAAAGTTTTGTTTTCTATTTTTTAACTTCCATATATTTTTTAAAAATTCCAAACATGATTCAAATAATACTATTATATATTTTTTAATCCTAATACCTAAAGATTTTACTCAAAACATAACCTAAAAAGCTATAAGCATCTAAATCGTATCCGTTTCGTCTCGTTCTTCTCATTATCCATTGTCTAAAGGTAAAATTATGTAACAAAGTTATTGTTTAGTATTTTAATTTTCAGATACATTGTTTTCTGACTTTTAGTAATGAATTTTTAGCTTAAAAAGTTTATATTCTCACTCTATCTTTTATATTTCGCATTCCCAAACTACACCAAACCAAACCATAATAATATATCAAAACCAAACCGAAATAAATCTAAACCAAACCGAACTAAATCGAACCAAACTAAACCCAAACCGAATCCAAACCAAAGCTACTTTGGTTTTAATTAAACTGAGGTTTATAAAACCAGAATTAACCAAACCAAAACGAACCCGAAACTAAACCGATATGTCCACCCCTAAACAAAATGAGTGAAAAATATGCAAGCAAAAGTAAAATGATTATATCAGTTTTTTTATGTATATATTTAAGATTGAATTTAAGGTTGAAAATTAGATATATTATATGATTAGCTTTTAAAGATGATATTTTCTCTAAAGTTAAATTATTATTTATCACTGTATTTTAACTTACATGTTTTGGTGAACACTTTTTTTGTTTAGCTTCATCTATTTTGATTAGTTGTATGTAAAATACAAATTTGAGATAAAACTCAAAAATACACTTTGACACTATTAAAGCCCTGAAACCCAATATCTATTTAAATTTGGGTTTTGTCATTTGGCGGGCCCAAAGTATTAGTGGTAAAGAGAAGAAGAAAGTTACATCTTTCATAGGGATGTTAATGTGGATAAAATAACCCAGTCCAGCCCAACCCACAAATAATCCAACCCAATTTATACCTAACTCTTGAAAACCCATAAACATCAAGGTTAAAATTTAGCCCATAAAAATAACTCAAATGTGTATAGGTTTATCCATGGATACCCAAATTATTACTTTATTTGTTTTAAAAAATCATGTAAAATATTAATATCATTAATGTGAGATATTTTTCCGATTTTGGCGGGAAAACTCAGTTTTCCAGTTTTGGTAGGAAAACTCGGTTTTCCGGTTTTGGCGGAAAACTCGAATTTTGGCGGAAAATTCAGTTTTCGGGTTTTGGCGGGAAAACTCGGTTTTTGGGTGTTGGCGGAAAAATTTGGTTTTCTGGTTTTGGCGAGAAAACTTGGTTTTCCGGTTTTGGCCAGAAAAAGTTTTGGCTAGAAAAACGAGTTTTGCGGAAAAACCCGGATTTCTGATTTTGGCGGGAAACCTCGGATTTCTGGTTTTGGCGGGAACTCGTTTTTCTGGTTTTGGCCGGAAAACCCGGATTTTGGGTTTTGGCGGGAAACCCCAGATTTCTGATTTTAGCGGGAAAGTCCGGTTTCCGGTTTTGGCGGGAAACCCCGGTTTTCCGATTTTGGCGGAAAACTCCGATTTTCGGATTTTGGCGGAAAACTCTATTTTCCGGTTTTGGCGGGAAAATCCGGTTTCCGGTTTTGGCGGAAAAACTTGGTTTTCGAGTTTCGGCGAAAAAATCAGGGTTTTCGATTTTGACAGAAAAACTTGATTTTTTAGTTTTGGCGGGAAAACTTGGTTTTCCATTTTTGGCGGAAAAACTCGGTTTTCGAATTTTGGCGAGAAAATTCGATTTTCCGATTTTGGTTGAAAAAACATGTGTTTTAATTTGTCGGAAACTTTTTTTTTGTTTTTGAGAAAAAAATGTTTTTGTAAATTTTCTTATTTAATTAAAATAGTGGAAAATATAATCTCTTTTGTTTTATATATATGAAAACCCATGGGTATCCATTACCCTTTTGTTTTACCTACTATGAATACGAGTTTTAAAATTTATATCCATGATTGACCCAATTAATTTTGGATGGATAAAAACCCAACCTAATATTAGTGGGTTCTGGTAAACCCATGGGAAATCACCCATGTTAACATCCCTAATCTTTCATCAATCATCAACGGTCATCTCTCCACGTGTACCGGAAATGAGAACATCCTTCTTAAAGCTCCGGTCTGCACCGAGAGAGCGAGCACTCCATCCTCCCAAACCTCTAATCTATGGCGACGATTCCTCCCCAATTCCCGTTGGCCACCCGCTCTGCTCTTCGCCGGGCGTCTTCCTCCGTCTGTTTCGTCACCATGAAACTGTTTAAAGCGAGAGCCTTCTCTTCCTCAGTGAAGCTCCCCACGAAACCGCCGCTTTGCACCGCCGACGAGCTTCATTACGTCTCTGTTCCCAACAGCGATTGGCGCCTCGCTCTCTGGCGCTACTTGCCTCCTCCTCAGGTAACCCCTCTCTCTTCTTCACTCAACCCTTTACAGTCTCTCTCTCTGTATCCTCTGTTTTTTTGTGATAAAGTTCTCTCCTTTACAGTCTCTCTCTCTCTCTCTGTATCCTCTGTTTTTTTGTGTGATAAAGTTCTCTCCTTTTACAGGCGCCCACGAGGAATCATCCGCTCTTGCTCTTATCCGGTGTAGGAACTAATGCCATCGGATACGATCTTTCCCCCGGTGTAATGTTTTTGAATTTTGACTCTGTTTTTCACCCACAAAAAAAAGGTTCTACCTTTTTACATCGTTTTCATGTAAAAATCGCAGTGCTCTTTTGCAAGACACATGTCCGGTCAGGGATTCGAGACGTGGATTCTCGAGGTTCGTGGAGCAGGGTTGAGCACAAGAGTATCCGACCTCAAGGACGTTAAGGACTCTGCTCACGAGTTGTCTCATCAGATACAGTCCACTGCTAAAGCTGCAGCTAAACAAGCTTCGGATGAGAAACAAACTACCGATGATATCACTGACATTGCACCACCAGCAGCAGCTTGGGATGATGTTTCAGTTGTTGGTGAAGCCTCTGCTTGGGACGAGTCCAAGATCGTAGCGAGGTTGACTGCTACCTTCATGCGTTTGTCTGAAAGGCTTTCCGGTTTTCTCAGCGAAGGTCAGTCGGTGTTCATGTCTGCTAAGCTGTTCGACAAGATTGCTATGCTTTTGGAAGACTCGCGGATGTACGAGCGGTTTAATGAGATAAGGTCAAAGCTTTTGAGTTTGATTCAGTCGAGGCAAAACTCGGGGATTGGTAACCAGATCAGGGAGTTGACTCAGCGCCTTGTGGATCTTCTTGACGATGGTCAGAAGTCTGTCTCTCCTCAGCTGATTGATTTGCAAGAGCGTCTCACTTCGACTATTGAGGATTTTCAGAAGCAGCTGGATTTGATCGTTAAGTATGACTGGGATTTTGATAACTACCTTGAAGAGGATGTCCCTGCGGCGGTGAGGCTGACATTGATCTTGCTAAATATATTACATAACATGTACTGAACTGGTGTTCTGTTTTGGTTTTGACATAGATTGAATATGTAAGAGCGCAAAGTAAGCCAAAGGATGGTAAGCTATTTGCAATTGGCCACTCCATGGGTGGTATCCTACTCTATGCAATGCTGTCACGCTGTGGTACGATAATATTCATCATCATTTTTTAGTAGGTTTTGATTAGATAGGGCATAGGTTTAGGCCATTACTCATTTTATTTTATTCCATTTCCTTAGCTTTTGAGGGAAGAGAACCTTGCCTAGCAGCTGTTGCAACTTTGGCTTCA
Organism: Raphanus sativus; assembly: GCF_000801105.2. Lineage (NCBI taxonomy): Eukaryota > Viridiplantae > Streptophyta > Magnoliopsida > Brassicales > Brassicaceae > Raphanus > Raphanus sativus. The sequence goes on along the minus strand of NC_079516.1, from coordinate 37,828,061 downwards.
TCGTTAGATTACACAACTTCAGATTCTGCCCTCAAGTTGCTCATACCTCTTGTATGTAAATTTTGCTTTTATCTTCCTGCGTTGGATACCTCTTGTAAGAATTGATGCGTCATTAAGTTCTTCTGCGGTATACTTACTAGAAACTTCTTGTACAGGCTGATCCAGCACAAGCTCTGAGTGTTCCAGTTGTTCCTTTGGGGGCTCTGTTGGCTGCAGCTTATCCTCTTTCGTCACGGCCTCCATACGTATTATCTTGGCTTAACGATTTGATATCAGCAACGGATATGATGCATCCTGAGCAGTTAGAGAAGCTTGTCTTGAATAGCTTCTGTAAGTACATACATTTGATCCCATTGATGCAAGTGATAGTTGCTTTCTTGCTTCTTCTATGCTGATATTAATGGTTTCTCTGTTCTTGCAACCTTTTTAGGTACCATACCTGCAAAGCTTCTTATTCAGCTGACAACAGCCTTTAGAGAGGGAGGTTTACGGGATCGTAGTGGTGAATTTTACTACAAGGATCATCTTTCCAGGACCAGTGTCCCTGTCTTAGCTCTTGCGGGTGATAGGGACTTGATCTGCCCCTCTGTAGCTGTAGAAGGTATACTGGATTGATGTTTGATTAATATGCAGAAACATGCATTATGTTTGCTCACCATTGCAATTGCTTGTGAATATGGTAGACACTGTTAAGTTGTTTCCTGAGAACCTGGTCACCTATAAGCTACTTGGGGAACCAGACGGACCACATTATGCACACTATGATTTGGTTGGAGGACGACTGGTAAGTTGCATTTCCCATGTTGGAACTTCGTTCAATGCCTTTCATAATATGTTTGCATGCTTGTTTGCTCTCTCTGTTAATTTCTCTGATAATCTCTCACTGCAGGCAGTGGAGCAAGTCTATCCTTGCATAACTGAGTTTCTTAGCCACCATGATTCTGCATAAGTGAAACTTTCTGTTCTGCGCATGCCATATGCATGAAGACTCTGCACTAGGTTGGTGTCCAGGTATTATAGTACCCTAACAAGCCTTGGTATCAGAAGCGCCTGTTAATAAGGATGTCATTTTCGTTTAATACATGTACATTTAGCTTAGGAGGCTTTTTCCAAGTCATACACTTGTAAATTATAAAGCATAACAATGGGTGTGTTCTATCCCTTCGCTTGTATCGCACCGCTTCTTTTGAAGGGCTTTAAGTTGTCCAATAGAGGAACTGTATATAGACATGTATTTTATATGTATATCATCTATATATTGGATCCACAGACAACACATCCATACTTTTTCAGCATGGCGTGGGATACATGATGTAAGGTCCTTGAAAGATATTGTCTTTCTTCCATCATGTAAAACCATTCTTTCTCCGTCGGCACTTCAGTTCATTGAATTCTCTATCTTGCATAGTCATTGAGCACAAATAGAAATAAAGATTCATGGAGATCAAAGTATAAAGTATTATGGTTTATATTTCTCTTGCAATTCCTTGGATCCTAATAAGAAAGTATCAACGGTAAAGTCTGGTCGTATATGTTTGAGCAAACATGCAAAGCACAACATGGAATGGAAGTAAACATAAACATTTACTGTTTTAAGAACTCAAATTGGATTGCATGTCTGTTCTAACTTCTAAGCTGTATATTGACATTCAACGCTGTATCCAACATGGGATGTGCGTTTTTAACTACGACAACAATGGAGATCTATTCCATTAATACGGACGTTTATCTTACACGTAAGAGTGACACAAGGCCGGATTGACAAATTGGAGTTTGATTAGGATGATTTTAGTAAAAACGTGATATTCATGATTTTAATTCAGCACTTTCCCAATTCGGAAGACATGCATGCATGTATAAAAATAGTAAAGGCAGATAAGCTACACCTACATGCATATATACATATACAAAACAATAAAGACAGATAAGTTTATACCTAACCTAATATTGTTGTTACAACTTACAAGTCACCGAGTCATAATTCATATCCAATCCTCCTAAGACCCTTATCAGATCCATAACTATTGTTGTTAAGAAATATCTAAATGGGAAACGTTTTTAAAATCAATCAACCTAACAAAAATGAAGAATAATTTAGTATATCCAGAAAAGTCTACGCCGGCATGTAATCGTAAAGGGTTTGACCAAGAAAAACATACAGATAAAGATGATGATACTGACAGAAGGGAAAGAGTGTGCGTCATCTTGAGTGTGTATGCGTTGCATGTACGCTGCGACTCGACGCCACCTTTCCAGTCTATAAATAACAGAGACAACTAAGACTTGTAACCATTATAAATAAAGACATAAAAGAAGGTTAAGACATAAACAAAACTTTAATCAAGGATGGTGGTTGTTGTCGCTGATAATGATGATCTCTCGTCCAAGACTCTCCCTAGAGTTCTCGTCGTCTCTCGTCGGACTCTACGCAAGAACAAGTTCGTTGACTTCGTAGGAGAGTACCATCTCGACCTCATCGTCTCACACGGCGCCGTCCCTGTCATCGTCCCACGTGTAAGCGGGATCCACTCTATGCTCCGGAGCTTCGAGCCTATCCACGGCGTCCTCCTCTGCGAAGGAGAAGACGTCGACCCTTCTCTCTACGCAGACGAAGAGCAACCAGGACTTTCTCAGGAAGACATGGATGAGATCAGGACGTTGCACGCAAGCGACACGACGATAGACAGAGAGAAAGACAGCATCGAGCTGAGTCTAGCCAAGCTCTGTCTCGAAAGAAACATTCCCTTTTTAGGCATCTGTCGTGGCTCTCAGATCCTCAACGTCGCAGCCGGAGGAACTCTGTACCAAGACATCGACAAAGAAGTTGGAACTAGTACGAAGCATATAGACTACGAGAACTACGATGAGCACAGGCACGAGGCTAGGCTCGTGGAGGAGACGCCGCTGCACGAATGGTTCGATGAGATGGATCAGATCATGGTGAATTCGTATCATCATCAAGGTGTGAAGAGGCTCGCGGAGCGTTTTGTGCCTATGGCTTACGCTCCTGATGGTTTGGTAGAAGGGTTCTATGATCCTAACCGGTATGATCCAGAGGAAGGTCGGTTTCTGATGGGTCTGCAGTTTCATCCCGAGAGGATGAGGCTCTCTGACGATGAGTTTGATTATCCAGGATGTGTTTCTGTTTACCGGGAGTTTGTGAAAGCTGTGACTGTGTTTCAGAAGAAGCAACTAGATGCAACAAAGATTGTGGTGAAGAAGACGCTAGTCAAAAGCTTCTCAGGAGATGAGCTTTTGGAGGCAAAAACGGTTCTAAGCAAGCAAGAAGAGAACAGGCTGAAGCAGATGGGAGCGACGGTGAGGAACTCGTGTGTGTATATGAAGAGGATGAAGAGGAAAGAGGAGCATGAGAGGGCAATGGACAAGCTGTCCGCAGAGCGTTTGTCTGATCTGCTTTCCTTCCACCGTATGATGGCTCGTCTTTGCTCTGATGCCATCAAGAGGAAGCTGCTGGAACTAGCAGATAGTGACCATTGAGACCTCCTCTTTCCTCAACTATTAGCTTTTATTGTAAGAAAACATGTTACATATATAAATGAAAATTAGTTTTCTGTTTACATTACAACTTAGAGAGTTTCCTTTCAAGTGACATCATACATCATCTTTAATCATCATCATCATCATCATCCTATAATCATATCATCACCGGTAGAAGAACCTCTCAACTTGTCCATACAGAACCTCTCAACTTGAAAGTAGTAAATCACAACTTCTCAGCGTCTTCAGCTCGGGAAAGCTAGAGGCAAGGTCAGACATCTGCAGTGGTAACAATTGAATAAGACAGCTATCATAAGAGGTGTACTTGAGACCTGGAGAAGTTGCCAGACAGTAGTTGAACATTGTACAGTCACTTGATAGTTCTAATTGGATGCGTTGGAGCAGTTACGAGTGAGAAGAGTTGTTGGGTTTGACTAAATAGCATTACATTCGCATATCTGATGTTACTTCAACTGTTTACTTTTGAAACCTAAACTTGTCTTGTTGCAGAAAAACATCAATTAATGCATCTGATCAGTACCTAACTGCCGTGTAGACGCATACAAGAATTTATTTTAAAACCAAGAGAATTTACTAGTTTAGTCTAAGACACACTAAACCTGTTTTCTGAATCCATAGTGATCTTTAATAACTTCTGCACATGCTTTGATAACTTGATATACAGAGTTAAAATAGACAAACCTTGTCGGCAAAAGGTTCACGGATGTAAGGAAGATCACGTTCAAGATACTCAAACATCAAACGACCTTGAGAGCCTAACGGCTCGCTATCATCACTAGACAGTGGCCGGTAGATCCAGAACTGATTTGAAAATTCCTCCGTAAATTTGGTTCTTATAATACTAATATTTTGATCCATTTTTCAAAAATATGTTGCTATCTATTTTGCATTTCACTATTATATATTGTATATGTGTTATCAAATAATTAATCGTATTTTATACGTACTACCATATAAGTAGTCATATAATTAATAGTATTTTATACGTACTATCATATAAATAATCACATATATTATATTTTTTAAACTTAATGTGAAATAGAAAAACCATAATTTAAATTGGTGTTTGAAATTTGGCTTTATATTGTATTTTTTATATATATTTAAAACATTTTTTAATAGTTATTAGAAAATATTTTAGTAAAATTCAATTTTTGAATATATATATTTTGAATAAATTTTTGATATAAATAAAATTAAATTATTATTTTTATTTGAAATATGTAAATTTAAATTTTGTTTTATGGTTATTTTAGACAAAATATATTTTTAGGTAATTAGATTGAGTTATTTTCTTATATTTTAAATTTCGTCATATAGATAATTTCTCATATAATATAATAAATTTTTAATTTTTGTTAGTAACCTAAGTCTATTATTTTTTTTAATATACTGATATCCATGCTAGCCATATTTTCAAACAACATTATATTTTTTAATATCGATATATGTGTTTCCAAATAGTTTTCAAATGTACTTCATCACTTTTAATAATATAAATACGGCGGCTCAATACTTAACCAAGAAAAATATTTCTTACATATATATGGCGGCTCTTACTGATTTCAAGTTTTGCTATTCTTGAATCTTTGTACGAATATCTACTAATATATAAACAAAATAAAACTATCATTGTGTAACATTGTTTTGGTTGACGATTAATTTCATCATTTTATTTTTACATATTTATTTATTTTCCACATAATGGATTTTTTTTAACATTCCACATAACGATTTATAGGGCTGGACATAAATACTTGGTATTTTCCCCGTATCTGCTACTTGCCTCTTATTCATTTGAAAAGAACAAGTACTTGTTGCTATCAAGTCAAATACTAAATCGCAATAATGTATTATTTACAAATACGGGTCAAGTAACAAGTAGAAGAAAAAAACAGTAATTGCTTTGTTAATACTTGCTACTTGTTTAATTATGTTTAAGATTAACTAAAATGTCTTTTTTGGAATGTATATGACTAATAGATCTATGGAATGTATATAACTAATAGGTTTGAGATATAAATCTATAACAATCTAGTGTATGCATGAATTTCTTTGTTTTATTCCATATTAATATTTTTCATATCAAAAATATTTTTTTTCTAAAATTTAAACCTACACTTAAAAATAGCATGATTTTTCACTTTGGCATATATAGTCAAAGTTCTTCTACTCACTAGTTTAAATTAGTTTAATTTTCTTTTTGGTAGTGTTAGTTTATATTATACAGATAACAAGGTAAACACAATTAAATTGCAAATATTATTTTTCTGAATGTACTTGCTTAGAACAAGTCAAGTAATAAGACAAAATTTTCAATACTTGAACGGAGCAAATTGGATAGTAAATACAGCTAAAACAGCGAGTAATTGTTCCGTGTCCACACCCCTAACGACTTGGAACCTTTATATGGTCTGAAATGCTAAGGACGACTTAATCAGCATTCTCCCACCCAGTCAATACGCTGTTATTGATTACCGATATACATAAACAAGTGGCTGGTGAACTGGCATGTTACATACGGGCCCATGATTTATAACGATACAGACAAACGGTTACTGATGCAAATAACCACGTAATTTCCTGATTGAAACACTTACTTAGTATTTGTGAAATTAATTAATTTAACTCGCCTACTTTAAATTTCATCATGTGTTTAATGTCAACAGATAAAACTCTTTGGGTGTGATTGGTGAATGTTGCGAGTGTTTTACACAACATCACTTCTCTCTACAACAATAAAATCAAAGCAAGTAAGTTTTGGTTTACTTCTTAAATCTTACAGCCAAATCTATTTGTTCTTTTATTTCATGGTTATGGAAAGCAAATTTTCTAAAGGGCTTCTTCAAGTGCTTTTGAAAATACTATCCATCTTTCTTATAATAATACATTTTTGATATATATACAATATATATCTAACTAATTCGAATAAAATATAATAATTATTTACATATTTTATATATTAAAACAGAAGTCACAACTTTGATTCATGTGTGATTTTTTTAAAAAATGGACTCACATTTAAAATTCACCAATTTAAAGACATATGATATAATTCTCACCATTAGCCGTGAAAGATCTTATCTAATATACTAAATAATATTCCCTCTGTATCAATATAAGTGGTGTTTTAGGATTTTTATTTTGTTTCAGAATAAGTGAAGTTCACACTAATCTAAATAAATTTAATTGTCATTTGAAATCTCTAGCCAATTACAAAATAGTGTATTTTTTTTTAATTGGTTGAACTAGTATTATTTAATGCTATTTTATACAACCAAGATAAATTACATAAAATTTTGTGGTTTCTTAATCTCTGTGAAAAAATCTTAAAACTCACCTATAATGATACAGAGGGAGAGGGCGTGTTATTTTTCCCTTAAACACTGAACTGTAATTAAATACTGACCAAATTGGGTTCATGATTTGTAACGATTTAACATATTCATATTTTCACACAAAAAGATTTATATTATCTACCCAATATCATATCGCAATTATTTTAGATAATCAAAAAACTTACATGCTCTGCATATTTGTATCATATTGTATACATGTCATGAGAACCTAATGTAAAACCAAACCAAACAGATTAGATGAATAAGCAAAATAAAAGACTATAACAAATAATTTTCCTTTAGAATATTAAAATATGAATATGTTAAATCGTTACCAATATGTGGAGAAGCTCTTTAGCAAAAAAAAATGTGGAGAAGCTTCAGACGTAATCACATAAAGAAAAATGGCCCAAGAAAAATATCAGATAATACAAAATCAACCCTATAAATATCATCACCATGATGCCATCGTAAAGGAACAGAGCGAAGAAGTAACAGAACGATAGAGTGATGGAAGTTAAAGGCAAACCTCAAGCTGAGGGTGAATGGTCCACCGGTTTCTGCGATTGCTGCTCGGATTGCTCCAGCTGTAAACTATTCTTTCCAACTTTCAATAAATATGAAACTCTGTAAATAATCGCATACTTAAAATTCAGCACCATACATATAAACGATCCATATATAGTATCTCGTATATATTTATAGGTTATCATACTGCATACATGTTCTATCAAAATTTTAGATTACAAATCTATCATTTAAAGCCCAAAATTGATTATCTTCTGAAAATAGTAACGGAGTTTAGGATTAATTGTTGCAGGTTGTATGGCATGTTGGTGTCCTTGCGTTACTTTTGGCCGAATCGCAGAGATAGTAGACAAAGGTTCCACTTGTAAGTTTCTAATCTTATCGACAAAACGGCAATCGTTTTATTTTTTTATAAAAAAACAAAATCAGTTTATATATTTAACAGAAAATAAATTTCAGCATGCTGTGGGGCTGGTGCGTTGTACATGTTACTAACGTGGTTCACGGGCTGTGGATTCATCTACTCGTGCCATTACCGAACTAAAATGAGAAAACAATACAACCTTAAGGGTAGCGAATGTGGAGATTGTTTTAAACATTGCTTCTGTGAGCGTTGTGCCTTAACTCAAGCCTATCGCGAGCTCACCAACCGTGGTTTCGATGCAGCCCTTGGTATTATTTATTTTGCTTATTAATCTTTAATCAAAGCTTCAAATACAATAATTTGCCTACTACTCACTCTGTTTTAATAAAAACAATTAACTTGTTAGGATGGCAAGGAAATGCTGAACGTCAAAATGCCGGCGTTGCAATGGGTGCCCCGGTTGTGCAAGGCGGCATGATGAGATAATTATATTTGCCTAAATTTATATTTTGTTTTCCTCTCCTCTGAACTTTCTTTCTTAATATCGTTGTCTTCAAAATAAATGGAATTATCCGGTTTGTGTTTTTTTTTTCTTCGTCTCTTGTGTAATACGGATTTTATGAAAGTTTATATAGTATGTGTGCGAACTGTCATTTAATAAATAAACTAGATCATAACCCGCGCGACCGCGCAGATTTTATTTTTTTTTATTTTTAACATATAACATATATTCTATAATAGTTGATACAATTTGGAATTTGTCCTTTTCACATAATGTGGTTTTATATAATTTTGAGTTTGTCTAAAACATATTGTTTAAGAACAATGTTAAAACTGTTTTTCCTATTAATAAATTTTCATTGGTGTATTAGAGATATAAAGTGAAACCTCTATAAATTAATAATGTTGAGACTATACCAAAACTATATTTTTTATTAATTTATAGAGATTATTAATTTATCGAGATACTAATTGAACCAAAAACTCAATTTGAGACTATGAAATTATACTAATTTATAGAGATATTAATTTATAGATTATTAATTTAAAGATGTTATACTGTAACTGTATAGTGAAAACACTAATATAATATCAACCAATACGATTTGGTTTTGACATTGTGCTTTTTGGGATTTTTTTTTAAAAGTTTTATGAATGTCCAATGATGAATACGAAGACAAGTACTTGTACACACATTTTAGTGGGAGAAAATGAATATTTTCTAACCTATTAAGTCAGATATAATAAATACAAAATCTCTTGACATCGAGATTTTATGTATAGTAGAATAAACTTGGAGAAGAGGGTTTTCCATATTCATGATTTTTCAAATCTGACAATTTGATTGTGAATATTTGATTGTAACCGAGATTTTAGGCATAGTAGACTCAACTTGGTGAAGAGGTTTTCCAATAATCATTTTTTTAAGTATAAATTGATGTTTCTGTTATTTAAGTAAGAATATACGTTAGTATATTCTATTTAGTGTATATTCAAAGCAAACCTCGATTATTTGAACATCTAAGAAAATGTGTTCTGATATCTTTATTATTGAGTTTCAAAAGTTCTGTATCAAGCTATTTAAAATTTTAAGATTCATTAGTATTTGATTCCAAATAATTGTTTTTTTAATTAAAAAGGGTTTTGTGTTTAAGATAATTATGGTTTAATGATGGGAGGAAACGTGTTCTTAAGTTATTTGGTTAATTGAATCAATTGTTTAGGAAATAACCAGACCAAAAAAGTCAAAATTGTATAATGACTGGCTAAGGATTCGTGTAAAAAAAAAAGATTCATGTAATATTTATATTTTTTTGTCAACTTACTCAGTTTAAGTTTGTATAAGTTGATGACAAAAAAAAAGATTAGCGTAATATTTGTATTTTTTTGTCAACCTACTCGTGTAATATTTATATTTTTAATAACATATGTAATATTTATTTTTGTTTCTATCTATTTATATTTTTATTTTTTAAGAACTTAGACTCCTGTTATATTTATATTGGAGACATTTATTGTATTCATTTGACTATAATAAAGGAGAGGGATTATTATATTTTTACTATGATATAATATAAATATGATAATGTGAGTATACTCTAACGAAAAGAACATATATTTTGTTTAATAGATGTATAGACATAGATCTTATAGTGGAGTTAAATGATAGATAGTTGATATTAAGCTCTTTAAGGAAATATTTAAATGAAAGGTTAGACTAAGAATAATAATGTGATGTCCAATTTAAAAATCCACCTAAAAGAAGTTATAATGTTTCTGTTTTAATAAGATAGATGTGTACGTAATTGTGGATATGTAAAGTATATATTGTAAAAGTTTCGTTTAATGATTCCTCATGCATTTTATAACTTTGTTAACTGGAAATGAATACTCATTAAGTAAAAGTAGACGTAGTTATAAATTTTTATTTGTTGGTAGAAATACTGAATGAATCTATTTACGTTTGATATATTTTTTTGCTCGAATTTAAGTTTGATATATATGTTTTAATTTTGGCAATTGCAAAATTTACAGGATAAACAGAAATTGGTTAGCTTTGGCAAAAAGATCGTTTAGGACAGACAATGAGTACTGTATTTTTTTAAAATAGTTAAATACTAGTTCTGATCGAAAAGTCGAATATATTTTTTGTTTTAATTTTTTTAGAAATTTAATTTTTATATTTGTGTTTTTTTATAATCATATTTGTGTTTTCTTATATGTTAAAGAAATTTAATTTATATTTTTGTATATAACATTTCATCGTTTTATCTCAAGAGTACAAGAAAGAACAAAAGATTGATGGGAAGTTTTTAAGTGAGTGTAATTAAGGACTGAAGAAATAGGATACGGTTTGGAAGATATATTAGAAGCAGAAGAAATACTCTCAGTCAAAAAGCAGTGATAGTTAGCTAGATAACTATGAGATTTACACTGTCGTCTTGATCGAGCAATAGGTTGAGAAACCTGTCCTACACCTGATGTAACAGTATCTTCTTTGCGAGGAATGGTACTAGAAGGAATAGTAACAGAAACTACAGCAGGTGGGATGCTAAAAGTATGCACAGGTTGAGATGTAGTATTATCTAGTGAAATATGAGTAGACACAGGCAAAACCGATCTAGTAAACAAAGAATCATCAAAATTATTGGCTAGAGTATCTTTGAATGTTTCATGGAAAAAAACATTACAGGAAACAAAAGCTTGATGTATTTCAATATTCAAACCTTATAACCTTTGTAACCCGAAACATAACAAAGAAAAATGCAAGGGTCAGCACGTGGAGTGAACTTTTTCCTATCTTTCACATACGTAGATGCATAACAAAGGCAATCAAATGAAAAAAGAAAATCATAATCCGGAACTTTGTGACATAGAACATCATAAGGTGAAAGCTTATTGAACACCAAAGATTGAATAGGATTTATGTGAAAGACCTCAGTAAAGTAATCTTATAAGCTAAATATATGTTGATTTTTTATATTGATAAAATATAAAAAATAAATCTATTGTAGAGTATATTATTTAGTTTGAAATGGTCAAACAATCATTATTTACTCTTTAATTCCTCGATCAAAAAATATGGAACAAATTCACATAATAATTGACAATAAATAAAGATTTCATTAGTGTACTATGGGAAGTTTTATTTTGATGTTGAAAAATAAAACTTGTGTCTCTCATCTTTTTTTTATAAAAAGGCTTGTTAGTATTATAGAATAGATATAGATTCATCAACACAAAGTTACTCTCTCCCACTTAAAATAGTTATGTTAGTATTTTTTTTTGTGCCTGAGAATACAACAAAATTACAGTAATAATAAATAGAAACATATGCAGTTGTATCATGAGAATCTGATGCTAAGAAACCGTCACACTACGAAGTGTTTAAAGATTTAAGGAAATAGATTAATCATCTCGACTATACAATTTTTTTTAATTTTATATTTTGATATTGTAATTTTTATTTTTGGTTTTTATTATCTTTTACAAAAATCCATTGTCCCATTATAGTAAAATAAGGATGAGACGACTCTCAGGAGGCTTTGATGATGAGTTTGATTATCCGGGATGTGTCTCAATTTATCAGGAGTTTGTGAAAGCTGTGACTGTGTTTCAGAAGAAGACGCTAGTCAAAAGCTTCTCAGGAACTGAGCTTTTGGAGGCAAACACGGTTCTAGCAAGCAAGAAGAGAACAGGCTGAAGCAGATGGGAGCGACGGTGAGGAACTCGTGTGTGTATATGAAGAGGAGAGGAAAGAGGAGCATGAGAAGGCAATGGATAAGCTGTCCGCAGAGCGTTTGTCTGATCTGCTTTCCTTCCACCGTATGATGGCTCGTCTTTGCTCTGATGCCATCAAGAGGAAGCTGCTGGAACCAACAGATAGTGACCACTGAGACCTCCTCTTTCTTCAACTATTAGCTTTTATTGTAAGAAAACATGTTACATATATAAAGGAAAGTTAGTTTTCTGTTTACATTACAACTTAGAGAGTTTCCTTTTAAGTGACATCATACATCATTTTTCATCATCATCATCATCATCGTATAATCATATCATCAGCGGCAGAAGAAGATGAAATCAGGATGGTTGACTTGACGCAACCTCAGCCAATTGTCTGCAGCTTTGAATAGGGAGTTCACTAGCTGGTGACCAGAGCCCTTGATACTTGTCCATACAGAACCTCTCAACTTGTATGAGGCGAGGCCAAAGACAGGCAGCGCAACACTCTCCCTTGGCTGCACCTCACACATAGACGGCGCTGTAACGTCTGCACCTGCAAGAGCCGATAATAGATAAACGATTCTTACCCCTCAAGAGTTAGTTATACTCATAAGAAGATGTTTAAACTAGTGTTTCTAATATATAGATGCTGAGCACAAATCTTACCTTGAAAGGGTGTGTGAAGGGAATGATACGTCAAGAAGCAAGCATCCAGATCCTTTAGCTTTGGTCCTGTGGGTATTTTGTAAATTGGGTACCTACACAGTATAGTAATGGGATTATAAGAGACACAAGGGAGACACCGTGGATTAAAGCATTTGCACATGGTACAAAGAAGAATACCATGCCACGGAGAACCAGCTTGAAGGTAGTAAATCACAACTTTTCAGCGTTTTTAGCTCGGGAAAGCTAGAGGCAAGATCAGACATCTGAAAATGGTAACAATTGAATAAGACAGCTATCATAAGAAGTGTACTTGAGAAGACCTGGAGAAGTTGCTAGGCATTACATTCATATATAGAAACAAATATTTAATGATGTTTGCTTTTGAAACTTAAACTTGTCTGGTTACAGAAAAAAACATCAATCAATCAATCAACCTAACTACCGTGTAAGCCACATACAGAATTCATTTCAAACCTAAGAGATGTTACTATCATAATCTAAGACAACACGTAACCTGTTTTTCTGAATCCATATAGTCTAAATAACTTGTGCACATATGCCTTGATAACTTGATATACAGAGTTAAAATAAGACAAAACCTTGTCGGCAAAGGGTTCACGGACGTAAGGAAGATCACGTTCAAGATACTCAAATATCAAACGACCATGAGAGCTTAAAGGCTCTCCATCATCACTAGACGAGTCTTCCAGATGCTCCTTCCTTGACGAGGGTCCTCTTTCAGACTCGCTGCTGCTTCCTTCACTGCTTGAATCCTTGAAATCGCTGTCACTCTCCTCACTTAGCCGCCTGCATTAGAAAACACACACATATACATAAAAACAGGACAAGACTTGAAAAGCAGAGAGGTTGATTGGTTACGTACGTTGAGATTAAGGGATGAGAATAATCAGCATAGATTTGGATGGCAGAGAGAGAAGGAAAGTAGTATTGGAAGACAGGATCTTTATAAATGTTGTTGTTATTCAAAGAGAGAGGAACTCCAGTGCCGTAAGCACTCCACTCTGCAAACGATTCCCATACATCACCAAGAACAAAGTAAGGAGGACGAGGCTGCAACTCAACAACATCACTGCCTCTCCTTTCCTTAATCATCGTCGTCTGCGTATAAACGAAAAGGTTCTAAACTTTTAATATAAAGAAAAAGGTAACTATTGACTTTTGAGTCTTTGAAACAAACCTTGGGAAGATAGTGAGCAGGCACAGATGGTGTGACTGACTCCAAAAACCGTTCTACATTACTAGATGATGAAGGGGGAGAAGCGTGGAGCTCCTTAGTGTTAATCGATCTGCCTTGAGAGGCGTGGCTTTGAGCTCTATGCAGCTTATTAGACAAATGAAACCCAGCCCCTAACATCTCTTCTTTAGTTTATTACACAACACAAAGCAGATGAGTAAAACAAAGTTGACAACTGTTTCTGATCTCGTTGATCCGGTTAGACAGCAACACTTGTGTGTCCCACTAGTCGTACTCGATTCAGCTTCTGTACCAACTCAGTTGAGAAAAAACGAACTGGAGTTCCACTAAGAAGGTGAAGATCAGCGTAAGAATGAAAATGGCAACGAGAGTATAGAGTTGAGAAAGTAGAACTTAAAATGAGTTCTAGAATGATTGAAGCTAATGAGGAGAAAGAAGATTTTGATTCTCACAACTGAGAGAGAGAAACAGAGAATAAATAAAAGAACACACTTCCAATGCTATTTTTTTTTCTTTTGGCATAATTTGAAGTTTTGAACCCTGTTATACTATGATTAGTTACTTCGTCACCCTTACTTCTCTGTCAACAATAATACACCCCAAACCACTGTAAGTATGTGAGATCTTTTTGTTAGAATTAGAAAACTAAATTTTAGTCATATTCTAACAGATACCAAATTATTTGAAGATGTTCAAAAATAAATTTACAATGTTGACAAGTAGAATTATGGGCTTGCGTTTAGTTATGATTTTTGGGAAAAAAAAGTGGGAAATTTGCATGATAAAAGAAAGTAGGTAACAAATGCAATACATGTTGCCACTTCTCATGATATCAGAAAATGAATTCATGCACGTGGACCCTGCTATTATTAGAGGTAGAGGATGTGCACATGATCGATATATTCTATTGTCCTTTTCTTCAAAAAGAAAAAAAAAAACAATTGATAATGCAGGAGAAGTGGCGATGATAAAAAGCTGAGTATGTTAATGTGTGAGGTGTGTTGTTGTGTGTCCTTAGAGCATCTTTATCCTTGCAACTCATTATGGGTTGCTAAGTAATATTTTAGTAGTAAATTATGGTAAGAGACTTGGGTAAGCAATTTCATTATTTTGCTCCTCTATTGCTAGTTTCTTATTTTTGGTTGCTTAATTTTTTTTAACAATTTTTATTAAAATTAAAAAAAGTTTTATTTCATAAACAGAATAAAAGATAACATTTTAAACATAATTTTTTTAAAAAAACATGAAACAAAATATTAGTAAAATAAACAAAAGAAGCATCCGAGCTTAGTTGTTGTCATATTCATGCCCAAATTTACGCCATATATGTTCAACCAAATCATGTTTCAGTTGTTGATGCGTTGTTTGATCACGAATTCTTGCTTCTGCAACCATCCTATGGGCCACACCATTTCTGTGATCTCTATCGAAATTGCCATCGACATGTGAGCTTCCATTATCTTCTCCTTCGATGAACTCTTCAACATTATACTGAGTGTATGTACTTCGTTCATTTTCTACTATCATATTATGAAGTATGATACACGCTCTCATAATCTTTCCGATTTTATCTTTATCCCAGAACAGCGCCGGATTTTTAACAATGGCAAAGCGAGCTTGCAGGACTCCAAAAGCACGCTCGACATCTTTTCGGACACCTTCTTGTTTTTTAGCAAATAAAATTGCTTTCGGCACTTGTGGTAAACGAATAGATTGGATAAAAGTAGCCCATTTCGGATAAATACCATCGGTGAGATAGTAAGCCATATGATATTGTCTTCCATTGACAGAGAAAGTGACTTGCGGAGCATAACCTTGAATTATGTCATCAAAAACAGGTGATTGATCAAGAACATTAATATCATTGCATGTACCTGGAGGTCCAAAAAATGCATGCCATATCCAGAGATCGTATGAAGCAACTGCTTCTAAAACGATCGTTGGTTTATCTGAACCACGAGAATATTGCCCTTTCCAAGCGGTTGGACAATTCTTCCACTCCCAGTGCATACAGTCGATGCTTCCTATCATTCCGGGAAAACCTCGATACTCTCCAACAGCAAGTAGACGTTCTAGATCAGCCGGTGTTGGTCTTCTTAAGTACTCATCGCCGAACATATTGATTATGCCTTCCACAAAATTTTCTACACATAACCGAGTTGTTGCTTCACCGAGCCGGAGGTATTCGTCAACCATATCACCCGCAGAACCATATGCCAAGACACGAATGGCTGCAGTACACTTTTGTAAGGGGGAGAGACTAATCCTTCCGAGACCATCTCTCTTTTCCCGAAAATATTGAACTTCGTTGGAGAATCGATCAACAATGCTCATGAACAGTGGCTTGTTCATTCTAAAACGTCGTCGGAAGGTATCTTCTTGATATGTTGGAGTTTCGCTGAAATAATCATTCCATAATCTTCTATGCCCTTCTTCACGATTTCTTTCGATATAAGCTCGTTTTCTTCTTTGTCTACTTGGTTGTTGTTGAAGAGCAATGGTAAATCTCTCAAAGGTTTGATCAAAATATTGATCAAATGCATCATCAAATGCATCATCAAATGCATCATCTCGTGTATCATCAGAATTACTTTGAGAGGAAGATGTCATACTTGTGATTGAAAAGAGTTTTTTTTTTTGGAAATAAAAGTCTTGGTTTGGTGAGATAATATATTTCTGATGAATTAAAAAAGCAGAGTGATGAAACACAAAATGAAACGAGATGAAGGGAAAAAGGGAGAGAAAGGGAGAAAGGTTGATGATACAAGAAGAAATGCTGATACTTTATAGTACAAGAGAGAAAGGGAAACATAATATTACAAGAGTCCGTGAACAACAAAAAACATGTACAAGAGACATGTGAAAAGTTGGTGAAACACAAACACCACAAGAGTACAAGAGACATGTGAAAAAAACAGGTGAAACAAACAACAACAAGAACAACAAAAAAACAGGTAAAACACTCCGTGACAAGTCCCTCCAATGCTCCAATGCTCCAATGCTACAAGTGACTCCAATGCGCCTGAAACAAACAAGAACAACAAGAACAATTAGAAACCGCAACGAGTTCATGAAACACAGCAACCACAAGAACAATTACAAACCATTAGAACTAATAGTTAACCTACTTAGAGCTCAAGCATGAGCTTCTTCTTCATTTCTCTTTCCTCATCATCTAGTGGTTCTTTCTTTCCATAGAGTTTGTCAAGTAACCTCAACTTCACTACTCTCTCCTTGCGAACCAAGTCCTCTTTCTTCAACTCCCACATAGTCTGAAAATCAGACACCTCCTTTCCCTCGGCCATCTGCTTTTTCTTCCCACGGGCTGCTGCTTTTGCTGCCTTAACACCTGGGGGCCGCTTCATTCTGTCATCATCTACATCAACAGATGAGCTTGCTGAATGAGAACCATCACCAAACTTCTTCCTTTTGTTGCCGCCTTCAATGCTACACCATTTCTGGTCATAGCGAAGCTCCCTCCACGCGTGTTCAAGGGTAAACTTCTTTTTGTGGTTGTTGAGGAAGATCGCGTGAGCATGTTTGATAACATCAACCTCATTTTGGCCGCTTGTCTTCTCTCTTGTTGCAGCTTCATATGCCCCACTGAACTTGGAAACTTGATCATTGATCTTCTGCCAATGGTGCTTGCACTGGTTTTTATGTCTCTCCTCACCGCGTGCAATGTTCGGACTTGCCGCATACAAGTCCGCAATCCTCTGCCAGAAAGCACCCGAACATTGCTCATTCCCTACTATAGGATCTTTGCTCGTGTTTAACCAGGCGGAAATAAGCACAACATCATCTGAATGCGTCCAGGCTCTTCTTTCTTTACGCTCTGTTCCCTTCTCTACACCAAAGCTGGAAGCATCACTAAACGGAGAGGAAACTGCTTGACTGCCGAAGAGAGGAAACTGTGATGAACTTGGTTCGAGACTGCCATCTACTAAACGGAAGACACTGTCTTCTTGGCTATTAAGAAGCTCAACAAGACTCGCTGCCTCAGCGTATGGAGTAGAATCCATATCAGGAAATGGCAAGGGAGAGAAGAAGAAAATTGAAAAGATGAAAAGAAAGAGAAGAAATATTGAAGAGAAAAGAAAGAGGAGAACATATTTAAATTGAAACATTCATCACACAACCAACCAATGCATTCATCACACCCAACAACCTAAACGACTTGACATTTTTCTAACTCATTCATCACACTTCACCTTCAATTTTATATTTAACCATCAGTTCTATTAAATTCCATACACAACCATAACAATACACTAACCAAAGCATTGATTACCCTCGATTCAATTCCTAACAGAAGCTAATTCAATGCATTTCATTTAATTACACTAACCAAAGCATTAACACTAACCTGCAAGCAATTGAAGTCCTTTGTTCGATGAACCTTCCTCACATCTCTCGTCTCTTTCCACATAACATGACGACAGCGATTTGATCACTCCATCTCACCACAGAAAGACAAAAACAAAAGGAAAAGAATCAACAGAAAGCAAACAAATCAAAATTTATAACATGAAACACAAGAACAAATCTCAATTGTTCAAAAGAAATTCAAAACAAGTATGAAAGAGGAAACAAATATAAAAATTCTAAACAAGTATCAAAGAGGAAAAACAAATAAAATATGATTTTGATACCTATAGATTTGCGGAGAGCCACGGAGAGATTGCGGTCGTTGCCGTCGACGAGACCCACAGAGAAGGAGAGAATCAGCGTTCATGCCGTCAACGAACCAGGAGACTGTCCATCGCCGTCGTCGTCGAGGAGCCACAGAGAGACATCGAATCGCCTGAGCTCACCAAGAGGTTTCGAGAGAGACCGAGAGAAAAAGAAAGAAGAGATGAAAAGAAATCGACAACACCTCTCTTCTCTCGTCTAATATCTCAACACGTGGCCAAAAAAAAAGTTGCTTCAATGGGCTTAATTAAGCAACGTAGCTTAGGTTAATTTGAGTTTTTTATTTTCTTTTAATCCAATATTAGCCTAAGCAACCCACTAACAACCAGGGATAAAGATGCTCTTACGACCAAGACATATGGTGTTGAGTTGACTTGTGGTTGGAGTCACTTTGTCGATTTTCTAAATGATCGATCATTGCTGACTCAGCCGTTGCTCATTCACTTTCTTTTTTGTCCTTTAGCTCAGCGACGCGTGGCCAACCCACCTTCCGGTCGCTTGTATTTTCATAGACGGGCCTTTATTTATGACAACAATTAGTAATGGGCCAATAACGATATTAAAGAAGCCCACTACGAAAAAGGGGTCGGAGAACAGCTATCGACGCCGGTCAAAGCGAGATACGGCGTCGTTTTCGAAAACAGAGACCTTCGTCGTTTTCCTCTCAACGGAAGGAGGGAAGAAGCTCCGTCGCTCTTAGATCTTCACTCTGTAACAAAAAAGAGGAAGACAAAAAACTTTAAAGCCTCGAGCTTTCGGATCAGAACACCATTTACTTGCACTCTACTGGATTGATGTCTCTGATACATCTGTTTTTGTTCGTGGGTCTGGTGAGCCTCGAAGCTGCTCCTGCTTCTGCGACGTCGTTTTCCATGGGATCGCGCTCGATTCTCCGTGACATCAGTAGTAACGACATCGGAGACCATAAAGATAACGCCGTGGAGTTGAACGCGACCAACTTTGATTCAGTCTTCCAAGACACCCCC
This sequence comes from Raphanus sativus, assembly GCF_000801105.2. Lineage (NCBI taxonomy): Eukaryota > Viridiplantae > Streptophyta > Magnoliopsida > Brassicales > Brassicaceae > Raphanus > Raphanus sativus. Next base: position 37,808,528 of record NC_079516.1, on the reverse strand, counting down.
GCCAAGTTCGCCGTGTTGGAGTTCTTCGCTCACTGGTCTGTCTGTCTTCTAAAATCTTAATTTTTTTTTCCATATTTCGTCCAAAGTCCTGAGATTTATCAAGAAATAGTTTTAACATTTACGTACTGACATTAACCAATGTTGTTGTCTGTGCCTATGTTGATGAGTGATTCAAGGTGTCCTGCATGTAGAAACTACAAGGTATTGATTGTCCTCTTTTTTTTCCGTTTATATAATAATGCCTTTTGTGTCAGATGCTGTTTTGTATTCAATGCTTTGAAACTGTGTGACTCTGCAGCCTCATTATGAGAAAGTCGCTAGGCTCTTCAATGGACCCGAGGCAGTACACCCTGGCACCGTTTTGATGACCAGAGTTGATTGTGCAGCTAAGGTAATTGCGCCATCTTTATAGGGGACAACGTGTATCAGTAACTTATGCTCTCTGTTTCTCTTACTTTTAATTTTTCTGGCAGAACAGATGAATATCAAGCTCTGTGATAAATTCTCCATCAAACGTTATCCGATGCTCTTCTGGGGCCCTCCCAGAAAGTTCGTTGGCGGCAGCTGGGAACCTAAACAAGAGAATAGTGAGATAATTGTGGTCGAGGAATGGCGCACTGCTGATCTTTTGTTGGGCTGGATTAACAAGCAGCTAGGCAGGTAATGCGTTCACTTAAATTGAAGTCATATCTATTCATATTTTCCAACTTTATGAACATATCACGCTCAAATCTGTTTTTATGTTCAATGCTGTCCAGCTCTTATGGCTTGGATGATCAGAAAGTTGGAAATGAGCATCTTCTTCTGCCAAATGTATCTGACCACGAACAGGTTTCTCAGCATGTGTTCTGCGCCACTTGGCTTATAGCAGTAGCATTTGGTTTAATTCAAAGAAAAAAGTAAACAGAGCTGGTTGTTGATATAATCACAGATTTCTCAGGCCGTAATTGACATTGAGGAGGCAACTGAAGAAGCTTTTGATATCATTTTGTCACTCAAGGTACGGCTACTCTTCTGATTTAGTTATTATATGCATGTATAATATTATAATCCCCTTCAGCCTTGTTGATTAGTAGTGAATGGCCACAGGCAATCAAGTCTTCTGAAACTGGCGCTTCGTTTATTAGGTTTCTGCAGCTTTTGGTGCCACATCATCCTTCAAGAAGGTAAATGATCATCTTCAAATCTCCACTTACGTTTCTCTGTTCACTCTTTTCTCTCACTCCTAATGAAGTATTGAAAATGTCTATAGGTGTCGTAAGGGAAGTGCTGAAATTCTCATGAAGTTTGATGATTTGTGCCCGGCAGGCGAATGCTCTTATGATTCTGGAGTGAACAATACTCTACGAAACTTCCATATATGTGGAGAGGATCTCCCTCGTGGATATTACGTGAGTGTGCTCCTAACAACCTTCTTTACTTTTTTCCCTGCTCTGCTTTAACACACACAGAGAAGTCTGATTCTCCCTATTTATATGCACAATCTTATTGCCAGACGTTTTGCCGTGGAAGCAAGAACGAAACTAGAGGATTCAGGTAGTGTTCTTACCAAATGATTCGGTATGTTGATAGGGTCTTTAGACTCCAGCAGAGTATTTGAACTCTTTTTTAAAAATGTTTTTAACTGTAGCTGCGGATTATGGATTTTGATGCATTCACTTTCTGTGAGGATTGAGGATGGAGAAAGTCAGTTTGCATTCACAGCCATCTGTGATTTCATCAACAACTTCTTCATGTGTGATGAATGCCGCCGCCATTTTCACGACATGTGCTTAAGGTAAAGAGAGAGATCCCCAAAGTTAGATAGATTATGGCATCCGTTCTCTCATCTAACAGCTTTATGTGTGTGTTTTTCACTGACCAGCGTGAAAACTCCGTTTAAGAAGGCACGTGACGTCGTCTTGTGGCTGTGGAGCACACACAACAAAGTCAACGAGAGACTCAAGAAGGACGAGGATTCTCTTGGGACAGGAGACCCCAAGTTCCCAAAGATGATATGGCCACCAAAGCAGCTTTGCCCATCGTGTTATCTCACGAGCACCGGGAAGAACATTGACTGGGATCACGATGAAGTCTACAAGTTCTTGAAGAAGTACTACGGAGAGAAACTGGTGTCCTCTTACAAGAAAAAGAGCGAGGGTGTGAGTAAGGAGACGGTGGTTGTTGCAGCTGCGGAAGAAATGGCAGTGCCCACAAACGCACTGGTTGTGCCGGTGGGAGCCGCATTGGCTATAGCACTTGCGAGCTGCGCGTTTGGGGCGCTCGCATGCTACTGGAGGACACAGCAGAAGAACCGGAAGCATCACCACAATCCACACTATTTAAGGAGATATAGTAGTAACTATTTGGTGATGAACACGTTCAGTAACAATGAAAGCGAGAGGGAAAAGGAGAGATGAACTTATTTCAAGAAGAAGAAGAAGAAGCTCCACATGTTTTTTAATATTCAGCCAGAGGAATTAGCTGGATTTGATGTTGAGCTTTGTTTATGTTGTAACTTTACAGAGAAGAGATGCAAAGGTGGTGAGGTTGAGATGCCAAAGTCTCCTGCTTGAGGTCCCTTTTTCTCTCTCTTCTCCTCTTAGAGATTGTATAGATTCTTCTCTTCGATTTTGGAATATACAATAGACCTTTTTATTATATCTATATATACATGTCAAAACAGAATAGCTCCTTTATATCCTATTGATATAATTAGCTTTTTATACTCCCTCCGTTTCATATCATAAGTAGTTTTAGCAAAAAAAAATGTAAAATGTTTCACAATGTAAGTAGTTTTAACATTTCAAAGCAACTTTATATTTATTGAATAGTGCGTGATCAATTAAATAATGTTAGCTATTTTATTATTGGTTAAAATAATACATTAAATGATACTTTTTAATAAATGATTACTTTTTTTAATATTAGTGTTTTTAACTAAAACTACTTACAATTTGGAACAGAGGGAGTATCGATTTTGGTATTATTTTTTTATAATCAGCTTTGATCGGTTCTTCTTATCAGATATTGTCCTCAGCCCTAATGATAAATATGTTTTAGTTCTTGTTTACAAGTTCAGTTACATTAACTTTGTTGGTATGCATATACTATATTCTAGGGGAGTTTCAGAAAACATGCAAATGATTAACACTGAATTTGAGATCATGTTCAATCGGCTGATCGTGCACAATTTGAATCAGACTCTTATTCAGACATAACACACTACACAGCTAGTACAATTCAGAATCTTATTTTGAATCTTTCCAAATTTAAAATTCACGAAGATGCTAAAAAGGTCGACGATAATGTATGTTTCACAACATCACCACCACCAAACAAGCCTTTTCCCAAAACCCAACCTTCGATCATATCCCTCGAGTTCACAGCTTTGTCTGTCGGAACAAGATGCCCTGCTCCCGAAACCGCCACGTGTGTCAAATTCCCCCACCTCTGGACATACCCTGCGAGATCACCGTCCCCGTCCTTCCACACCCTCCTCTCCGCATTCAAGAACCCACCCAACCCCGACCACTTCATAGTCTTCATCCACTCCTCCGTCGATACGACGCCGTCTCTAAGATCCAACATACCTTGATACAACAACACGTCCGTTCTCTCCACCGCGTACTCCACCATGAACTTCACGCTCTTCATCACGTCTCCACGTAAAACCTCATCCACCTCATCGCTGCATTCTTCGAAACGCACCGTTTCGTCCGCTCCCAGAACACGTTTCGCCTCTCCAAGGTTCATGAGATCCACCACGAGGTCCGTCCTGTACGGGACCGTCCGCGCTTTGTTGTATAGCGTCGCGAGTCCCGTCATGTTGCGCAGCAGCGTCAACAGCTCGGTTCTCGCTTCTGTTGCTTCGCGCCATTTCCGAGCCTTCACGAGAGCTACTGATGTCTCTTGAGCTTTCTCCAGAGCCTCTCTCTGTTTCGCGTTGACCAAACCAGAGTAGTAGGCGTTGACCGCATGGGTCTGGATCTGGATCACAGGGTCGGTCAGCCCGTTTCCAATGGCCAGGCCCATTAGATTCACCTTCCCGTTGGGTTTTTCCTTAAGGATGTAGTATCCAATGGCCGGGACGTATTTTCCAGCGTAGCTCTCGCCGGTTATGTAAACCGGTCGGTTTTCGAATCCCGGGTTCTGCTCGATGAACTCAGCGAGCGCTGCGTACAGTTGCTCTGCCACCTGTCTCTGATTTCTCGGTATGTCTTGTTTCGAAGCCGCGATGCTGAACCCGACTCCGATGGGGTTATCCAAGAAAAGTAGACCGAACAGGCGGTTCCAGGCGCCAGGGTTGGGTTCGAGTTTGGTGGCGTTTGAAAGCACGCGCCAAGGGCCAAGCTCGTAGAAGTTGCCAATCATGGAAGAGCATCCTGGCCCACCTTGGAGCCAAACGAGGAGGGGTGTGTCGTGAAGAGGAGTGGTTGGCTTTTGGGCTTCGTAGAAGGCGTAGAACATGGAGGAGCCTGGGGCGGGTTTAACCGGGAGGTAACCGGATTTAGTAGGGAGAGCTTCATCGGGAAACAGTGGCGGCGGTAGGGACTCAACGGAGACGACAAGGAGGAGACTGGAGAGGAAGAAGAAGACTGTAGGGGCATGCTTCATTATCGCCACTACCTCGTGGCTTTACATAAAGATCGCCTTGTATTATTCGACTGTAAAACATTCTTTTGTGTTTTTTTTTCAAAAAAGAAAAACATTTTTTTGTGTTTTGTCTTGTAACCAATGTTACGTGGCTAGCAACATTAATTTTGGTTTTATTAGTCAAGACTCGAGAGTTTATTAGAGCAACATTATCAACGCGTCCTTCTTGCTCGTCCTTCACATTTACCAAGGAGGACCAAAGAGGACCAAGGCAAAAAGTTCTTAAAAAGGGACGTCCCGGTGCTCGTCCTTCTTCTTCCTTCTTCTTTTTCATGTTTGGTTTGCTTTTTTTTTATTTTAAGGACTATCAATAGGACTTTGATAATGATGCCCTTACAACCTCGTGGCTTTACATAAAGTAGGCCTGGACATCCGGGTCTTCGGGTCGGGTTCGGGTCGGATTTTGTCGGGTCCAGGTTTTTCCGGTCCTCGAAAATTAGACCCATATGGATATTTATAATTTTCGGGTCGATTCCGGGTCGGGTCTTATCGGGTCCGGGTCGGTTCGGATCTAGAACTTTAGTACCTGTAAAACACATATAATATTCGGGTATTGTTCGGATTCGGGTCGGTTCGGGTATATAAAACCTCAAAAAACTTGAAATACCCAAACTGGACCCGAAAACTCGAAAAGTACCCAAAAACCATAAAAGTACCCGAATATTTACCTAAAATCAGACCTGAAAACTCAAAAAATATCTGAATACCCAAATTATATTTTCTGAAAATCTAAAAATACACTCAAAATTTAAAATTATACCCGAAAATACAAACCTAAAACTTAAAAAAGATTAAAAATACCAAAAATATACCCAATCACCCAAATATACCTAATATATAAAATAAATCTCGGATATTTCGGGTACCCGGTCGGGTCTCGGGTCGGGTCCGAGTCTTACCCAAAACCCGCAGGTCCAAAATAAAAAGATACATATGAGTACTTATAATTTTTCGGATTGGTTCCGGGTCGGGTATTTTCGGGTCGGTTCCGGGTCGTATCCTCGGGTCCGGATAAAATGCTGAGGCCTAACATAAAGGTCGCTTTGTATTATTTAACTGCGAAACATACTCTGGTGGTTTGTCTTGTGACGAAACCAACGTGGCCACTGGCCAGCAACATTTTTTTTTGTTATATTAATCAAGTTGTGGTTACCGACCTAATTGCATAAACATGAATAATTCATTACATAATTATAATTTAGAGATGCTTTTATTTTTATACTGTAAACTAGATGTGGTGCCCGTACATGCGGGCATAATTTTCTTACTAATATTTATTAGTTTATATATTTTATTAAAATATATGTTTATTATTGTATTAAAATTTTGAAAACACTAACATATTTGAAATATTGTAGGAAATATTTTACAAATATTTTTGTTTGGTTACTATTTAATTATAAATTATTTTAATATAACAACACAATATATAAAACTATCGTATTAAAAAAGAATTAATATTTTTAATATAAATTCGTTTTAAATCATCTAATAAATTCGTAAATAATAATATAGATATATATAAGTTGTTTTATATATTTTTTTTAAAAATATGATAGAAATAAATATTTTAGGATAAAAACATAATATATAAGAATAATCTTATATTTTAAAATATATTACTATTAATATAATTCGTTTTTAATTATATAATAAATTTGCAAATAATATTATAGATATACATAAATGGGCAGTTTTCTAAAACAACCATTTTAAAGTTTTTGTCGCAAAATAACCCTAAAAAAATAAAATGACCAAAATAACATCTTTTTGTTTTGAAAATTTTAATATTTATTTTTGATTTTTAAAAATTTGAACACATTTTTAAAACTCAACCGTTTGACTTTAACCCCAAGTCTATTTAATACAATGGTTATAAATGCATATTTAGCTTTCAATAAAATCTATTTTGATTATTTTCCTCCTCGAATGAGTAGTTTTGTGGAAATAAACTAAAAAGGGTTATCTAAGAGAATTTCTCTACAAAAATTGTTTTATCTTGTTTTTAACTTTTATAATAGGAATAATTGTTTTAAGATAACAACACAATATATAATAATTATCTTAATTTTTTAAAAAACTAATATGATTATTGCATATTTTTATTTTAATATATATTTTGGATAATTACTATCAATATTAATTTTAGTAATTTACTAATAAAAAATTTGTTTTCTATTTTGTGGCTAATTTATGTTTTATTCATTAAGGTATAAATGATATTGAGCAATCTAAATTTTTTATTTTAAAATATAATTTTATATTTTGGATAACTCTTATCATTATTAATTTTAATTACTTATGTAATCAAAAAAAAAATTCGTTTTTATTTTGTGGGTAATTTATATATTTATATATTAAGCATATAAACAATATTTATCACTCTAACGTTTTTCAAAAAAATTTTTTTTTTTAAATTTTAGATAATTATTATCATTATTAATTTTATTTTTAACTTTTATAATATAAATATTCTTAAGATAACAATACAATATATAATAAATGTCTTAATATTTTTAAAAAATAATACGACTATAACTTATTTTTATTTTAATATATATTTTATATTTTTATATTTTGGATAATTACTATCAATATTATTTTTAATAATTTATCTAATAAAAAAAATAAAATTCGTTTTCTATTTTGTGGCTAATTTATGTTTTATTCATTAAAGTATAAATGATATTGAGCAGTCTAAATTTTTTTATTTTAAAATATACTTTTATATTTTGGATAATTGTTATCATTATTAATTTTAATTATTTATGTAATCAAAAAAATTAAATCCATTTTTATTTTATGGGTAATTTATATATCTATCCATTAAGCGTATTAACTTTTTAAAAAGAAAATATTTTTAAATTTTGTATAATTCTTATCAATATTAATTTTAATCAATTATCTAATCAGAAAATTGAAATTCGTGTTTATTTTTAGATAATATATACGTTTATTCATTAAGGATGATACCGATATTAACCGTTTTAACTTTTAACGTGGGAGCTCCATTGCGAAAAATTACTTCGCAAATAATAGTATAGATTGTATTTGGTTTTATTAATCAATAAGTTGTTACCAACCAAATCGCATAAACATGAATGAACAATTTTATTTTAGTATGCTTTTCATAATGTTTTATACTGCAAATTGTATTGGCCCAATAAAAAGGAAAATCTCAGCTCGGCCCACAAGAAGGCAAACAATACAGCGCCTTATTGATGTATTAACCACTTGCTTCTATCCGCCCATTGTATTTTCGCGAGAGGTTCTAACCTGTCGGAAGACGTGCTTATGTTTGGGTAAGTGATCACAAGGTGTTCGATATAATACCTGAGAGAGTTTCCACAGGTTTGAGTGAGTTGGGTTTTCGAGGATGAAGACGATGATATTGGATGTTTGCAATGAAATCATAAAGATCCAGAAGCTAAGACGGGTTGTCTCTTACGCTGGATTCTACTGCTTCACTGCCGCCCTCACATTCTTCTACACAAACAACACGTAATACATCCTTTCAAAATCTAGCTTCGAATCTCAATTTTTCTTCAATTGTTTCTTCTTTCCTTCTGAGTTTGGAAGTTTTTCATCAGTTTAGCGTCTGGTGTTATTAAATTTAAATGCACGGATTCGAATGTTTTTTGTAGAACAAGAGCAGGATTCTCGAGGGGAGACCAGTTCTATGCATCTTACCCTGCCGGCACTGAACTTCTGACCGACACAGCTAAGGTTTGGCCCAGATACTATTTGATTGTCCTTTAGAGTTGATTTGTTCACTGTGTTACATATTGGTTTTGGTTTCAAAGCTGTACAAAGCGGCGCTTGGGAATTGCTATGAATCGGAGGATTGGGGTCCTGTCGAGTTCTGCATAATGGCTAAGCATTTTGAACGCCAGGGAAAGTCTCCATACGTTTACCACTCTGTAAGTTTTCTTCAGTCTCTCTCTCTCTCTCTCTCTCTATGATCTTAAATTTGGTTTCTTAACAAAACCATATGTTGATTCTTTTGTTTGTAAATGCAGCAATACATGGCGCACCTTCTTTCTCAAGGTCAACTGGATGGAAGTGGTTAGAGGCATCGATGATTTATGAGGCAACTCCTTTTTTTCAGCTGTGTACCTAATCTTGTTATTGCAAAGTCGAGCTCGGGTATCTGGAACTTTGTTCGTTACTCTTTTTCCCCATTTATACGGCGTTCTTGGTTGAGATTACCACCAAGAAATATAAGAACATGTTCTGGAGTATACAGTATGAATGTAATAAACACATAAGATCAGATCTTGATATGATGTGCAAAGCAAAAAGCAAGTAAACACTTTAATAGGTTTAGCTAGGTGCGGCAAAAAAAAAAAACATGGCTAGTGACCCTCTTCCATCTCCGCTTATTAGTAACAAACTGAATCTTACAATTCATGCAGTTAAATCACCGAAAGGAAAGGTTTAGTGCATTGTAGACACATTCTTTAGCCGCTTCGGTAAAATGAGAGTCATCCTTGAGCTCCTCTCCAACAAACTCCATGATGAAGTCCCTCTCTATTCACCTTCCCGTATGATTTTCATTTTGCAACATTTTATCCATCGGATTCATTTAAATTATTATTCTATAAAAGTGATTTGATCTTCCCCATTTGTTATTCTATAAATTACCCAGTCGTTGCAGCAATGTTAAAGAACTTCTATATGAAAATTCTATTCTACATGTTGATCATCCTAGGAGGAGGGTCTATAAATGGGCTAGGCCCATTAAATAATTAAGAAGATGTTCTAGGGCTCAATACGTTAAACCCTTGGCCTCTTCTAAACCCTAAGACCTAGAACATTCCGTCTCCCATCTTCTTTTGCCCAAGAGGAACAACCCTAGAGAATTCACAGTCACCTCCGAGAGAAATGATGAAGCGTCTGGTGCCAACGTTCAACCGCATCCTGGTGAAGAGAGTAATCCAGCCTGCGAAAACCGAAAGCGGCATCCTCCTTCCAGAGAAAGCCTCCTCTGTAAGGACCATTTCTTTTTTATCTTCTTCTTTTACGATCTGATCTGATCTGAGCGAGCTCTGAAACGATTATAATTGGATAAAAATTACAGCTGAACTCGGGAAAGGTGATAGCAGTGGGACCTGGTTCAAGGGATAAGGACGGGAATTTGATTCCGGTCTCTGTCAAGGAAGGCGACACCGTTCTTCTTCCAGAGTACGGTGGTACTCAGGTCAAACTCGGCGATAACGAGTATGTCTAAACCCAATCTTTCTTTATTGATTTTTTTTTTTACATCACTTCTAGATGCTTCCTTAGGGCTATCTGATAAATGTCTACTGGATCCCGCTTGTCTGGTTGCTCAATTAGATAATCGGATATAGGCATTTAGGGATTGTATGGATTAGTGAATAAACTCTTGACTATATTGATTAACGATTTCGATGTTACAAAATGTAGAATTGGATTCAGAGTAAAGAAACTTTTTTTATTTGTTTGTAGGTACCATCTCTTCCGGGATGAGGACGTCTTGGGAACCTTGCACGAGGATTGACAAGGCTAAAACTCAACTACGAGCGTTCCTTTGTCTTGTGGGTGAAAAAGAGTCACTTTTCTTTTTTATCTTTTTATATGATGTTGGACTCTGTTGATTATCATTGAAATTTAGACATCAATCATAAACGATGCATCTTTTAATAAAATAAAGCTCATTTCAGTGCATTCTTCGTCCATAGGATCATCATTCTTTTTTGACTCTCGTGAATCTGGTCTAGCTTCTTAATCACCAGTGTCTTTATCATTTGAATATCTTCTTCCTTAAATGGTATAGCTTCCATGTCTAATTGTGGGTCATTTGCCTCTTCTAATTATACATAAACGTAAACCGGTTGCATTTAATTCGAATTAAATAGGATCATAGAAGTAACTTACAAAAATAAAAAACACGCAGAAGAATCCAAAATAAATAAAAGAGAAAAAGAAAGAAAGTGCATGTGATCTGATCACACTTCCACCGTCGCACGAGTGTAAAATAACTACACAGCCGCCGGTGTGAATCAATCTCCGCAAAATGCAAACAATGTACTACGGCGTAGCGCCTTGAACGAAGGAAGAAACCAATGATTCCCCCCCAGGCGGAGAGAGATCCGTCTATCCAAATCCGGATTCCGGTAACCGGCAACTCCACACCGTCTCCGCCTGCTTCGCCTCTCCTCCCCCGGAGCCGTTCAAAATCCTCCGTGCAGCCGAATCGGAACCTCCCTCACCGCGTCTCTTGGATCCTTCTGTCGCTTCTCCTCCGTCGTCAGGGGATCCTGCTCTTCGCTCCTCTCGTCTACATCTTCTGCATGCTCCTTCACATGCGCGCGGCGTCGTTTGATGCAGCAGGTCCCCTCGTCAATCGCCGCCCGGCTCCTCCCGGATCCGTTTATAGGAGTCCGCAGGTTTACGCTAAGCTGAGGGCGGAGATTGACGCTGATAATGCTACGGCTGATGCGGTGAGGTTTGCCTCCTGTTAGTTTGTTTCCACATTTTGTTTGATTTTTTTATAGACTTCTGTTATTTATTCATGTCTCAATGTGGGAATGTGGTTGATGAGCTGAATCATTCTTATTCATTTTTAGATAACAACAATTTGGAAACGTTCCTATAAAGGTGTTGAATGGAAGCCATGCGTCAACAAGTCTAGTGGAGGTATTACATAGCTTTTCCTCAAAAAGTGTACTTGTCATATGATTTAAGTTTTAGCATTGATGAAGCCTTTCATGTCAAAAAAGTTCTCTATTTGATGCATATAATCTGCATCACTAACCAACAGAATTACACTGACCTTGGGTGATACTCATTGAGTACTTTTTTTTTTTTGGTTTCTTGCTGACAATTGTAGTTTTGCCTGAGTCGAATGGTTTCATATTCATTGAGGCAAATGGAGGTTTGAATCAGCAGCGGACTTCGGTAGGTTTGTCTATCTTTTCTTCATCTTACTTTTAAATTTGATTTGTTTCACTCTACCTTTCTTGTCTGTGTCTGGTGATAAAGTTCTTGACTTTGTCTCTACCATGTTTTGTTTGTTTAGATATGCAATGCGGTTGCTGTGGCAGGCTACCTTAATGCGACCCTTGTGATTCCCAACTTTCACTATCACAGCATATGGAAAGATCCCAGGTTTTTTCTCATCTTCTCTTGGTTTTGTAGATTCACCAAAGCAAAGGCGTGCCCCTTTTTTAACTACTTTCTGACAGTGTGCTTTTCCTGCAGTAAATTTGGGGACATCTATGACGAAGACTACTTTGTCACTACCTTGGCAAATGATGTTCGTGTTGTCGATTCAGTCCCTGAGTACTTAATGGAGCGTTTTGACTATAACTTGACAAAAGTCTACAACTTCAGAGTTAAAGCATGGGCACCCACTCACTATTACCGGGACTCTGTCCTGCCAAAGCTACTTGAAGAAAAGTGAGTCACACTTTGTTCTTAACTTATAAAAGTTGGTTTCGACAATGAGTTACCGTTTTTTTTTTTTTGCGCAAGGGATCTTTGTTTCTGTTTTAGGACACCGGTTTTTGAAATATTTGTTGTCTTTCCATGCCACAGGGTCATAAGAATTTCCCCATTTGCAAATAGACTTTCGTTTGATGCTCCAAGAGCTGTCCAGAAATTTCGATGTTTGGCCAATAATGTAGCTCTGCGATTTGCAAAACCAATACTGACCCAAGGAAAAACACTGGTGAAGAAAATGAAAGAGCTTAGTGCAAACAATGCCGGGAAGTACGTTTCTGTGCATCTTCGTTTTGAAGAGGTTTGTTACCTGTAAAAGGAGGAATTTACCTGTAAAAGGAGGAATATATATACTGAAAACAGATATGTGTGTAAGGTGAAAGAATTAATACATCATTAGAACTTGTTTGCAGGATATGGTAGCTTTCTCTTGTTGTGTATTTGATGGTGGCAACCAAGAAAAGCAAGACATGATTGCGGCGAGAGAACGAGGATGGAAAGGGAAATTCACAAAACCTGGCCGCGTGATACGACCCGGAGCTAACAGGCTCAATGGGAAATGCCCTTTAACTCCTTTAGAGGTAAGCATAAACATTAAAAGAGTATGTTCACATTAATTCATACAACTGGAGTAATCAGAGTAGTTGTGCAAAGTGCAAACCCTTGTGAGCAATGATGTGAGTAGAGTAGCTTGTTCATGGCTTCCTTGTACTCCTCCTATCAGGTGGGGTTGATGCTTAGAGGAATGGGTTTCAACAAAAGCACATATATATACCTGGCCTCTGGGCCAATATATGGTGCAAATAGAACAATGGCTCCACTACTGGAGATGTTCCCTAATTTACAGACGAAGGAGATGCTTGCGTCTGAGGAAGAACTTGCTCCTTTTAAGGTCTGCTTCTGGTTTCCATGATCTTCCACTGTTTGCTTATCCACGTGATGAATCTCTGCTGACTTGTAAAGTTTTGTGATTTTGCGTTCAGAACTTCTCATCGAGAATGGCTGCACTAGATTACACAGTGTGTCTCCACAGTGAAGTCTTCGTGACAACACAAGGAGGAAACTTCCCTCATTTTCTCATGGGGCATCGAAGGTATTTATTTGGAGGACATTCAAAAACCATTCGGCCTGACAAGCGAAAGTTAGCCGTACTCTTTGACAATCCTAAGTTAGGGTAACGATGCTTTACATCTTCCACCTAACTACATATGCTTTTTTGGTTTATAATTTCTGGCTGGTCCTTCAATGGTTGTTTTCTTAATTCACCGGCAGATGGAGAAGTTTTAAGCATCAAATGCTAAACATGAGGTCTCATAGCGACTCCAAGGGGTTTGAGCTGAAACGAGCTAGCGACTCCATTTACATATTCCCTTGCCCTGACTGTATGTGCCGCAGGAACAAAACTACGGCAACCACCACATGACACATTGTTGCCAGAGGTCATGGAATCTGGCACATTATTTAATTCATTGTATTGGTAAATTCTTTTAGTTTGCCACATCCACATCCAAACAGAGAGATAGAGAGAGGGAGGGGGGGGCCTTCCCAAGCATTCTCCATGGGTGAGATATTTTTTGACACATTGAAGTTGATGTATCTAAATGAGTTAGGGTAGAAGAAACCTGTCCAAAAAGTTTTGTACATTGACTGACCGGTTCCTTTTTTGTTTTATCTCATAAATTCTTTGAAGGAGCTTTTAAATTCTTCTCACTGTAGATTCTTATGGTTCTTCCAAGTGAATGTGGTGCTTCTGCAAAATCTGGCAAGTGTCCATTTTGCTTCTCTGCTTTTCAAGGTTTACTTTCTTTCTAGACAATGATCCCTTGTCGCTTGAGATTGTTTTACTCTTGAATTCGAATCTGTATAATCTGTACACCTGTTCCTAGAACAGTATAGCGTTGGACATAAACAATATAACTTTAAGTGATGAAATCCACTACTATCTCCAAGAATTAATTTCACTGGATCACATAAGCTTTCTAAGCACATTTACATATGTCGCTTTGTATAAATTTGGTGAATACTTTTGTATTCTACTCACCTGTTCAAAATCTCCTAGCTTCTACGGACAGCAAAGAGGTAGACAAACCCTAAAGATTCTCTATTTAAGATAAATTGATAAATTTTAATAAATATCTAGAAATGCCGTCTAATAGAGTCTTGTTAATACAGTGGGAAATTTAATACTATCACGCTATTTCCGACACAGTCACAGATAAACTGCAGAAGAAGAAAAAGACAGCTTGTTGAACAAGAAACCCACATATAATAACTCGAACACGCATTTAAAACTTATATAAATTCCTTACACAGACAACGAAACATCGAAGCTTTAAGACAGTCTCAGCTCCAAACCTTAACATGCTCCAAGCTTCACATTCAGGTTATAATACACCCAACATTTACTACACGTCTCCATCTACAACCTCTTTTCTCTCTTTCACACTTTTCTTCAAACACATTACTCAACCCTTTTTCACACAAAGCTACAAAACATTCATTAAATAAACCAACCGACCCACATGGGTTTTGGCTTCAGTTCATCTGAGGCATGAACTCGTAATAATAACAGTAGTTGCAATACAACTTGTTTGGTTTTGTGTTCTTCTCTGCAAAACCGGTTGGCTCTTGGTTCTCTATAACCGGAAAGAGATCTAAAGTTCGACTTTTCCTTGTTTCTTCTTCTTCATCATCATCATCATTCAGAGTGTACTGCTCATGATCTGCTTCTTGACTTGGTTTAGAAGCAACTATCAGATGGTAGTTAATTTCTGAAGTGTTGATTGGATTTATCTGATTTTGACAAGTGGCTTCTTTATCTTTCATTAACCCCGTCTCATATTCTTCCCTCTTCCCATCACCAATGATATTGTTCTACGAGAGAAGATAAAAAAGCGATCATTTCATAAACATGGAATAAAGAGAGACCGTATGTTTATTGAGAAAGTGATATTTTTGTCTTGTTGTTCCAAACATAACTTAAGGGAAAGCTTTCATGCACTGTCTGACATTTCTTCCACACATGTGTATATTAACATCAATACTATTAATTCTTCAACATGTCCAATTGATATGGGGCTATATCCAACTTAAAATATAATGCATTTAAATAATTATGTAGATAAATGTAACCACTTTAATGAAATAGCTTTTTAACTTCTACCTTTGTTCCAAGATTTTCGGATCCTTACGTAATACATGGTTATAAATGTTAGGTGAATATTTTTTTATTTTATCTGATCCATCAGATAAATTCACTTCCAGTAAATATTCTTACTAATAAAATAATTCTGTAACTATTTCTAAGATGTATGTACATTTTATAAAGCCACCCATTAATTTCAAAATATTACCGATTCACTATTTTCCATACTACAAATTGTCAACTACCTTACGAAGTTCAATAAATAAAAATTATATCATTTTAAAACAATAATATTGATACTATACTTTGATAAATATTATTTTCACTATACAAATTAATGGAAAGGAACTATGATTTAATTAATGTTTTTATAACACAGTCTAGATGTTGAATTTGATTACTTTTGGGTCATTGAGTTATTAGATTAACAATGATCAACTATATACGCGTTTCTAAATTATGATCCGTCTTTAAAAGGACGGATAGTGAAACTACAATAAATGTTTTATTGTTATTTATTAACAAATATAAAACGGATATAATATAATAAAACATTTTATACGCATTACCTGATACTGTAAAGAATACTCAAAACATCATTATACTATGTCAATAATGTAACTGTATAAATTTATTACATGAAGTAACATGTTATATTCATCAATTAAAAGGTTGAAATTCGAAAAATAGGTTGAAATTATTGAATAGCATTTGGGCTGAATTAAACAGAAAAAGGGTTGAATATTGACAAAAGGAAAAACACAACCCGGTTGTATTAGAAAGAAATGGGTCCGAGAATTCTGGATAGGAGATATGTATTGATTAATAAAGGTGGTTACTGTTATAAAATATAATTTATTTTTAAGTAGGTAATATAAATAAAAATAGTTGGATCTAACTTTTTATCAATTGGTCATGAATCATGATGCTAAATTAATAGAACAGATTAATTTTTTTATTAATTATATTAAAAATATTATACATTAAAAAGTACAAAAAATAACTAAAAACTACAAATATAAAACTTAAATTTCTAAAAAAATTACAAAACAAAACATATACCCGCCCTTTTAAGGGCGGGTCAAAATCTAGTTAAATAATAAAATTTAAACATAAATGCAAATGTTGTATACGTTTGTATATGTGATATGATAACATTTCTATTCAATTAATAGAACTAAAATAGGAAGAAAATACCCGTAGATGTGTGGGTGAAGAAGATAAACAGGTCCTTGTGTGAATAACTCGATGATCGCCTCTCCTTCTCGAGACTAATTATTGATATAGGACGAACAAGTTCAATACTTGCTCAAAACCCTCATGTGTTTCAATGAATGTCTTGTGATATTTTTTTCTTATTGTAAGACTTTCAAGCTGAGATTATACCTGATGATGAATCCTTGTTTACCATAGCGTTGTCCTTGTGTAGTGGTTCTTCATGAACGTTATTAATAATAGTAACTACTTGTTGATCACCACGGCGTCGTTTCAGCCTCTCCCTTGACTTATGGTTTTGGAACCAGTAGAAAACGTTCTTTCCCTCAATTCTCCCATAATTTTGGAGCTTAGATGCAATCTCGTGGATCTGTTGGATCGTCGGCGTCCGTATTCCGCTGCTGTAAACTTCTTCAAGCACCATCGTCTGCTCAGGTGTCGGATTCCACCGTGAATGCATGTATTTTTCCTCCTCTCTGGGTTCCTCTGTGGATGCGGTTAAGATCTGTTCATCGTTTCTGATGTCGTTCATGTTGCCTGAAACGTTTTGATCCAAGCAAATCATATATCATTTGCACAGTGATAAAAAACAATTTTTACACAGAACAACATTTTTATCTAGTAGACACAAAGTGTACATAAGTATATATATATGTGTATGAGTTAGGGTTTTAGTACAGTGATGCGTAAGAGTATGAGAAGTTAGGTCTTTGTCGTAGCCCATGCTCTAACTTTCCACGCTGGAATTTTTGGGGAAGAAAATAAAATCGTGAGGTTTTGGAGTTCTTTGGATATGGCTAATAATGTGGAAGGGTTATTCTATGTAACAAACTCCTGTTTCCCGTTTTTTAGTTTCCAATTAATGTCAAGAGTGTCATATGAAAATAACAATATTTTAAGCAAAGCCATCCGTCAAGAGTTTCAAAGATTCGGGTGATCACTGTCATTGAAGCAATCTAGGATTTTTTTTAATCTCGACATTTACTGTCATGACAATAAAACTATAAAAAATAGAGTTTAAAATAGTGACAAGTGGCCTTTTTTTTTATCAACATGATCTATAGATCTAAGTGGCAAGTGGCCATGTACAAACATGATCTATAGATCTAAGTCATGCATGATATTGATAATATAAAATGGATCCAATATATATGAAATGTTAAGCGTTCGTATACATTGAGTTTGAAGTGGCTCAACAATGTCGTCGGGACGCAGGCATGTTCTTCATCTTTTGCATCACCATTTAAGTCTGTAACATAGAGATAGAGTCGGTCATAGAGATAGACTCGGTCATGTATGATGTGTATATATATGATTTATTTATTGGTTTGTTAATATGTAGCAGGTTGGAGGGCAAGATTGTGGTAATAACAGGGGGAGCGAGCGGGATAGGTGCTGAAGCAACGAGGCTGTTTACGGAACACGGTGCTCGAGTGGTGATCACCGACGTACAAGACGAACTCGGTAGAAAAGTTGCCGTTTCGATTGGAGAAGACAAAGTCAGCTACTTCCACTGTGATGTCCGAAACGAGACTGAGGTTCAAAACGCCGTTAAGTTCACAGTCGAAAAGCACGGCAGGATCGACGTTCTGTTCAGCAACGCCGGCGTACCAGAGCCGCTGGTAGATATCCGCGACCTCGACCTCGAGGCGTTCGACAGAGTCATGGCCGTTAACGTCCGTGGCGCGGCGGCGTTCATAAAGCACGTGGCACGTGCCATGGTGGAGAGGAAGACACGTGGGTCAATAGTGTGCACCACAAGCGTCGCGTCGGTAATCGCGGGGACGGTGGTGCCTCATGGGTACACGGCGTCGAAACATGCGCTCGTGGGTCTGATCAGATCTGCCGCTGGTGACTTGGGGAAACATGGGATAAGGGTCAACGGAGTTGCGCCGTTTGGAGTGGCGACGCCGTTTGTGTGCGAGACTTACAAGATGGAGGCGAGTGAGGCAGAGGAGGTCTTTAGCGAAACAGCTAATCTCAAGGGCATTGTGCTCAAGGCTCGACATGTTGCGGAGGCTGCTCTGTTTCTCGCCTCTGATGACTCTGCTTACGTTAGTGGCCATAACCTCCTCGTCGACGGCGGATTCAGCGTTGTTAAGCCTTGAACCATCCTTATTTTGGACTTTTTTTTTTTCCGACTATAATGCTTTATTAATGGATATCATTGTTTACAAAAACCTCTAAAAATCGAGGACAAGTATGGAACATTCTCCATTGATTACATAGACTATAAGATTTTCTAGCTAAAGAATCGGCCACTTTATTATTTGTTCTTTTGGTATGTTGAAATTTGCAACTAGTAAACAACGTATACCAGTTTAGAACAGTGGACAAATAATGTTGATAACGAGGCTGGAAAGCATTATTATGTATGCTTTGATTTATTACTAAGTTATCGCCTTCGAAAATGACGTTGGTGTATCCCAAAGACTAAGAAGCTTGCATTGCCCATATTAAGCTAGTAAATTCTGATTCTTCCATTGTTGGGCGTCCTTCAAATTTTCCCATTGCTGCATGCAGTACCACACCATTACTATTTCTAATTACCCACCCCATACCAGATTCACGGGTGCCGGAATGATGGGAAGCATCATAATTACATTTAACCCAGCCAATTGGTGGTGGTATCCAAACTGATGAACTGTTGTTACCATATAGTCGTGGTCGTGACGGGTCTTCGGTAGCTTCCTTTGAAGAAACCATCCATTCGAGTAGGTCAGTCTTTGCTCGTTCCAAAGTTGTACTTTCCGAAATAATATTAGAACCAAATAAAAATTCATTTCTACTCTTCCATAGTCGCCACAAAATCCAGAAAGGCAACAATCCTGTCTCCTCAGTAAGTCGTTTATCAGATGTAAGATCAAATATTAGCTTTAATTTATCTTCTAAGTTACTATCTTCCAAGGATAAAGATAATGGGTAACCTGCTAATCTCCATACCGATTGCGCATAATGACATGTAAATAAAATGTGCTCCGAAGTCTCTTCATGATCACAACAACGAGCGCAGTAGGGATCAACATTAATATGTCTATATCTGAGGTTGGCCTTAGAAGGAATAATCTGAGAGGCCACACGCCAAAGGAAATGTTTAATCTTAGGTGTTATATTTGCATTCCATATAGTCTTTGCCAAATAAGGTTGGGTTGACAACGGTGGGGGAGAAATAAATCCAGTAGATCCTGATTTTGCATAATGATAGCCAGATTTGACTGAGTAGTTGCCGTCTTTATTGAACTGCCAGAGACACCCATCAATACATGATCCCTGGGGTAGAAATATCTTTTGAATGATCAAAATATATGTTCATATTCAAAGAAGTCCCGAAGGATTTCTTCATCCCATTGTCCTGATTGTTGATTAATGAGTATATCAACTGAAAGAGTAGGGTTTGTATATGGTAGAAGACGTGGAGCGCGAGGAGGTACTGTGGGTAACCAATGATCAGAAATTTTAGTGTCTTTACCATTTCCTATTAATCGGAGAATACCTTTTTGTAATAACTCTCTCCCATGCAATAGAGACTGCCACCCATACGATGGTTGTGATCCTTTACCAGCATCCCATATATTCTTATTCTTAAAATATCTGTATTGGAGAACACGATATAGAAGACTATCCTGTCTCAGATTTAGCTTCCATACTTGGTTAGCAAGTAAGGCCTGATTAAATAATATAAGGATTTGAAACCCATTCCGCCATATTGTTTTGCAAAGGTTAACCGATCCCATGATAACCAGGACATCTTTCTTTTTTCATTTGTAGATCCCCACCGAAACTTAGAGAACAAACTTTCTAATTCTGAACAAACTTCCATAGGTAACTTATAACTATTCATAGTGAAAACCGGCATTGCACTGGCCACTGATTTGATGAGTACTTCTTTCCCGGCATGAGTAAGAAATCTATTTTGCCATCCATCTATTTTTGACATAACATTTTGCTTGATATACGAAAACATATCCTTCTTTTTTTTATTAAATTGTTCCGGTAATCCCAAATATTTACCTCCTCCACCAACTTTTGAAATCTGAAGAATTTGCTGGATACCCTCCCTAGTATGCTGGAATACATGTTCACCAAAAGTGATCGTCGATTTCTCTCTATTTATCTGTTGTCCAGAAGCTTTTTCATACTCATCAAATATTGTTATCAGGTTCTCACTGTTCCGATAATCCACCTTTACGAAAAATAAAGAATCATCCGCAAACAACAAATGTGAAACAGGGGGGCCACCAACACTTAATCGTAGAGGAATAATATTGTGAGAGACTTCCGCATGTGTCATCATGGAGCTAAGTACATCAGCTGTTAATATAAATAAAGATGGAGATAATGGATCACCTTGTCGAAGACCTCTACTTGGCTGAATCCGACCATACGGACTACCATTAATCAGAACTGAAAAACTCACAGAAGTAACACACTGCATTATAAGAGTTATCCATCTATCACAGAAACCTTTACGCCTCATCACCTCCTCTAAGAAGGACCATTCGATGCAATCATAAGCTTTACTAATATCCGTTTTTATTGCCATATAAGATTTAGCACATCGTTCCTTCACCCGGAGAGAGTGAAAAACTTCATGGGCCAACAAAATATTATCATGTATCTGTCGTCGCGGGATAAAAGCTGCTTGATTTGGAGAAACCACGTCAGTGAGAAACGGCTTTAGACGAGCAACCAGAATTTTTGAAACAATCTTATACAGGACATTACATAAAGCAATGGGTCTGAAATCTTTCATAGTTGTTGGAGGCTGAATCTTAGGAATTAGACATAAATTAGTATGATTGAAATCCACTGGAAACACACCAGCTTCAAAGAACCGTTGAACCTCAGCAGTAATTAAAGGTCCTAAACTATCCCAAAATTGTTGATAGAAAGCTGCTGTGAGTCCATCTGGACCTGGTGCTCGAGATGCTCCTATCGAGAACACACTCTGTTTCACCTCCTCCATTGTAACATCTTTAATTAATTCAAGATTCATATCAGGAGTAACCACTTATACGATGTTACGGAGCATTGAGTCCATATCCTCAGGGCAAGTGCTAGTAAAAACAGAGGAAAAATAATTTACTGCTTCTGAAGAAATTTCTCGGGACCCATAAAGATCATCCCCATTCCCATTCTTAATCGTAATAATCTTATTATACGATCTACGGTTCTTTGTTGTAGCATGATAAAACCTTGTGTTACGATCACCTTTTTGAAGCCATTTATTCCTACTCTTTAGATTCCAATAAGTTTCTTCATCCTTATATGCTTGTATTAACTCTTTTCGCATCTCTAGCAACTCAACACTGGATACACTAGGATTGGAATGCGCTAAATCTATGTGATGAATTAGCGACTTAATCTGTTTGGCAGAGTTAGAAATATTATCCTTCTTCCACTCAGACATGCTATGACGACATCTCCGGAGTCGTTGTGATAAAGATAAACTATCACCAGAGTATGCTAACAAATCTGCCTCAACCAGTTGTTTAAAACCATCTCTTCGATACAGACGACTATCAAAACAAAACATTTTTTACCATAATCAACATTCCTACGAATCTGGATAATTGCTGGTCTATGATCAGATTCAATCATCTCTAAATAGGTGACGATTGATGCAGGAAAAGTGGCACACCATTCATCATTACCTAAACCTCTATCTAACCAAGACTGAACCAAATGTTTCTTTCTCTTCCCAGCCCAAGTCATATTATTACCTCTAAAAGGTAGATCTTTAACGCGACAAGTATTAACCATATTGTTAAAATCAACCAAACTCCACAGTTCTCTCTTCTTTCCTCCAATCTTTTCTGTATCAGACAAGACCTCATTAAAGTCTCCACACATAAGCCAAGGACCAGTTCTGTTTATAGCTAATTTTTCCAGCCTTTCCCATAATATATGTCGTAATCCTCTTATAGGATGACCATAAATGCAAGACAAATAAAAGGAATGCTCTTTATTATTTATCTTACAATCAAGCATTCTATCATCCAGAGAAATAAAGCTAATATCAACATTCTTGTTCCAGAATATAGCTAAACCCCCTCCTATCCCAGTAGGAGATACACACTTTACATAATCAAACCCCAACTGAACACAAACATCACGCACAACATCATCTGAGTTTTTTGTTTCAATAAGAAAGAGTAAGTCCAAGGAGAAAGTAGCCTTTATCCTTTTCAGGCGTCGAACTGTCAGGGACCCTTTCACACCCCGACAGTTCCAAAAGGCTGTATTTATGCCGGCTCCGGTGGCTTCAGGCCCACCGTACCCTCACTGTTTGTTGGTTGTGCCATGGTAGCATCATCCTGAGTCTCTGAAGTGCTAGCAGCCCCAGCCTGGTTCCAAGCAAACCAATTCGTCATCCCTTGCTCACCTGCCAAACGCATCCTTTTCTTCACATAAACTTCTTCGAATTCCTCCCGAAGAAAGGCCTGACGCATATCAGTAACATTCTGGCGAGTTGAAGTTGAACCAAAAGTCTCTGACGTCCTGCGTCTCTTGTTCTCAGTACCATCTTTCTTCTGATCCTCTGTATTCTTCTCCGATGGCTCTCCAGGAAAGCCTTGAGGTGTGTTGATCGGAGACTGGAAACCAGAGGAGGGATCATTATGTCCACCATATTCATCATCATCATCATCATCATCTTCATCATCTGGTGGCGGTTCAGGATTGTTCCCATCATTGTTGAGAGGGCATTCTGTAGCATCATGAGACAAGAGGCCACAAGTACTACAGAAACCACGCAGTTTCTCGTAACGGAACCGGAGGACCACCGTTTGTCCTCCAAATCGGAACATACGTTGAAAACGTAACGGTGTAGAGGCGTGACAGAGGAGACGGATCCTTACATACTCAGCATTCTGAACCCCATCAGTTTGGAAATCCGTTTCCAGAAATTGACCCATCTCTTCTCCAATACGCGTAACCATTCGAGTAGAGAGGTACTGGAGGGGGATCCCACAAACTTGGACCCAGAAGGAGATATAGCCCATATCATCATCAGTAATTGACGGAGACCATCGCTGCATCGAGACCATCCATTCATTGAAAGACCACGGGCCGCGACGGAGAACAGAAAACATGGACTGTTCATCTCGGAACATAAATTGGATTTGTCGATTCGCGACCAGACGAGCACCCACCAAATCCGCCACACCCCACAAACGCGGAAAGGCTCCCATCATAGCCCGCAAGTTCTGACGCCTCGGGTTAATAGGATTCACAATCAAACTAAAGCGATTCTCTCCAATCGCTTCCTCACATAACTCGAAGGGAACATCCACAACCGAGTCGTTGATGTCCAATGAGATCTCTTGTAACTGTTTATGAACTTTGTCTGCCATGATTAGAATAAACAGAGGAAAAGAGATTCCTTTACTCCGTTCAACAGTTTGAGACAGAGACAATAACCATGAGTTAAATAGAGAACCGAAATCCGTTATGGAATCAATAACGGTAAAACGGTTATTCCGACATGGACATAACCGCCGGTAACCGGCGAACAAAACTTCCCGGAGGAAGACCTGAAACGGTATGAGTAGACCGATGTGTCTTTTCAGAAAATCGTCTTTTTCTCTTTCGCTAGAGAGCATTTTATGTGTGTTTTCCTTATTTTGGACTTAACAACCAGCGCCGGGCTAATCTTTTATATTGCCCTAGTCCAGATTTAAAACTATGCCCGTATGCATAAATTTTTTTTTGTCAACACTTTTTGCATAATCTTTTTTGTCAATACTTTATACTTAATTTATCAAGACAACAAAACAGTATAAAAATAACATAAATTTTTATTTAGAAAAATAAAATTCCATAGTCTACTATCGTATAAAATATAAATTTAATTATATATTTAATATTTAACAAATTCATAAATATTGTTGAAAAGTCCAACAAATCTTATTCTAACTAAAAATGCCTAATAAATAAATATTTAACAAAAGAACCCACAAATTTTATTTATTTCTCAATACTAATAATTTTTTTTTGAAAATATGCCCATTAATTTGGATGATCAGCATAAGCCCAACAAATCTTATTTTAACTAAAATACCTAATAAGTAATATTTTAACAGAAGAACCCATAAAATTTATTTATTTATCAATACTAATAATTTGTTTTTGAAAAATATGCCCCATTAATTTGGATGATAAGTCCAACAAATCTTATTCTAACTAAAAATGACTAATAAGTAATATTTTAACAAAATCCACAAAATTTATTTATTTATCAATACTAAAAAAAATTTGAAAAATATGCCCCATTAATTTGGATGCCCCAATCTTTAGCTTTGGTGGCTTCCCCTCTACGCCGACCCTGTTAACAACACGGACTAAACCGGTATTTATCATCAGAAATTTGAGTAAGTTACAATTTAAGGCACTTTTGTTTTTCTTTTTAGACCTAGAAGCACTTGTTTCTGGAAGGGTACATTAAACATTTCCTGTTTTGGATGCAGTTTTTTTGAGAATATTATCCTTAGACAATTAGTTGCTCCAAAAAAAAATATTCCCTAAGATAATTAATTCCATTTTAAATAGACTAACTAACTAGGGCTTGGCAAAAGACCCAGATCCGAAAAACCAAACCGAATCCGATCCAAAAAAGTAGTACCAAATTCGAACCAAAATTCATTAAATACCCTAACGGGTTCAAAATTTTGGTATTTATAGAACCGAAACCGAACCCGATCCAAACCGAAATATTTTGGGTACCCGAATGTATCTGAAATAGATATATATACCTAAATATATTAATTATTTTTATATTTAATGTATACTAAAAATATCCAAAATATATAAGTTACTTTTTATTTTCTCAAAATACTTGAAAATATATACAAATAGTCAAAATTAAATGTCTAAAATAACTAAAATATACTCAAAATACCAAAAATACTTAAACAATCTATTGATTCTCTATCCAAATTTTCAGACCAAACTAATTTATATATTAAGTTTAGGTATTTTGACATTTTTTATTCAAATTTATTTATAATCTATTATTTTAATTATAGATTTTGAGAAATTTAAAGTATATAATGTATTTTAAAAATAATTTAAATGGGTTATTCGAACCTGAACCGAACCTGCAAAGATCCGAACCGAACCCGAACCAAAATTTAAAAATATCCAAATGGGGCTGAAATCTTTAACCCCGAAAACCCGAAACCCGAATAGCTCTGAACCGATTCCGAATGGATACCCGAACGTCCACCCCTATAACTAACTAACAAATAATTCAGTTCCACTAGCCTTTGTCCGACCAAACATTCAAGAAAATGCAATTTAATACATGTTTTTTTATTTGGTCATAAGTGGATTATTGTAATTTCATTAATCTTTTGAGTTATTTTTGCATCTGGTTGAATTTTGGGTATACTTTATATTTAAAATCAAAATTTGAGTTATTTTTGGTAATTTCTCTATATATAAACACGATATTGAAAGTTTATGTAGTATTTTTGATTTTTTTTAGTTTGGTATAAAATATACATTACTATAAAGTTTGGAAAGAAAAAATCATAACACTTAAAGTTCATATAATATTTTTGAATTTTTATGTAGTCCGGTATGAAATACGCATTAATAAAAATTTCAGAAATAAATAAGTACGACAGGTAAATTCAGGTTAAAATATATAATTTTCCCCAAAATTAAGCATTGGTAAAAGGTGGCAAATAATCTAAGACTAAGTAGTGGAGATGATGAGACATAGACCACACGCGTAGATCACCAATACCGCAATGACGTTGAGAATCATTAAAAATCCTAAGAGCAAGTCCAATGGTAATAACACAGAATGAGCTCTAATCAGTAATTTAATAGTCGATTTTGGGATTTGAGAAGTTTAGAACTTTTGTTAGTGTAATTAAATTTTTCATGGTCCAATGGGAAAACCTCTTTGAGGTTCTTAAAAATTTTTTTTTTTAGAAGTTGAATGATTGGTGATATCTCCATTGGACTAGTCAAGCTGAAAATCCTGATTCCAAGATTGCTGACCTGTTGAACTTGAAGCTTCTGAGCAGGAGCATGATGCTTTGATATCCACGACTTCAACGACCTGCAGATGTTTGTAATCTCTAATTCCATGCACCAGTAATGATAATCACCTGGAGTCTGTGTGGACAAATAAAAATGGCAATACTCACGCAAGAAAAGGTGCCACCATATACAACTTGAGAGCAGCAACTTCATGAGTTATCGCCTCATTACTTGCTGGCTGAAGATGATCAAGCCGATGCCATGCAATCTCCTACAAGTATTCCACAACAACTGAACGTAAGAGACTCGTCCATCATATAGATCCGCAGAAACGACCACAACCCACAAGGTTGCTTGTTAAATACATACACTGATTTCTTTGTTTGTTTTTGGTGCAAAAGCTGTATCATCTGTCACCCCAGCAACTATGTAAAGTCGCACTCTTTGCTGTCTGAATGTAAACTCAATAAATTCTTCTTTCTTCAATAGCTTTGTGACATCAAATCCAGTTTCCTCTAAGACCTGTGTTTAGCATCCAAAAAAGTTACAGACCACACCCAAACAAGAGCAACGAAACATTCAGATTTTTCATTAATAATCCATAATCCAAGTTTATACAATCAGCAGGAAAATTAGTATGAGAAACGAGAATCTATCTTTAAGGAGCATGTGCCATGATCAAACTGTTAAGGCATTAGCCAAAGTTTGGTGGAGCATTAATGGCTAACTCAATAGACAACATATGTTTTGCTAAACCATCAGCCACATAATTCTTCTCACGAAGGATCTATACAAAAGAGATAAGCTCAGAGGAGCTAGCTAAAGAGATAATATCTGTCGCAACACCATACAGTCCTGCATTTGAAAGTTCAGACTTCACTATCTTAATAAGGATCGCAGAATCAGACTCACATCAAATATTTGAATAATTCTGGATATATTGGAAAACCGATATTTAATTTTAAAAAATATTTTAAATATATCTGAAAACTGATATTTAATTTGAAAAAAAATAATTTAACAAAATTATCTAAATTATTCAAAAACCAAAATCAGATTGGAACTAACAATTTATGGGATAGTTATCCAGAAAGATCTAAATTATCCATAAGGTAATCTTCAATGGTTACCTTAATTTTTTCTTCAAAAAATGATGTAAACTCAAAATGAGTTTGTATTATGATCCAGTGGTTCCTCCATTTTTTCCTTCAAAGAAATCATTTCAAGTATATTATATTACTACTACTACTTATTAGTTCTAATAATGTTTATTATTTTTATGAAACTTACAAATTTTACTCAAATATAATTTTATTTTAACTAAATTTTGGTTATATATAGTTTAGTTTCTAAGAAATCACAGTGATTTTTTTAGAATTATAATTATATTAAGAAAGTACTAATAATTTCTTAAAAATATAAAAACAAATATTGAATCATTTTATATATAAAAAATTATATAAAAGTTTAAGGGACAATTTGTTAGATAACCATATTGTAGAATCAATTAACAAAATAGCAATGGCTCTGGAGTTGTGTCAATTCACCACCTTAATTGACATTAAACTCCTCCGGAGGCGTGAGCGTGTGTATATCACACACCATTGTAATATTATTCTATTTATAATGTTGATATATAATTGATATTTTCACACAAAAAATAATGAGAAAGAATTTTATTTTCCATAATATTATTTATTTGTATTGTTTAATGTAATTTGAGTAGTGTCTAACAGAAAAAGGCATATTTATTTGTAGGATGTATGTTAAATGTAAAATAACTATATATAAAGGTTATATATAGTTTAGTTTTCTAAGAAATCACAGTGATTTGTTTAGAATTATAATTATATTAAGAAAGTACTAATAATTTCTTAAAAATATAAAACAAATATTGAATCATTTTATATATAAACAAAATTATATAAAAGTTTAAGGGACAATTTGTTAGATAACTATATTGTAGAATCAATTAACAAAATAGCAATGGCTTTGGAGTTGTGTCAATTCACCACCTTAATTGACATTAAACTCCTCCGGAGGCGTGAGCGTGTGTATATCACACACCATTGTAATATTATTCTATTTATAATGTTGATATATAATTGATCTTTTCACACAAAAAATAATGAGAAAGAATTTAGTTTCCATAATATTATTTATTTGTATTGTTTAATGTAATTTGAGTAGTGTCTAACAGAAAAAGGCATATTTATTTGTAGGATGTATGTTAAATGTAAAATATAGTATGTGAATGATCATAAACGGTTAACATAGTATAAAGAATAACAATTTTAGTATTCTATATTTGAAAACCATATAGAGAGAGAGAGAGAGAGAGAGAGAGAGAGAGAGAGAGAGAGAGAGAGAGAGAGAGAGAGAGAGAGAGAGAGAGAGAGAGAGAGAGAGAGAGAGAGAGAGAGAGAGAGAGAGAGAGAGAGAGAGAGAGAGAGAGAGAGAGAGAGAGAGAGAGAGAGAGAGAGAGAGAGAGAGAGAGAGGGAAGAAAAATGATTGTATGATTACAAATCTATTATATGTTTCATAAATAGAATAGAAACATGATCGCATTATATTTGCATATATCCAGTTTTATATATATGTCAGTTTTTATAAAATTTAAAACATTGTCGTATACAAAAAAATCTATGTTTAATAAGTTTGTAAAAAATTTGAATAAGTAATTTTAAAGCTTGTAAAGTTAATTAAAATAAGAGGAGAAAGTGAAAAAGAGCAACATAA
Organism: Raphanus sativus; assembly: GCF_000801105.2. NCBI lineage: Eukaryota > Viridiplantae > Streptophyta > Magnoliopsida > Brassicales > Brassicaceae > Raphanus > Raphanus sativus. The sequence goes on along the minus strand of NC_079516.1, from coordinate 37,779,336 downwards.
TAAATATTATATAAATATCATAGCCAATCGATTGAAATGAGTATAAATTAATTTTGTGATTTGTTATAGTTATGTCGTCGAATTTCTAAAAAGTGTAAAGACTAATTTATAAATAAAAGATTTAATACAAAATAAATTCGTGAATAATGTTTTCTTCATATTTGGTAAAACAATATTGTTCAAATGATGTACTATTGGAGAATATTTTCTTTCATTTTTTATGTTTTTCTCTCAAAAGAAGGACCATTTGGAGATAATAACTAAATAATTGAACGGTTTTTATTTTTTGAGAACAAAAAACAAACGCCCAAGACCTAGTTGATTTTTAGAAACTTCTTAAGTCAAGTTTAATTAATTTATTGACTATCTCTTTTCCAGGCTGTGTTGATGAAGTGATAGTAACTTTGTATATATATATACCAAACTATACAGATCACCTGTCTGACTAGTGTGGTTGCGACCGAAAAGAAATTAAAAAGACAAATTGGTCCAAACTAAAGTTGGGCTTCCGAATTTATGGCAGTGGCCGGTTTATTGTTTCTACACATTAATTAAAACTTATACAGTTGGCACCAAAATAGTTTAATATCTTTTTATAGTTTTTAAATAATGTTGATTCCATAATTAGTTTAATACAGTTCTAATGTTTTTATTTTAATGATATTTTGTATAATAACAAATATTAAAGGTTAAGTCCAACATAAAATTTATATCTTAATTAAATAGATACAACTTTTTTCCATACTACAAAAAAACTAAAACCTAATAGAATCTTCTATATATTAAAAGAGAAGCATTACAATATTTGGGGTAGCCATGTGTCATCATCATTCACCACAATGATTCTTAGAATTTTTAGAGAAATATGTTGGTCCATCTAAATATATAATAAGGTTTTTATTAAACTAACCATAAAATAATTATTAATGTTTTAAATTCTTTCCTTAAATAAAAATATAGAATTTTCTAATATGACTAAAGTATATATATCAATTAATGGTTTTAATAATAAGGATTTGATGAAAATTAGTGCGTCCTCTATCATTTTTTAAAAATTTTAACTTATCAAAATAAATAAAACAATCACATTAACCATATAATAAAAATTATATTTTTTCGTATTTTTCATATTTTGAATTTAAAAATGACTATAAATTACTAAAACTGTTACAAGTTTCTCACTGAAATTTTTGTGATCCATGGTTTAATTTTTTTTGTTATGACAAGATGTAAATGATTACAAAATCATATAGGTAAGAAGTCCTATTCTATAAATATTAAAAATATATATATTTTAAATTAAACTATACAGCATAAAATACGTAAATATTTTCATTTTGAAATTTGCTCTGAACAATTTTTTTTGATAAAAGCTTTGAACAAATAGTAACAATTTGATATTTAAATTTTAATTTTTCAAAGATATTATAAATTTCTAAAACTATTAAACATCTGACAATTAAAAAATGTTATCAGTGATTTAATTTTTTTATAAAAGATACAAATAATCAAAAAATTATAAGAAATTATTTATAAATATCAATATTAAAAATATACTGTATGTCTATTTTATATCATTTAAATGTAACTATTTACCATATAAAGTAAAAAATTGTTTGTTTGGATTAATAACATTTATTTATGTGTTTGCACCAATTTAATTATATACATCATAGTTACTGTATTTGTAAATATTCAATATCTGCTTATTATTTTATAATATATAAAATTATATGGATTCCCGAAAGGACCTCATTTCCTAATAATAATTTTATCCAAAATATTTTTGATCTTTGGAACTTATTTGATATTTAATCTGAAAAATTAAAATCTAATTTCGAATTACCAAATTATCCAGAAACCAGAACCGGATTAGAGCTGAAAATTTATTGTATATTATTTGATTTCTTAACATTGTTATCCGAACGAATTGAAAACCAAAATAACCGAACTAAAACCAAACTATTTTCATATTTTCATAAATAATCGAACAATTATTATTTTTAGAAGAAAAAACAAAACCCCAAGACCTAGTTGAGGGTCCTCTTAGAATTTTTCTAAGTCAAGTTTAATTAATTTATTCACTCATGTCTTTTCCAGGTTGTGTTAATGACTGACTAGTGTGGTTGCTGCCAAAAAGAAAATAAAAAGACAAGTGTGGTCCAAACTTAAGTTGGGCTTTCGAATTTATGGTAGTGGCCGGTAGATCCAGAACTGATTTGAATTTTCTTCCTTAAATTTGGTTCTTACAATAATAATCTTTAAATGGCGGCTCAATATGGAAGATCACTGTATATCGTAAATTCTTTTTATAATTCACTGAATAATGAATTAACGTAAGATGGATAAATACATTGAAAATGATTGGTTGAGTTGTAACCAGTGACTTTAGTTTTAATTTATATTTACGACCACTTAAATTACCAATCATGCTTTAACTAGTTTTTAAAAGAAATAAATAAAATAAAAAAATGGTTGTAGAAGTTTTATTTTCTAAAGAAAAAAAATATGATCTTTTTGAAATATTGCTGTAAGAATATATTCATTTTCATCATTTCTTTTATTTAATTTCTGCAGTTATATTAGATAAAAATACATCAAAAAAATTTACAGTCTAAATTCTACAGTAAATTTTCTATAGCTACAATCTAACTAATCGACCCATATTTTTTGAACAAAAAAAGAAAAGAATACACTGTTGACCAAAATCCGCTATTACGTAAAAGTAATACGTTTTATTTTTTATACGCAGACAACGTAAATATATAAGTTGGAATAGCACTGTATATCGCAAACTCTTTTTACAATTCACTGAATAATGAATTAACTTAAGCTGGATGAATATATATATTGTGTAGCTTGATGACAAAAAAGAAATATCAACCCTATAAATATCATCACTACTAGGCGTCATAAAGTAACAGAGACAAGAAGTAACAGAAAGGATAGAGCGATGGGTAGAGTGACGGAAGTTAAAGGCAGACCTCAAGCTGACGGTGAATGGTCCACCGGTTTCTGCGGTTGCTGCTCGGATTGCTCCAGCTGTAAACTAATCTTTCCAATTTTCTATAAAATATGAAATCCTGTAAATAATCGCATACTTAAAAGTTAGCACAATATATATATATATATATATAAACGATCGATATATAGTCTCTCATATAGATTTATAGGTTTTTTTTTTTGAAACCTAGATTTATAAGTTATTATACTGTATACATGTTTTTTTTGTATACATGTTTATCACAATTTTAGATTACGAATCTATCATTTTAAGACCAAAATTGATGATCTTCTTAAAATTATAATCGAATTTAGGATTAATTGTTGCAGGTTGTTTGACATGTTGGTGTCCTTGCGTTACCGTTGGCCGAATCGCAAATATTGTAGACCAAGGTTCCTCTTGTAAGTTTCTAATATCCACAAAACCGTAATCGTTTTTTGCTTTTTTTAATTAATCAAAAACAAAAATCATTTATTTCAGCATGCTGTGCGACTGGTGCGTTGTACATGCTATCGTGGTCCACGGTCTTTGGAAGTGCGTGCATCTCGTGCAAATACCGAGCTAGAATGAGAAGACAATACAACCTTAAGGGTGGCGACTGTGGAGATTATCTCAAACATTTCTGCTGTGAGCTTTGTGCATTAACCCAAGCCTATCGCGAGCTCACCAAGCGCGGTTTTGATGTACCCCTCGGTATTATTTTATTTTGTTAATCAATCTTTAACCAAAGTTTCAATATATAATAACTTATATGCTACTATTTCGCTTTGTTGAAACAAAATCACTCTGTTTTAAATATAAACAACTAACTTGTTAGGGTGGGACGGAAACGTTGCACGTCACAATGCCGGCGTTGCAATGGGTGCCCCGGTTGTGGAGGGCGGCATGAGGAGATGAATTATATATTATATTTGCAGAACTTTTATATTTTGTTTTCCTCTCTGAATTTTCTTTCATGATATTGCTGTCTTCAAAATAAATGTGGTTATTCGGTTTGTGTTCTTTTTTCTTCCCTTCGCTCTTGTGTTTGATACGGATTTTATGAAAGTTCATATAGTACGTGTGATGTGTGTGCGCTACTGTGGATATGTAAAACTTTTATTTAATGATTCCTCATGCATTTTTGTGACTTTGTTAGAAAATGAATCTTACTCCCTCCCTCCGATTCATTTTAATTTTTGTTTTATATTTACACACAGATTAAAAAATATTTAATTCTGCATATTTTTTTTGACTAAAAACTTACATATTTATATATAAAGAAAGCAAATGTTTTCCAAACACATGCATACATTCATGGCTAAAATCTCCTCCTCCCATAATTAAAATCCTATAGTTAAAAAACCCAGTTTGATCAGATTAGGTCTAGAAGGGTCCAGAAGATCAGATTAGGTCTAGAGGAGCCAAAATTAAGAATTCAACTTTCCAAACTCCCTAGTTATGTCTCTGTCGATAGCCAAAGCTGCATGTAGCGAGAAGAGGCGATCGGAGAGTTGACTCGATAACTGCTAATTCAATCTGTGATCTGGCGAGTGATCAGTTGAATGATAGTGTTTGGGGAGCTGTACTGATTATTATGAAGTCTCTTGTTTCTCTCCTGCCACACCCAGTATATCGTCGATTGTCAACATAGCAAAGTAAGTTTCTTCGAAGTGTTGCTTTGCTGGAGAGTCTGCATGTGATCTAGAGTTTGATCCCAGTGTTGAATCGGTTGTAGGTTGCATCTTCTGGATATCCCTTCCCAAATAATCCAGCTATAAGGGCAAAGATAGAATAAGTGGTCTCTCGATTCCGCGGCTTGATTGCAGAGGAGACACGTCGCACCCTTTTGGAGCTCTCAACTAGCAAGAAGATCCCTAGTAGGGCATCAATTTAGTACAAAGAGCCAAGTCAGAAAATTATGGCGAGGGATTCCTCCTCCAAACCAAACAATATACGCCCAACTTGGTTTACACCGATAACCCGAACGGATTTGATTTTCTGATACATTGGACTATGGGTTCGGTTTAACCCGAAATAACCGAACATACATTAATTGATGTATGTGTCTATAGAGAGACACGCGTGTTACTCCTTACGATTTCCAAAATCCCAACTCTAGTTTCGAAATCAAAAAGCTATAGACGAAGCGGCGAGCCGGCGAGAGAGAAACCTCTTCCTCTTCTTCCTACTCTCGAAATCTCCACTCTACATCTCCTATTTAATCAACACCGATGTTTAATCTCGACCTCACACTCTCTCCACCATCTGCGATTTCGAAGAATCAATCACAGGTTAGTGAGAAGCTTCTGTTCTTTTTCTTCTTTCTTTGTTCTCAGTAACGAGTCTAGAGTGTAGAGTTTCTCTGTTCTCAATCTCGACCTCACACTCTCTCCACCATATGCGATATGATTGTGTTTTTATTTTGCATAAGATTAAAATTTTGAGTTTGTTTTAGTTAGTAACTTGTTACTCTTGAATTTGATTTCAGATGGATTCATCTTCAACACCAAACGTTGACAACAACCAGTTCGAAGGTGATGAAAAACAAGAGTTTCTGACTCCAGACAGTAGAGACAAGAGTAAACAAGTTGTGTCTCCGGACAGGAGAGGCAAGCGTAAAGAATCGCCTGAAGCTAGTGGAGAAACGATGCAGACACAAAGAACACCTAGGTTTCTTCCTCCAAGGTCTAAGATTTGGGGACATTTCACAAGAACAAAGGAGAGTCGTGACAAATGCATATGTCACTACTGCAACAAGACGTTCTGCTGTGCTACAAGATCGGGAACATCCAACTTGCTGAAGCATCTTAGCATATGCAAACGCTTCATGTTGTTTTCAGAGGGTCAAAGCTCTACTCAGCCTAGCGTCAATGAAGAAGGAAAGATGAAATCTAGAAAGATAAGTGATGATACTTTCAGAGAAGCAACAAATGAGATGATGGTGATAGCAGAGCTACCACTGAGTTTCATTGAAGGTGCTGGTTGGAAACACTTCTGTAACAAGGTCAGTTATATATATTAGATAATTCTTTAGTTAAGTTTGGTATCTAACTTTTATCTTTAAAATCGCAGATGGAACTAGGCAGACCAGTTTCAAGAAGGACATCAACAAGAGACATTGTCAAGATGTATCTACAGAGGAAAGCTGCTATGAAGCAATGGTTCAAAGCAAATAAGCAAAGGGTTTCATTAACTACTGACATATGGGTGGCTCAAGTAACTCGTAAGCAAATACTTTCCTTATCTCATGTTTTTATTTTTATTCACAAGCAAGTAGTTTCCTTAGGTCATGTTTTTATTTTTATTCGCAAGCAAGTAGTTTTCTTAGCTTTTGTGTTTAGTTTGATTTGTAAGGAAGTATTTTCCTTAACTTATTTGTTTACTTTGAATCGTAAGAAAGTGACTGGTGTGTTTATTTTTTATCTCAAGTGCAAGCTACATGGTTGTGACTGCTCATTACATTGATCCGTGTTGGCGTTTGAGGAAGCTTATCATTGGGTTCAAGCATGTCACTGATCACAAAGGAGCAACCATTTCGAAGGTTTTGTTAGATTGCTTAGCTGATTGGGGGATACAGAATATATTCTGTGTGACAGTGGACAAATGCAACGGCAAATTCATCTGCATTGCGAAAATTTCAGGCTCAGTTTTCACTGCTGTCTGAAGAAGCACTGGTTCTAGATGGTGAAATGATGCATGTGAGATGTAGTGCACATATCATCAACCTCATCGTGAAGGATGGAATGGCTGACGCAGATGAGAGTGCAATGCGGTCTGTAATGTTGTGGTCTACGCTAGAGCTTCACCAAACAGGCTGTCATCATTTGAGCAGAAGGTAGATGCTGGCAAACTGACTAGGGGAAGCTTGCCGTTGGATGTGAGTACTAGGTGGAACTCCACCTATCTGATGGTAACCACAGCTATGAAGTTCAGAGTTGCTTTTGACAAAATGGAGCAAGAGGATAAGCTCTACAACGATTACTTCTTAGAGATGGATAAAGGTGTAAAGAGGGTAGGTCCTCCTCTGTTCAATGATTGGAAACCAATTGAAAGGTTAGGCCGGTTCTTAGTCATCTTCTACAACTCAACTCTTGTTGTTTCTGCCTCAACCTCTCTCAATGCGTACAAGTGCTACGGGGAAATTGTAACGATAGCAGCTAATCTGATGGATTTGATGAAGAGCAGAGATCATCATCTTAAGGTGAAGGCATAGGAGATGTATGAGAAATTCGACAAGTACTGGAATGGGTTGAAGAACATCAATAAGATGTTGATTGTGGCAACTGTTTTTGATCCATGAAGAAGATGGATCTTGCAACCATGTGTTTTGAAGAGCTTTATGGGCCGGACAGCTTGGAAGGCAAAGAAATGTATGATTATGTGATCAGTGTGTTGCGCAGCATGTTCAAGGAGTACAGAGACAGATATGGGAAGAGTCAAGAAGATCAATCTGATCACTCTAAGAAGTCTAAGGGTAAATCATATCAGTCTGCTCAACAGGAAGCATCGGTTCATATGGATTTGGTTGAAGATGGTTTCGGTTATAAGAGGATTGACCGAAGGTATAAGCAGAAGTTGAATGCAGGAGTCTGAGACAAGCGTGATGAGCTTGAAATTTATTTGAAAGAAGCGGTTGAGAATCCAGAGTTGATGGTTGGTGTAGAGTATGATGTTCTATCATATTGGAAGAGAAACAGTTCGAAGTTCTCGATTCTTTCATTGATGGCAAAAGATGTCTTGGCAATGCAAGTCTCATCTGTAGCATCTGAGAGTACTTTCAGCACAGGTGGAAGGATCATTGAGCCATCTCGGAGCTGCCTTATTCACTTCATGGTCGAGGTGCTGATGTGTACTAAGCAATGGCTAAAACAAGACATTCGATGTGATTCACAAGTGGTTACCAATGCAAAAATCCTTGAGGATATTGCAGAGCAAGAAGATATTGAGAGAGGTATGTTTGTTTTGTCTTTGTTCTTTCGTAAATATGTTTCTTTATATATTGTGTTTCTTACTTGTTTTTCTCTTTGCATCAGAATTAACTGGCTCAGTTGCTCAGCCATCAGTGTAAGGTAAAACCTCTTCTCTTTGCTTCATGTTCTTGTCGAATTTCTCTTTGCTTCATGTTCTTGTCGAATTATCTTGTTATAAAGCTCAAGTTTACATCATGTTTTGTTGTCATTTTGTTTGATAGGAATGGAAGATTGTCAAATGCTCACTTGGTCGTGGTGTGTTGATCGTGGTGATGCTCTTTCTCGTAGTGTCATTTTGTTGTTTTGTGTTTGAGGATTTGGTGTTTTTATTTTGTTATGTAACGGTGGATGGATGTTGTTTTTTTCCTCTTATTTTCTGGTGTGTTTGAGGCTTTGAGCCATGGATGGATGTTCTTTTTTTTTTCATTTGGGATTGAACTATGAATTGTAATTTTCGGAATTATTAAAGTATGGAGTCTTGTTTTCAGTTTGATTGAAATTTTCATTTCAGTTTAAGGATTATGTTTCATATTTTTTTTTAGAAATGTGTATTTTAGTTCAGTATAACCCGAACCGAACCGAAAAAACCCGAAACCGATTGATATTTGATTACTTTATGGGTTTTACATTGCAATAAAATATTATACCAAACCCGATGTGATATTACCCGAAACCGACCCGTTTTAAATAATTTTTAGAATGGGACCTTTTTCTCTAAACCCGACCCGAATAACCCGACCTGAACCCGAACCGATATCCGAACGCCTAGGCCTACACCCAAGGTATTGTTGCTTCTCTGTCTCTCAGCTTTCTATAAATCTCGCTAGTGCTGTATCTGAACGATGGTTTGTTGTTCACTACCCATTAATAGTGATCCTTTTAATGTAGTAAAGAATATATGCAATTGAACCATAGTTTCCGAATGAGGAGGAGGGAGTTTCCATGTTCCATCAGCAAAACGGTCTGCCACAGTCGATGTCGAACTGATACCCATCCCTAAAGTTTGGCCTGAGAGTAGATACAACGAAAATTTTCCAAACGGCAACCAATTGTCCGACAAGAATCGACATGATTCTCCATTGCCCACAGCTTTATCCAGGTATACACTTCACTCTAAGCTTAAGGAGTTTGTTCACAAACCGTGAGTTAGTTGTAGAAGGTCTTATAGTCGAGAAATTTGAAAGAGAACCTCTTAGAACTTCTGTCTTGATCCTTCTTAGCCAGATTGATCCTGCTTGGAAGAACAACAACCATATTAGTTTGATACAGCACAATTTGTTCCAAGTCAATAGATCCTTCACCTCCAGTCCACCAAAAGATTTTTTCTTAGTCACCACCTCCCATGAGACCTTAGCAGAATGATGTTCATCAAATATTCCTTTCCATAGAAATAGACCACAAAGAGAGTTTATTCTTTTCACACAGGCTTTAGGAAATAGGAAAATAGAACACCAGAAGTTCGCTATTCTCGCAATGACTGTTTTAATTAAGAATAGTCTTCCAGCAAAGGACAATGTCTTAACACTCTAAGAAGTGAACTTTGATTTAAATTGCTGAATGAAAACCTCACAATTTGATATTGTTAACTTCTTTGTGCAGAGCGGGACACCAAGATAGCGCACTGGTAGAGTCCTATTTGGCATTCCCGTAGACACCTTGATAACATCAATTCTGCATATTTCTAAAATAAAATTATCATTACCTACACACTTAATCATATTTCAACCAATAAAAAATTAGAAAATCTTGTGAATAAGTTTTGCATTAAAAATCTAATACGACACTTACTTTGAAATAAAAATATATTCTAAAACGACAACTAAATTAGAATGGAGAAAAACTTAATCAAAGACAAATATTTGTAGTTGTTAAATAGTTTTAGTTCTCTTCTTGGTAGAAAAAACGAATGAATCTATTTAAATTTTCTATATATGTTTTAATAATTGTCATTGCATTACGTTTCAAAAACAAATATTGGCCACTGAAAAATTTAACAAGACATAAATTGGTTTAACTTTGGCTATAGAAGAATCGGATCATTAGATCAACAAATGTTTTCTGAATTTATTGACCATCTGAATCATACATCGACCTGTACACTTCAGTATTTAATAATTTATAGTTTGAAAATTTAATATCATACTAGATCTTGACCCATCCAACTGGGCGATATTTATTATATGTTTTTAAATTTTTATTTATAAATGATATATTTGTAATATTTAAACATAAATTTATATTAAAAATTAACATTTGTAGTTATAATAAAATTAAAAGTTTTAAAAAATATTTTGATATAAATTTTAAATTCCTAATTAAAATAATATAGAGATGGGTCATAATTTTTTCCAATTCCAAAATCTTAGCATTATTAATAAAAAATAAAATAATTTTTAAATAAATAAAATATATAAACATATTTGAAATTAAAATAAATTTGTTAAAAAAAAAATCTTACGGTATTGTTGTTTATTTCTATAGTTTGACCCGTGGCCGTATAAATATTTGCTTTCAATTCATTTTTTTTTTCTTTTTCTAATGATAATGTGTATATATATATATATATATGTGTGTGTGTGTAAATTAATATGTATTACATAATTGTTAGCATAAAATTATAAAACAAAATTTTATTTATTACTTTAAATAATTATATTATGTGATTTAAATCGTCTATTATATCACAGTATATCATAAAAAATCTAACATTTATAACTAATTGGACTTATATTATAAAAGTGTTATACTAAAAATTTATAAATAAAATGTTTTATATTTTATTTATATGATACATAAATTGATTTTGATGTGTGATTTTATTTCTATTATTTTTATTAATAAATATTGAAAAATATTTAATGTTAACAAAAAATCTATAAGGAAATTTATTTTGGTTAAGATTCATTCTATTAAAGAAATCTATTATTTAAATTAGGAAAATACATTAAATACTTAAATCTATCATTTAAATAAGGAAAAGACAAAATTCTCTACTATCTTTGTTACCAAATAAATTTTTTTTTTAAAAGACTCCAATCCCTATTACCAAACAAAAGCTTAAAGTACTTCTACTTTTCTAAGATAGATTTTTTAGTAATATATAGAAATTTAGAACAGTAGTTTATTACTCCCTCCGTTTTTGAACAAGTGTCATTTCGACATTTTTTACAGATTAAAAAAGTAACGGAAATATATGTAAGTTGTTATTAATTACATCTTTTACCAATTGAATTCGAAATAAATAAAATTATTTATAAAATCAATACAGTTTGTAACTAATTTTCAGCTGAAAATAATTATAGTTTACATCAATGTTTTAAACTGATATTTTTATGTAAAAAAAAATAAAATGATATTTTTTTTGTCGACTTTTACAGACTCATGTAGACTCTGTAAACCAAGTTGGTGGCTCGTCATCCATGTGCACAACAAAAGACGCTTGAGTTCTAACCCCTCGTGCTAGTCCATCGGCCTTCAGATTTTGTGTCCGTGGTACATAAATGATCTCTGAGCTGTGAAAATTCTCTCGCAAGGTCTTGATATCTGCCAAATAGTTATCGAAAGCAGGCCATTCTTCTGGTTCGGACACCATCTTTACCAATTGAGAACAATCTGTTGCAAACGTGATCCGGAATTGATGCAAGTTCCTCATACACTCCATCGCCCAAATTAAAGCTTCTACCTCAGAATGAAGAGGAGATAGAGAAGCCCTGACATTTCTTGCCCCCATTAGACCCGCAAAACCCTCTAAGGTGCTATACCATCCTTGACCAAAGAATACTTCTTTATCTTTCCAAGAACCATCCGTGAAACACCATCATCCTGGGATGGCCGGTAGACTCATAATTGGTCGATTAATCGCCGGTATAGATAACAATTGTGCATCTTCCCAAAGCTTAGCTTCAGTTACCGCTATTTTGAGCGTGTCTCTAGGGTCAATATCCAAATTACTAAAAACCTTGTTGTTCCTTCCTTTCCAAATATACCATAAGATCCATGCGAAATGGTGATCATCCATTTTGGGAAGGACTCTCCAAAACAAATGATCCACATTCGTGTAAAGAGATTCTGTCGGGAAAATATATGGGCTAGTTGGTATCTGAGATAAGGCTCACACCTGATGTGCTAGAGGACATTCAAAAAACACGTGGTTTATAGATTCCTCTGAGGCTCCACATCGGTCACAGCATATATCTCCTAAAAGACCCCTGGCATGTAAATTCTTTCTCACCGCTATACACCCTGATACGATCGAGTTGCCATAAAAATGTTTAAGTTTAGGTGGGCAACGAATTTTCCAACAATGCGCCTTAAGAACATCCACCATAGGTCCAAATGTGTGCAAAGGTTTTTCCTTGTCCGGATACATTTTTTCTAGTTGGTATCCAGATTTAACCGAATATTTTCTATGATATTTATTATGAGAAAAGGAAATCTATTTATATAAAGTAGACTTCACTCTCTCCTGGTGAAAACACATCAGCATCCATGTCACTAATTCGGTCAACGTGGTGATGACACCTGTCCAGCTTAATAAAACTAACGCGAAGCTTCATTAATGTTTATGGACTAGCCCGACTTTCTTTTGAACGTGTTAATGTTAAGGACTTACCGAGTTTCTTTTGTTATAGGCTTTGAATAATGTTTTATGGGCTGAAACCAAAACAAAAGCTTGCTCCGTCGTAGCCTTCAACTTCTTCGAGGATGAAGACTTCTATCTAGGGTTCTTTATCGAACTCCAATTAGGTCAATTGACAATTGAGGTTGTAGAGTCGTGTGAGACGCATCTTCGTGAGAAATCTATGGGTGGAGCTCCGTGTTGGTCCGTCTGCAATTCATCTCCTTGAACCGTTACGGGAATAAGTAATACAACGCCATTTATGACCCAAGGCTGTTTAGAGTCCCTATTAACTCTCTCCACCTCTACACCTTCCCAACATAGGATTGCAAAACCTTAACTTTTAACGAGCAACTTCTCAGGTACTCCTCCACCTCCATATAATCTCTCTCTCTCTCTCTCTCTCTCTCTCTCTCTCTCTCTCTCTCTCTCTCTCTCTCTCTCTCTCTCTCTCTCTCTCTCTCTCTCTCTAGATCAATGTTACTGCTTTGCTTTGATATTCGTTTGACCCAGATCAATATTTTGTTATTTTATGTTTTGCATCTCACTTTTACTTACCGTAACAACTTCGCAGGTCAGTGTTTTCAATGGGCTAAGTGATCATCGCAACCTACCGGCTCTCTACGCTTACTAAATTTTTACGTCTCCATGGCAAACCGATGAAAATCAACCAACCTAAGAGAGACGAAACACAAGAGCTCATTGTTGTTGCTTTGGGATCTCTGGCAAACATCGCACTGGTTAGACTTTCTCATGCCCATTTGTTGGGTCTCATCTCTATCTCTATCTCACTATCTTATTGAAGATTTTATTATCTTTACATGCAGATTGTTCAGCTTGAACCTGAGTTTTTAAAAAATGTCGGACAGATTGTTCTTCTTGGTGGACCATTCACAGTAAACGGAAAGGTAAATCCAGCTTTAGAAGCTAATGTAAGTTCTTTCACACTCATTAAAGTAATGTGAATTTGTGATCTTTTCGGGCACCAGCTAATATCAACTGTGAATATAAAATCTTCTTAATGTATAGTTTATTTCTTCACATCTCCCCGTATCTTCGTATCCAAGTTGTAGGCTATGGTATTTTTTGGTAATCCAAAAGCTGCAGAAATTGTGTTCCCATGTTGGGTCTACATAATTGCTGGGGAAATCAACGTGACCCATCAAGTTATTATGACATGCTCTTTGGAATATAATTTTGCCTCATTTGTTGTTTTCCATTTGTACGCAAAAGTCGTTTTCATAATCGTACATTATTTTATCACATGTTATCTTAATAGGAAATGGTAGCCATTAGTGCTTTCTCCTGTAGATTGTAATTTGGATAAAAAATGATTTATACCATGGGGACAACACTCTTGTTTTTTTGTTCTCTTTTGGCAATTTTCCCAATTATTTTCTTATGTTCAGTACGCTGACAATAACGTATAGGGTGCATTTCTGCAGAGCTTTTACAAGGAAACTTCTTTTCCCCGGGTGAACATGTGGTCCAGCAATTAGATTTGATGACTGATATGTTGGAAACTCAAATATGTGGAAGCCATTGGAAGGTCCACATCCCTTTCCAGATTCCACAGCTGCATTAAACAAATAACTCGAAAAGATACAAAGTAAACAAAAGCGAAACAAGATAATTTAAACTAAAACAAACATATTAAGAGATCCGCAAAGAAAAATACAAGTCTTTGTCAAATAATTGCAACGATTGCATTAGTTACCAAAATTGGTCAACTGCGACGAAACTGAAGACAAATCTTTTTATAACAAATAAAATCAATGGAAAAAGAAAGATAAAATACAAGAAAAGTAACAAATATGTAACGCAAAACTAATGTTAAAACAAATTAAGATAGAAAAAATTATCAAACACCAAACAAAAAAAAACAAAAAAAACAGGGCTGATGTAGCATTCAACAAAACTAAATCTAAAGAAATGCCAAACCAACTCAATTTCAAACTGCCTTAAATTTTTATTGAGTTGTGTCAACACCATAACATGAAAATCTATTTAAAAGAACAGATAAAGCAATTATTTATAGCCCAAACAAAATAAACAACAAGTTATTCCCACAATTATGATTTAATTTTCTTTAAAAAAAATTTAACCAAACACTAAAATAGAACCACCATGACTCCATCAGTAAACTAAATAATTCAACCCGTATATTTTCCCTATCCGATCAAACCATTCATACCACTTTAATTCACCATCTTGACACACAAACAACAAGATCAAATAATAATTATACAAACTAAAATAACAAAAATTAAAATCAAATCCCGTCCGTAGGACGGACCGACCCTAGTAATTTATAAAATGATTGATGGGGTCCGTGGGGACCTGGATTTTGAAATAATAAGTATATTATATCAACATAAAATAAGAATATGTTTTCTTAGAAATATTCGGTAAAGGATATGACAATGGGAAATTGGGAATAGTCAATTGCGTGCCATTATATTTATTATTTTTTCTATCTAATTTATTAATTTAGAGTTCTAGTTATATCCACTGCTAAATGGTTGTCAATTAAATTTTAGACCTATGCACTTTTCCATTAATGATAGATTAGATATCTTATCTATATAAATCTGAAAATTCTGTTACAGTAATTCATTTCGATTACCAATTATTCGGGAATCAATAAAAATTATCGATACTTTTACCAATGATATTTAGTTTTGACATACAAAAATATCTATCACTGAATATGACATACAAAATACAATATTGTATAACTGAAATTGTTCCGTTATGTTTCTTTACATTTCTCACTGCTATCATGCTATGTAAGATTAATTCGAACCTTTTATTTATCAAGATTTTAATGTATGCGATAGTAATTAATAACCGGTGCTATATAGAGAATTAATTGGTCAACCTAAGACATTGTCTATTTGTTTTAAAATATTCAAGATTTAGAACATAAATTGTTTAAATTATTTTTTTGACACAGATTTATTGGAACAACTTAATCCTAATATTTATATAAAAAACAAATAAGTAACTAAACTACAAACCACACATTCTAGAGTAAAATCAAATTTAAATTTAGTGAATTTGTAAAAACCTTCTAATACCATTTTATAGAAAAAACCCATGTTTTAACGCGGGTTAGAATCTAATTATACTTATATGACTTGGTCGTGATTGTAACTAGATCGTGATTGTAACTAGAGATAATATTGATATTTCCGTCCATTTAAATTATTATTTTTTGAATTTAATATTTTCTATTTTATTTTCATAAAGTAACACACTTTGTTTGGCAAATTCTAATAAATTTTTTCATAATCAAATAAAATATTTTTGTAAGAAATATGTGGTATTGATATGATAATGAGTATACTTTTATATGATTTGGTCGTGATTGCAACCTGAGATAATATTGATATTTCCGTCGATTTGAACGATTTTTTGTTGATTTAAATTAATTAACACACTTTGTTTTGCAAATTTTAATAATGATTTATCATAATTATCTGGACTGATTTTGGGACATAAACTTTCACTATGTGTTTTGCAAATTTTAATAATTATTTATCATGATTATCTGGACTGATTTTGGGACTAAACTTTCATTAGTTCTCCCACAACGTACCCAATTTTCTTTAAGGGCGTAATTTTAATAATTTAGCTCTAACTGGTGACATAGGGAACCAAGAGGAATGATCCATTCCCACTCATTCCTTAAAAATTACACCATTTATAAGGAATTTTTGTTCCATATGATTCCTTGTCATTCCTTAAATTTTAAGGAACCATAGAACAAAAGTATTCCTTATCAAAATTGATATGGAACAAAAGTAATAAATATTTCTTTTAATTCCATTGATTTTATTCTTATTCATTCCTTTCATACTCATTCATATTCCTAATTTAATGGTCACCAGTTAGAACCTTAGTTATATTTAACACTAGATATGGACCCGTGCGTTGCACGGGTTTTGTTTTCTATTTTAATTTTATAAAGAATATAAAAACAATAAATTATTCTAAAACAGTTTTAGGATTTATTCTGATATGTTTGTGAAATTTATTTTATAGTTAAGAACTCATTATCCCATATAAATTCAGGTTAATATTTGTATTTTAATAATTATGGCACATAGTTGAATTATTATCAACTTTATACTTAGTGTTAGAGAAAATATTCATACCTAAAAATTTAAAGCGAACCTTAACCCAAAATAAAAATTAGAGTGAAATTAAAATACTTGAAAGTCAAATAAGGCCAATAAACTCGATGACATAATGTTTCTATTAACTTACTTTATGTTGTTCTTCTTGTTTACATATATTCTAAAGCTTTCTTAGTCATTTAATGAACTTTGTATTGTCATTTTAAAGTTCTTGAAATTGTTTTTTGTGCATTTGATATCATCCACATATTGGTTTGTCTGGTGTAATTTTAGTTGTTCAACCAATATAAATCATTTTGGATCATCTTCTTATTATTTAATTAATGATAATGAAACCATCACCGCATACATCTTATAACTACAAAAAATTATGTGAATGTTGAAGACTATATTTATGAATTTTGATTATGTGAATAACCGTTTATAAAAAACATAACTTCTTAACAATAGTATTGTGGAAAAAAAAACTATAGTTTTGTGGTGATAAATCTTAAGATAAATAAATTATTTTATTATATATCGTAAAAGGTTGAAGAAAACACAATTTTAGAGATAATTATAAAGTTCTTCTAATTTAATTTTAAATATACAACAACATTCGCAATCATATATATCATCCCCTAAATCTAAATAATAATCACTAAAGATTTAACTCAAATATTATGGTATTTTTGCTTGAAAGTAGTATTAAAAAGTAATATTATAGTTATAGTATTTCAATCAATTTCTCTGTTTTTTTTTCATTTTGGATCTGTAGTTTTTCCAATGAGTGCTTTATTATTATTTTCAAATTACTTGCTTCTCAATTTATAGTAACAATATACCATTTTATTAAAATGAGTTAATCTTAAATTATTATCTTAATTCATTCTTTATTAGTAATATATTTCTACAATAACAGTATATTTAAAATGAATTAGAAAAATTCTACATAGTAAAAATATAATAATATGACTATCAAGCTTGATTTATTTGTCACCAAACACATATAAAGATCACATATGGTGACAATAATGATAATAATCTATTTTTATGACCAGACATGAAAATATATATAAACATACGGTTGATTTTCGTATGACCAAACATATATAAAGACCAATCATGACAACATTCTATTTTCTGATTTCTGTTGATTAAATAATTTAGAATCATATTTGTCATCAAATTATTTTTAAAAAATACTATTAAATATTTTTAAAATATTTTTGTTAGGATCTAAAAAATGGAAACATTATATTTTATAATTCTCTTTTATTTAAAATTTAATAAAAGAATTATCTTTTGGTTAGGACTTAGAAAATATGGTACAAATCTCTTTTGTTCAGAATTTGTTTTTGAAAAAAAACTACTATCAAATATTCTTTTACGTTTTTTTTTCTTAACTCTTTAGAAAAAGAAAATTGATATTCTTAATCTTTTACAATTATCTTTTTTCTAGGATTTAAAAAAATAAAATTGCTATCAAATAACTATTTCTAGTTAATATTAACTGTATTTTAAAATTTCAATTTCAAACTTCATTTTTAATATCAGTAATATTTTTACAATTTCTGGTTAAGATTTTAAAAGGAAAAACTATTTTATAAATGTCTTTTATTTAGGATTTTATAAAAATAATGTCAGATTTTTATTAACATACTTTACAATCTATTTTTACTGGCATACCGGATAAATATTTGACGTTATTTTTGGTCTACAACTTTTTAACAGAAAATTTTCTAATGATAATAAAAGTTAGTTATTTAAAAGAAAACAATAAGATTAGTTCTGAAATATTATTTTACTGATTTTTTAAAGAAAATTTACTTATTTTATAATTATTTTTAAAATATAATTTTCAATAAAAAATTGTGTCTTTTTATGATTCTATAAATATATTTTTTTAAATCTTGTAAAAAACTAACAACTTTTTAATCGAAGATATTTTGTTTAACTAATAATATATTTTGTCTTATATGTACAGACACATATTCATCACATTCATACATACTCTCCTACGACAACATCATAATTTACAAAATTTATGATAACATCATAAGATGTAGTAAGGACAATAAAAACTAAGCTGTACAAAGAAATAAAAAAAGTTAGGTAATATTTTTCTTGTAACTACTATTATGTTTTGTTAAAATAATATGAGGAAACTTAAATCTAAATAGATGTGAAATATTTGTAGTTATTTTGGTTTATATTTAAAAAACACAATATTATCTATTAAAAAGGAAAGTTAATTAATTATAGGAAAATAGTAGGAGTACTTTTACAATTATTTTTTGGTTAGGATTTGAAAAAAGGAAAATTACAATAAATTATTTATGAATGAAATACCAAACTATTTATTTATGATTAAAAATATTAAACACATGTCATAATCTAAATTATATATTGTCATGTGTCACAATCATATTAATTATAAACTTTTAAACGATTATGTGATTATAATTTTAAATTTTCTAAAATCATAATAAAAGAGATTTATATAATAATTTTTTACTTTTTAATCCTAACCAAAATAGAATTTGTTATATTTTTAAATCCAAACCAAGGTGAATTGTAAAACTTTATTTAATAATAACATTTCTTTTTAATAATTTGATGTTAAACATGATACTAAAAGCTAGTATTAAATTAACAATTACAAATTGTTAAAAAGTATGTGATATTAAAAACGAATTTTAAAAATACCAATATTAAAAAATCTTGTTATATTATGTAATAGTAATTTTCCTTTTTTTAAAATTCTAAAAAGAAACCATAAAAAATATAGATGTGAAATATTTGTAGTTATTTTTGGTTTATATTTTTAAAAACATACAGTTGTCTATTAAAATAGGGGAAAGTTAATTGTTTATAGGAAAATGAGTACTTTTATAAAAACAAAATTTGGTTAGGATTTGAAAAAAGGAAAATTACAACCAAATATCTTTGAATAAGATCCCTAACTATTCATAATAAGAAAAAAAATTAAAAACATGTCACAATCTTAAAGTATATATTGTCAAGTGTCACATTCATATTAGTTAGAAACTTTTAAGCGGTTATGTGATAATAATTTTAATTTTGTAAAACCCTAATAAAAGAGATTTGTAAAGTAAAATTTAGTATTAATTAACAAATACAAATTGTAAAAATAGTATGTGATATTAAAAAACAATTTTAAGAAAATAATTTTATAAAATCTTGTTATACTATGTAATAGTAATTTTCCTTTTCTAAAATCCTAAAAGGAAACCATAAAAGAATTTTCTTTTGTAATAATATTTTTTCTAAATCTCTTTTAAATTCTTAACAAAACAAAATGTATTAACACATGTCATAATCTTAACTTTTTAGAAATTTTTAAGCTGTTATGTGATAATAATTTTAATTTTGTAAATCCTAATAAAAGAGATTTGTATAGTAAAATCTAGTATTAATTAACAAATACAAATTGTAAAAATAGTATGTGATATTAAAATGAATTTTAAAAAAACAAAATTTATAAAATCTTGTTATACTATGTTATAGTAATTTTTTCTTTTCTAAAATCCTAAAAAGAAACCATAAAAGAATTTGTGATAATAATTTAAATTTTGTAAAATCCTAATAAAAGAGATTTGTATAGTAAAATCTAGTATTAATTAACAAATACAAATTTTAAAAATAGTATGTGATATTAAAACGAATTTAAAAAAAACAAAATTTATAAAATCTTGTTATACTATGTTATAGTAATTTTTTTTTCTAAAATCCTAAAAAGAAACCATAAAAGAATTTCTTTTTATGATAATTTTTTTTTTCTAAATCTTTTTTAAATTTTAACAAAAAAATGTATTGACACATGTCGCAATCTTAATTTTTATTGACACATATCACAATCATGTTAATTAGTAACTATGAAGAATCAAGCTTTATATAATAAGATATGCCGTAAAAAAGGTTAGAAAAGAATGAGACTTAATTTATATTTGTGTAGGCGAAATAATAATAGTAGAGAAATATCATTTTTGTCAGTCTAAATTAGTAAAACATATCTATCTATCTATCTTATATTAATAAAGGAGATATGAGTCTCTCCTTATTAAGCCACGTCAATTCTAGGAAGAGGGGAAATAAAACACATGTCATCGTTCTCCTTCTCTAGGCAAGCTAAATCGAGATGCATGTGGGCTTCTTTTTCATTATTAAGATGTTGAGGCTCAATCTCATACTTCAACAATGAAATTCAGAACCAGCAGGAGGAGATATTCTTTTAACTTAACACCTATGAGTCTATGACAGACTCTTTTCTTCGCCAATTCAGATATTTGCCCTTCTACCTTCCCCTTTTGACAGTTACAATTGTCAGACATCAAGTGGTGTTCCATCCACGATCACCATTAACTTCCACTACTAATTAGTTCTGAAACATAAAACCACCAACACCGAACTCTCTTGGGTTTCTACTCACCCAATCTATATAAACCGATGAGTGCATGACTCTCCTCTTTCCACAGCAATGGCTCCTTACGCAACAATGGCCACGAACAATTCCATTAAATTAGTGTTCAGCTCAGATATTGTTTTCCCTGAAGCTTCATATAGATGAAATCAGCAGCCATGGCAAATAGCGTGCACTAAAGTTTAGAGGACTATGACCCAGCCAATCGTATGTTTCCTGGGGTTTCTCTATTTCATATATTCATCGTTTCACTACTTTCTCTCCGGTCCTTGACTGAGTTTAGCTTCGTTGTGGTTTCAGTGGCTCTAGAACTTGATTTTAGATTTCTTCTTAGTGTAAGCTTTGGACCATGGATTTACACGGTTTTAGTCTATCAAAGTGTGCAATGATTCGTGTTCTGGTGATTTTGTATTTGTGATGCAGAAAGTTCAGATCAGTTTTGGCTATTTGAGCAGAAATGAAGAATTAATGTAAGCCATCCTATATTCTGAAGATGCAAGAAGAGCTTGCAGATGTCAATAGTCTTCCGTGACTAACTAGGCGACGAAGTCACTGATGTTGGAGGCATTAGTCGTTACTACATAAGGCATGCGGAGTGGTGGGTTACCATGTGGATGCAAGGATATGCTGTGATGGAGAAGAATAAACTGAGGGTTTATGTCTTGACGTAGTCGTTGAAGTAGTTGCCGATGCAGTGTGTGTCAGAGAGTGAACCAGGAGGCATGCGGAGTGGTAGAGACCATGTGGATGCAAGATGCTGAGCTGGCGTGGGATAAACTTGAGGAGCAAGTTTATACCGTGGAGAAAAGGCAAGAGATAAATTTGGGGAGCAAGTTTATGCCTTGAAGAATAAGTACATTCCAAGAAAAGAAAAGTGTACTTATTAATATGGAAGTTGTCCATATATCCATGTTGCCTAGGAGAGTAGGGTTTCAGGAACGTGGAGATCACTATAAAAGAGCTATGGAGTCGTGGGTATTCCAATAAGACACTGAGGGCTATTATTATAGAGGAAGGGTGAAAATCACTTAGGGTGTTTTTGGGTCGTGCTGAAGCAGTTGCTGAAGTACTGACGATGGAGATACAAGTTTGGGTATATTAGGAATTGTTCAGTGGCGTGTGTTAGGGTGTAACACTAGACGTGTAAAGCTGATTAAGCATAGCTTGTAATAGGGTTTACAAGGCGATTTCTAATAAAGAAATTGGTGTTTGCTTGTATCTATTTTGTCTCTTGATTTACCTTCTGCATTACTTAATTGTGGTGTCATCTTTGCACTTACAATTGGTATCAGAGCGGATCACCTAAGTTACTGGTGTGATCCTGAAGGTGAAGATGTACACGATTGTTTGATGCAGAAGATAATCATGTTGGATGATGGTTGGTGGTATGGTCATTGGAGGGCGCACATGAAGCTGTTGGTTTGAGGAATCAAAGAGCGTGCGTGGATAGCTGTGAAGACTGGGTGGGAGGAGCCTACCATATTTACAGCAGAGGGGAAGAAGCCGAAGCCTAAGGAGCCAAGACAAGGAGTGGTTCGAGAGGTAGTTCGAGAAGTAGTACGGCGGATGCGTCAGAGCCTGATGCAGTACTCATGAAGAAGCAGACGGGTGTGTCTGTGATGTTTGTATTGACATCTAAGCATCTATGTTTTAGCTTAGTATGCAATCAAGCAGGGGGAGAAGTGGTGACGTTCTGGTCCAAGGAGTGCATATCTCATGGGGGAGAAAAGCATGGTGATGGACATCCTGATGTAGATGGTGCATATCTCGTGGGGGAGAAGAGCATATTTATGTATGAAGATGAAGATAGTGCAAGTCTCGTGGGAGAGAAAGGCATATCTAATGAGGAGGTTTCCAGGTGAGGAAACGTGGTTGTTGAACCATAAGGGTATTGTGCTTGATTGGCACACAAAGCTAAAAGGGAGAGATTGAAGATGCAAGAAGAGCTTGCAGATGTTAATAGTCTTCCGTGACTAACTAGGCGACGAAGTCACTGATGCTGGAGGCATTAGTCGTTACTACATAAGGCATGCGGAGTGGTGGGTTACCATGTGGATGCAAGGATATGTTGAGATGGAGAAGAATAAACTGAGGGTTTATGTCTTGACGTAGTCGTTGAAGTAGTTGCTGATGCAGTGTGTATCAGAGAGTGAACCAGGAGGCATGCGGAGTGGTAGAGACCATGTGGACGCGAGATGCTGAGCTGGCGTGGGATAAATTTGAGGAGCAAGTTTATACCGTGGAGAAAAGGCAAGAGATAAACTTGGGGAGCAAGTTTATGCCTTGAGGAATAAGTACATTTCAAGAAAAGGAAAATGTACTTATTAATATGGAAGTTGTCCATATATCCATGTTGCCTTGGAGACTAGGTTTCAGGAACGTGGAGATCACTATAAAAGAGCTATGGAGTCGTGGGTATTCCAAGAAGACACTGGGGGCTATTGTTATAAAGGAAGGGTGAAAATCCCTTAGGGTGTTCTTGGGTCGTGCTGAACCAGTTGCTGAAGTACTGACGATGGAGAGACAAGTTTGGGTAGATTAGAAATTGTTCAGTAGCAGCTGTTAGGGTGTTAACAGACTAGCGAGGCTGATTAAGCAGAACTTGTAATTGAGTGTACAAGGCGATTTCTAATAAAGTAATTGGTGTTTGCTTGTATATGTATTGTCTCTTGGTTTACCTTCTGCATTACTTAATTGTGGTGTCATCTTTGCACTTACAATTGGTATCAGAGCGGGTCACCTAAGTTACTGGTGTGATCCTGAAGGTGAAGATGTACACGATTGTTTGATGCAGAAAACAATCATGTTGGATGATGGCTGGTGGTATGGTCATTGGAGGGCGCACAAGAAGCTGTTGGTTTGAGGAATCAAAGAGCGTGCGTGGATAGCTGTGAAGACTGGGTGGGAGGAGCCTACCATATTTACAGCAGAGGGGAAGAAGCCGAAGCCTAAGGAGCCAAGACAAGGAGTGGTTCGAGAGGTAGTTCGAGAAGTAGTACGGCGGATGCGTCAGAGCCTGATGCAGTACTTATGAAGAAGCAGACGGGTGTGTCTGTGATGTTTGTATTGACATCTAAGCATCTATATTTTAGCTTAGTATGCAATCAAGCAGGGGGATAAGTGGTGACGTTCTGGTCCAAGGAGTGCATATCTCGTGAGGGAGAAGAGCATGGTGATGGACGTCCTGATGTAGATGGTGCATATCTCATGGGGGAGAATAGCATATCTATGAATGAAGATGAAGATAGTGCAAGTCTCGTGGGGGAGAAAGGCATATCTAATGTGAAGGTTTCCAGGTGAAGAAATGTGGGGTTTTGAACCAGAAGGATATTGTGCTTGATTGGCACACAAAGCTAAAAGGGGGAGATTGAAGATGCAAGAAGAGCTTGCGGATGTCAATAGTCTTCCGTGACTAACTAGGCGACGAAGTCACCGATGCTGGAGGTATTAGTCGTTACTACATAAGGCATGCGGAGTGGTGGGTTACCATGTGGATGCAAGGATATGCTGAGATGGAGAAGAATAAACTGAGGGTTTATGTCTTGACGTAGTCGTTGAAGTAGTTGCTGATGCAGTGTGTGTCAGAGAGTGAACCAGGAGGCATGCAGAGTGGTAGAGACCATGTGGACGCGAGATGCTGAGCTGGCGTGGGATAAACTTGAGGAGCAAGTTTATACCGTGGAGAAAAGGCAAGAGATAAACTTGGAGAGCAAGTTTATGCCTTGAGGAATAAGTACATTCCAAGAAAAGGAAAATGTACTTATTAATATGGAAGTTGTCCATATATCCATGTTGTTTTGGAGACTAGGTTTCAGGAACGTGGAGATCACTATAAAAGAGCTATGGAGTCGTGGGTATTCCAAGAAGACAGTAGAGGCTATTGTTATAGAGGAAGGGTGAAAATCCCTTAGGGTGTTCTTGGGTCGTGCTGAAGCAGTTGCTGAAGTACTGACGATGGAGAGACAAGTTTGGGTAGATTAGAAATTGTTCAGTAGCAGTTGTTAGGGTGTTAACAGGTTAGCGAGGCTGATTAAGCAGAACTTGTAATTGAGTGTACAAGGCGATTTCTAATAAAGCAATTGGTGTTTGCTTGTATCTGTATTGTCTCTTGGTTTACCTTCTGGAGGTCGTGCTGAAGCAGTTGCTGAAGTACTGACGATGGAGAGACAAGTTTGGGTAGATTAGGAATTGTTCAGTGGCGTGTGTTAGGGTGTAACACTAGACGTGTAAAGCTGATTAAACATAACTTGTAATAGGGTTTACAAGGCGATTTCTAATAAAGCAATTGGTGTTTGCTTGTATCTATTTTGTCTCTTAATTTACCTTCTGCATTACTTAATTGTGGTATCATCTTTGCACTTACATATTCTTCTGCACTACGTATTTTCTAGCTATGAATATATTGGTAACAGAGTGCCATACGCATGAACTTCGATGTTACAAGGAATAACCAGAACTTCAGACTTTCAGAGTCCATAGAGTCCATAAGATTCACGAACTGAACCAAATTTGTTGTGGTTGCAGCAAACATCAACGCTATCCCTACCGAGCTTTTCATGTTCCGTAGTTATGAGCAGCTGCTCTCACTTGCTAATACGAACACCGATCTACCAGGTGTGTCTCAAACTATTACAACATAATACCTGTTACACACCGTGAACAACCTCCCTTCTGATCTCTTGGATGCAAATGTTGTTGGTAAAGTTAGGGGCATCGTGAAACGGACAACGCACATACCACATAAGGGATTATGGTGAAGTTTCTAATTGACAGGTTGGTGACTCACGAGTTACATGTTGGTGTGACCATTGCTTGATATTACACTGCAGTGATATTACAGTTTGCATTACTGTGTTTGACACCCTCCTCCATGATAAGTTATTTATATTGGATGTGCAACCAAAGGTCATACTTGCCAAGCATATCAACCCGAAAGATGGTGGGAGGTAATAGTATTCAAATATACACATCTTATGAATATATTGCAAGAATGGCCCTCTAATAAGTTTGTTTACGTTGTGGCAGAACTATTTTTTTATACCAACAATGAGTGCAACGTTAGCCAGAGCTTTCTGCAGGCGTAAGTATTTCAGACTTAAATCAAACACTTATACAATTACAAAAATTATGTACCTTATCTCTCACCATGTATATTCATGAGAGAGAGAATGACTGCTGTGAGCTCCTCCTCTTCTTCTACCAAATATGGTGGTGTTCAAAAATTAAGAACTCTCACAATCAGAGAGCCTCAATGCGTACGCCCTAACTTCCCTGTCACATGTCAAAACTTTATCTAAACCCCCGTTTTTATCACCCATAGTCTATGCCTGTATTCTATTTTAATTTGGGAAAGAGGTGACTACGGCTTTCATTTGCATTGCAAAAGTGGAATGCATCGAAAATTCTAATGGGTGGTGGCTACATCGGTTGTGCGAAATGTTCTTCTAAACTTTCCCATGGGTTTTCTTCATTCACTTGCCCAACATGTCAACTTGCCTATTGCTGACAATATTCTTTACCGTAGAGAAATGATGCATAAACAATGCTACAATGGTTTTAAATTCAGGTACCGTGTGCAGCTATCAATTTCAGATGCTTCGGATTCTGCCAGCGCATTTGACTGTCAAATAACCACGTTAAATAACATCCGTGCTGCAGAGGTTGCACAGATTCAGGTTAGAGCATTATTTATTTTAAAGTTTAAGCCATGAGTGACCTGACAAATATACACGTTTTATTATATATTATGATCATGTAACCAGAACACAGTTGCTGATGAATCCCATGAAAGACCACTTCCAGAATCCCTAGACGAGTTAGTGGGTTCTCAAGATCACGGAGTTCAACTTCACCTCAAAGCATCAATAGTTGACCATCTCCTGCATATTTGACAAGCATCAGCGTCCATCTCTCCCACACTTCGCAGAACAAATAAGTACAAGTATTGTTTGAAACATACCTGAGCTGAACAACCCTCCTTTTCTGATATTACTTGCGCTTTTGTTAACGTCCAGGGAGGTGATAATCACCCTGGTTATGTCATACCTGGAGCTGGAGAGGCGTCCGCTAAGCCATCCCATGGTCTGATTTGTGATGCTTCTGAGGAAACAAATGGAGGTGTTAGTGTTGGGATTGTTGAAGGCAGTGACACTGATATACGTGTACCAACTGCTGAAACTGCTTTAGGTGGCTCCACAACTGAGAAAGAACCACCCAAGGAGGATGTGCTTGAGGGGAAGAAGCCACACATTGCTTAGCTCCAAAAGCTAAGAACTTCTTGAGCTCAAAGTTGAAAACCTTACCTCTATCCTTTTACTCGTCCATTTTTAATATTACAATTATCAGAGACTTCTTTTAAATGGAACATGTTTTAGTGTTTTATTTTATCTTAAGTTTTAATTGTCGCTTTGACTTGGAAACTGAGTATATGTTTGTTCATAAATAAAGTTTTCTTGGAATAATACTGTACTGTTGCCGGCTTATTAAATTTCATATTTACAACTTGCAAACAGTTAGACATTATCAAAATGAGAATAGAGTCGTTCTCGCATCAATTTCTGTCATAGACGTGATATAGTAATACATTAGAGCTTGGCTGTTAATGATCAGTGATAGTCTGTGAGAATATATTCATTAAACTAAGGCAGAGAAACATACAGATTAGTATTAACATCCAAGGCAAGCACAGAAAATTAAAACCCATATGTTTGGTTCCGGCTTACATAGCTGAGGAACACCATCATTCTTTGTAGTCTATTCAATCTCAAACATTGAAACTCTATGCTGCCTAACCGCGCGAGTATATTGCGAATAACTAATCCATGTTAATGTTGCTTAACAAGAGTTAATGTAATCCGACGTCAAGGCCCAAACACAAATAACCCCTTCACCCATTTGCAAATCATATCTCGACCAAAAATAAAAATTACAACCATTACTACACTACCTTACTCACTACACCCCAAAACCAACATCTCAGCCAAAACCAAAATTAAAATCTCTATCCACCTTCAGTTTTTCGCCAAAAATAAGCAAAATATACACCCACCCACCCAATTAAGTGTTACCACAAGCCTACGGACTTATTCTTGGGTTCACCCCTAGAGTCAACCTAGAGGTTCACCCAACCAATAGGAATCACTCATTTCACAATTGATATCTTTTAAATAAGGAAACAAAATATTATCAAGTTATATTATGTTTTTAAAATAAAAATGTCAAAAATAAATAAAAATAATAATATATGCAAAAAAGATTAAAAATATTTTAAATCCATCATCAAAACACTAAACATAAACTCTAAAATTTAAATTAAAAACATTAAACACTAAATCGTAAAAATACCAAATCTTTAATCCTAAAAAGAGTTTAGGGTTTATCCAAAGGTTTAGGGTTTAGAGTTTATGATTTAGGGTTTAGTATTTCGATGAGGACGTTAAAATATCTAAATTTCTTTTGCATATACTAGAGTTTAGGGTTTAGAGTTTAAGATTATCCAAGGGTTTAGCATATACCCAAGGGTTTAGGGTATACTCAAGGGTTTAGGGTTTATGATTTAGGGTTTAGGGTTTATTTTATTTTTTGAAAATGTTAAAATATATTTTTAAAATCATTTTTTATAACTACTATTATTTTTATTTGTTTTTATTTTATTTATTTTAAAATATAATATAACTTGACAATATTTTGTTTCCTTATTTAAAAGATATCAATTGTGAAATGAGTGATTCTTATTGGTTGGGTGAACCTCTAAGTTCACTCTAGGGGTGAACCCAAGAATAACTCAAGCCTACGCCTACGCCTACACACCAACAAATATCAGAAACACCAAAAATACTACTCAGTAACTTATAACAACACGGCGCCACACTATCTATATATAGAAACATAGAATAGAAACAACAAGTAGCAATTGGTTCATGTTAATTTCCAAATTATTAATGGTTACACCAACATTTAAGTTATTTTGGTTAAATTATATTTGGTTCACTCTAATTTATCCGAAGAAAGTTATTTGATATGATAGGGTATGAAACTCAAGTACAACTCTGCTAAAAAATGTAATCCTTTATTAATTTATAATAATAAATATTTTCAAATAACATGAGCAAAATTTCCAACAAATAATTTTTATTAAAAAATTTCTACAAATGCTAAAATAATCTACAAAACATCATTAGTAAAAAACTACAAATTAAAAATTTAAATTCATGATAATTAAAATATAATATAAACTGAAATAAACATATATTATAAAACATCATTTGGTGTTACATAATAAACACTAATTCTTATTTATGACATTACTGAAACTATTAGTATAGTACTTTAAAATATAACTTTTAACATTTGATTTTTAGTTGATTTAGCTTGGAGGTGGATGTATTAATTTCTTATCGTGAGAAAATCAGTTATTGTAATAATATTAAAATCTGATACTCTTAAAAAAGTTAGTTATTTCTACTTTAGATTTAATTCAATTATATTAAATTGAAACAGAAATCAAATAGGAAAAATATAAATCGTTGTATTTTTCCAACTCAAACTAACAATATTTAATATAACTTACAGTTTGATATTATAATAAAACATATTATATTTATTATTTTCAATATAAAGTAATTTTTCAAATGTTTTATAAAATTAAAATATATTTCAATATAAAATAGTTTTAGTGAAAACTCATCCATCCCTAGGGCGGACAAACCCCTAGTAACCTAAATAAATTAGAAAAGTCTTAATTTTTTTTACGAGTGGTGTTGACTGCT
The DNA here is from genome assembly GCF_000801105.2 of Raphanus sativus. Taxonomy (NCBI): domain Eukaryota; kingdom Viridiplantae; phylum Streptophyta; class Magnoliopsida; order Brassicales; family Brassicaceae; genus Raphanus; species Raphanus sativus. The sequence continues at coordinate 37,749,429 of NC_079516.1, read as the reverse complement.
TAGATGAAAGACTTTGAATAATTTAATAATACAATGGCTGGGTTAAAAGAAGTTTAAGGTGATAAATATTATCAATCTCCATGTATAATACTAAATCAAATAATGAAGTTTTTCTATTAGTGTTAGTTATCTCGAGGATCTTATAAGTTAGAATAGAATTCACAACCTTCTAATATTCTATTTTCCTATCATTAATATTTTATTAATATTACCTTAATCCACACATTAATTTGGAAAACTTATATGCTTAAAGTAAATAAAATCTGTTCAAATCTAACCCAAATATCGCAAAGCATATACACCATCATATCATTATCAATTTTTTAAACTGGTTCATATCTACACAAATAACATTTAGCATTTTCCCCAAATATATTCCAAATATCACGTGATTTCATGCCAATAAAAGGATAAAATCTAAAGTTGTGGTTCACAAAAATCAGCCCAAGAAAAACAAAAGAAAATCAGTTCAAAATATATTATTTCCTGATTTTCTATTTACATTCAAATCAACTATACCCTAAACTAAGAATTTTTTCATCTATAACCAAGACTATTTTTTAATTTATGTCAAACCCATTTTTAATTTGTAGGGTTTGAATAAAATGACATAAACGTAGGTTTTAATAATATACATTCAAATATAAGATATTAAAATATATATCAATGTTATTGATTTGATATCCAATAGTATATTCTCACATTTATAAATAACTAATACAAAATGTTTATATTTAATGTATGTTAGTATTGTGAATTAAAATTTGAATGTATTTCTAATATTTTTTAATTATTCTTATTACTTCTAATTTGAAAGTTATTTACATGTAAGACCGGATTAATCTTGCTTCTTGGCCAAGAGAGGCTTCTCGCTGCAATTTATTTCTAACGCCTGATCGGCGGTTGTGAAAAAAAAAAAGTCCTTTAGACTTTAGCCTTTGGTCAATAGGATGAAATCTTCTCTTTATTCAGTCTTGAAATGTCCTTGAACCAACCTGTCCTCCCTTTCTATTCTTAGTCAGGCGTTTTCATTCATTGATTGATTGATTCAAGGTTTGAAGTGACAAGTTCAAGCGAAAGCAGTAAAAGGTAGTCGCGGGAAGCGAATTTCCTGACCGGAAGGAGAAAAAAAAAACTAAACAATATAATTAAATACAAAATCATTTGCATATTTGTTGAAATAAATCTATTTTAAAATTAGTTTTAAGATGATAAACATGTAAACTATAACATTACTAAAACGAATATATATTTTTTTATCGGAAAATATGGTTAATGTTAAGATCTATTCCCTCCGTTTCAAATTAGATGTTGTTCTAGAGCAAAAAAATTGTTTCAAAATAAGTGTTTTTTATGATTTTCAATACAAAATTTATTGACTTTTTATTTTAAGCTATTTTTCTATTGGTTGAAATCTGGTTATGTGTATTGGTAATGATGTTTTTATCTAGTAAATATACAAACTTAAATATTTTATTAATCTGTGTGTCGAATTTTAAAACGACAAGTAAAATGAAACGGATGTCGTAGTATTTAATTAAAACACAATGAGTAGTTTGGGTGACGTTCATAATCAAAGTCATACAACTATCTTTTCGATTATCTCTTGAAAAATGATGAAAACATTGTTTTATGTTTTTAGTGAAAACTTGTTATATGTGTCATCGTCGTCCAATAAAAATAAAATAGATTCACTAAAAACAAAACCCTGAGGGAAAATGTAAACTAAAAGTGAAGGAAATATTAAATAGTGTCGGTGGGTACTTTCAAGGAAATTCGAAGATAGGAAACCTTGTTTATTTATTTTTGGTCAAATGAAGTAAAGGTTCTACCGAGTTAAAAGATAATGGACTTTAGTGTTCTTAATTTCTTATAAATACAAGCACATCCTTCGTTGTGATCAAAGACCTTAAACATATTGTTTTGTTTAAAAGTTAGTTTCTTTTCTTTTTTTCTCTCTCTGTCTCTTTGTCACTCTCTCTCGCGATGGAAGCTCAACACCTCCATGGCAAGCCCCTAGCTGAAGGAGAATGGTCCACAGGATTCTGTGATTGCTTCTCCGACTGCAAAAACTGTAATAAATAACTCCTTTTTTATTAACTTCTAAAGATTTTCACATATATAATTATACATATAAAATTTTAATAAATAACTAATTTATGGTTATTATGGGTCTGCAGTTTATACTAATCTTGCAAAAATAATGAACAGGTTGTATCACATGCTGGTGTCCATGTATTACATTTGGCCAAGTCGCTGAGATTGTAGATCAAGGATCAACCAGTAAGCTTAACTACTCAAGTCTTAAACCATATAACAAGATATATATACATAAATATTGTCATATATAAAGAAAGGAAGCAAGCAAGCGATAGGGATAAATAAATTGTGGTTTTGAAAATTTCAGCGTGTGGCACGGCTGGAGCACTATACGCGTTAATAAACGCAGTAACGGGTTGCGCATGTATATACTCGTGTTTCTATCGTGGAAAGATGAGAGCTCAATACAATATCGAAGGCAGTGATTGTGGAGACTGCCTAAAACATTTCTTCTGCGAGCTCTGTGCTCTCACCCAACAATACCGTGAACTCAAGAACCGCGGTTTCAATATGGATCTTGGTATTGATTTCTCGTATGCCTGTTTTTGTGATCTCAGAATATATATATTCGCATTCCTAAAATCATATTTTGTATTTTAGGATGGGCGGGGAACGTACAGAGGCAGCAAAACCAAGGCACCGAGATGGGTGCTCCTGTCTTTCAAGGTGGCATGAACCGTTAAGACTAATTCTTTATATGTAATTTCTTCGGTCATATAATAAACGAGGTTTAGTCCTCTGTGTGTTTCTGTAATATGCTTCTGAATTATGAATGAAAGTGATTTTATTTATTGCGTTAATATTCGGTCAAATATATGACACTTGGACGAACGTGTTTGACTATTTTTTTCTTTCTAAACTATACGTATTTGACTTGGTTTTCTCGAGAAATGTGAGATTGAATCGTCTACTGTTGTCAAAAAGATCGTCTACTCCGATTATTCCAATAATTTGTTTTATTTGATGTCAGACTTCATGTTATTACTCCTACGGTCCTACCTTTTCCCTGGACCCAGTTGGCGTTGATATATAATAATATAATATACATACAACTCTTTTGTGGGTAAATAGATTAGATATACAACTATTTCTCCTTCAACAGTATGGGTGCGATTGGTAATATTTCAGAACAATAAGGTAGAACTGATGAACAGCAGTCAATCGTTTAACAAAAAAATGATGAACATCAATTCCTAAACATTATTTGCTAAGTGATTTTGATACATATTATCTCTATAATTATTTTCATAAAATAAAAATGGCATGACATATTAAAAATGATGACAGGTTTGTGGTTAAATATGACATGAATAATTACATTTAATAATTATTATATTTTTATTAAAGTTTTTAGAATATAGTATTAAATTATACATCATGACAAAATAAATATATTCAAATATAACATTAAATAACATAACAAAAAATATTATAATATTTTACAAATTTATAAATATTATTTATTCTATTTTAATTATACAATTTTATTACTAAAAATATTTCCAATTCTTTTACAATTTCTAATATTATAAATTTTAATCATAATATTAATAGTTTCTATTATATATCTAGAAACTTTTGGAAGCAATTTTTAGGTGTACTTAATTATACAGCTTTTACATCAAATTTATAATAAAAATTATAAAAGTTAATTTAATATATTCCATTTAAAATAAATAGATAAAAATCTATTTAAAATTATAATTTTCCTACATATATATGTATATATATTCTTAAATATAATTAAAATAAAATATTTTATTTTAATTTTATGTTTAGTTAACTAAAAATTATATTAAAAACATTGGTAAGATAATAAAATCTAAAAAATAATAAAATTTATTACTAAATAAATTTTAAATTAGAAATTTTTACTACTACACATGGTGCGAAAAAACACTTAATATAAAAGAAAAAACTACACTAAAAAGTAAAGTTAACTAGAAAATTTCAAAAAATATAAATTAATTTTTTGGTTCAACAGATAAGTAAAAGTTTTTTTTTTCTTGAACCACAGATAAGTAAAAGTTTTTTTGGTTCAACAGATACTTTCAAATAACAAAGTAAAAACATGTACGATAAAATAAAGTATTTTCTCTTTTTCGAGTAAAAAAGTATTTTTTATCTTTTTTTTTTGTAACTAAAGTATTTTCTCTTTCTTAAAATGTGATTAATACTCTTTATATTTCATAATGAATGATATTCTAATATTTTTCTTTTGTTATATAAAAAGTATCACTTTAGAATTCCAAAGTGAATTATAATTACTTTCATCTGAAAATTAATTGTAAACTATATTTATTTTACAAATAATTTTATTATTTCAAATACTATTGATAAATGTCCAACTATGTATTTTATTTATTTAAGAGATTATTCTATCAAATTAAATTAATATTAAATATAAATATGATTACAAAAAAACTCAAATATAAAAACTAAAATTTCCAAAATTAAAACAAAAAATATATATGAATTTGGCGAGAAGTACTAATAATCGATGTTATGGGCTGATGACAGTTAAGTAGTTGGAAAATACAGGTTACTAATCTACAAATGTGACGGAAGTTTCCCAGAAAATAAACCAAAAAATATTAGGCTAAAATTCAACCGATGATTCATCAAGTTCCTTTAGTTTATCACGTGTAATCAAACCATCATCATCATCAATGATGTCGTTAACCATGTTCTTCATGTTACTAGCTGTACAAGTACAACCATCGCTGTAAGTCCTAACCTAATATCTGTCTTGTCTAGAAATAGGATTGTAATAAATAATTATTAGATAGTCTTTTTATTATCAAAATTATTATGTTTTTCATTTGAATTTGTAAACTGTTCAAAATAATTATGGTGTATTATTTTATATTAGATACTTAATAACATGAATTGGTATCAATAGGATAATAGATATCGAAACAAAACATAAAATAAAGCAAAAGCCAGTTACAAAAAAAAAACATAAAATAAAGCATTTTCTTATCTTCTTTGTCTCACTCGTCACTACATGTACAATCTATCAAGACGAGAAGGTACATGTTACGCTCCCTCCCATAACCACCACGGTTCTAAACCTTGGTGCTAGTGTCTTTGTTGACAGAACAACTGCTACGTGGTTTAAATTTTCACACGTAACACATATCTAATAATACTCGGACAATAATTATCATAAACTAAGCTGCAACACGGATTTTATTCACTGATAACTCAGCCAATTCATTGGCATAGTTCAAACATTTCTTATACATATCTTAGCCGAAACATGAATTTGAGTCATTGATAGCTCAGAAAATTCATTGGTATGACTAAGATATATCTAACAATACTCAGATAATAATTATCATAACTCTGCTGAAACACGGATTTTATTCACTGATAACTCAGCCAATTCATTCGCATAACTCAAACATTTCTTATACATAATTCAGCCAAAACATGAATTTTAGTCACCGATAACTCAACCAATTCATTGGTATAACTTAGACATAACTCAGCCGAATTAGTTATTATTATGATTATTGATTATCATTCTCATCGAAATCCCAAATTAGACAGTTGTAAATATAATTTATATTGGTGTATTAAATGAAAATATAACTCATGCACAAGTGCAATTGTTATGGGTCTTTTACTAGACGTGTGAATATATACATAATCAAACATATTTTTTCTAATCTCGAGACGCTGACGATAATCCCTAAGCTCGTCTCGTAAGTCAGCCAAAACACGAATTATTCACTAAGCTAATTCGTTGGCATAACTCAGCAATAATTATATATAATTCAGTCGAAACATGAATTTTAATCATTGATAACTCAGCCAATTCATCAGCATAACTCACACATTTCTTATAAATAACTCAGCCAAAGTATGAATTAGTAATTGATATCTCATCCAATTCGTTGGCATAAATCCAATCTTAGAACGTACATATTCCTTTTCGATCCGGTCATCAAAATATTTTGAGGTTTCTTCTTAGGAGGTAGTATTGGTGAATCGTCATTTTGTGTTGGAGACTCACTGTATATACTGAAGTTATCATCTTCATATTAAGTACAATTCAAGTGGTCGAACATATCAAATCGGCTTTTAGATTCATCATCTTCTTTGTTTACTTCGCCTTCTCCGCATTTCTTTCAACTAGTTAAATCTATGTCTTTGTTGTTGCAAAAAAAAATAAATATATGTAAATCAACCGTAATTACCTCTCGCTAAATCAGACGAAAAACATAATTCAGTCGTTCTTATCTACAATTCAGCCAAATTTTCGACAAATCAGTATGCCGATGTATAAATCAGCATTAACTCAGCTGTTATCTCATAATTCAGCCTAATTTCTGTAAATCATCCATAACGTGCGACTGATTTATATACATAAATCAGCTCATATCTCGTAAGTCAGCAGTGTTGTATAAATCAGCCGCAGTGTAACTATAACTCAGTCATAATATCACTTTAAATTTTTATGGATGAATTCATTAATATACGTTAATGATTTTTTATGTGGCATTAAAAATATGGCTTATTGGCCAAATAGCCATATTTGAGAACAAAATTAAAGATATAGCACTGATTTTGACGTTATTAGATATGCTAGCATTTGTGCCATTTTTTCTCGGTTTTGTTCCTCTTTTCAACCGGTTGCCAGTAATTGAAAAAAAATTGTGATCAATAATTTTATGGTGATGTTGATTATTACAAGATTAATGAAAATTATAATGGAAAGAGAATGGTTAACAAAAAGATGTTGATGATTACAGCGGCAGTGATTATCGCACCGGCGGTGACAATAACTATGAAGATGGTGATTACGGTATAGTGATTACAGATGAAACAGAGATCGTCAATCCAAAAAGAAGCCGTCATCTTTTATACGATGTTGGCCATGCTGTGACTGCAATGATCGGAGAAATAGATAATATTGTGGAAGAAGATGAACATAGTAAGTAGAATAGAACATTATAAATGGAATATGTCATGTCCCCGATCCTAGATAGGATCGGCCGGATGGACCATGGTGCGAGGTGATGCACCAAATCAGGTCTAATGACCTAAGACAAGGCGTATCATGGTCCGGGAAGTGGGTTAAGGGTATCAGGAGGCTGAAACTTAACCAAGGCAAGAAAGGTTCAAGCTCAAGAGAGCTGGACAAGTGTTTAGGCAGCTGTCCTAAGGGTGGAGCAAGCTAAGGCAGCTAGTAGCTGGAGACACTAGTGGTTAGCTCATCTCAGCTTGGAGGAGTGTTAGGAGTTGAGATGGTGTGACCGGACCATGGGCCGTTATGGTCCGGTGGGATGGTGGTGCGGTCCGGTGAGGCCAAGTGAGCTGGTGGTGCAGCTAGACACTTGGTCATATGCTAGCTGATGATGATCAATGAAGGGAAGCAGTTGGGAAGCGGTTGAGAGGCGGTTGGACCGAAGGGATGCGTTGATTCCCACATGTGTCGATTCGGCCAATCCTTGCACCCGTTCGCCCAAAAGCAGTTGGCGGACCCTTCCTCTATAAATAGAGGGCTCTGGTCATCGATTTAATCATCAGACAAAAGAGGGGAAACTCTGCCAAAATTGCCAGAGAATCCAAGAGAGAAAGAGACCGGCGGTTTGCTTGTTAGGCCGTGTGAGTGTGGTGTGATTTGTTCTTGACCGGCGACCAAGGAAGAGTTGCAGGAAGGAACCGTGTGAAGATGGATACAAGAGGAACCGAGAAGGCTAGTGGGAAGGACCAGAACCCATCGTCGGCCACTCCTAAGGTTAGTGATGCTAACCATTTACCATCGCCATGATCCATGGGTCCAGATGGATGGTCCGCATGGACCAAGTGATGTTGGTTGCATCCGTTCTTCCTTCTCTGTCATTCTATCTCTTTTATTATATATTCTGATGTTGTTCATGAGTTTAGACTCATGGTCAGGCCGCTAAGACATGGATTGGTCAGTGTAATCTCTCCATGGCCTTGGTTGGGCATGTAAGGTTGGATCTCCTACTTCCGGTTGAGGTTTGGGGATTCCGACTTCATATATCCCTTAATTGGGATTTATCATGAATTATCATGACGAAAGGATAATTCTATATCACTGATTTAGAGGTGGTCAGTTATGGCCATGGGGGCTGTTCTAGGTTGAGATCGGTATGATCCGGACCTGTTCTGAGAAATCTGACTTGACCATTCTCTTAGTTGTGAATTATCATGATTTATCATGGATTTTATTTAGTTTTTGGAGACCTATCCGAGTGGGTCAAATATTGGGACATAAACTAGTTCTAAGGGACTTAACCATGCATTGCTAGACTTGTTGCTAGGATATCGGTTTGATTGTGTATTTGATGGGATTTATATGATTGCAGGATCTGGTCAGGATCGTGGGAAAGCCAAGGAGCTGTGAAGACTCAAGCCAAGGATGGATGTGTGATGTGTGTTTAGATAGTATGGAACTTATGATAGCCTATTGTGCAAACTGATTGATATTACTACATTGTATGGATCACATGGTTTATATTAATTAAATAAATGTTTATCTTAGCTTCCGCATTGCTTATGAATTATATATGAACCTCAGATCACTTGAAAATGACTTAGAATTATTTGGACATAAACCGGCAAATTGCACTTAGATTATTAGGTTAAGGCCGCGGATCAGCTGGATCTTGGAATTCAGGTTCGGGTCTTACAAGTTGGTATCAGAGCATGCTTGATTCTAGGACTTGGGGGTTATGGTTTGATCATCACACATCCGGCTGGGGTCTCACAGTATAGGGCTTGATTTGTTTTTGGTCTTAGGAACTGTTTTGATGGATCATTGGTTAAGTGTTACTAACATTGATCTTGTGTGTTGTTTTTGATACTCCTAAGGGTGGTAAGAGTCGGAGCAAGTCCAAGAGGGCTAAGGATGGAGCTGGAGCATCTGGCCAAGGTGGCGCGGATGGAGCCAATCCAAGTGTGGTGCTGCCTAACCCAAGCATTGGCGTGGACAGTGCAACTGGATTGCCTCGGGCTCGGATCATTCCGACTGAGGTTCAAGGAAGCTTAGCTGAACAGCAGCAAAAGGCAGCTGAGGAGACTAGGCAGCAGCTGGAACAAGCTGAGCTAGCAAGACAGCTGCAAGAGCAAGCTGAGGAAGCTGCAAGGCAGCTGCAAAATGACATGGAGGTTGAGGGAGAGTCCTCACATGCTGGTGATCAGGGCGGCCGTGGCATTGGTGCAGCCAATGTTGGAGCCAACCAAGGAAATCAGCTGGTGGAACCTTCCATGAAAGAGGTGCTTGATGCAATCAGGCTCATGGGTAGTCAGATGCTGGCTATGACCCAAGTGATCACTCCATTGGTGAATTCATCAGTGGGGCAAGCTCCACAAGTTCAGGTAGTGGTACCAGAAGCTGCTGGACAAGTTGCACCGGCTGATGAGGTGATTGAACTCGATCCACCAGCTAGAAGAGCTGGTAAGGTGGATTACCTGAAGGTGCTGGAGCACATATCTCGCCTAGGGACAAAGCACTTTGCTGGAAGTGTTGATCCTATGGAGGCGGATGAATGGAGGGACATGCTGGCCCGAAACTTCAAGTCTACAAGGTGCCCTGAGGAGTACCAGAGAGACATAGCAGTGCACTTCCTGGAGGGAAATGCACACAACTGGTGGCTGTCTGTGGACAAGCGCACCAATGGTTCTATTGAGAAGTTCTCAAACTTTGAGGTTGAGTTCAACCACAAGTATTTTCCGGCTGAAGCATGGGATCGTTTGGAGGCCAAGTTCTTGGACCTGACTCAAAGGCGCAGGTCAGTCAGGGAGTATGAAAAGGAGTTCAACCGGCTCAGGAAGTATGTAGGTAAGGAGCTGGAGGATGAGAAGGTTCAGGTCCGCAGGTTCATAAGAGGCCTTAGGGTCGAACTCCGGACCTACTGCTCAGTCCGTACCTTCCGTACTGTCTCTGAGTTGGTAGAGCACATGGCAATGCTGGAAACTAACCTTGCTGAAGAGGCCAGACTCAAGACTAGGAGTCAGGCAAGTGGTACTGGTCATGCTGGTGACCGGAAGAGGAAGAGAGATTCAAGTGATGAGGGCAAGTCCTCAGGTGGAAGGCTGGAGTGCCAAAAGTGTGGAAGGCGCCATGGTGGTGAGTGCTGGAGAGCTATGGGAGCTTGCACAAGGTGTGGCAAGATGGACCACTCAGTCCGGGACTGTCCTGGACCAGATCAGAGTCGTGGTCAAGCGGCTGGTGGTGACTCTAGGACTTGTTTCCAGTGTGGGAAGGCCGGACACTTCCGAAAGGACTGTCCTAAGCTTCAGGCTGGATCAGGCAGGATAAAGTCTGAGGTTAGCAAGCCGGAACCAAGCCGTGGCCAGACATCTGCACCAAGAGTCTATGAGATGTCTAAGGACACTGATGAGGCCAAGCCTTTCATGGCGATCACTGGTAATGATCTGATCTTATTCTTTTAAATTTTTAGAAATGCATGGTATGGAACCTAGAATGGATTAGATTCTTAGATTGGGTTTCCTGTAGGGATCCTAAGTATTGGTGGTGTGGAAACACATGTACTTTTCGACACTGGAGCTACACATAGTTTTGTGAGTCCATGTTTGGTCGGAAAGGGTTTGTTCCAGATTGGGACAGGGGATGATCCTGGCCTAGTGAGTGCGGCTGGAGGCCAATTGATGCCCTCATTAGGACGAGTGAAGGATATCCCAGTGGTGATCCAGGACAGGGTAATGCATGTGGATCTTGTTGTGGTCCAACTCAAGAATCATGAGGTGATATTGGGTATGGACTGGCTTGGAAAGAATCGGGTCACCTTAGACTGTCACCGGGGAAGGGTGCTGTTTGAGAGTGGGTGTGGACCCCCGATCAGGTTCCAAGGTATTCGTCCAACCTCTGGATGCTTAGTGGTATCAGCAGTCCAAGCGGAAAGGATGCTTGAGCGGGGTTGTGAGGCTTATATTGCCACAATCACCACTAAGGAGGTTGTTGGGGGTGGTAACCCGGACGGGATTCCGCTGGTCAGTGAGTTTGAGGATGTGTTTAGGTCTCCACAGGGCATTCCCCCTGATAGGTCAGACCCATTCATAATAGAACTGGAACCAGGGACGGCCCCAATGTTAAAAAGTCCCTACCGCATGGCTCCTGCTGAGATGGCTGAGCTAAAGAAACAACTAGAGGAGTTGTTGGATAAGGGTTTCATACGCCCTAGTGTGTCGCCTTGGGGAGCACTAGTCCTCTTTGTGAAGAAGAAGGATGGTAGCTTTAGGCTGTGTATTGATTATCGAGGGCTGAATAGGGTTACTATCAAGAACAAGTACCCATTGCCTCGGATAGATGAGCTGTTGGATCAGCTTAAGGGAGCAAAGTGGTTCTCTAAGATTGACTTGGCTTCATGGTATCATCAGATCCCAATTGAACCAAGTGATATAAAGAAGACTGCATTCAGAACCAGGTATGGCCACTATGAGTTTGTGATTATGTCATTTGGTCTGACCAATGCACCAGCAGCATTCATGAAGATGATGAATGGTACCTTCCGAGACTTCTTGGATGAATTTGTAATCATCTTTATAGATGACATACTTGTATACTCCAAGAGCAAGGAGGATCATGAAAGGCATCTCCAGGCTGTGCTGGGGAGGTTGAGAGAGCAGCAGCTCTTTGCTAAGTTAAGCAAATGTAGCTTCTGGCAGAAGAGCATTGGCTTCCTTGGACACATTGTGTCAAGTGAAGGTGTGTCTGTTGATCCAGAGAAGGTAGTGGCCATAAAGGCATGGCCTCAGCCTAAGAATGCCACAGAAGTCAGGAGCTTCTTAGGGCTGGCCGGCTACTACAGGAAGTTTGTGAAGGCCTTTGCTAGTTTGGCACAACCTATGACTCAGTTGACAGGAAAGGATGTCAAGTTTGTATGGTCAGAGGAGTGTGAGAGAAGTTTCTCTGCGCTTAAGGACATGCTCACTAGTGCACCAGTCCTTGTCCTGCCTGAGGAGGACCAACCATATGTGGTGTACACAGACGCCTCCATTTCTGGATTAGGCTATGTACTGACCCAACATGGGAAGGTCATTGCGTATGCCTCAAGGCAATTGAGGAAGCATGAGGGTAATTACCCAACACATGATCTGGAGATGGCAGCTGTGGTGTTTGCCCTGAAGATTTGGAGATCATATCTATATGGCGCCAAGGTTCAGATACTTACAGACCACAAGAGTCTGAAGTATATCTTCACTCAGCCTGAGTTGAACTTAAGGCAAAGAAGGTGGATGGAGTTTGTGGCAGATTATGATCTGGACATAACTTACTATCCAGGGAAGGCCAACTTAGTGGCTGATGCTTTGAGCCAGAGAAGGGCTGAGGTTTCAGCTGAGAAGGAGGCTGATATATTGGAAGGGATGGTCCGGTCACTCAACCTTAACACACTGGCTAGTGCTGATGAGCCATTGGGGTTGGAGGCAGTGGATCAGGCCGATCTCCTTACCAGGATTTGTGCAGTTCAGAAGCTGGATGTGAACCTTCAAAAGGTTGCTCTCAATGACAAGACTGAGTACCAAACCACAAGCAATGGTACCATCTTGGTTAATGGGAGGATAAGTGTTCCTAACAATAAGGAACTCAAGGAAGAGATTATGAGGCAAGCTCATAGATCTAAGTTCTCAGTACATCCTGGACTGAACAAGATGTACAGAGATTTGAAGAGGTATTACCATTGGGTGCGCATGAAGACTGATGTGGCCGAGTGGGTGGCAAAGTGTCCCATTTGCCAATTGGTCAAGGCGGAGCACCAAGTACCCAGTGGACTACTCCAAAGCTTACCCATTCCAGAATGGAAGTGGGATCACATTACCATGGATTTTGTGACTGGTTTCCCTATGACCAGAAACAAGAAGGATGCTGTCTGGGTGGTGGTCGATAGGCTAACCAAGTCGGCCCACTTCTTGGCAATCAAGAAGGGGGATGGTGTGGATGAGATTGTGCAGATTTACATCAATGAAATAGTGAGGTTTCATGGTGTACCTGCAAACATTGTGTCGGATAGAGATCTGAAGTTCACATCTTACTTTTGGCAAGCTTTCCAAAAGGCCTTAGGCACAAGAGTGCACATGAGCACAGCTTATCATCCTCAGACTGATGGTCAGTCAGAGAGGACAATCCAGACGTTGGAGGACATGCCAAGGGCTTGTGTGTTGGACTGGGGAGAGACCTGGGAGAAGCACTTGCCTTTGGTAGAGTTTGCTTACAACAATAGCTTTCATACAAGCATTGGTATGTCACCATATGAGGCTTTGTATGGGCGGCCATGCAGGACACCATTATGCTGGACCCAAGTTGGGTAGCGCAGCATGATTGGTCCTGAGATTGTGGAGGAGACCACAGAGAAGATAAAGTTTGTCAAAGAAAAGATGAAAGAGGCTCAGGATAGACAAAAGAGCTATGCGGACAAGAGGAGGAAGCGTCTTGATTTTGAGGTTGGTGACCTAGTGTATCTCAAGATGATTACCTTCAGAGGCAGGACCAGATTTTCTGGAAGAAGGAAACTGGATCCTAGGTACTTGGGTCCATTCAGGATCACAGAGAGGGTGGGCGCAGTGGCATACAAGTTGGATTTGCCATCAGCAATGGATGCATATCACAATGTGTTCCATGTGTCCCAACTAAGGAAGTGCCTATCCGAACAGGATGTGGTGTTGCCTGAGATTCCCAAAGATCTTGGTAAGAACCTAACCTTAGAGACAAGGCCGGTTCGAATCATAGATAGGGCAGAGAAGGCAACAAGGAAGAAGACAGTACCTATGATCAAGGTAGTGTGGGAGAGTAATGGCAAGGACATTATCACTTGGGAAACCGAGGCAAGAATGAAGGCTGAGTATCCTGAGTGGTATGATCAGTATGTTAGGGAAGATGCACTTGGTCTGGATTCGAGGACGAATCCCTATCAAGTGGGGGAGACTTGTCATGTCCCCGGTCCTAGATAGGATCGTCCGGATGGACCATGGTGCGAGGTGATGCACCAAATCAGGTCTAATGACCTAAGACAAGGCGTATCATGGTCCGGGAAGTGGGTTAAGGGTATCAGGAGGCTGAAACTTAACCAAGGCAAGAAAGGTTCAAGCTCAAGAGAGCTGGACAAGTGTTTAGGCAGCTGTCCTAAGGGTGGAGCAAGCTAAGGCAGCTAGGTGAAGTGTGGGGAAGCTCACAGTAGCTCCCAAGAGTTCTGGTTAGCTCCAGTAGCTGGAGTGGTAGCTCACTCAGCTGGAGACACTAGTGGTTAGCTCATCTCAGCTTGGAGGAGTGTTAGGAGTTGAGATGGTGTGACCGGACCATGGGCGGTTATGGTCCGGTGGGATGGTGGTGCGTTCCGGTGAGGCCAAGTGAGCTGGTGGTGCAGCTAAACACTTGGTCAGATGCTAGCTGATGATGATCGATGAAGGGAAGCAGTTGGGAAGCGGTTGAGAGGCGGTTGGACCGAAGGGATGCGTTGATTCCCACATGTGTCGATTCGGCCAATCCTTGCACCCGTTCGCCCAAAAGCAGTTGGCGGACCCTTCCTCTATAAATAGAGGGCTCTGGTCATCGATTTAATCATCAGACAAAAGAGGGGAAACTCTGCCAAAATTGCCAGAGAATCCAAGAGAGAAAGAGACCGGCGGTTTGCTTGTTTGGCCGTGTGAGTGTGGTGTGATTTGTTCTTGACCGGCGACCAAGGAAGAGTTGCAGGAAGGAACCGTGTGAAGATGGATACAAGAGGAACCAAGAAGGCTAGTGGGAAGGACCAGAACCCATCGTCGGCCACTCCTAAGGTTAGTGATGCTAACCATTTACCATCGTCATGATCCATGGGTCCGGATGGATGGTCCGCATGGACCAAGTGATGTTGGTTGCATCCGTTCTTCCTTCTCTGTCATTCTATCTCTTTTATTATATATTCTGATGTTGTTCATGAGTTTAGACTTATGGTCAGGCCGCTAAGACATGGATTGGTCAGTGTAATCTCTCCATGGCCTTGGTTGGGCATGTAAGGTTGGATCTCCTACTTTCGGTTGAGGTTTGGGGATTCCGACTTCATATATCCCTTAATTGGGATTTATCATGAATTATCATGATGAAAGGATAATTTTATATCACTGATTTAGAGGTGGTCAGTTATGGCCATGGGGGCTGTTCTAGGTTGAGATCGGTATGATCCGGACCTGTTCTGAGAAATCTGACTTGACCATTCTCTTAGTTGTGAATTATCATGATTTATCATTGATTTTATTTAGTTTTTGGAGACCTATCCGAGTGGGTCAAGTATTGGGACATAAACTAGTTCTAAGGGACTTAACCATGCATTGCTAGACTTGTTGCTAGGATATCGGTTTGATTGTGTATTTGATGGGATTTATATGATTGCAGGATCTGGTCAGGATCGTGGGAAAGCCAAGGAGCTGTGAAGACTCAAGCCAAGGATGGATGTGTGATGTGTGTTTAGATAGTATGGAACTTATGATAGCCTATTGTGCAAACTGATTGATATTACTACATTGTATGGATCACATGGTTTATATTAATAAAATAAATGTTTATCTTAGCTTCCGCATTGCTTATGAATTATATATGAACCTCAGATCTCTTGAAAATGACTTAGAATTATTTGGACATAAACCGGCCAATTGCACTTAGATTATTAGGTTAAGGCCGCGGATCAGCTGGATCTTGAAATTCAGGTTCGGGTCTTACAGAATAGTTCATATTAATGAAATTAAAAAATGGTTTAATAATAGTGGAGGTAGTGTTTATTCTAAAGTCAACCCAAACCTTCTATAAACTAAACTCAAAATACTAGTCACTAAATTCTTAAAAGAAAATATAAACCTTAATCCAAATATCAAATATGCACATAGTACATAATATGAACCATTATCAAAATATAATAGTAACAAACGAAATAATATAGTACATATTAATGTTCAAATATTGAAATGTCTTGATTGTAGGGAATGAGATAATGTTTACCCTAAAGTCAATCCAAACCTTCCATAAACTAAACCCAAAACACTAATCACTAAACCCTAAAATGAAATATAAACCCTAATCCAAATATCAAAATATGCACATAGTATATAATATGAAACATTATCAAAATAGAATAGTAACAAACAAAATAACATAGTATATATTAATTTTTAAATTTTAAAATGTCTATGATTGCAAAGAATGAGGTCATGCTTACCCAGAATTAACTCAAATCTTCTGTTAAACTATATCCAAAACACTAACCACTAAACCATAAAAGAAAATATAAACCCTAATCTAAATATCAGAATATACACATAGTGCATAATATAAAATACTATCAAAATAGAATAGTAATAAACGAAATAGCATAGTACATGTTATTCAAATAGCATAGTACAACCGAAAACTTACATGACAAATGAGGGCGACTTAACCGTAATGCCATCACGATCTATAGATTTCAGAAGCAGAAACGACATATGTAATAGAGATTATGGATCTGGGTTGGTAGTATGGCTATGTCGATGGTAGTTCAATGATGAATGTGAATATGAATGAGATGATAATAATTATGAAAAAATGAGATATTGATTATAGAAAAATGTATTGACTAAAGACAAAATAAATACAAAACACAGAGTAGAGTTGGTGATGAGAGTGGCAGAGGATAAAGCGGTGGAGATAAAAGAAGAATGGTGGTAGATGATAATCAAAGAAAAAGAAGAAGAAAATATATTTTCTCTTTCATTAACCGGTAAACAAAGGGTAATATAATATATATTTCATAAATAATGGAGATATTTCTTTTTGGTTATATAGTTAATTATGAATTGTTTTGTGGCTATTCAGCCTTATTTCCTTTAAAAATAATAGCATTGTTATAATTAGTTTTTTTGTCATAACATAATAAAAAAGCAAGCTAGATATTTAAAAATTGATAGTAATAAAAAGAAATTTTACATAGTTCGGGTATTTCACGTGATTTGTAAGCTGATTAAGTTAGCTTTCAAAAAGGAAAAAAAAGAAGAAATTGAGTCGATACATGAAACAACAAAAAGTTCGACCCAAGAAACTAGCCGGGGGAAAAGGAAAGACGAGTTTGTTTTACTTTTTTCACCGAGGAGAAAGAGAAACCCCTTCTCTCTCTCTCTTTTTTTTTTTTTTTTTCGTTGCGGCGGCTCCTTCTCCGGAGGAAGTCGGGCTTCTTCACTCCGATACTTGAAGCAAAAAGTTCGAACCTTTCTCTTGTTCCTGCTCATCTATTTTGTCTCGCGAGGGAGCTAAAAAAATCGATCTAGGGTTTTGGTTTTCTCGCTCCCAGGAACCCCCACTAGGGTTTATCTGTTTCATTACCTCCGATTAGAAAGATGTCGTCGCAAGAGGAGGAGGAGATTGTTATGAGGGACGTGACGAACGCGGGACTCTGCATCGGTGACCGCATTGGCCGAGAAGCCGCATCTCAGCTCGATCTAGAAGAAGCTCTCGAAGCTTCCAGATACGCTAGTCATCCTTACTCTACTCATCCCAGAGAGGTTTAGCTTCATATATACATTTGCTTAGTTGAATTTGAGCAATTACAATCGAAAAGGTTTCTCCTTTTTTATTTTTTTTTGGCTGCAGTGGCCACCGTTGATCGAGGTGGGTGATACTTGGGAGTTGCCTTCTGTGCTTATTGAGAGGTATAATACAGCAGGCGGTGAAGGCACGGCTTTATGTGGCATCTTTCCAGAGATTCGACGGGCTTGGGCCTCCGTTGATAACTCTCTCTTTCTCTGGCGTTTCGATTCAAGGTAAAAGTTGCCTTTTTTTTTTTAGTTACAGGGGAAGTTCAGAGCTTGAGATGTTGCTTTTGTCAATTAGGGATGGGCAATGTCCTGAGTATACCGGGGAGGACCAGGCTATTTGCGCGGTTGGTTTAACCAAATGTAGACCTGGTGTTTTTGTTGAAGCTATTCAGTATCTTTTGGTGTTGGCTACTCCTGCTGAGGTGAAGCTATTCAGTTTTCGTTCTTTAGTTTTTTTGTTTTTTTTTGTCTATAATTTTTTTCTGTGCTTCTTCATCAGTTGGTGCTTGTTGGAGTTTGCTGCACTCAAGGACCTGATGGTAGAGATCCATACGCTGAAATTTCAGTACAGCCTCTTCCTGACTATACAATATCATCCGATGGAGTAGCAATGACATGCGTTACATGTACTAGTAAAGGGCGCATTTTCATGGCTGGACGTGATGGGCACATATATGAGCTTCTATATACTACTGGCTCGGGCTGGAATAAACGTTGTCGTAAAGTCTGCCTTACTGCTGGTGTTGGTAGTATGATCTCGAGGTACTCTTATTCTCTTCCTTTTTAAACCTTCTTTCTCTTCTTGATATCTGATTCTGGAATGTGGGACAAAAGCAAGCTTCTAGCAATCCGTTTAGCATCTAGAACTCATTGTCCTTTCTGATCCTTCTTAAAACATTTTATCTTCAATTATAGGTGGGTTGTGCCAAATGTATTTAAGTTTGGAGCTGTAGATCCTGTTGTAGAGATGGTTGTTGATAATGAAAGGCAAATCTTATATGCCCGCACTGAAGAGATGAAACTTCAAGCGTATGTTTTTGGGCCGAACGGGGAAGGCCCTCTCAAAATGGTTGCAGAAGAAAGGAATATGTTAAACCAGAAGGATGTGAGCCAAGGAAATCGACAGTCAACAGCGGCAGGTCGATCTAACAAGCCAACCATAGTCAGCATTTCACCATTGTCCATGCTAGAGTCCAAGTGGTTGCACCTTGTTGCTTCCTTATCAGATGGTAGGAGGATGTATCTCTCCACCTCGTCAAGTGGAAGTAGTTTCAGCGGGTTCAGCAACCACCGCCAGTCTCCAAACTGTTTAAAAGTCATTTCCACTAGGCCATCTCCTCCATTGGGGGCTGGTGTTGGGCTTGGTTCTGGAGCTGCATCTCTTGCTGGTAGAACTCAGACTGAGGATCTCTCCATGAAGGTTGAAACAGCGTATTATTCTGTTGGAACCCTTGTCCTTTCAGATTCATCTCCACCTGCTATGTCTTCTCTTATGGTCGTTAGCAGAGATTCAAGTGTTCGATCTCAGGTCGGCGGCACTTCAGGGTCAAGTTCAAGGAGTTCTCGGGCATTACGCGAAGTTGTGTCCTCTCTGCCCATTGAAGGCCGTATGCTTTTTGTAGCAGATGTGCCCCCCTCTCCCGATACTGTTGCGACGGTTCAATCTTTATATTCAGAACTTGAATACTGTGGAGTTGAAGTCTCGGGAGAGTCTTATGAAAAGGCGTGTGGAAAACTCTGGGCCAGAGGTGATCTTTCAACCCAGCATATTTTGCCAAGAAGAAAGATAGTCGTTTTTACCACCATGGGTATGATGGAACTGATCTTTAATAGACCTGTTGATATATTGAGAAGACTTCTAGAATCCAACTCTCCAAGGTCCCTTTTGGAAGATTTTTTCACTCGCTTTGGAGCAGGTGAAGCCGCTGCGATGTGCTTGATGTTGGCTGCCCGGATAATAAATTTTGAAGATTTAATTAGTAACATTGTTGCCGATAAAGCAGCTGAGGCTTTTGAGGATCCTAGACTCGTAGGAATGCCACAATTTGATGCCAGTAGTGGGTTGTCAAACACTAGAACAGCAACTGGAGGTTTCAGCATGGGCCAAGTTGTTCAAGAAGCCGAGCCAATATTCTCAGGCGCTCACGATGGGCTCTGCCTTTGTACTTCAAGACTACTTTTTCCCATATGGGAGCTTTCTGTAATGACTAAAAAAGTCAGTTCTGATGCCATGTCTGCGGATGGACTGGTGATTTGTCGTCTTTCTACTAGTGCTATGCATGTGCTGGAAAGCAAGATTCGATCGTTGGAGAGATTCTTAAGATCTAGAAGGAACCAGAGAAGGGGGCTTTATGGATATGTTGCGGGGTTAGGAGGTGTAACTGGCTCTATTTTGTATGGTACTGGCTCAGAGTTGGGAGCTACTGAAAGGAATATGGTTAGGAACTTGTTTGGAGCATATTCTAATGGAGGAGAGTCAGCAAATAAAAGACAACGCTTGCCATATAGTCCTGCTGAATTGGCTGCCACGGAGGTAAAATTTGACACTTTCTCTCTTCAGGTGGTCCGTTTAGGAAGTGATTAATTAGTCTTTCCCTCCTGCAGGTGAGGGCGATGGAGTGTATTAGGCAGTTGCTTCTCAGATCTGCGGAAGCCCTTTTCCTACTCCAACTTCTTTCTCAACATCATGTTGCCAGATTAGTCCAGGGGCTTGACGCAAACTTAAAGCAAGCTTTGGTCCAGTTGACGTTCCATCAGCTAGTGTGTTCTGAAGAGGGTGACCAAATTGCAACAAGACTCATATCTGCCGTGATGGAGGTACCTCAGTTTGTAACAATACATCAAGTGTCCTCTTACTAACTGTTTTGAATGTCTTAACTTTAATCTGCTACGATTTGTGCCCCAGTATTATACTGGCTTAGATGGCAGGGGAACAGTTGATGATATAAGTGGGAGACTACGTGAAGGTTGCCCAAGTTACTTCAAGGAGTCTGATTACAAATTCTTTTTAGCTGTTGAACGCCTTGAAAGAGCTGCGTTAGCTTTAGATACTGAGGAGAAAGAGAATGTTGCTAGAGAGGCGTTCAGTTTCTTGAGTAAAGTCCCTGGATCTGCAGATCTCAGAACTGTCTGCAAACGTTTTGAAGAATTGAGGTTAGTTTTTTCATTCTCTACACAATTCGTTGGTTAGCTTTTTATTCTTAATGACAGTCAAAAAGAAGTTGAATCCTTTATACTCTTCTGAATAATTTTCTACAGGTTCTATGAAGCTGTTGTCTGCTTGCCTTTGCAGAAGGCCCAAGCCCTTGATCCTGACGGCGACGCTTTCAATGACCAGATTGATACTTCTATTAGGGAGCATGCTCTTGCCCAGCGGAAACAATGCTACGAAATTATCGCCAATGCCTTGCGATCTCTAGTTGGTTCCATGCTAGAGGAGGCTTTACGTAGACAATATATATCTCAAATCGTTCATCTTGGTGTGCAATCAACTGACAGAGCATTCAGGGAGTACCTATACACGGCCATGATAGAACTGGGTCTTGAAAACGAGCTGCTAGAGTATGGAGGTCCAGATTTGGTACCTTTTCTCAAGAATGCTGGTAGTCATTCTTCATCAGAGGTTAGTCCTTTAAACTATTTTCAATCTTGTGCTGTCAGGATTTCTGTATGGTACCATTAGCCGAAAACTAGGAACTTAGTCTGCTTCCAACTGCAAAACGAAAACAAATCAGGTTTAGCTTTCGAGGAATTATTCATTTCTCCTTGTGCCATAGGTCGGTGCCGTTTCGTCTGAATCATCTCCGCTGGTTCACTCAGGGACACAGATTTCATCAAGTCAAGCAAAATACTTTGATTTGCTTGCGAAATACTATGTGTCGAAAAGACAGCATGTGCTTGCTGCTCATGTGTTCTTAAGGCTTGCAGAACGACACGCAATTATTTCAGGGGACAGTCCTACTCTTGAACAAAGGTTAGCAATCTGTCTTGAAATTTTCACCAAGTCACAAATTACCTTTGATTCTTTTGCGCTCTCTTCCTTTTCAATCTCTAATGGTTTGCTGGCTTTGTGAACTTAGGCGACAATACCTAAGCCACGCAGTTTTACAGGCCAAGAATGCAAGTAATAGTGATGGTTTAGTAGGTTCTGCTCACGGTGCTTCTGACAGTGGGTTGCTTGATCTGCTTGAAGGAAAACTCGCAGTTCTCCAGTTCCAAATAAAGATCAGAGACAAACTTGAATCTATTGCTTCCAGTTTCGAGTCCTCTGTTGCCATGCAGGACTCTTACCAGAATGAACCAGTACTTGATGGTGATTCTATTGACGATTCCAGCTTAGCAAATGAAAAGGCCTTGGAGCTCTCTTTGGAACTTAAAAACATAACGCAGTTGTATAATGAATATGCTGTCCCATTTGAGCTCTGGGAGGTACTTCCTAAAATTTGATAGATATTCTCGTTTCTGATTAACTGATTTTCTTGAACTAATTATATATTGAATGTTTGGTTTACTGGGTTTCTCTCACATATGCAGATCTGTCTGGAAATGCTCTACTTTGCCAACTATTCTGGTGATGCTGATTCAAGCATCATAAGGGAAACATGGTCTAGACTCATGGAGCAAGCTCTTTCACAAGGCGGAATAGCTGAAGCATGTTCAGTTCTCAAGAGAGTCGGTTCTCATATATATCCTGGCGATGGAGTTGTTTTACCGCTCGATGTTTTGTGCCTTCACCTCGAGAAAGCTGCACTTGTAAGCTCCTCCTACTCGTTACCTTGTTTGATTCTTTTTCATTAAGGTTATGAGCTGAATTTGAATTATAAGTTACTGATAATTTTTTATTTACAGGAGAGAGCAGAGAGGAATGAAATTGTTGGGGATGAAGACATAGCTCGAGCTCTACTAGCCGCCTGCAAAGGCGCAGCTGAACCTGTGCTCAACGCTTATGACCGTTTATTATCCAATGCAGCCATTGTACCATCGCCGAATCTAAGAATCCGGCTCCTTCGTTCGGTTCTGGTGGTGCTACTTGAATGGGCAATGTCTGTGTTGTCAGACAGAATGGGCTCGAGTCCGACCAGGTCTTCTTTGATGATATTAGGTGGCTCGTTTGCGCACGAGAACAAAGCCGTTCGTAACCAAGGGGTTCGTGATAAGATAGCAAACGCAGCAAACAGGTAAGCTTTTGTTTTTCAACTTAAGTAAAGCCTCTTAGGTATTCGGTTTTGTGAAATATATATATGATCGAACTATAACCAACGTTATATATTATATAGTCTTGGGTATATAAGTAAATATAAATAGTATGTGCTTGTGGGATAATGGACAGGTACATGACCGAGGTTAGGAGACTGACGCTACCACCGACGAAGACGGAGAGTGTATACGCAGGTTTCAAAGAACTTGACGAGTCTCTCATTACTCCATTCTCCTTCTGATCCATCATCACTCCTCTTCTTATCATCCAATTTCTTCACCTTATAGGGATTTTGTAACTTTAAATCACTCTTGGGGAAATTTCCCTTTCTTAGTCTTCAGAGAGAATACCAAAAGAGAAAAAAAATAATGATGTAGTTGCTCTCTTAGATTTGAGGCATTGTGTCATTTTTATCATTGTATTATGCAACTGTTGTTGTTATATTGAAACCAAGTTGATATTTCAGAAACAAGTAATGAGGATTCTGTAGATGATTATGGCATACTATTTAAGTATTTGGTAAATTTTTATGGTATATATGTGTGCTAAGACTCAACAGACCTCAACACGATGGATGAGAAGCTCTTTCAAAGAGTTAAATTGCACTCTTGTTAAATGAAATAGTGTATACTTGATTACTTTCCATTTCACACATTTTCTTTCATAGAATCTAAGTCGATTTTGTTGGCAGCTTTTGCTTCCCCTTCTTTGCCTGACCTTTTAGCCTCCTCTCGAGGACAACAACATTAAGACAGTAGCAATAAGAAGAATAAAGTGTTTACGTCAAGTGTTTTAGATATTAAAATTGCAATTTTGTTTTGTCGTTTATAGAAATTAAGTACACTCTTGGATATTTCTGTGCTGCAGATGAACTCGTCTCTTGTGGGAATATGTGTGCGCTACAGTTTAACTTGCACTTATCGAATGGTCAGATCTTGAACCCGTAAACTGTTACTGAAATTTTCTTAGTGAGAATATTATGGGGACCAATCATGTTGGCGAAGAAGGTTGAAACGTTAGCAAAGGCGATGGATGTTGAGGCGAAGAAGATGCGAAGAGAAGTAGCTGTAATGTGGAAAGAAGTTGCTGCCATGCGTGTGGATAAAGGACAAGAAGATAGTCAAAGCATACGCCTCTCCTCCATCACTAATGGATCTTCAAACACTGCTCAAATGCTTTCTGGAAGGTTTCATATCATATACTATGAGCTTTATACAAAGATCATATCCAACAAGTATGTCACTTTGTTTACACATTTTGATCTTTTGCAGAGTGTCTGGACGAATTGGGATGACAAGGAGCACACAACAATAACAAGCTAACTCCCTCCCCTAAGCAATTTAGTCATTAACCGGTTGATCTCTGTTCTTGTACCAGATCGGTGAACCATCTGATTTGAAAGCATGTAAAGGACAAACCGGTTTGGTTAGGTATGAATAACCGGTTTCTTAATTTGTTGTGTTGGTATAGAAGAGGTTGGCTTTTGTATTGTTTAAAATTT
This sequence comes from Raphanus sativus, assembly GCF_000801105.2. Classification (NCBI taxonomy): domain Eukaryota; kingdom Viridiplantae; phylum Streptophyta; class Magnoliopsida; order Brassicales; family Brassicaceae; genus Raphanus; species Raphanus sativus. Next base: position 37,725,097 of record NC_079516.1, on the reverse strand, counting down.
TAAGCTTTTAGTGTGTGGTTGTTTGTCCCTTAGTTATGTTACTCAAATATTTTGGTAAGCAAAAAAGAGAGAGATGATCACAACTTAACCGAACAAAACCACATTAATTGAACCGGCACGCGCAATTTCACAAACATGGAATTTAATATTATTTTCACTTTTCGCCCAAAAGTATTCTATATTTGCACGAGTAGGACCTACTTCTTCGCTTTGAAATTGTGTGTTTCCCATTAACGTCCCCTGCTCCATTGCGTCTTTCCCAGATTCGTCGATCTCGCTACCGCGTCGAGATAGCAAACTCACCGGACATTTCAAATCCACCGTCCCGTTAACCTCTTCCAGATCTAACCGTCGGTGCGAAAGTTTCGCTGAATCTTCCGATCCGTTTTCCAGGAAAAGAAAGAAAAAAATGGCGACGATGAAAAGTTTGATAGGTCTGATAAACAAAATCCAGAGGGCTTGCACTGTCCTCGGAGATCACGGCGGCGAAGGAATGTCTCTCTGGGAAGCTCTCCCAACCGTCGCCGTCGTCGGTGGCCAGGTTTTGATCTCTCTCCCTCTAATGCAACATATAGAGATTTTTGTTGTGTATGTTAAAGATCCGATCTCACTTTAATGGTGTTAAAAATCAGAGTTCCGGAAAGTCTTCAGTTCTCGAAAGCGTCGTGGGAAGAGACTTTCTGCCTCGTGGATCTGGTGAATTTTCGTTACTTACACACTATAGCTATTCGTTCCGTTAATGATTTGAGTAACTGTAAGATTGGATTGATCAGGTATCGTTACAAGGAGGCCATTGGTGTTGCAGCTTCACAAGACGGAGGAAGGGACAACCGAGTATGCCGAGTTTCTTCATGCTCCTAGGAAGAAGTTTACTGATTTTGGTAGGTTGGATTGAACTCTACTCTCTCATTGGGGCTTTTCAGCTAACTTCTATTTTTTTTTTTTGCAGCCGCTGTGCGAAAGGAAATAGAGGATGAAACAGATCGTATGACTGGGAAGAGCAAGGCAATCTCAAATATCCCTATTCAGCTCAGCATTTATTCGCCTAATGGTTTGTCCTTATATAGATAATAAACTGACAGTGAATTTCTTATTTTGTTGATTACTAGCAGCAATGAGTTATATATCTTTTTTTCCTTCTGCAGTTGTTAATCTGACGCTCATAGATCTTCCGGGTTTGACCAAGGTTGCTGTAGGTAAGACTTTTTGATAAGTCATATTTCTTGGTTCTTGCTTAAACACTGACATGAATTTACTCTTTTAGAGGGACAACCGGAGAGTATCGTCGCGGACATTGAAAATATGGTCCGCTCTTATGTTGAGAAGGTCAGTCAGTTTTAATCTAAGCTATTGATTTGAAGGTTTTAAAGCTCTTGTCATTGTTGAACTGATGCATGTATTTTTATTATCCTCGCACACATACTATAGTGATTCGGAAGGATTATAATATTCTATCATGTTAACCCTGGAAAGCTTATCCTACGAGCTGTTCTTTCTGCAGCCAAATTGCATCATATTGGCTATTTCTCCAGCTAATCAAGATATTGCTACATCAGACGCTATAAAACTTGCTAAAGAAGTTGATCCTACTGGTACTATCTAATTGTAGTTTCATAGTAACTAGTTACTTTTCACTCTCCACAACATTTTCCAATTTTTTTATTTACTATATTATCCCGTAGGTGAAAGGACTTTTGGAGTGGCAACCAAGCTTGATATCATGGATAAAGGAACAGACTGTCTAGATGTAAGGATCTTTCTTTACTCCTGCAGCTTGGGGTATCTCAGATAAATCAACTACTTTGACACCTCCTCTCGGTATTTTATGAAGGTTCTTGAGGGAAGGGCATACCGTTTGCAACATCCCTGGGTGGGAATTGTGAATCGTTCACAGGCTGATATCAATAAGAGGGTCGATATGATTGCTGCCCGGAGGAAGGAGCGTGAATATTTTGAGACAAGTCCTGAATACGGGCACTTAGCCAGCAGGATGGGATCAGAATATCTAGCAAAACTCTTGTCTCAGGTACCCCTTATGATTTACTAGCTCGGATTTCACCAAATGCATAGTGTTTACCGTCCTCCAACTTGTTCTTTTCCTCTCTGACAGCACTTGGAGACTGTCATCAGGCAGAAAATCCCCAGTATTGTTGCTTTGATCAACAAAAGCATAGATGAGATCAATGCAGAGCTGGATAGGATTGGGAGACCTATTGCCGTAGATTCAGGGGTAAGATCTTAAACTTTGATGTGATCACTATTCGAAGTTGCATCAGAATCGAATGGGTAGTTACCAACTTTTTATTCAGGCCCAGCTTTACACAATTTTGGAACTTTGTCGAGCATTTGATCGTGTCTTTAAGGAGCACTTGGATGGAGGGTAAGTGATTTTGTTATTAATCTTCTTAGTCTTATAGCCCATGAATTATTTTAGTCTGTAATATTACATTACGAATATCAATTTGGAGTTCTATGAATGGTTTGCAAACCGTGGCTTTCCAATAGTTATGCTACCCTAAAATAATTCAGTCCGTACTTGTTTAATTTCTTAGTTTCCAGACGAAGAATGTGCAGATTTACTATAGTTTTTACAGTAGTGACCTTTTCCATGCCACAAACTGCTTCTAACTATTTCACAGTGTAAGTCTGGTGAAGTCGGTTTTCTCATATATATTATGTTGTTTGACCAGACGACCTGGTGGAGACCGGATTTATGGAGTTTTTGACCATCAATTACCAGCAGCCTTAAAGAAACTTCCCTTTGACAGACATCTCTCTACCAAAAATGTTCAGAAGGTTGTCTCAGAAGCAGATGGTTATCAGCCACATCTTATAGCTCCTGAACAAGGATACAGAAGGCTCATTGATGGATCCATTAGCTATTTCAAAGGACCAGCTGAAGCGACTGTCGATGCAGTATGCTTCTGAACCTTTGTTAGACTTATTTTCCAATAAATTGACAGATCTTTGACTCCTGTTTGATATCTCCTAGGTGCATTTTGTATTGAAAGAGCTGGTCAGAAAGTCGATTTCAGAAACAGAGGTGAGAAGAGGCCTTCTGTTGTGAGAACTCCTCTTAGCTCTTTGACGTTCTGTTTCAACCCTAAATTGCCATTGTGTTTTTTTTTTTGCTTCTCTATCAGGAGCTGAAGCGATTCCCAACTCTAGCAAGCGATATAGCAGCTGCAGCAAATGAAGCTCTTGAAAGATTCAGAGACGAAAGCAGGAAAACAGTTCTGCGTCTGGTGGACATGGAATCCAGCTACCTCACTGTTGAGTTCTTCAGGAAGCTTCACCTTGAACCCGAGAAAGAGAAACCAAACCCGAAGAATGCCCCACAGCCAAACGCAGACATATACTCCGATAGTCACTTCAGAAAGATCGGTACGTGTCTCTGTTTCGTTAACCTCACTATGAAGGAGAGACATATCAAATGATATTTTGACTTTGAATACAACTCAGGATCCAACGTGAGTGCATACATAAACATGGTCTGCGACACATTGAGAATCTCTCTTCCAAAAGCTGTTGTTTACTGCCAAGTTAGAGAAGCAAAGAGATCGCTCCTCAACTTCTTCTACGCTCAAGTCGGCAGGAAAGAGGCAAGTACTATGCTAAAAATAGAGAATATCTGAAATCATTTTAAAGAGTGAAAAACACTTTCTAATGATCAATAATAATAAAAATGGTGCAGAAGGAAAAGCTGGGGGCGATGTTGGACGAAGACCCACAGCTGATGGAAAGAAGAGGAACCTTAGCCAAAAGGCTCGAGCTTTACAAACAAGCTAGAGATGACATCGATGCCGTGGCTTGGAAGTAAGGTGTGATCAAAAAGGGTTTCCTAAGAAATATTCTTTATATCTTTAATTGCTTTGCTAGTGTAGGCACTTATGTTGGAAGTTGTAACCTCCAATCCATTGCTGCACACACATACACACTATAACTCGTATTTTCTTCTGCCGCTAATATTTGGTTCCCACTTTTTGGTTTGTATCTTTGATTCTTGAATACTGTTTTAGAACGGTTGAGTCATATTTTGATGAAGTTCGCACTCTTTACATTATTAAGACAAAAGAGGATGATGTGGTCTGTATAACGAAAGAATTTTAGCCGCGGTCTGTATTCTATTCTGAGGGTCTCCACGACTGTGTACTGCCACTTACTGTATACCTGATAACGAAAACCAATCGGAACGCTCATTTTACAAATTATGTACTCTGCAAATGTATCTGTCTTAAAATTGTGGATACTTATTTCAAATGTGGTTTGCATAAGTTTTTTCTAAAGAAGTATATGCAACAGGACAAATCTTCGATGATTTAACTAATGTGCTTGCTTCATTTGAAAAATAGACTAGAAGACAAAAAACTTATATTAAGTAGTACCTAAGATCTGGGAAGTAGGAGTAATAAGTAGGCCTGGGCATTCGGGTCGTCGGGTCGGGTTCGGGCCGGGTCCTTTCGGGTCCGGGTCTTTCGGGTCTACGAGTTTAGGACCCGATAGAGTAATTTCAAATTTTCGGTTCCGGGTCGGTTCGGGTCGTACCGGGTCCGGGTCGGATCGGGTCTTATATAGTTGGACCCATTCGGGTAATTAGAATTTATCGATTCGGTTCTGGGTCGGGTTCGGGTCGGGTTCGGTTCGGGTTCGACCTAAAAAATATCTAAAAATACCTTAAAAGCATCTGAAAATATTAATATATCCGAAAATATTTGATATTTTATTTAAAATTTGTGTTTTTATTATATTAAAATGTGTATATATACTAAACTATGCGAGATTGATCAATAATTGATTGTCTACTAATGGCTGATCCCTTTGTTCTGTAGGCAATTAACCCGTCTTCGACTCCCCCTAAATTCATTTTATTTAATTTACATTATTAATTCGGGTACCCGTCGGGTTTCGGGTTCAGATCGGGTCGGGTCCAAGATCCGCGGGTCCTCTACAACAAGACCCGATAGGGTAATTTGATCGGATCGGTTCTTACCCGGACCAGGTTTTTTCGGGTTGGGTCTTCAGGTCCGGGTAAAATGCCCAGGCCTAGTAATAAGTCGTGGAATAATCATCACAGCTGGGTTTGTATTGCTTAAAATACAAGTCAAAGAGTTCAAGAGCTTAAACTTCCAGCTGTCATTTTGCTGCGACATAAGTACACAATCCTTTGTATGTTCTGTTTCTGGTCTTTGTCTTCTTGTGGCTTCTTGGGTCTCTCTGTCAGGAGTGTCACCACCATCGAAGCTCTTTACTTTCTTAACTTGACCTTTTTCTCCAAGGCTCTCTCTTTCTCTCGTTATTTTCTTTCCATTGTGCGCAAGTCTTTTGAATTTTGAGAGGCAAAGATCATGGAGGAAAGCCAAGAACTTGCTTTGACCCAGTTGAGAAAATCGGTCGAGAATCTCTCTTCTTCCACAGAGGTAAATCAAAGTCAACGCTTTAGTTTCACATTGCAAAGTTGTATCTTCCGGCCTTTTGGTTATCTTCTTCAGGTTGGTTTCACTGTCAATGACTCAATGTGTAGTTTATGTAGGACAGTTCCAACAGTTTAGAAGTTGAGAAAGACCTGAGATTTGTTTCTTCTGAGCTTTCTGGTCTATAATGTTGGGAGTTGTCTCATTGTCTTCACAATGGTTCACATGAGAAACCTTTGCATTACTAAAACTTTAGTAAAAAGCATATTCAAAAATCAGAAAAGTCTGATCCACTGGTTGTTTTGATGTGTTGTTCGTGTTTTTGTTGTTTACACTGAAAGGGATATGAGAAACCGACATTGATGAGGTTCCTGATTGCAAGATCAATGAACCCAAATAAGGCAGCAAAGATGTTTGTAGACTGGCAAAAGTGGAGAGCCTCTATGGTTCCTCCCTCTGGATTCATCCCAGACTCAGAAGTGAAGGATGAATTGGAAACCAGAAAGATGTTTCTTCAGGGTCCAACCAAATATGGACAACCTTTGGTAGTTTGCAAAGCCTCCAAGCATTTTCCTGCCAAGGATCAACTTCTTTTCAAAAGTAATCAATCACTTGTTCCTTAGCCTTGACTTTAAGATTCACATATTTTCTCAAGACTAGTTTGTGTGTGTTTTGTGCTGCAGAGTTCCTTGTTCATGTGCTAGACAAATCTATCGCGAGGTTGAAACCAAAACTATAGAACATGTCCTTTCAATTTCTTTTACTTGACAAGGCTCTTCGGTTCACATGTTACAGTGCCGTCCAAGGAAAAGAAGTAGGAGATGAGAAGGTGGTATGTCTTATTGATCTGCAAAACATTACATACAAGAACCTCGATGCTCGTGGAACTATCACCGGCTTTCAATTCTTACAAGTAAATCAACCATCTCCTTTTGTTTTCTCAAGATCACATGTGTCATAAGTTTATAACTATATATAAATCCATCTTCAGGCTTACTACCCGGAACGCCTCTCAAAATGCTACATCTTGCACATGCCTGGAATTTTCGTGACACTTTGGAGATTTGTCTGCCGTTTTCTAGACAAACCAACTAAAGAAAAGGTTTGTTTATGTATGTATATATATATCTATCTATCTCCGCAGGTTCTTAAGCGAATCTCAAGCACATTACCTTTTGTTGACTAGATTGTAATAGTAACGGACAGTGAAGAACAGCGAAAGCTCGAAGAAAAAGTAGAACTAGATGCCTTGCCGGAAGAATATGGTGGACTAGCTAAACTCACAGCATTCCAAGATGTTCTTCTTCCTCTGGCTGCTCCAAGAATGTTAACAACAAACAATAATGCTTAGCTCCTAAATTTTGTGAGAGCATTTAAACATTAAAACCTTTTAAAAACTTGGTGGCGCTAGAACAAAACTTTTGTTACAACTTTTCAACAACTTTTTAAGTTTCCAGAAGAAGCACACTAAACACATGCAAAAGTTGTAAGATTCAGTATTTAGTAGTAGTACGTAGTAGTAGAAGTCATGGAATATCTTCACAGCTGTGCAAATACAAAAGTCAAAAGAGTTACAAGAGTTTCAACATCTGCTTTTTTGTTTCCGTTTAGACTCAAAAGTACACAATGATTTATCTGCTTTTCTGGACTTTGATGGTTTCCGGGTTTCTGTCAACGTCAGCATCATCAAAGCTCTTTGCTACACCTAATTTTCCGCGTGCATGTGTACGGGCCACACATCTATCTTTCTCTCATTCTTTATAATCTGTTGGGAAGTGTTGTTGGAGATGGGCTTAGCACAGGTCCACTAAAAGCTAAGCCCAAAATCAGGTCCGGCCCGTCAAGCAACAAAATGATATTTCGCTAGAAGACAAAACGTATTTTGCTATAAATAAAAAATGTCAGAGTCATTAGAATTCATTCAGAGAGGTACAGAAAAGTACAGAAAAGGAGACCCCACACTTGGAGATCGTCAATCACACCACACCAGAAGTCTTTGACGACCTGCTTACTCCGAGCAGCTCGTCTTTGACGACCGCACACCAAATTAGAGAGATACTTGTTTAGACTATCCGTATAGACGAGTATCTCTTGTTCTTGTAATTGACGAGCTTTGTTTATTCTTGACTATTAATACGAAAATCTCCACTCTTTAAATCATTTATAAAGTACAACACCTCACACCGAATATGGATACAACAAGTGTGTACATCAACATCAAAGTCTCTCTTTCTCTCTCTTTTCATCTCACTCTATAATCTGTTTGCAAGCCTCTCAGTTCTGAGGAGCTCAGAGCCAAAAGATCATGGAGGAAAGACAAGAACTTGCATTGACCCAGTTGAAAAAATCGGTCGAGAAACTCTCTTCTTCCACAGAGGTAATGAACTCCCACGCTTTAAGTTGTATCTTTTGACTAGTTTTGATCCTCCCATGAGAAACCCTAACAGTAGAGGAAGTTTATTAAAAAGGCATTAACATCAGAAAAGTTGATCCCTGGTTTGTTTTGGTTCTGTTGTTTCCTTTGAAGGGATATGAAGTGCCGACATTGATGAGGTTCCTGGTTGCAAGATCAATGAATCCAGACAAGGCAGCAAAGATGTTTGTAGACTGGCAAAAGTGGAGAGCCTCTTTGGTTCCTCCAAATGGGATTACAGACTCAGAAGTGAAGGATGAATTGGAGTTTAGAAAGGTCTGTCTTCAGGGTCCGACCAAATCTGGACACCCTATGGTGCTTGTCATAACCTCTAAACATTTTCCTGCTAAGGATCAAGTTATCTTCAAGAGTATTCACTTCTCACTCTATTCAAGACTTTTGACTTTTATTGAATGTAAACTATTCATTTAGTATATACATGTTCTGTTTGTGATCCAGTTGACTATAGAAGCAGGAAGTTTCAAGTTTTTTAGTCCATATTATGTGTTTTCTTTTTTTGTGGAGCACTGAGTTTAGAATATATGGACTTATTTTCAATAAAAAAAAAGAAGAAGTATATATGGACTAATCTTTTTTTTTAATCAACCTATGGACTTGTGTTTGGTGTTGCAGAGTTTGTTGTTCATGTGCTAGACAAAACAATCGCAAGGTGTGTAGACATCACTGAAACCAAAACATTTTCGAAACGCTAATATTCATGTTCCTTGATTGTATTTACACACTTTTTGTAATTTCACATGTCTCAGTGGCATCAAAGGCAAAGAAGTAGGAGATGAGAAGTTAGTAGCTGTTATCGATCTGTCAAACATTACATACAAGAACCTTGATGCTCGTGGACTCATCACTGGCTTTCAATTCTTACAAGTAACCATCTCTTTCTTCTTCTTCTTCTATCAATAATGAGATTACACATCCACACAAAAAAAAAAGAGTTTCTTCCTTTAAAAACTAAAAAAATTTGAAAATGTTTCTCTAGTCTTACTACCCGGAACGCCTTGCAAAATGCTACATCTTGCACATGCCTGGATTCTTCTTGACCGTTTGGAGATTTGTTTGCCGTTTTCTAGAGAAAGCGACGCAAGAAAAGGTTTGATCTTTAAACTTGTCGTGATGTAGTAGTACCTCCACAGGTTCTTAGAAAATCTCAAGAACATTAGTCTTTCTTGTTGTTGTTGTTGTATAAGATTGTGATAGTAACGGATGGAGAAGAAGAGAGAAAGTTCAAGGAAGAGATCGGAGTAAATGCCTTGCCGGAAGAATATGGTGGTAAAGCTAAGCTCACACCAATCCAAGATGTTCTTCTTACTCACAGTGCTCCACAACTGTTAACAACAAACAATAATAATGTTTAAGCGTGTACTGCTTTTAGTATTTTTACTATGTAATGATCATAACAGAACTTTGGTTAGAGAAGCAATGAAACACATGAGAAGCTTCCCACTTTAAAACATCTTGCTGTTTACTGTTTTGAGATAACAAACGCATTCTGGATTGTTATAGATTCAAAAACCGTGTGTAGTGATGAATTAGGTAATAAAAACAAAAGGGCAAATAGAGACGAGAGTTTCAACATCCAGCTGTCTATTTTTCCTGCTGTAAAGACACAAAGTACACAATCCATTTCGACTGTTTGTGGACTTTGATTGGTTTCCGGGTTTCTCTCTCAAAATCACATCATCCAAAACTCTCTACTTTTTTCAACTTACTTTAATATCTGCTGTGCGCAAGTGACATCAAAGACTCTTATCTTTCTCTCCCTCTCTCTTATCATTTCTTCCCGAGCCCTTTTGAGTAAGATTATGGAGGAAAGCCAACAACTTGCGTTGACCCAGTTCAGAAAATCGGTTGAGAAACTCTCTTCTTCCACAGAGGTAAATCAAACAACAGAGATGCTATAGAAGTTGTATCTTTATTTTAATATATATATATATTTAGAAGCTGTATCTTTTGGACTGCATATGTTAAACTCTGTCTGTTCTCTGCTGTGAAGGGATATGAAGTGCCGACGTTGATGAGGTTTTTGGTTGCAAGATCAATGAATCCAGACAAGGCAGCAAAGATGTTTGTAGATTGGCAAAAATGGAGAGCCTCCATGGTCCCTCCAAATGGGATCCCAGACTCAGAAGTGAAGGATGAGTTGGAATTCAAAAGGATCTATCTTCAGGGTCTTACCAAATTCGGACAACCTTTGGTACTTTGCCAGGTCTCCAAGCATTTTCCTGCCAAGGATCCAGTTACCTTCAAGAGTAATTACATCTCACTCTGTTTAAGACTTTCATTGAACATAAACTTTTCACTGAGTGGACACGGATCTTTCATGTTCTCTGTTACTGAGTAGTTCCATCTGAATCCATGAGACCCAGTTAACTACAGATGCAGGAATTTTAAAGTTGTTGACTCCATACTATGTGTTTTTTTTTTTGGTAGATTCTTGAGAATATATCTATGGACTAATCTTTCACGTGTTTTGCAGAGTTCGTTGTTCATGTGCTAGACAAAACAATAGCAAGGTGTTTTACACATCACTGAAACCAAAACATTTCAAATTGCTAATATTCATGTTCCTTGACTGTATTACAAGATTTTTTGGTTCATATGGTTTCAGTGGCATCAAAGGCAAAGAAGTAGGAGATGAGAAGTTAGTAGCCGTTATCGATCTGTCAAACATTACTTACAAGAACCTTGATGCTCGTGGATTTATCACCGGCTTTCAGTTCTTACAAGTAAACATATCATCCTCTTTCTCTATCTCTCAATAATGTCATTCATATGCCTCGGAGTTTTTAACCATGCCCAAAATCCGAACCGCACCGATATAAAATATACCCAAGCTAGGATTAGAGTTAGGTACTTTGGGATTTAGTTATGTATAATTTAAAATTAGATTTTGATCCGCGTTTTAAAAGTGCGGGTATATTTTATTTTAATAAAATTTAACTGAATTTATTATTTTGATTAGAGAATAAATAATTTTTAAGTTTTCTATGTGTTTCAAAAAAAATTGTTCTATTACAATAATTGATTTTCAAGCGGTGTTTTCATACCCAACTCAGACCTATGATTGACCCGATAAATCCAGTGATATGTATATAATACAGTTCAATTTAATAAAAATAATTGTAATTATAATCTTAGAAAACCCGGTAAAAATCTAAAAATCCGCTATTAACCTAAGTATTATATAATTATTAAATAATTCATACTTCTTAGTATTATATAAAAAATTTGAAATAAATAAATAATATTTTTGAAATGTTTATTAAATAATTCATACTTCTTAGTATTATATAAAATTGAAAAAAAAATATTTAGAATTTAATGAGATTTATATTATATCATTTGAAGAAAATGAAACAATGGTAATAGGAAACTTTATTATTGATATGAAAATATTATTTTCTTTTTTTTTTTGTTACTATGATAAGTTTGTATTTTTATTTACGTTTATATCTAAAACTTAATTTTAAGATAAGTTTAGAAAATTGAACATTCAAAATTGGCATATCATTATTATGTAAAAATAGCACAATAATATTTTTAATTTGCATGTATATATTCATATTCGATATTTAAATAATATTATAGATTTTAAAATGATATTCAAATTAAATGGTAAGTATAATCTGCATAAAAATTAAAATTATTATTATTCACAAAATGGAAAGTATAATCCGCATAAAATTAAAATTATTATTATTCATGTTTCTCCAGTCTTACTACCCGGAACGCCTTGCCAAATGTTACATCTTGCATATGCCTGGATTCTTCTTGACCGTTTGGAGATTCATCTGCCGTTTTCTAGAGAAAGATACTCAGGAAAAGGTTTGTTCTTCACACGTCTCATGATGTACATCTTTCTCCACATCTTCTTGAGCAAACCTCAAGAGCACTAGTTTTTGTTTTGCACTTGTATAGATTGTGATAGTAACGGACGAAGAAGAAGAGAGAAAGTTCAAGGAGGAGATCGGAGTAGATGTCTTGCCAGAGGAATATGGTGGCAAAGTTAAGCTCACACTAATCCAAGATGTTTTTCTTTCCTAAGACGTCTCCATAAATGTTAATAATATTAATATTTGACTATTCTAACACTAAACCCTGCATCAATCCCTATTATTAATTTATGTATTGTTTTGTTGTTCTTGTTCTGTAAATGACTATAACAAAACTCTCGTTAGTGAAACGGGCAATGAATGAAACACATGAGAAAGTAGTGCGAATATACTCAACAATCTGTTTTGCTTCCCACTTTAAAACAGCTATCTATTATTTTGAGGTAACAAATGCATGTCGTTCTAGATTGTCATATTCAAAACACGTGCCGTTTAGTTTTTTGAAGTTCTTATAAACTCGCAACCTTTTGTGTCCATCTCCTCCTAAACCTCTCTCATTTCTCACGGCGGCGACAATGGCGACTCTCACTCACCAGCCCCATTTCCTCTCTAACATCCCTCTCAAACCCCAACCCAGAGCCTTCACGACGAGAGTCAAAATGTCTCTCCAAGAATCCGCACCATCTCTCGCCGTCGTCGGCGTCACCGGGGCCGTCGGACAAGAGTTCCTCTCCGTCTTATCCGACCGAGACTTCCCTTACAGCTCGATCAAGATGCTCGCGTCGAAACGCTCCGACGGGAAACGCGTCGCGTTCGACGGGGGCGAGTACACGGTGGAGGAGCTCACGGCGGAGAGCTTCGACGGCGTGGATATCGCTCTGTTCAGCGCCGGAGGATCCATAAGCAAAAAGTTCGGACCTTTGGCGGCCGAGAGAGGAACGATCGTCGTCGTCGACACAGCTCGGCGTTTAGAATGGCCGACGGCGTTCCGTTGATTGCGAACCCTAATTGCTCGACGATCATCTGCTTGATGGCTGTTACGCCTCTTCATCGTCACGCAAAGGTTTGTTAAAGTTTGTTTTTTTCTTTCTTTTGTGGTGGTTTGAGTAACGTTTTGATTTGGTTGTAATAGGTTAGGAGGATGGTGGTTAGTACTTATCAAGCAGCTAGTGGTGCAGGTGCTTGCAGCTATGGAAGAGCTTTTGCAGCAGACTCGCGAGGTTTTGTTACTACTTAAGCATTACACTTGAGTAGTGATTCTGCTTCTTATTTGGATTGGTGTTTCTTTAGGTTTTAGCGGGTAAACCGCCTACTTGTAACATCTTTGGTCAGCAGGTAAAAACTCAAATCTATTCTATTAATTCTTCAACATGTCCAGTTGAGAGAAATTGTCAAAAATACCATTTTTCTTATACCATTTTTCAATTATACACTAACCAACTATATCACCACATTTTAATAGAAAAATGACCATTATATCCTCAATTAATAAACCTAAAGCATCTATGTCTTCTTCCTCAGATACGATTCTGGCGAGCTCCGGCAAAAACAACGTCGGATATGTGAGGCGAGAATCCGGCGAGCTCCGGTATAGGACGACGATCGGATCCGTCGATGATGGCGAATCTAGTCTCTGGCGTTCTCCTCAAGCTCTTCCAGCACATGAACACCAACGTCAAAATCGCCGGAGAACACATGTCCTCTCTCTTACAAGCTGTTAGCATCGTACCTGCTCTAGCAGGAGGTGACTTTTCCCAAACCAAGGCTTTTATCTCAAAGTTTCTGACTCCTCTCCCTGATGAGCACGATGATTTGATTCTCAGCGATAAGCTTCATCTAAGTCAGTTTATACATGTAGACAGAGTCGAATACTCTTCTCCTCTGCCTATTCTCTGTGGTAGACAAAGTCAATCCCTAATTCACCCTACTTCTTTTGCAAAGTTTGCTGATAAGAAGCAATAGCACGTGAAGCCATAGGTGTTTTCAGAGAGAGGGAGGTCTCCTCTGGGAATGGAGAGCCCAATCGTTGGAAAAAAACTTCCCATGAATAAGGCGTTGAGGAAGCTGGGAAGGGAACATGGTAAAGTATAAACTTGTAGATTTTAAACAGTTGTTGATGAGATCAAAGATGTAATTTTTAATAAGTTAATAGATGAAGGGGCTTAAGTTTCAGCCTCTAATTAGTGTTTGTAGACAATAAAGCACATTCATTTGTCATCTGTGCATCTTATTTTAATCCATCTTTGGCTCATGTTTTTAGCAGAAGCAAAGCAGTGTGATCTTCTTGTGCGTTGAGGGACGGTAGAGCAAGGCATGTTGGAAGAGAATAGCTTAGATCCCGCCATGAAGGGTGATTTACTAAGCACAGACTTGGAACAGAGAGCTTCTGTATTAGAAGACAATGTACTACAGTTTGTGAGAGGGCTTTCGCTTCTTTCTTCAATTCTACAAATCCTTATAAATGATTTTGTTTGTTTGTGATGACATCAACAATGGTTTTGGATGGGATAACGTTTTTGGTGATAATGAAGAGATGCTAAGAGTTTGTACTACTGACGTTGTAGAGCTTGTGCTCCTAAAATATTTTAAAACATGGAGGTTTAAGTTCAGAATTAGCTCGTGTACTATGGAGAGCAGACTATTATTTCTTAGAAATGATTTATAAGCCTCTATAAAACGTTATAAGACTTCATAAAATAATTACCTTTTGATATTCTACAAATCTTTATAAATGATTTTATAAATTCTTATAAATAACTTTAAATATTTTTATAAAACTAAAGAACCTGTGCAGGCTTTATAAAGAGATGATGATACGTGGCATATTCTTTATAAAGTAAGGTTCCACCGCTTCAGACTCTTGTAAATGGTTTTATAAACTATTACAAATACTTTTTTTATTTCTTATCAATGATTCATAAATAATTATAAATTATTTACAAAGATTTATAAGAAATTATAAACACTTATAAATAGAGAGAGTGTTGGCGTGAGGAGAAGCTATTATCGCGGTATACCGTTTACTTTGCAAACAAAAAAGGAGTGTCTTCTCTATGTATTCGGGGGTTTAAGTTGAATTATTATTATCTATAAACCCTTTTAAATAGTTTTATAAACCCTTTTAAATAGTTTTATAAACCTTTAAAATAGTTATATAAATATTTATATTCGTTTTATAAATTTTATGGATGGTTGATACAAATGTTTATAAGCTCTTATAGAATTTATAAATGGTTCATAAATGGCTTTATAAATAGTTATATAAATATTTAAATGGTTTTAGAAACCTTTATATTTTTTTATAAACCCTATATAAACTCTTCAAACCCCATTAAAACATTTTATAAACCCTTACAAATCTTATATATTTTTCTATAAATTTATTTAAGCCCTTTATAAACTCTTTTAAATTCTATATAAAATCTTTATAAACATCTTTAGACCTTTTTTTTGCTTAAAGCCTGATACACAAGATTAAATTAATAAAACTAAAGAACACGTGCAAGCTTTGTAAAGAGATGATGATACATGGCAGATTATGAGGCACATACAGACAGCAAACAAGGCTCCACCGCTCAGAAATTTTACATACCTTTATAGATTATTTTATAATCCTTTATAATTGTTTATAAATTTTATAAATTATTTTTATATACCCTTATAAATTATTTACATATCCTTATAAACCTTTATAAAATTATTATACAAACCATTATAAATTATTTTATAAGGCTTTATAAATGGTTGTAGACTCTTTTAGTTGATTAATAAACCTATATAACTCTTATAATACCCATTATAAATTCTATTATTAGACTTTATAAATGGTTATAAACTATTTAAATGTTTTAGAGTTCTTATAACTAATTTATTTTACCTTTATAAGCCATTATAAATTGTCTAAGCAGATATATAACTCTTGAAAAAGATTTATTAACTTTTATTTAAATTGTGCTATGAAGAATATTAAACTCTCATAATATTTTTATAAAACGACTCATAAACGTTTATAAATATATTTATAAAAAAATTATAAATGATTTATAAGTTCTTATAAATGGTTTTATAAACCCTTATAAGAGGTTTATAACATGCAAGATAATATAGATCAGTTAGAGCCCAAGCTGCAACAAGATAATCACATTTCTGTCCAGTAAAGTCTTCGTTTGCCCAATGCTTCAATAGGATTAGAGCATTGTCTTTAAGGGAAAATTAAGATTCAACAAAGTTGTGGACTCCTTGTATTTGGTGATGAATCAGAAACTTTTTTATGAGAATCATTCATTATTCATGGAACTGATATTACAGAGGATAATGGGCAACAAAACTCACAATCTTTAATGTGTATTTAGGTGCTGACTGGTTTTTCCGCTACCACCCGCAAACGCAATTTTTGCGGTTCATAGCGGTTGTTGGCGTTTCGAAACAATCACAGAAAACGCTACAAATCGCTTCAAACCGCTCCGAACCTCTTAAAATCAAAAGCTGGTTCCAGCTAGCGTTTGCGGTTGCGGGCGGTTGCGGGAGGGTAAATTTTTTTTCTTTAAAAACAGAATAAATAAAAATAATACTAAAAATATCCAATAAAAAATTTCAATTGAAATAATAGAAATTGTAAAATGTATTCATATTATATTTCAATTTATATTATAAAAATTCAAAACTAAAATATTTTCTATAAATTTTTAAAATTGAATAATATGATTTTATAAATATAAATTTTATATTTATCATATTATTATGATTTTTAATATTTTTATAATTATATAAAATGTAAATATTGTTAAATTACCAGTCATAAGAGTCCCGCAAACGCAACAATTTCTAACAGTTGTACCAGTCGTACAAATATCTAGGAAACGCTTAAAACCGCAACCACCCGCACCCGCAAACTCCCGCGACCGCAACCGCAACCGCTGCGGTTACACCAGTCAGGCCCTTAGACATTAAGCAAAAAACCAAACTCACAATCATATATCACAACAACAATAGTTGTGGTTTGAATCTGGCTTATAATGTGTTTTTTTTTTCATTTGGTTAATAATGACTTATAATATAACTTTGTGAAATTCAGGCTGGATATATTTGTTTGTGGAGATCAAATACGCAAAGGAGCTGCTCTAAATGCTGTTCAGATCGCTGAGATGCTTCTGTGATTTCGAATCCCTCACTCACTTGTCTTCTCCTGATTCTTTACATGATCAAATTTGAGCCAAGAAGTTGTCTCATTTTTGTTTTGTGAGTTTCGGTTTTTCACTATTTGTAACATTTTTGTTACTTTTCTATCATGAACTTAATCTCTTGATATCAATAAATCAAGTTACTGTGTAAAAAAAAAATATTGCTCTTTATATGTTTTATGAAAAAAAAAATTTGCTATTCAAATGTTTTATCAAAAAAAGAAAAGCTATTTTTCAAGAAGAGGCAAGGAGGCGCGTTGGGGATGTAGCAGAGCAAACTTGACGTGCAAGTTAAGTTTCCCTTTTTCCAAATAAAGCCTAGCTCCAGTGACCAACCAATGACCAGGACTATGTTGAGGTCCTCGACACAACTGCGACAGATCCACGAACTTAACAATCTTGTTATTAGCCGGCACGGGTGGTCCTCCGGGGAAGACACCGGAGTCCAAAACGACCTGGTTTTTGTCTTTGTTATCAACCATATTATGATGAACACTCCCACTAGTCAACGGTAAGCTCATGGTAGAGAAGATTCCAGATTTTTTTGAAGTTCCTGGTCCATGGACCCACTCTTTCTTAACTACGTTGTGATCAGAGACTCCGGTGAAACGGAGACGGAGATGAAGAACTGATTTTGAGCCGTGTTTCTTCACTTCTAGCTGAGCTCCCGTGACTATGTAGGCGACATTGTTTGAGATTTTGTTGGTTGTTGTTGTTGTGATCCAGTTTGGGTCATATTTCACTGGAGCCGTACACACGTGTGAGAATTTCTTACCGTTTAATGGTTCGAAGTAACGGTCGCTGTCGGAGATTTCGTCGGAGCCTCTCCATATATGATCGTCGGTGATCTTTTCATTGACCGTTGTCCTCATATTCTCTAGGTGTTGTAAGTGTATAGCCAGCCTGATGAACAGAAATTCATTACTATTTTGTTACATCTATAGCTAATGTAAATGGATAAACTTTATTAAAAAGCGCATTGTTACACAATTTATCAAATAAAAATATCATATGACAGCACTAAAACACCTTTCTATTCCAAGAGAAGGTCACAATTGATTTTTTTTGTAACATAAATGAAATATTAAAAATATATATGTTTGGATTTGAATTTACTGATTAGATTAGAGTTTAGTATTTAGCGAGTAGGATTAGAATAATGATTTAAGATTTGGAGTAATTTAAAGTTTAGTTTCTTGTAAATAATGTTATTTTGAAAAGAAAAAAACTGTGTGCTATTTGTATCATAAATAATTTTTTACTATCTAAGAAATTTGTCCATTTAGTTTTTTTTTTCCTTCTAGACTAGGCCATATCTTCTTACTTTCTTTTTTTTTTGATCAAATCTTCTTACTTTCTTAGCTAGCAAAGTGTTATGTTAGCCCCGCCAAACTTATGTTTAGCTTTGAGCCATTTTCGCTTAAAGCCTAACTCTATAGTTCTTGTAACCGATACTAGTTCTTTTTAGATAGCCAAGAAGTTGACTTTTACCTATTGCATTTCTTGCCTTCGAGGAAAAATCGCATTCCTGTTACTGGGTTCTTCTCACTAGTCACCTAACACCGAAAAAAGATTTTTTTAAAAAACTCAAAAATTAGTACAGATTAATAATACTATTGCATGTACGTATAAGAGATACTGAAGGAAATAGAAACGCAAGCAATAATTAGAGATGTATATCAATGAAAATTCAGTGTGAAAAAAGTAAAAATTAGAGATGTATATGTCTATCTAAACGTACAGAAGTGGTGTTAACGTATAGTTTTGGCCCCAAGAAGTTGATGTGAAGTGACGGATACGCCGAAGCCATATTTGGCGCTGCTCCAAACGGAAGGTCGTTATGAATCGGAGCCCACGTTCTAGGCCCAGAAAACTCCAAAAAGTACTGTAGGTCCATCAACGGCGCCTTATCTGTCAAAATTACAAAATTTAACACCTTCAGTTATTGACCATACTACTCCCTTCAATAGTCAACTATTAAGGTTAGAGTAGATAAGTGAAGAAGTTACATCTAAGGTAGAGAGACATGGCATGAGACAAAAGACCACAGCCAGGGACGTCTTTGAGCAGTGATGTGATCGGAATAAAGTTGAAGTTGATCGCGTCTGGCTTGTCCGGGACTGTTACTAGCCATTCGCTATGGCTCTTTGCTTGTCCGTCGCCTCCTCTTTTGGCGCATATAACCGTTATCCCCTGAAAGTGTAAATTGTTTTCCTAGTAATGAGAATGTTACTACATTATACAATTTGTTGTTTTGATTCTATGAAACTTACTTACATCTTTGGAATTTATCGAAAAATTATTGAAAGCAGCTGTTTGGTTGTCATCGAATACATTGAACGCCTCTGGAAACTGCAACATCAAACTCTAATAGTGAACACAAATGAAATATGTAAGATGGTTTTATTAACTTAACTCAAACTGCTGACCTTGGGCTGAGATTGTGAGTTGTGATTAGCCTTCTTATTAGGCCGGTGTGAAGAAAGAAGACAAGAACCGGTGAACAATTGGTCGCCGAGATTGTAGAGATGGTGGCGGAGGAGGTCGGTGTCGAGATCAGAGGACGTGTCTTGTCTCACAACAACCACGTCTTGTCCTCCTACGCTCACCCCAGTTATTACGTGTGTCCCATATTTCTCTATAAACCTGTCCATATTTTGTTATGATAGTCATAGTACTGACAAGAAATTACGTGTAATAACAAAATTATAAAAACCAAGTCTGGTGGTTATATTTTTACATAATTGTTTCAGTCTTTGCACATATTAGTTCTTCAGTTTACTGTTATTCTAAGATTATATTATTTTTCTAACTCCGGTTCAATTAAAGTATCTAGAAAATCAAGTTTCTTCCTGATTTTTAGCAAAAAAAAAAAAAGTTTCTTCCTGATTCCTCGGTATGTTCATGGTTGAAATAGTTGACAAATGATTTTAGTATTTGAGTTGAATATTAGAGAAATACAGAAATACTCCACATTATTAATTGATAACATAGAATTAGTCAAATAATTGGCAAATTTGAAAAAGCTTTGATGATAATACGTTTGTGCTTGACTTGTAATGTAATGTCACAGAAGTAATTCATTAAATGAAAAAAGACTTTAAAATCAGGGGAAAAAAAACGAATTAAAATACCTGGCAAGTAACTGCGGGTCCCAGGAAGAGGGAACAGCGTTTCGAACGCGATCAGTGAGACGCAAACGATTGGGATTGTGTATATGTAGATTAAAGAGCGTTACGATAGAAGCGTCAAGACCTAAAGCTTTAACGTTTGCGGCGTCAGTGGCCCATGACCCGCTTTGAAACCCGAACGTCGCGTTGAAATTTCCCGACGGTATTTTTCCTGTCACCGATGATCTCTTGTTAAAATACTCCGACATCTGATACACATATAAACATACATAAACAGCTATGCTATAATAAACTAATAAAAGGTTTGGCTATATTTTTGTTGACAAAAAAAAACAGGAATAAGATGATTTAAACGAGGAGGACCTTGTTGAAGTCAAGAATGTCGGAACGAAACCGAGTGCGTTCTCCTTTGTCGCAATTAATATCGGCGGAGACATTCTGAAGAGCTCCGAAACCAGGAACATGCAGTTCTCTGTTTTGAGTTTCGTCGAGGACAACCAATCTGTCATCTCCATCGTCTCCGTCTTTGCAGTATTTTAACCGGAAGTCCGCCGTTATATCGAAACCTCTGCCAAGACTTTTAACCACCGTCTCTACCACATCTCCGCCGCCGGCTCTGTTCATCTTTGTTTCATGTGGTTGTTAAAGCAGCGAGTCAGGAAAAAATGGAATACATATATATAGAGTCAGAAAACTAAAGAATGTTTTATAGCTTGTAATGTTGATTAATCATCAACCTAATTATTTTACCAAAAAAAAAAGTCATCAACTTAATTATTAGTGTGTATATATTTAATTTTGAACAGAAGAGAGGAACGTGATACTTTGATTATGAAAACGACGATTAACAGCGCCGTTTTGTGAAGTCTTCGGAGGAACATGTAAATAGTTAATTGCACCGGTATATTTTAATAGACTTTATAATGATTTTGATATGCGTTGAATTGATTTAAATCTAAACTATTAAGACTGAAGTACACCTACCTATATCCCCTTAAAGTTGCTCAAATATTACAAATGATTGCCACTGGTCTTAAAACACTGTAGTTTTGTCTCGATTTTTTAATTAAAACTGTCAAAAAATCGTGGCCTTTAATGGCTTCAGTTCAGCTTTTGTGGGCTTTCACTTTATGACATGGCCCATAATACTATATGCAATACAAACCAATCAATTCGTGCATTTACTATATGCAATACAAACCAATCAATTCGAAAAATCAAAACTACTAAACCATTCAATTCACATATCTAAATTAAACAGCCAACACTAATGATAACGAAAATTATTAATCATATTAAATGATACCTATAGAACTATATGAACATATTGTATTGCTTTTGGTGGAAATTATTTTAACTTTTGTTTATAATGAACTTTGGTTTTGTTTGTAATGGTTTATATTTCGGTTTGTTGGTGAAAAAAAACAAAATTGGTTTGCAATATAAACCAAAAACGAAAAAAAAAAATTGGTTTGCAATATAAACCGCTTTAAATGTCATTAATGTACATATCGAAAACCATTCCTAAATTTACGAAAAATTTAAAAACAAATCGAGATTCTACCTGTTTTCCTAATATTACGCAGCCTTAATCTAGGAATTAATTTTCAATAATATACATTAATGACATTTAAAGCGATTTTTAATTTTAATTACAAAGCACTCAAAGATTTTCCTAATTCTACACTATCAAAATATAACTACTCAAAGATATTCCTAATTCTATGCTATCAGAATCAGAAAATCTATCATATTAATTTAACAAAATCTCTAATATTTTCCGTATTCTTGGCCACCAAGTTGTTAATATTTCTCCTAATATCGTATATTCTTTTTAGATACTAAAAAATAAATGTACATTTAATTTATTTGAAGATCTTTTGCCTTTGATTCTGATTTTAAATTGTAACTACCTAAAATAATCGATGGAAATTAATGATTTTTAACTTAACCTACTCCATTTTGTCGACCAGTATATATAACTCCTCATCTATTCTCCAAAATCATATAAAAAAAACGAAAAACCAATATCATGTCAAAGATAACGACTTTTGTTCCTCTCACAAAACTGAGACCATTCAAAGACAACTGGCGTGTGCAAGTTAAATGTCTACATTCATGGAAGCAAAACTCCCCTTTTGTAGGTGATACCTTTGAAATGGTCTTGGCGGATGAATGGGTAAGTTCTATAAAACATGTTTGTTCCTCTTATTTTGTTACTAATGTTTCTAAAGTATCTAGCAAGGCTAATGATCTTGATGCTGGATTATGTTAAGAGAATAATTATGTGAAATAATTTTAAAACAATTTTTTTTCTCGGGATACAAAGAATGAACAAACAAGGTTACTTCTAAGCAGTGTTTACATGTAAAATACAAACGCGAAATCTAATCTATTAAAAAGAAAAACAGACAGAATCAAGGATAGAACATGCACCATTGTTTCTAGATGTCTTCGTCGAGGTTGAACCAGTCTTTGGAAATACACCGATTTGACTTCTCTAATGCTTAAAGACTTTTATTGAAGCCCGATCTACTCATGGAGATGACTGATCTGTGAACATAAGAACAATCGATTAACGTTAGTGATGGTTAGGGCTTAAAAAAATCGATTAATCTGATTAAAAAAACAGCAAGAGAACCTTTGATTCTGTCGGTTCCTACACCTGATTCCAAGTTAAGAAAAAGAAGAGTTATGTTTGGTTCTTGATTCACGTTTTTTTGGATTAGAAGGTAGAAGAACATCGACAAGAACATCGAGAAGAGTTAAGAAAGAGAGAGAGAGAGGTACAGGTAACTTGACCGACAGAAACCAAAAAAGAGAAATAAAAAATTCTGATAAAGGAAAAATACTCTTTAACAATATCTTTCTGTTTCTTTCGCGGACAAAAATATAAATGTGGGCTTCGCATATATTGATCTGTGAAAGTGATAACAAATCGGGCCTAATTGTGTGTATGGCCTTTCATGTAACAATTTTTTTTTTGTCACAACCATGTAACAATTTTATTAACAAGTTTTTTTGGTACATTTCCATTAGGTTGTTCTTCTTAAAAATTATGTAATTAAAAAAATAAAAAAAAATTAAGCTTACACAAACAACTTATAAAAAAATTGAGTCAACAAAACACACAATAATATATTGATACTAATAAAATGGACATTTATATATTTTAAAACTTTTTTGACCAAATAAAAAAAATATTTTAAAATTTTATAATCAGATACTCAACAAACCAAACAAAATACACAAATATCAAAAATCAACAAATATAAAAACCATCAAATTTATGTTTAACATTTAATCATTCCAAACATACATCCGCGCGGGCGCGCGGGTCTAAAATCTAGTGTACATTATGATCCGAAATCCCTGATTGGAAAGTTACTACTGTATATGTTGCAAATTTTGCTATTTATTCGGTTACACCTGACTACTAATCACGGGAATCAAACATAGAAAGGGTAAATTCTAGATGCGGTTTTATTGACTGTAATGCATTTATTTAAATTTGAACTAGTACTATTTAGTAATTTAAAAAATATAAAAAACGTTTTGTTGTTAAATTTCCATTAAAGAAACATAAAAAAAGCTTTGACCATAGAACCCGCGTCTCAAGAACAAGAACGTTTCAAATGTCATACCACAGGTCAAACTATATCGGTTATATTTAACAATTTGCAATCAAATAAGCTTTTCTTTTCTTCAGTCTTCATTATAGTATTTGCCATTTTTCCTCTGTATTTCAGTTATATTCTAAGTTCCACATGCAAGATTTATCATTCTAGTTCTGTAATGAAAGTGGTAAAAAGTACTTAAACACAATAACCGTTTTTCAGATATTATCTAAACTATATTCGTTCGAGGAGAAGTAGCCGGCACGGTCAATTAACCCGTACCAGTATCCCAATGGTAGTGATAACACTGGATGTAATATGAACATGATTATATATATCGAAACTTGGTTGACTAATTTTTATGAAATTGGATAGCAATGTACAACGTCGCTTTCTTACGTAATTAAAACATCTACGGAATAAACATAAGAAGTTGCCTCTTATTCTTCTTACTTCACCATTTTGTCTTCACACACGCATCATTTACCTGATGTGACTATACAGATTCGAGTACACGCAGAAGAGATACATGTTGTTATGTCGGTATAAGGACAAAAAATAATCACATTAGATCTGCAACTGGTTACCTCTCTACTCGATATAATTTGTTTTCTTTCTAGTTGTACCATTTTAATAAGTGGTCGAGTGACAATGGGGTTTGGTGGTTTGTTTTAAGGTGAGAGGATACGTAAACGTAAATTGACAAAACAAAAAGGTGCAACTATTAATCACTAGGATTGATGATATGATCTCAATCATGAACTAATTTTACGTGTAGCGTCTGTGTGAACGCCAGCTTTCGCGACGCGTCTTTCGTTGTTCGTAAGGACTCCAATTAATGGGCCAGGCCTTTACTTAGAATTAAACTTAACAAGCAAGGCCATTTACAGCCTAATTAATGGTATGGTGTATTGAATACGTACGTGTATATTCCATAACTTAACAGGTATCAGAGCCCGGTCCATCATCAATCCAGCCCAAAGTCGGCCAATCGATCTTTGCCCTAACATTCTGAGATTGACGTTCAAAAAGCCATCATCTCGAGGAGACGTATTAGGGACAAAAGTCTCACATCGGATAATGGAAAGAATCCTTAGTAATATATAAGATAGATGAGCCACTTCACTAATCACCAATTGGTTTTAAGTGTGAAGCTCATCTAGATTAACAGAAACTTGGGAGCAAGGTGTTATCAGGAAATCTCTTGTGCTTCAGATTTGATGATCATGGGATGAGCAAGAATGATTTTACCAAAAAAAAAGAATGATTCTAGGGGGTGTTGGTGTTGCTTATAGTTCACAGGAAAGAGTTGAGTTTGATTTGTCTTCGAGCAATGCCGATGTTCTCATAGACTCGGAGCAATTCCGAAGGAGCTATACATTTTTTTACTAGCAGTAGTAGAATTAGGATGTGTTGATTCTTTTCTGATTGAAGTGTTATCTTTATCAAATGTTAGATTTCAGAATTACTTTTTTGGACTATAAATGGGTATTCTAGTCTCTACAGAATGAATCCAGACTAGTGTGTTAGCAGCGTACAGTTTATGTGTCGGTTCCATATCTTTAAAATTGTCGAAATTTTAATTTTTCTGTAACCAAAACTCGAAACCGTATTAAGATTCACTCTCAAACTAATCACTACTGAGCTACAAACGCCGATTTACAGTATCAGTATCAGTAGAATTACACAAGCGTTGGTTTCCAATATCAGAAATACGAGCATGAATGGAATGATATTTGTTATGCTGTACATCTTCATAGAGATAGAGTGATGTCCAACAGCGATGAAACTAGGTGAAGAGTGGGTGGGGCAGCTGCCTCCCATGATTTTTTTAGGTGTATTGCTTAAAATTTTTATAATGTTCTAGATGAAAATTTGAATTTATGAATATACTAGTGATTTTCTGGCGCTACGCGCCGGGTTCGTATGTTATACTTTTACATAAATTTATAAATTATTATATGGTCTTAACAAATAAAATATGTTAAATATGAAAATAAAAATATATTAAAAATGATATTTTCTGATTTTTTTATAGTGGTTAGCGACCGTAGTGCATTACTTTATTTGAAGTTTTTTAGTTAAAGTGTAATAGCATAAGTGGTTGTTACTAATCGATTAATAAAAATAGAATAAAAAGCCGATAGTCATAACAAAATTAATTTAGTTGGAATTTAAACATAAAACAAAGTTGATGTTTTATATAGAGAACATACTTATATTATTAATTATTAAAATAACTCTATTTGAACTATAAAACTTTTACTAATATATTTAGTTCAAATAATAGAAAGATGGAGTACGTTTCAAATTTTATAAATTTTATAAAAAATAAGGGTGAAGTGTCAATTTTTGGTAAAATAATTGGTGAGTATCTAATATATATTTTCAAAATTACCATGTTGACTTTTAAAATATAGAGGTGCAAGTTGTATGTGTTACTTTAGTTTCAAGGTCTCTCAAAAAAGATGTATCTTAAAATAAAAAACATAAATTTATTTTCTATATTAGTTTTGTTATAATGGAAGACTAGATTCTGACCCGCCCTTAAAAGGGCGGGTATTTTTTTGTTGTTTTTTCAATATAAAGATTGACAATTCTTCGTTTTAATTATATAAACTGTGACATGATCAAGTTTTAATTATGCGGGTTTGTTATAGTACGTACAGTATGACAAAATTTAAAATGCGTCACAACCGTTTTATGTTTGTAAATAAGTTAAGCAGTGGTTTTATACTTTTATCCGAAATTCTTACTTGGACCATTATATAATTTTAAAGATTTATAATTTATATAAAATATTGCTAAACATATAAATTGGCCAATAATATTTTTGATTAAGTCTTATCCTCGTATAGTTACAAAATTTCAATCTCTAATATCAACTTATTAAAATTATTGCAGACTTTAATTTGTGGTATTGATATTAAAAAATTTATGGAATTTGAAATTGATTATATAAAAACATAACCCATTTAATTAGTTAGCAAATCCATCTAAATATTAAAATAGACCCACAAAATCGAAAGACAATAATGCCATTAATGAATTTTTTAGTTTGTTCATATCATTAAAGATATTTTTGGAAAATTTAAAACATTCATTAAGGGTATAATTTGGGAATGGTTCTGTTTTAATGGTATTGATTTTGTGTATGTTCATAACGAAATTCTTGTTTGTCCACCCTTATTTAGAATATCAACAAATCTTAATATGAATCTAAATATGTTTTTATCTAAAAACTATAAATGGTTTCTAAACTCCTCTATTTAATGGACAACTTCTATTTTAACCAAAATGGAACAATTTAACCAAATCTTCGTAGTAAAAAGTCAATTTGTTAATTAGTAAATGAGATGTTAGCATCTATAACGATTATGAGAAAGACAATTTCTAACTATCTGTAACATTCAGGTTTGCTGACTTGTTGCATTTAGTAATGGTTTTGACAATAAATGGTTAGTGTGGCGCAAAGGATTAATAGTGAGGGTGGTGTGTGGTTTACATCAATTTTAAATAACTTTAGCAACCAGACAACGTTTTTAAATTTCTCTCAGATTGGAATTAATGATTCTTTTTTTCCTAAGTTGGGTTTTTTTGCTTAATAACCAAAAAAAATAATTAGATTTTGGGAGAGAGAGATAGGAGGAAAAAGTAAGAGAGAGGGGGTGTTTTTAGTTAGTTAGTGAAATTTTTTTGTGTGTATATTTTACCCAATTTCTCTAAGTTTTAAGAGTATATTAATCATGTTCACGGTTTTTAAAATGTAAACACGGATAGCATGCATCAAGGAAGTTATTGGTTTCTTTGCACAGTGTAACATGGGAAGATACCATAGAGTTTATGTGCCAATACCAATCGACCAAATGTTAGTCTTTTGGACTTGAATCGCCATCAATTACTAAACATTATTAGAGTGGGATGAGTGGAATTTCTAGATTGATTATATGACGGTTACGTCGATTGCGTTAAAGAAGGAGAATCGTAGAGGCTCCATTCTCCATCGTCAACATCAAATACAAAGAAACCCTATAAACCAGTGTTTTGACGTCCGACCCGGATATTAAACTGGACGATTTACCGGGTCTCTGGATTATTGGGTCAACCGTGGATGAACCGCGTTTAGTAAATGAATTTGTTTTATTATATAATAATATATTAGCTATGAAAATAAATATATAAAAACTAAAGTTAATATTTTAAATGTTTTCAAACATAAAGTAATAGTTTGGATATGTATCTATTTTATGTTTTAAAAAAATTTGAAAATACTTAACTGTAGTTTCCATTTTTGTATTTTTATTTGACATACAAAATATTAAAAAATAGTTTAAAGTATTTAAAAAAATATGTAACATAAGAGTTATGAAATCTAAAAAAAAAATCAAGACATAAAATTCATAATAAATTAAAATTCCAATCCAAAATTAAAACATCATTGCAATAAATTGTTAACAACAAAAATAAATTAACATCTAATCACAATTAACACCAAAATCCATTAAATGAAATTGAGAAAATATTTTAATTATTAAAAGGAGAATGCCACATGGCATTTTTCCCCCCCAAGAAGATAAAAAACTCAACTTTATTAGTATAGATAGATAGATAGATAGATTACTAGTGTTTTGTTGTTTTGCCTCGGGTAGAAATTCATCATAGATCCGCCACTGATGCCTAAATTTTTTTTTTTTGTTTTGGGAAAATACATTTCTAACAGGTTTATAACCCTTTAAACATCTTCATCTGACCCTTTAAACATCTTCTAGATGCTGACCAAAGAAAGACATCTTCTAGATAATCCAACTTTTAAATATTGAACCAAGCTCCTCGGTACTATGTTCAATTCTTTTATGCTGCTAGTAAACATTTAAACAAATATGTATCTCTAATATATTTTCCAGTTCTCAAAATATTAAGTATTCGCCTGATAGCTATTTACAGTTTTTAGTGTCAAAATTAGTAGTATTTAGGCGGGGGGTGGGTGGGTGGGGGTGAAGAATTATTGAGAGATAAATTTGTGTAGAGTTTGTAAATTTTAAAAATCGAAAACTTATGTGGATTGCAAAAATATGTACACATTGACTTGCAAAATTTGGTCATAACTTTTGTAAACTATTACTTCATGAATTTATGTTATTTGTTTTCTAACATTCATTTTGTAAATTTAATATATGGTTAGAAATTATAGAATTTAAAATAAATTTTTAAAATAAGTAAATAAAATTTTTTAAATAGTTTCAAAAATAACTTTAAAATTTCCAAATAAAAATATGAAAAAATTTATAAAAATTGTATAAAATGGAAAAAATCAAAAAAGAATTTCAAAAAGATATAAATAGTTAAATTCAAAAACGTATAATTCAAAAATATATAATTTTTACTTTCAATTAATGATAAAACAACAAAATATAATTATACATTCAAAAATAGTTATATATAATGAGTTATAATGTGGGTTGAAAGTGCAAAAGATATCTGGCAAGAATGATTATTTTGTTTTCTAGACTTTTCTATCACATAGATTTTATAAATCTCATAGACACACATGATATTTTGAAAGTCATTTCTTATGAATAAAAATTGAGAGAACTCATGTCTCAATAACAATAGACTTATTTAGAATTTGAGAATCAACAATAACTATAAAAATTTGAATAACAAGAGATTTTGATGGATTTTGAAAATTCTCAAACAAATAACAAGGAATTTTACAAAGATTGTTAAAATCAATAGACCAATAACAATGAAACCTCAAAATTTCCAAAATTATTGAAAATTCATTTTCCAAAATTTCCCTTAGTATTTGAATGGAGGATTGTAGTCTTCAGCTTAAATCGAGAAACCAATCAATGCAGTACGTTTTTTAAAAACTTTTTTTTTGGTTAAATGCATAAGAAAAAAAATACAACCACAGCCAGAGCTTTAAGGGGCTTATTGAATCAGGCATTTGAGAGAATTCAAAATTTGACTGAATCCAATCAATGCTTATTATTTGTATGGAGGATTGTAGTCTTCAGCTTAAATCGAGAAACTAATTAATGCAGTAAAGTTTTTAAAAACTTTTTTTAATTAAATGCATAAGAAAAAAATACAACCGCGACCAGAGTTTTATGGGGCTTATTGAATCAAGCATCCGAGAGAATTCAAAATTTGAGTGAATCCAATGAAATTCGAGATTTGAATAAATTTTAAAAAGATTTGTTACAAGTTTTATGGGATTTTAAAGAAATTTTAGAGTTTTTGAAAAAACCTCTTAAATTTTTAAATATTTATTTAAAATAATATTTTATTTTTAATTACTATAATTGATATTTTATTATTTTGTGAAATATAAAATATGTAAAAGTTTTTAAAATTGATTTTCAGATATATTTTTTTCATTTCAAACAGTTTGATTTTCTTTTTAAAATGTGAAGTAGATTTTTTATTTTTTATTTTAAGTTTCAAATACCATCATAGGAGATACTATTTCGATTCATTATTTTTCATTATAAAATATCATCCAAAACTTATTTGATAGATTTAATGAAAATTTCATATTTTCTAATAAGCTAGAATTGGCTTAGATTTCACATAGAATTTTTAAATTCTAAATATAATAAGAGGAGATCTGAAAAAAAAAAATGAAATCCTCACAAATCACTAATCCAATTAAACCCCCTAGCTTTTTGGAGCGTACCCCCATTACAAATGAAGTAACCCTTTTTAACAAAAGATAATAATCAATGAAGTAACGTAGGGCTGAATGGAAATTAATTTTGGTTTTCAGCTTTGATCAAGTGGCCAATAAATGAGGTAACGTAAGATCTTATGGTTGTGATAATTGTAGATGGGTTAAGTGACTTATTTTTCTATGTGTTTAAAGAAAAGACGAAAGTGGATAGCATGAAAGGTCGTTATCCAGAGATCAATAATAGGGTTTTGGGGCACCAAAACTGGCAAATACATAACTCATAAAAAAATGGAACTGTCCCATTGATACAACAGTTCTATTCCTATTTATGATCTTCTCACTGTTTACTCTTTTGATTCTCTTTTCTCTTTCCAGCTTTGTTGCTCTATCTCCTCCAAATATTCAAGATTTTACAAATGTTTTAAGATCAGTCCCACTAACTCACGAATATAATCACTCCTAGATCATCGGACTAAGATATCAAGACAACCTTCTTTTCTAGCTATCTCTTTTGCTGTTAAAGAATACATCTATCTTATTAAAACAGAAACATTCTGTTGGACCTAACATTTATTTTGTAAGTTTTTAAATTAAATACACCTTTATACTTTATAGTTAAACCTACATTAAATCACTAATCTTCTTTTCTTTATACTACTATTCATGTTTCCAAACAATATACTTATTTCTTTATACTACTATCAATGTTTCCAAACAATAAATTTTTATACTACTATCAATGTTTCCAAACAATACAATAATTAATTTTAGTTATTTTATATCTATCATTTTCTTTTTAAAATTTTGTAGAAACGTCATAATTTCATAAATTACAAAATAATAAACTTTAAAATTTGGATTATAAGATTACAAATTATGAAACTATTACAATTTAAATCAAATTAAATTACATATCGGTCATCCAACAGTTCAATCGGTTAATCTCGGATTTTAATGATTTTTTTTAATATGAATATTTTTAAAACCTAAATTGAATTGTCAGATCTCGGATTAACCGGTATAATCACAATCGGGTTGAATTAAAAAAATACTGATTTAAATGCAAAAATATTTTAAATACACTCTTTAAAAGTTACCAAAATATTTGTTAAGTTATTAGTGAAATTTTTCATTGTAAAATATTCCGCGCTTCTAAAGCGCGGGTCAAAATCTAGTTTTTATTAAGAGGTCAACCGTCAACCTAATCAACATTTCGTTATGTGATTGTTTCATTGTTTCTATCATTATTATAAAGCGTTTTTATGTTATAGTATTAAAAGCACACCAAATTCTCATCAAAGTATAGATTATTGTAAATTTCAGATCATTTATTAACTATGTTGTAGTCATAAGCTTGTAATATGTACATGCATGGATTTAGAGATGTGATGTGCCCATATTTTTCCATGTTTATCATATAAACTAACTATATATATAAAATATATAATAGTTTGTAGACAAGTAAGTTAGACAAGTTATTTGTCTGAATATTCATTCAATTGCATATTATAGTTACTTGCAAATAAAATAAATTATGCAAACATATTTTATATTTCTTTTCGTTTTAA
The DNA here is from genome assembly GCF_000801105.2 of Raphanus sativus. Taxonomy (NCBI): domain Eukaryota; kingdom Viridiplantae; phylum Streptophyta; class Magnoliopsida; order Brassicales; family Brassicaceae; genus Raphanus; species Raphanus sativus. Next base: position 37,693,250 of record NC_079516.1, on the reverse strand, counting down.
TATAGAATTCCATAACAGAACTCATTAGCAAATATTATTAGGCAACACGATGGAAACAAAAATAGAAGCAATGAGACTTGTGCGTAACTCTATTTATCGACAGTCTGACTCAAAGTGCTTCCGTAAGCAATAACACAATAATGCTTCACCCTTTTCTGCCTCCACTGTTCCTCCACTCTTCCTCTCCTTTCGCTTCATCTCTCCTTTTTATTTCTCATCCTATTTTCTTGATTAATTATTATCTGCATATATATATAAATGACAATTAATTGTCTGGGTATTCATTTTTAATAAATAAAATGGCCATATAAGCTTAATATATCGATGTATATATGTGACATGTTGACCATATGGTATTACCATTGACCAATGACTAATGTAATCATATTATATGAATATTTATATGTACAATAAAATTTGTAACAGAAATAAGAGTCTCATTAGACCGACAAACAGACCAAAAAGTAATCTTAAAACCCTAGCTTCCCAAATAGGTTACATGACTCTATACTCTATATATGATGTGGGCTTGTAGATATATGATGTGGGCTTGTAGAGCTTATATGATAGACAATTGAAACATGGAGGTGAAGAAAGGTGAGAGCAGTTTTTTAGAAAACATGAAACAAGAAATTGATCAGATTACAAAAAAAGAAGACGAGATTCTTAAGAAGGAAATCTCAAGCCACCCTCTGTATGGACTTCTTCTTCAATCACATCTCAGCTGTTTAAAGGTCCTCTATCTCTATATCTCTTTTCTTAAACTTTTTGTTTTGTTAAAATAATTAATTTAATCTCTGACATATCGGGATCCACAACAACCTGCAGGTGTGTTCTTGCGACTTTGACTTACCGGAGATTACGAACACAGCGGATGATCTTGACCTAACCAAACTCTCTCTCGACCCTGATTCTTCCTTCGAAGCTACCTCTCCAGAGCTTGATCACTTCATGGTTATTCTTCTCCTTTCACATTCTTTTTTCTATAAATAAAAACAATTTCCGCCAAAATATATTTCACAACAAACAACATTTTTACATGTCTTTTATGCATCTTTCTTAAAAGTACACATATATTCTGTAGAATTTATGTAGAGTTGGTTGATTTTAAAAGTCAATAGACTTGTTAAATTTGTAAAAATTTCTAAAGAGTATTTCATATTTAAAAAAGTTTATGAAATTATCCTAGTTCAAGGATTTTAAGAATCTTGATGAAATATGCAAGATTTTTAAAGTTTTGTTTTACAAGTAAAATTGTCTAGAATTCAATTTCCAATAACGTTATACTTGATTGAAACTTAAAATCATTAACTTTTTGAATAACAAAAGATTTTGTAAATTATTAAAATAACAATATATTTTAGTAAAAATGTTAGAATCAACCAACCAATGACAATAAAATTTAAGAATTTCAACAATCATTAAAAATTCAGATCCCACTGACACCTTTTTAACTGATTTTTTCTGAAGAAAATACAATGATATACTTCCTCCGTTTCAAAATAATACATATTATAGAGTTTTTACATTTATTAAAAAAACATACTAAAACATAGTTATTACTACATAGTTTTTTGTAATTTTATGTTTCATATGTTTTAAAACCAATAAGATTTCAAAAAATATAATTAATGTTTTTGAAAATAACAATTTTTTATTATTAGTTGATAAAAAGTACATTGAAAACATAAAAATACATCTTTTTGAAACAAAAGTTTTTTCTAGAATATGGATCTCATTGAAATCGAGGGAGTATATAATATTAACTATTCACACTCAGGAAGCGTATTGCTCGACTCTACGGGAGCTGAAGGTAGCCATGGAAAAGCCTCTTATCGAAGCGCACCGTTTTGGGGATGAGGTGTACACTCAGCTAAACGACATTCTCTCATCACCACCCTCTTAATAAGGGGAAACGTGACAACTCTTTCGGTGCTATTATGTCAAACAAAAAAACGCATTTTCCATATTGTGAAATTACTAGTGTTACTCGCGTTTATTGTGCTGCTTTTTCAGAAACGCTTTTGTAGAATTCGATTTACGGCAATCACAATCTGAGAAAATGTATGTACTATATCACGCTCTCTTGTTTTGCATTTAAGAAAAATAAAAGTTTATTGAAAAGTATTGTACATTACACAATACTCCTTATAAACATTACACAAACTGTTGATGTTTTTTTCTTCTTTTAGGACTTGACAATACGCACAAACCATTTAGAATGCAATGCGTCTATCTATGTTCTTTTTTTTTAGAACAAAGTAATTAACGGTTGTTTCATTACTTGTTTCTGGGCAAATTAATTAACAATAGTAAACCGATCAAAATACCTAACAGTCTGTAAGAAGACATGCACAATTAGCGTTTCATGATCGGGATTTATCAGAGTAAGCGGAAACAGGTGGACCGTAAAAGTCAAGACACATCTTCTCGCATATTTTTAGTATCGCATGGAGCCATTGGCCAGAATACAGGACAAGTTTTCTTCTCCTGATCCATTCTCATCTCTCTCGCACCTCAAGCAATTAACAAATACATAAGGAATCTGTGATATATAATTACATCTAAAATTATTCACTTAAGATCAATTTTGTACCTGAAACAATGAAGACTGACATGAAAAGAACAATGACAACTGGGAGGTTCCTTCATGATTATGCACGCAGCGGGTAAATTCTATATGTAAAATTCTATTTTTTCTTCCAAAATAGAGTAAAAGTAAATATAGAATAAAAGTATTTCAATCCTATTACATTCTTCACTATATAACGGAGTCATGAACAAACAAAAAGTAGATTACTCCATTTATAGAACAAATTTTAAAATGAAGTAAGATATGAAATTAGGTTGGAACATTTGTTACTCTGTATTCATTTTTACTCTATTTTAAAATTAAAAAAATGGAGTTAGGTTGGAGATGTCCTACGATGGACGTTTTGTCTACGTGAAACTGTATGTAAAAAAAATATATGATTTTTTTTTAAAAGATGCTATTCTGTTAAAAGAATAGTTTAGCTAGGAAAATATTTACAATTTGTCAAAGGGAGAGATTGGGACTACATTAATGTGAAACATGAACCAGTTGAGAATTAGATTTTTGTCAGAAGATGTCTTAATGTCACCTACATTAATAGGTTTGTTCTAGTGTTTAATAGAACTGGTTCCTGTTAATTTTTTATCCTGATATAAAAATTGAATTTTTCTCATGAGTATATTAAAAAGATATATTAAATGGTTGTAAAATAGAAAAAAATGAATATATATATGAACTTCATTTACATTTAAACGATGCAAAATAAATATTATTTTGATAAAATTATAGACTCTTTTGATTTTCATTGGCAACAATAATAATACATGAATTAAAAAATAATTTCAGATAATCATGGATCTCAAGTGCAAAATGCCAAATATAAAATTAACCAAAAAACTAACACATTTTAACCTTTATTTTTCAAAATTATATATTTTAATTTTCATATAATATTGGCGAAGCTGTTTTAATGCACGAAAAGCGAAATGTTCAATCAAGTAGACAATTGATTTTTGTAGTAACAAAATAGTTCAAGCAAAGATAATTGATTTGAAATTGTCAAAATTGATGTTACTTTGAATTCTGTACTTTTTTATTGTTGTTATTTTATGATTTTACTATAATGATACTCTTTGAACGTGTTCATATGGCTATTTTTGTTATCTTATGATTTTACTATTTTAAAATCGTAATCATTTGGCTTTTGTTTTTACTTTATGTACTTTTTTCTTCTGTATATCCATATGTGTTTGTATGTATAATATACAAGACAAAATAATTTGGATTACTCCATAAAGAAGTAATATTTTTGTTTTATTTATTTTATTTTAAAATGGAGTAAAACTGAAGTGAAACTTAATTTTATTATGGAATTAATAATGTAAACATGTTAAACTATTAAAACATTCTGAAGTTCCCTATTATGTAGTATAATTGGAATTATTCCATCTTAGCTGTTTTCTGAAAAGTTTTGGGCTTGGTAGAGTACTAAAGGAAATAATTTAAATTACGACTAGTATTAAAGTGTGTTAGTGGGAGTTAGGGCTGGACAAAAAATCCGAATGCGAAGAACCGAACCGAATCTGATCCGAAAATGTAGTACTGAACCCGAACCAAAATTGATTAAATATCCGAATGGATTTAAAATTTGAAATTTAAAAAATCGAAACCAAACCCGATCCGAACCGAAGTATTTCGGATACCCGAATGTATCCGAAATATATTTATATAACTAAATATATTAATTATTTTTAGATATAATTTATAATTAAACATCCAAAATATATAAGATATTTTTAATTTTTCCAAAATACTTGAAAAATAAGTCTAAAATAGCTAAAGTATACTTTAAACACTAAAAATACTTAAATATCTATTGATTTTCTATCCAAATATTCAAAGAAAATTAATTTATATGTTAAATTTATATATTTTGACATATGTTTTTCAAATTTATATGTAATATATAATTTAGTTTATAGATTTTAAAAAATTTAAAGTATATAATAAATTTTAAAATTCTAAAAATAATTTAAATGGGTTATCCGAACGCGAACCGAACCCGCAAAGATCCGAACCGAACCCGAACCAAAATTTAGAAATATCCGAATGGGGCTAAAATCTTTGGTCCCAAAAATCCAAAACCCAAATAGATTCGAACCGAACCCGTATGGGTACCCGAACGCCCATCCCTAGTGGGAGTAAAGATCTACACAAGGTGTGTTGATTTTTAACTTTGATAATCGATATTTTTGTTGAATTTGGAAAGAGTTCGAAAGAATTTTGTGTATTGTGCAAATCTAAAAAAAATAAATTAGTTTTTAAGAATCTAAAGGATATATGTAGTAAAAAAATTATTCAATGAGTTAAATGGTTAAAAATACAATTTTTAATTACACTAATTTTAAAAGATTTATAAAATCATTAAAATCTAAAATTTTTGAATAACAATTTTTTATAAGATTATAAAATCATCATACAAATAAAGTGAGAATATGAGAATCTATAAATAAATAGAAATATACTCTTTGAATTCTAATAATCACTATATATATATAGGAAAATTTCATAAAAGTACTTCAACTAAATTTCTTTTTAAGCTTTTTAATACCCAATACTTTTGTTACCCAGTTTAATGTCCCAAATAATAATTTTTCTTATTTTAATATACTGATATCTCATGATTTTAATGAGTTCTAGATTCACATTTTAGCTTATTATGATCATTCTAGGTTGCATTTAAGTCTTTATGTTGCATTTGCATACATAATTGCATAAACAGTGTCTGGAATGCACAATCAGAAGTTTTGGGTCGAAATCATGGACTAAATTTCACAAATGGAAGTTTTGGGGTCGATCCGTAAATTGTCAAAAGATCAGGGACCCAATGTGCAAATAGCCTAAAAGTCACCATTGTTGAGCTTCGATGGAGCTCCTCTTCGATCCGCGACGGCCAGGCTTCAACCGATTCCGACGAGGGCGATGGTTGAGAGCACTACAGAGAGCTGAGACGGCCTGGATGAGAATCACGTGGTGGAGGATGACGGCTAAGGCTGGGCTGACGACGACGTGTGGTTTCAGACGGTGACGGAGGAGAGCTCGACGTGAAGCTCCGAGACGATGAGCACGGACACACGGTGGAGCTGAGCATGGCGAGGAGACGATCTGTCATGACGTCCCGTGGTGGATGGCTTCGATTCAGTCTCGTGTTTGTCCCAACGAAGAAGATGAAGATGGATTGGAGCTCGAGACAGCGACCTGACGCAGCGACCAGTCCTCACCGCTGGGAGTTGAGCGTAGCCTAGAGCGGGTGTTGGGAGCGACGTGATGCGATTGCTCGGGTTTAAGCGAGCTCTGCAGCGACCAGGTGAAGCGAGATAGCAAGGCCGCTGTGGCCAAGACAAGACAGCGATTTCAAATGTTGACCCGGTTTAGTCTGGTTTGACTTTGGTTTAATCATATCAAACCAGCTCGAATTTCACTCTACTGTAAGTAAATTTAGACCTAAAAATCTAAAAGGATCTCGTTGTCTCTCTAGAATTTTGTTTCATCTTGTAAAACTTAAATCTTTGATCAATCTAAGGAGTTATTTCATCATCTTATATCTTATATCTTGTTTCTCTTTTTCATGAAGATTAGAGAGTAGACACATTTTGGATTCATGGGTTAGGGTGATTAAGGGTGATTAAGTAAATTTAAGGTGTTTTATGGTAGATCTATCTTGTTCCTTGCTTGTTGATTGATCTTAATGCTATCTTAGTCTTGATCATATTACAATAGAGCTTTAGGCATTTTTCACCCAAAAGGTGTATGTTGAAATGTCTGAACCAAATCTTCAAAGCTTTTAGTTTACTTTACCAATGACACTTGTTGTTAAAGAAGCTAAGATTGTTAGTAGACTCATTCCTAATGATTGCTTTAATAATATTCAACCAAAGATATTTGATGTTTGAGTTATTTTAGCAAATGAGCATTCATCTAGACATAGAGCTTGCTTAGTGTTGTGTCTAGGCATAAGGTAATAGATTGATTGTGTGTTTGCCACCTTTAGATTGAATCTTGATCACCCAAGATCAAATCCTTAGTCCCATGGATCCATCCTTAGCATTTGATTGAGTTCTCGCACTTGTTTCTTGATTGGATTTGAGATCACATTGTTTATATTTTTAGGAGCTTAGCTTGTCACAAATCATCCATCTCATGTTTGCTTAGATTAAGAGAGTTTGTGTATTCTTGGTGCATAAGTCTCTAATTCTCTGTGGTTCGACAACCTTTCTATACTATCATTTGACTTGTGAGCCTTGAAAACTTCCACCATCATATACATACTTTAAAATTGTGCTTATTTTAATACTCAAACTATGTTCGCTTTAGCCAAAAAAATTAATAAGTTTTGGAAAAAAATTAAAAGAATTCTAAAGGTAAAAAAACAAATCTTAAAATTTTCAAATTTTATTTTAAGTTTTAAGAATAAACTAGATTTTAACCCGCCCTTAAAAAGGGAGGGTATTTTTTGTTGGAAAATTATTTTACGTAATAAAAAGTATGATTTTTGGTAAATTACATATTTTAACTTTTTATGAAATTTATTTTAAATTTACTTATATGAGTTATTTTGTTATTTTCAATATGACTAAATTTTAGAAGACTCTAAATAATTCTAGCCCATAATATGAATTTATTTATTTAAACTGAAGTTAAACTTATTTTACGCTGTTTTTTTAATTTAAATAAAATATTTTATATCTTCAACACTTGTATTGAAAATTTCATTTGTGCGTTTCAAAATATTTTCTATAATTTTATTAAATTTAGTTTATGTGATTTATTTTTTATTTTAAATGAAACTATTTTTTAAGGAGTTGAGATAATTTAGACTCGTGTTGTGATTTTGTTGATTTAATCAATTTTATTTCAACTTGGTTTTATTTGAGGTTTCATTTAATAAATGTTTTCAAATAATTAATAATGTGAAAGATTTTTTGGAAATATATAGTGCAAACAATTAGGAAACAAAATTTTCAAAAAGGCTAAGAACTGGATTATAGTAAATACTATTTAATGTAATTGCAAAATAATGACTTTTGTTTGGTTGCAAATAATGCTGGAAAAAAAGATATAGACAATTTTTGTAATTACTTAGAAATTTCAGAGGCAGATTCATAAACAATCATCTGTTTCAATAGTATAGATATTACTAAATTTTGGATATAATTTTAAAATTTATAAAATTTAATTTTTTAAAATTAGTTCTAAACTTCAAAAACCAAAATACATTTGAAATTAAACCTTAAACTGATATTAAAAGAAAATAAGATGATCGAAAACATAAAATAAATTTAACTTTTTAATATTTTAAGATTTTTGTTTTAATTTTAGGGATTTTTGAAATTTTGTTTTTATTAGAGTAAAATATTTTAGGTATTATATTGAGCACAATTTAAAAGTAAATGTATTAAAACTATCAAATAATTAGTTAATGTATCAAACTGTAAATCAAAAAGTTTGTGTATTAAAAAATTTAACAAAATTTAGTTGCGATATTTTTTATGAAATTTTTCCTAATAATTACTCTCATTAACACCCTCTTTATATCATGGCCATTTTAGATATATACAGTATAACCTCTTTAAATTAATACTCGATAAATTAATATACACTAAAAATCTCTACAAACTAATATATTTCATAGTCCCAAATTGAATTTTTGGTTCAATTAATATATCGATAAATTAATAATCTCTATAGATTAATAAAAAATTATAGTTTTGATGTAGTCTCAATATTATTAATTTACAGACTTTTCATTGTAACTCAAAACTTAGTTCCTTTGCGGTCCAAGTTTAATTAGCAAAATCTAAGAAATGAATTTCATCTTTTCCATATAATCTAATGAATTACATTGTTCTTTAATATTTTCCAATTTTTCTTTAATGTAACTCAAGTCTATGTAATATTTCTATAATTATAATATCATAATAAATCAGCTTTAAAAAATATATGCTCAGATTATGTTTCTGGATATGATTACTTGCATGTGAACGTGACCCAAGAAAAATAATTAGACTCTATGCTGATAAAAGGGAGAAGCTAATATCTAAAAAAAATATCAACCAGTTGAAGTAATGATCAAAACTCATGGTGTTTCAGCTATTGTAATTTGTGATACAAAGTGCATAAATTCAAACGCAAACGCTGATCTAGATTTTGCGAAAGGAGACCAGCGTCCCAAGGTTGCGATTTGCGACCACTAAAACAAGAAAGAAAAGGACGTTCACGTGGACCTACCCGCAGCGTATAAGAACCTCTCTCACTCTCCAGTCTCCTCCACCATCACTTCTTCTCTCACTATAACTGCATCCATCCCACTCTCCCCTAACCAACCAAAACGAATTTCGATTTTCAAATTCGAATTTGAAAAATTTTCGTCGATGAAGGAGATCGCGTCGAGGAATTCAAAGCGTAAGGCTGAGGCCACGCCGTTCGCCGTGAAGAGAGCTCTGATCTCTCCAGTATCCGCTGCTTCAGTCGATTCCTGCTCCAATTTGCTTTCTGCAGTCGACGACAGCGTTTCGTGCGGTTCAAGCAGAGTCGAGAGGAGCTCGAAGCTAAAGAAGATTCGAATTGAAGAGGAAGTAGTTTCTCCGCTATTAACCAAGGAGAAGGAGATCGCAGTAAGCGAATCATCGTCCTTCACACGATCCGACGTGACCTTTGCCGAGCGTAATAAGGAGAGCGACGTCGTTTCGGGAGTAGATTCTTGCTCCAAGTTCGGGGGGAGCGTAACCGGAGGAGGAGGAGGAGGAGGCGATAACGAAGAAACTGAAATCTCTAAACCGAACGGACTCGTTGAGATAACCGGATGCGTCTCCGATACGTTCTCAGACGAAGAGATTTCGGACTATCGTGACGACGACGATGAGTCGTCCTCGGAGATATTATCACAGTACTCCGACCTCGGTTCATCGGATTATACTTCTTCATTCCTTTCCGATTCAGGCAGCGAGTTCTCTGAGAGATCAAGCTCTGATTCTCCTCTTTCGCATACTCGCTCTCTCTACCTTCAGTACAAGGAACAGTTCTGCAGATCCACGATCCCGAACCATTTCGAATCTTCTCTCCAGGAACGAAGCCCTGAAACTCAGTCTGAAGTAAGCTTTGGAATATTCGCTATTGATTACAGCTTGAAACCATCAACTGGATTGCTAGTGTGATTTTGATCTGCTATGTCGGTTTTAGCTGGTAAGGTTCGAAGATGAAGAGGTGGAAGAGAGATATCAAAGGCTGAGGGAAAGAGAGAGAGGTCATGCTGCTTATTTGCGTGACTATGCTAAGGCTTACTGCTCTAGGATGGAGGATCATACTGATTTCATCCCTCAACTACGCTTCATCATGGTTCAATGGATTGTGGAGGTGAACATTTATCATTCTCAATGTCTGTCGAAGCTCAGTCATATGTATCAGTAGGAGATGATTCTAAGTGTCTTGATGATCCATTTATCATAGTTTAGGAACGAATATTTGGAGATTTTTGTTGCATTGCTTTTAAGGAAATCTAGAGCTCATCTCATGGTTTGTATATGTATCATCGAGCTTATGGTACTGATTGTATACGCAGCAATGTTCTGCAATGGAGCTTCCGCCAGAGACATTGTTTCTAGGAGTTAGTCTGCTGGATCGTTTCCTCAGCAAAGGATCCTTCAAAAGCGAGAGGACTCTAGTACTAGTTGGGATTTCGAGTCTTACTCTAGCCACCCGAATTGAAGAAAACCAACCTTACAATAGGTACCAGCCATTTCCCCATCTTCATTATTCTGACCTCCACTCTTCATCAGATAAAGAAGAGAACCATTTCAAGAAACAGAGTTTTACACTTTCAAATATTGGATTCTGTTTCCCAAATGCTTCTGCACACACACACAGCAAATAGTTCAATTTATTCCGTCTGCTTACCTGATAATGCTCCATTTAATTAGCATCCGGAGAAGAAACTTCTACATCCAGAACCTGAAGTACAGCCGGCAAGAAGTGGTGGCAATGGAGTGGCTGGTTCAAGAAGTTCTCAACTTCAAATGCTTCTCACCCACAATCTTTAACTTCTTATGGTAGAATCTTCTATTGCTATATGGTTTCCTGTTCCAAGACACATATACACAATGATATAATACATATAACTATCATTCATACATCTCAGGTTTTACCTAAAAGTTGCACGAGCCAATCCTGAAGTTGAAAAGAAAGCCAAACTCTTGGCCATTAACTCACTATCCGATCACACTCAACTCTGTTTTTGGCCTTCAACTGTAGCAGCTGGGCTTGTGGTTCTCGCCTGCATTGAATACAACAAAATCTCAGCCTACCATCGAGTCGTAAAGGTGCCAATCTCTTCACTACTACTTAAAGACTTCTTGATATGAATGAACATAAATAATATTCACAGTCCAAAACCTCCATCTCTCTCTCTCTCTCTCTCTGCAGGTTCATGTTAGAACAAAAGATAATGACCTGCCTGAATGCGTCAATGTATTTTGTTCAACATCATTCTCATCATGTCAGACTCAGTTTCTCCATTAAAAGAGTTAATAGACATGTTTTAAATTTGCGTTTCTATATACAGAGCCTGGAATGGTTGCTTGAGCAGTAAGCAATCCACAAGAACAAATACCTCAAAGCCAGAACACAGTATACTCCAATACGATCTCACAGATTATTATTACTCTTTACACAACAAACACATATACCGTATATAACAAGCCAATGCCTCTACAGATTTATATGCTTAATTTCTGGACTTAATTTGCTCATGTCTCTGCATTACTAATACCAATTATTAGGGCACCATTTGTGTCGGTACATACATTTATTGCTTCGTTTCCCCTATACATTACACTCCAATTTTATTTAAAAAAAATCCTATTTCTTCTTTAGTAAGGTGTAATGGAGAAAGAGACAAAAATACCACCAAATCAAGTTTTTGTCACAAAAATAGCATTATAAGAAAGAAAATCACCAAAAGAAGTTTTATTGAAGGGTAAATATGCATTTATAACCCTTGGGTTAATTAATCTAAGACTTAGGGTTTAGAGTTAAGGGGTGGGGTTTTAAGAATGTATTCAAATTTTTAAAAATAAAAATAAAAAATTTCAAACTAAAAAAGTGCTATTTGATCATTTTATTTTTTGAATGCTATTTTAATTTTGTGAAAAAACTTAAAAATGCTATTTTAGAGATTTGCCCTGAAAAATTTCTTCTATTGCCTATTTTCATTCATCACAGTCATTTTTATATCGGTCAGAAGATCAAGTTTTTGTTTCTCTCAGATAAATAACCTAGCGTCTGAAAATAAATAAAACATATAATTGCAAGGACTATACGATTATAAAATATGGTTTTTGGTACAACTACGACTTGAAATGATGACATAATTGTTGATCGTTGCCACCGGAATGATACTCCTACGTTTGAATTCTGGCGGGAAATATGACAATTCTCTGGAATATATCATTCCCCATGAACTCTTGCTTATATCTACACCTAGTAGCTTGCGATTCTGTTCAATGTGAACTTCGCAGAATTTATTGACTCCAATCTTTAAAATTTCAGGCAATAGCTTGCTATTAAAGTAAAAAAACTGTTATTCCTCTAGTTTCATTAAAACACATACCATATACACTTTGGGTTAATTATCATTTTAGACATTTTAAAAGATATTCTTTTGAGAAAAAGTATAAAACTATAGACAGACAATTGAAAGGTAGTGGCATGAAAATTTCCGGACCGTTCAAATTGCTTTCTGACTTGGATATATATCACTACAATTAAAATATGCAAATAATGACTTTTAGTAAGCAACAAAGATGAAATAACAACAAATAAAAAACATCAAAAAGTAAAATTTAGAATCAAATATCAAACAATCACTCTCAGGGCCCCAATTAGATATCTCGCCAATTACATTTACACACCAAAACAAACAATCAAATAAAGAACTCACTGAAGGATACAATACATAAAGATCAATTAACGGTAGGGTAGTATAGGAATCCGTCAACCATAACGGCCAAGAGCGACGGAGAAGTCGACGGAAACGCCAAAGAGTAGAATGGCTAAGCCGGTGAAGTTAATGAGACGTGACTCAGCGTTTGTGCTCTGACCAAGCATCGTGGCTCTCTGCATGAGTCCGGTTAGTGCTGCGACAATACCCATATAAAGTAGAGCCCGACCACCTAAGACGTGCCACGGCATCATCCTTGCTCTTGTCCCTGATGAAGATTGTGGCGCAAGAAATGTGAACGCACCAAGTAGCCACTGTAAAGTTACATCACCAGCACAAGTTTTCAACAAAATATGATTTAATTAACGCCAATGTTCAGATATGTGAATTGAATTGAAATTAACCTGGAGGCCGAGGAGGATGAAAGTGGTGAGGCCGATCCAGGAGTGAAGAGAGACCATGTCTTTAAGGTTTAATTTGTCATGGAATCTAAAGGCAGCTGAGATTCCAACAATACCTAGAACTAGTCCTATTAAGTGAAGCCCACCATGAACCATTTTCTGTACTTGGTGCGAGGCATATGCCGTTTTGTACGTCATCATCGCTGCACAATCATTGTCAATTAGTATTTTTATAATTAATTCATGCATAATCAAGAATGTACTATTTCTTGGCAACCTAAATCAATTTGTTGATTATATTAAGCCAACCGAATAATAATATTATGTATATGGGCGAAAGCTACCATATTATCATGTGTTTTTTGTTATTAGTTTAGGTCGTGTGATTAAATTACCTTGGCCGACGAGGAAGAGAAAGCCACAGTACATGAGAAATGGGTGCACCTATATATATCAGCCATTTCCGAACCAAAAAGACTCATTAGAAAAAATGTTAATCCAGTTAAAACATGAAGGAACGGTTTGTAGTGGATATGCCTACACACACAAAGTGTAAAGACACAAACTTACATTTAAAACCTTAAGGGGATTGTCGGAGCCATACTCGATGCCTTCGCGGTAGTGTAGAAGCCATATGAGCATTAGAACAACGGCTAATATGCCAAAGAAGTGAGCCACGAGCGTTGAAAGCGACGAGTGACGCTTAAAAGTTGTTCGATCTGCTGAGACGTCCATCTGATTTTAGTTTTGTTCGCTTCTTGCTCAAGACGATGATGAGTCAATCAATATCGAGAGAGAACAGAAGAGAAGAGCATGTGCTAGATTGTGTAGTGTGTAGCGCTGTTCTATCGGGTACGGATGATATCTTAAAGGTTTATTTATACTAAGATAATTGATGTGTGAAAGCAACCCAAAACAATATATAAATGGAATTGCCTTTAATCAAATTATGAAACATAAAATCACAAGCAAGTGTTTACACCATATATATTCCAAATATAAGACTTATACATACATATTTGTTTGGATAAACTGATTCGTTCGGTGACCTATAAATATGACCAAAGAAAAACATAACTTAGCTCGACTTTGCTATTACTTTAAAGAGTATTAATAATTATTTCTAGAATTTTTAAATTAATTAGTATAACCAGGTCATGCAAGATATTGGTGAACGAATAAATTGCTTACGTATAAGGGTTTGGAATATAAATGAATGGGGGTTCTACATCGAAGACAGCTAAGGGTTTCAATCTTATGGACTTTTTTCGTACGTTTGATTCTAATCCCATCTATCTAACTCACTTTGGCCCTACCTTCTCTTATTGCCTTTATTCTAGAGCTGCAATCTTAATTATTTGATGTAAGAAACTATTGATCTTTAAGTTGTATAAAGAGAGAGAGAGAGAGAGAGAGAGAGAGAGAGAGAGAGGAGAGAGAGAGAGAGAGAGAGAGAGAGAGGAGAGAGAGAGAGAGAGAGAGAGAGAGAGAGAGAGAGGTCCAGTTACTATGTCCAAGAAAAAATATTGCTTATTATTAAAATTTGAGAGGTAGGGAAGAGTTAGAAAGATGTAAGAAACAAGGGCTATGATCGCTTTTGAGCATAGAGAACGTAATAATAAATCTGTTAAAATTTGCAAAATATATTAGATGCATTCATGTTACAACCAGGTGGCAAGGCAAGTATATCCACCAAAATATACAAGTCGTTTTTCTCGATAAAAATTAAAATATGATACAGAAAAGTAAGGATACAGCTTCTTCTGGTCTGTTTTCAAAACTCTCTCTCTCTAGACTTTTCTCTCCGCCTTATGTCTAGAAACTAAAGGATTCTGTTTCACCGGCCGGCGGTTAGGCGCTACGGTGCCACCGTCGGTTGGGTTTGTAAATTGTCTATTTAGTTTTTCTTTTTTCTTTTCATTGCTTGTCTTTTGGTTCGATTTGATGATGTTTAGAAACCAGATCTAGATTGACAGATCTGAAGGCTGGGCTGAGGTATGACGTTAAGGGTTTCGGTCCTTCGCTCTCTCTCTTCTTCGATCTGTTTGTGAGCTTCGTTTTGTGCTTCTGTGGTGATCCTGTCGTTTCTGGAGGTTACGCTTCTCCTTGGTGTCGTAGCGACGGAACAGACTCCTTATGTCATGTTCCGAGTTCTAAGTAAGGCATCCGGATAGGCCATGGTGCGGGGAGATGGGCTGGCCAGGTTGAAAAGACCTAAAGGCAAGCGTATCATGGTCTGATCTAAGGGTTAAGTGCATCAGGAAGCTGAGACTTGACCAGAATAAGAAGGGAAGAAGGAAAAGGTAGCTGGACGAGTAATCCGGAAGCTGGACATGGTCCGGAAGGAGTTCCATCAGCTCGGTGAAGCTGGTGAGGAGCTCAAACAGTCTGGGGCAGCTCACAGGAGCTGGAGAGGAAGCTCACTCAGCTCAGGCAACTGTCACTCAGCTCAACTCAGCTGGACGGAGTGATGGAGCCTTGGCCGGTAAATGCGGACCGTGAATGATGGTCACGGACCGGATGCTGAGCAAGGATGACCGATGGGTCTAGCTTGCATGGGCAAGTGAGCTGAGCTTGTGGGCAACTAGCTGAGCTTAAGATCGATGAGAAGGAAGGAAGGAAGGGGCGGTTACATGCGGTTGGACGGTTTGGGACGGTTTTGGGGCGAAAAGGTGTCCGTTGGCCATTTGGCCAATCACAGCGTCCGGACGGTTCCAATCTTCTTCCCTATAAATAAACCCCTCCATTATCGACATTTCTCATCAGAAAGACAAGGGGAAACTCTGCCCAAATCTCTACAGAATCAAAGAGAGAAAAGAGAAACAAGACCGCAAAGGCAGTCCGTGTGGTACCAAGGGGATTCCGGTGAGTTCTAAGCCGTGGGCAAGTGAACCGTGATCGAGAATGGATACCAGAGGAAAGGAGAAGGCAACCGAGAAGAGTGTGGGGGCTTCCGAACACACGCCTAAGGTACTGGATGCAAACCAAGTACAAACCGCCGGTAATCATCCATCCGGATGGTTCGGCCGTTTGATCCATGAGTGGATGGTTGCATCTATTGTTCTTATTTTGTCATTACATCTCTTCTCTAATATATTCTGAAGTTATTTATGAGTATAAACTCACGATCACGCCACCAAGGCTCGGTTAGATCAGAGTAATCTCTCCATGGCCTTGGTTGAGCATGTGTGAACCGATCTCATGCTTCCAGTGGGAGTTATTGGGATTTGGCGATTGATATCTCTTAGTGGGGATTTATAATGAATTATCAAAGTGATAGAATAATTTTATATGATTGATTTCGAGATGGTACCATGAAACCGGTCAGGTGGTTCACGGCCAAGATCAATATGATCAAGGCCGGTTCTGGGGAATCCGCTTGGACCATTCTCTTAATCATGATTTATCATGAATTATCATGTGTTAATATGAGTTTTTGAATGAGTAAATCAATGGGTCACAAATCGGCCAGAATATGGACTAAGTGTCCAAACCATGCTTAGGTTGTATATTGCTAGGATATCGGTTATGATTCTTATGCAGATGTGTTGTGGGTTTTGATTTCAGGTCCTGACAGGGATCGTGGTAAGGCTAAGGAGCCATGAAGACCTTGGCCGTGTGGGATGTGTGATGTAGTCTTATTGTAAACATTTGGATTTAACATAGCCTATTGTGCAACTTGTGTGGATTGAATACTTTGTATGGATCTCATTTGACTTATCTATATAAGTAATGTTTGCCTTAAGCTTCCGCATTGATTTTATACTTGCATGAACCTCAAATGATTGAAAAATGACTAAGTAAAGATTGGACCATAACCGGCTGAATTACACTTAGATGTTTAGGTAAGGCCGCGGACTGGTTGGATCATGGGATCCAGGTTTGGGTCTTACAAGTTGGTATCAGAGCATGCTTGATTCTAGGCTGTGGTTAGGGCAGGTCATCACACATCCGGCTGGGTCTCATGGCAGGTTTTGGGTTCTGGTTAACATAATATTGCTTGAGGTTTGCAAATAAAAATGTTAATCTAACCTTTTGCCTTGTGTTTGTCTTTGATGTCCTAAGGGAACTAAGAAGAGGTCTCGGAAGACTAAGGATGGGACAGGGGCGTCCGCAGCTGGAGATGCCTCAGCGCCTAATCCATCAGTGTTGCTGTCAGTTCCACCTACTGGTCAGACCAGTGAGGCCATCCTGACTGAAACTCAAGTGAACCAGACTGAGGTTCAGCTGGGTGGAGAGAATAGGCAGTTGGACGAGACCGGGCAACCACTAAATGCGCCTGGAAACCAGCTAGGAGCAGGAAGTGGGCAGCAAGAGAATGATCAGGAAGGTGAAGCTGAGTCCTCAGAGACTGGTAACCGGGCTAATCCAAACATCCAAGGAGATGGGAGGATTGGACCGGAGGAACCAATGGCTGAACCAACCATGAAGCAGATACTTGATGCAATCAAGTTAATGGGAAGTCAGATGCTGGCTATGACCCAAGTGTTCACACCAGTTGTGAATTCATCTATGGGTCAAACTACTCAAGCGCCAATGGTAGCTCCTGGTGTTGGTGTGACTGGTGGATATGTGGCGCCTCTTGCTGAGGTTATTGAGTTAGATCCACCAGTTGGAACAACCAAGAAGGTTGATTATCTGAAGGTGCTTGAGCATATCACCCGTTTGGGAACCAAACACTTTGCTGGAAGTGCTGATCCCATGGAGGCAGATGAGTGGAGGGACCGACTGGCTAGGAACTTCAGGTCTACAAGGTGCCCTGAGGAGTACCAAAGAGACATAGCAGTGCACTTCCTGGAGGGAGATGCACACAACTGGTGGCTGTCCTTAGACAAGCGCACCAATGGTTCCATTGTGAAGTTCTCTGACTTTGAGGTTGAGTTCAACCACAAGTACTTTCCAGCAGAAGCATGGGACCGTTTGGAAGCTAAGTTCTTGGACTTGGTCCAGGGCAAACGGTCAGTAAGGGAGTACGAGGAAGAGTTCAACCGGCTCAGGAGATATGTGGGTAAGGAACTTGAGGATGAAAAGGTTCAGGTCCGCAGGTTCATAAGGGGCTTGAGACCTGAGCTTAAGACTTATTGCTCAGTCCGTACCTTCAACACAGTCTCTGAGTTGGTGGAAAGGATGGCAATGCTGGAAACCAATCTAGCTGAGGAGAACAAGCACAAGCTCAAGAGTGTGGTGGTGTCTTCCGGTCAGAGTGGTGACAAGAAGAGAAAGAGGGATGCGGCTGAAGGGGGTAAAACCTCAAGTGGTAGGCCAGAGTGTCCCAAGTGTGGCAAACATCATGGAGGAGAGTGCTGGAAGGCAATGGGAGCATGTACCCGTTGTGGCAAGATGGATCACTCAGCTCGGGATTGTCCTGGTCCGGATAGGAACCGTGGGCAAGGCTCGACCAGTGAGGCCAGAACTTGTCACCAATGTGGTAAGAAAGGCCATTTCCGTGTGGATTGTCCCCAGTTGCAGACTGGACAAGGCAAGGGCCGTACGGAGAGCAACCGGCCAGACAACAAACAAGGCCAAACTTCAGCACCTCGTGTCTATGAGCTTTCAAGGGATGCGGATGAGTCCGGACCCTTCAAGCGATCACTGGTATAATTCTAAAACCCATTCTTCTTAAATTTTTAAATTTATTAGAATGGCATGGTATGGAATCTAGGATGGACTAGATACTTAGTTAAGGTCTTATGTAGGGACCTTATGTATTGGTGGTGTGGAAACACATGTATTATTTGATACTGGAGCTACACATAGTTTTGTGAGTCCAGATATGATTGGAAAAGGTATGTTCCAAATGGGAACTAGGGATGATCTTGGCTTGGTGAGTGCAGCCGGTGGGCAAATGATGCACCCACTAGGTCTAGTCAAAGACATCCCAGTAATGATCCATAGTAAGGCAATGCCGGTGGATCTGATTGTGGTCCGCCTTAAGAATCACGAGGTGATCCTAGGTATGGACTGGCTTGGCAAGAATCGGGCCACCTTAGACTGTCATCGAGGAAGGGTGCAGTTTGAGAGTGGGTGTGGACCCCCGATCAAGTACCAAGGTATTAATCCGGCCTCTGGATGCTTAGTGTTATCAGCAGTCCGTGCGGCAAGGATGCTGGTACAAGGTTGTGAGGCTTATATAGCCACAATCACCACTAAGGAGGTCGTAGGGGATGGTGGCCCGGACGGGATACCGCTGGTCAGTGAGTTTGATGATGTGTTTAGGTCACTACAGGGCATTCCCCCTGATAGGTCTGACCCATTCATAATAGAACTGGAACCAGGGACGGCCCCAATGTCAAAGAGCCCATACCGCATGGCTCCAGCTGAGATGGCTGAGCTAAAGAAACAACTTGAAGAGTTGTTGGAAAAGGGGTTCATACGCCCAAGTGTATCACCCTGGGGTGCACCAGTCCTCTTTGTCAAAAAGAAGGATGGTAGCTTCAGGTTGTGCATAGACTATAGGGGGTTGAATAGGGTGACTATAAAGAATAAGTACCCATTGCCCCGGATTGATGAGTTGCTAGATCAACTAAAGGGAGCCAAATGGTTCTCCAAGATTGATTTGGCATCTGGTTATCATCAAATCCCCATTGCATCAGAAGATGTAAGGAAGACAGCTTTCCGGACTAGGTATGGCCACTATGAGTTTGTGGTTATGCCATTCGGATTGACTAATGCACCAGCAGCCTTCATGAAGATGATGAATGGAATTTTCAGGGAGTACTTAGATGAATTTGTAATCATCTTCATTGATGATATACTAGTTTACTCTAAGACCCGGGAAGACCATGAGAGGCATCTCAGGTTGGTGTTGGAAAGGTTGAGAGAACAACAATTGTTTGCCAAGCTAAGCAAGTGTAGCTTTTGGCAGAAGAGCATTGGCTTCCTAGGACATGTGGTGTCTGAGGAAGGAGTGTCTGTTGATCCGGAGAAGATCAAGTGTATACAAGAGTGGCCAAGGCCAAAGAATGCTACAGAAGTAAGAAGCTTCTTGGGTTTGGCCGGATACTACAGGAAGTATGTCAAAGGGTTTGCAAGTGTGGCACAACCGATGACACAACTTACCGGAAAAGATGTCAAGTTCATTTGGTCAGAGGCTTGTGAAAAGAGCTTTGAAGCCTTGAAGAACATGCTGACCAGTGCACCAGTTTTGGTGTTACC
This sequence comes from Raphanus sativus, assembly GCF_000801105.2. NCBI lineage: Eukaryota > Viridiplantae > Streptophyta > Magnoliopsida > Brassicales > Brassicaceae > Raphanus > Raphanus sativus. Next base: position 37,673,167 of record NC_079516.1, on the reverse strand, counting down.
TGAGGAGGACCAACCATATGTGGTGTACACGGATGCATCCATTACTGGATTAGGCTGTGTACTCACACAGCATGGGAAGGTCATAGCATATGCCTCTAGGCAACTCAGGAAGCATGAGGGCAACTACCCAACACACGACCTGGAGATGGCAGCAGTGGTGTTTGCCTTAAAGATATGGAGATCATATTTATATGGTGCCAAAGTTCAGATTCTCACAGACCACAAGAGCCTGAAGTACATTTTCACTCAACCTGAGTTGAATTTGAGACAAAGGCGGTGGATGGAGTTTGTGGCCGACTATGATTTGGACATTGCCTATCATCCAGGCAAGGCCAATCTAGTGGCAGATGCCTTAAGCAGGCGTAGGGCTGAGGTATCAGCTGAGAAAGAAGCAGAGATCCTGGAAGGGATGGTCCGGTCACTACATCTAGACACCATGGCAAGTGAGGATGAGCCTTTGGGTTTAGAGGCTGTGAACCAGGCCGATCTACTTACCAGAATACAACAAGCACAAAGCTTGGATGAGAACTTGCAAAAGGTTGCAAAGAATGACAAGACTGAGTATCAAGTCACAAGTAATGGTACCATTTTGGTACATGGGAGGGTTAGTGTACCTGGTGACCGGGGACTAAAGGAAGAGATTATGAGTCAAGCTCATAAGTCTAAGTTCTCAGTACACCCGGGACTAAACAAGATGTACAAAGACATCAAAAGGTATTACCATTGGATCAGAATGAAGGCTGACATTGCTGAGTGGGTGGCCAAGTGTCCCACTTGTCAATTAGTCAAGGCTGAACATCAGGTTCCAAGTGGTTTATTACAAAACCTTCCCATACCAGAATGGAAATGGGATCACATCACAATGGACTTTGTGACTGGATTTCCCACAACTAGAAACAAGAAAGATGCAGTATGGGTGGTTGTGGACCGCCTAACCAAATCTGCACACTTCTTGCCCATCAAGAAAGGTGATGGAGTGGATGAAATTGTAAAAATCTACATGGATCAGATTGTGAGGCTGCATGGAGTGCCGGCCAGTATAGTCTCAGACAGAGACCCTAGATTCACTTCTTATTTCTGGAGAGCCTTCCAAAAGGCCCTAGGAACAAGAGTGAACATGAGCACATCCTATCATCCTCAAACGGATGGTCAGTCAGAAAGGACCATCCAGACATTAGAAGATATGCTAAGGGCATGTGTTCTAGATTGGGGTGACTCATGGGAGAAGCATTTACCACTGGTGGAGTTTGCATACAACAATAGCTTTCACACCAGCATTGGTATGTCTCCTTATGAAGCATTGTATGGACGACCTTGCAGGACACCTTTATGCTGGACCCAAGTGGGGGAACGTAGCATGATAGGTCCTGAGATTGTGGAAGAGACCACAGAAAAGATCAAATTGGTCAAGGAGAAGATGAAGGAAGCTCAAGACCGCCAAAAGAGCTATGCTGACAAGAGAAGGAAACATCTTGAATTTGAGGTTGGTGATCTAATCTATCTCAAGATGATTACCTTCAAAGGAAGGGCAAGAGTTTCTGGAAGAAGGAAACTAGACCCAAGGTTCTTAGGTCCATTCAGGATACTTGAAAGAGTTGGGGCAGTGGCTTACAAACTGGATTTGCCATCTGAGATGGATGCTTACCACAATGTATTCCATGTGTCTCAACTAAGGAAGTGCCTAACGGATCAAGACATTGTCTTGCCTGAAATTCCAAAAGATCTTGGTAAGAACCTCACCTTAGAGACGAGGCCGGTTCGGATCATTGATCGGATGGAAAAGGCAATGAGAAAGAAGACAGTTCCTATGCTAAAGATTGTATGGGAATTCAATGGCAAAGACATTATCACTTGGGAAACAGAAGCAAGAATGAAAGCTGAGTATCCTGAGTGGTATAGTCAGTATGTGGTTGGAGAATCATCCAATATGAACTCGGGGACGAGTTCCTTCCAAGTGGGGGAGACTTGTCATGTCCCGAGTTCTAAGTAAGGCATCCGGATAGGCCATGGTGCGGGGAGATGGGCTGGCCAGGTTGAAAAGACCTAAAGGCAAGCGTATCATGGTCTGATCTAAGGGTTAAGTGCATCAGGAAGCTGAGACTTGACCAGAATAAGAAGGGAAGAAGGAAAAGGTAGCTGGACGAGTAATCCGGAAGCTGGACATGGTCCGGAAGGAGTTCCATCAGCTCGGTGAAGCTGGTGAGGAGCTCAAACAGTCTTGGGCAGCTCACAGGAGCTGGAGAGGAAGCTCACTCAGCTCAGGCAACTGTCACTCAGCTCAACTCAGCTGGACGGAGTGATGGAGCCTTGGCCGGTAAATGCGGACCGTGAATGATGGTCACGGACCGGATGCTGAGCAAGGATGACCGATGGGTCTAGCTTGCATGGGCAAGTGAGCTGAGCTTGTGGGCAACTAGCTGAGCTTAAGATCGATGAGAAGGAAGGAAGGAAGGGGCGGTTACATGCGGTTGGACGGTTTGGGACGGTTTTGGGGCGAAAAGGTGTCCGTTGGCCATTTGGCCAATCACAGCGTCCGGACGGTTCCAATCTTCTTCCCTATAAATAAACCCCTCCATTATCGACATTTCTCATCAGAAAGACAAGGGGAAACTCTGCCCAAATCTCTACAGAATCAAAGAGAGAAAAGAGAAACAAGACCGCAAAGGCAGTCCGTGTGGTACCAAGGGGATTCCGGTGAGTTCTAAGCCGTGGGCAAGTGAACCGTGATCGAGAATGGATACCAGAGGAAAGGAGAAGGCAACCGAGAAGAGTGTGGGGGCTTCCGAACACACGCCTAAGGTACTGGATGCAAACCAAGTACAAACCGCCGGTAATCATCCATCCGGATGGTTCGGCCGTTTGATCCATGAGTGGATGGTTGCATCTATTGTTCTTATTTTGTCATTACATCTCTTCTCTAATATATTCTGAAGTTATTTATGAGTATAAACTCACGATCACGCCACCAAGGCTCGGTTAGATCAGAGTAATCTCTCCATGGCCTTGGTTGAGCATGTGTGAACCGATCTCATGCTTCCAGTGGGAGTTATTGGGATTTGGCGATTGATATCTCTTAGTGGGGATTTATAATGAATTATCAAAGTGATAGAATAATTTTATATGATTGATTTCGAGATGGTACCATGAAACCGGTCAGGTGGTTCACGGCCAAGATCAATATGATCAAGGCCGGTTCTGGGGAATCCGCTTGGACCATTCTCTTAATCATGATTTATCATGAATTATCATGTGTTAATATGAGTTTTTGAATGAGTAAATCAATGGGTCACAAATCGGCCAGAATATGGACTAAGTGTCCAAACCATGCTTAGGTTGTATATTGCTAGGATATCGGTTATGATTCTTATGCAGATGTGTTGTGGGTTTTGATTTCAGGTCCTGACAGGGATCGTGGTAAGGCTAAGGAGCCATGAAGACCTTGGCCGTGTGGGATGTGTGATGTAGTCTTATTGTAAACATTTGGATTTAACATAGCCTATTGTGCAACTTGTGTAGATTGAATACTTTGTATGGATCTCATTTGACTTATCTATATAAGTAATGTTTGCCTTAAGCTTCCGCATTGATTTTATACTTGCATGAACCTCAAATGATTGAAAAATGACTAAGTAAAGATTGGACCATAACCGGCTGAATTACACTTAGATGTTTAGGTAAGGCCGCGGACTGGTTGGATCATGGGATCCAGGTTTGGGTCTTACACCTTAGGTTCTTGGTTCGTTTGGTTCAGGCTGGGCTCTCCGACTTGATTCTAAGGAGAAAGAGCTACGGCTCTCTGTTATCTGCATCCTGCCATGGGGTTTGAATGTTACAAGGTGCGCCTGTTCATATCCCTGGGTTGCTTCTACGGCTCTTCTTCGTGGTTCCTGGTACGGTTCCGGAACAGTAGATAGAGGTTCGAGCCGGTTCTTCCCTAATAACGTTTGGCAGTCGATGTGTCTATCTCCAATCCTCCACTTTGCATTGGGTCACCTTCTAGAATATCTTCTGGGTTGATTTAGATTTTGGTTTCAACTTATCAAATCGTTTGTTTTTATATGTTGTTGGCATCAGAGAACTCTCTGTTTCTGTTGTCTCTTGTCTCTAGAAGAAGCTGTTTAGTTCTTGCTAGCTCTTGACTCTAGGCGTAACCATTACGCGCTGGCTTTGTGTCTTAAACTTGTATTCCACCTTTGAATATCAATCAATCAATGTTTCAGTGTGAAAAAAAAAAGTAAGGATACATATATAAATTGAATTGAACCAGAATTTGAGCCGAGTATTTGTTAGGTTTAGATAGATTTTCTTGTGGACCAGATTCCAAACCAAAATGAAAAAATGCCAATTTATAGTCAACTATCTTGACCAAATATATAATCAAATAGAAATTTTGAAAGATTCAGCTGTACAACTATCGTAGAATATTAGTCTAAATATTTTATGCTACAAGGTCTTAATTTCTTCTTGACCCAAGGTAAAGTGTTTCTTTGAAATATTGAATATATGATCAGAAAACTGTTTTCTGATATCTTTCAAACGAATTCATTCATTCAAATAGCGTAGTTATAATAATATATAAATCAATGGTCAAACTCCTCTAAATTTATTGACCCATGGTATTGCTTCTTTGAATATACGATTTAAAAATCATTCAAATAGCATAACTACATCAACATCAATGGTCAAATTTAGCTAGTAAAGATATTCATTTTCTTTTCAATGAATCGAATATATGTCGATAAATTACTTAGTTGACACATGACCATGAGTTGGTGTACGGAGAAGTAAAATTAACGATAATATTATTATGATCAACGATTACTTTTCTTTTTCGTAATATTAATGTTACTATCATATTAAATACTTCATCCGTTCCAAAATGACACATGTTTTAAAATCCCCCCCCCCCTTTTTTAATATAAATGCATAGTTTCGTACGGAAAAATATTGTCAAAAATGACACTATTGTGCAATATATTCCCACTTCCGAACAACTTGCTGATATTTTTACGAAAGATTTTCCCTCTGTCCAATTTCACTACCTTTGCTCCAATCTTCCTATCATTCCATCTTCATTCCATCTTCCTCCGATTGAGAGGGAGTCTTAGTACAAATCGGTTCAGTAAGAAGGGTGGCTTGAAGCTATTGCTGCCAAAAATTGACCTGAAACGAAGCACTTTTTCTATAGAAAAAAAAGATTAATGAATTAGTAGAGATTATATTTCAGTACATTCCAAAATTAGAGTAGCTAACTAGAGACATGTTGTAGATGAAGCATGATTGGGTTTTCCGTTCGGTCCGTAAAAATTGCATCCTCTGCCCACAACCTTTGAATCGAGAGCAGACAAATGCTTCCAGAATAAACCATTATATTTCATATATTTTAAACCAATAAGATTTTACAAAATGCAATTAATGGTTTTGAATTTTAAAATTTTTCATTATTGGTTGACAAAAAATTATATTAAAAATATAAAAAATACTTTTTTTTGAAACAGAGTTTTTTCTAGAATATGCATTTTATCGAAGAAGCAGGTTTTTTTTCATCTCGTATATTCATGAAAAAAAGACAAAAATATCATCAAACCAAGTTTTTGTCACAAATATAGCATCATAAAGAAGAAAATGACCAAAATAAATTTTATTGGAGGGTAAATATGCATTTATAACCTTTGGGTTAATTAATTTATGTCTTAGGGTTTAGAGTTAAGGGGTGGGGTTTTAGTAATATGTTTAAATATTTAAGAAAAAAAAAATATTAAAATTTTCAAAACAAAAAGTGCTATTTTATCATTTTATTTTTTGAATGCTATTTTTTGACAAAAACTTAAAAATTGATATTTTAGAGATTTGCCTTATATATATATATATTTTTTTTTTTATTTGCCTTAAATTTATTATAGGTAGAATTACAAGAGGAGGCTAAAAAGCCCAGACAACTAAAACAGTAAAGCCCAGACACAAAATTATTAAATAGGTTATATACATTGGGCTTGCTTTTAAAATGAACTGTTTCTGACGGAAGGTTATTGCATGGCCTTTATAAGCTTAGGAGTGTTTCGTTAAATGGGTCCTTGAAAATAAGGCCCTTTCTTGTAAATGAAATCATATCACCAGTGAATCAGACGTGAATAGAGCTGGGAATTTGATTCATTATCCGCGGGTCCCGCCCTGTTTGATCCGCCGCGGGGCGGGTGTGGATCGAGTGATTTGAAAAAAATTGTTCGCGGGTGTGGGTGCGGTTCAAATGATTTTAACGCGGGTGCGGATCGACCGAATTTAAACTGCGGATACCCGCCAACCCGCAAAATTAAAAAAAAAAACTTTTTAAAATAGATTTTTTTTAATAAAAATTATGTTTTTTATAAAAAAAAAAATAAAAAGTACGAATATTTTTAAAAATTTAATTAAAATATATTATTTATATTGTTTTTTAGAAAAATATTAATAAAATAATTATTTTTATTGATTTTTATATTACCTGCGGGTCCCGTGGATTACCCGTTAATTTATGCGGGGCGGAACGGATCTTACATTTTTTAGATGCGGGTCAAACAGGTCGAATTTTTGAATCGGAAAAATGAGTCGACCCGCAGCGGGGCGGAGCGGGTCGGGGGGATCAACCCGCAAACCCAGCAATAGACGTGATCGATTTCCCATTTATTCGGCTCATTTTATTGGGTTAATGCACAAAACCAAGTCTCGGATTGTAGCCGTTGGATCTAGCAACAAAATAAGTGCCCACATGCATGGGATGAAAATTCCAAGAGAGAAATTAACGGCTGTGATTTTCCTTTGTAACATTTCATGCAAAAAAATATCGCACGTGAATATTCTATGGACATCGGGATCTTACACTAGCTCACGTGCATTACTAAGCTCACGTTAGCACAAAACTCTCTTCTTCGCTAGTTTGCTCCCAGCATATTTGTTGGGATGATGACCGTTGTGAGTTCCCAAATTAATAATTTTAATCAAACAAATGTTATTTATGTACCTACCAAACATATACTATGGCAATGATATCGTAAATTGTTTTATTCGTGCATGGACCCATCTCAGCTGACAAACACTTATATTCATCCACAGAGAAGTATCAACGGGCGTCAATGCTGCCGGTAATTGCGCTGCAGAGAGTAGTTTTAGCTACGAGACTGTGTCAAGGTCCAACGGCTACTCGATGTAGACATGGTGTAAATGTGTATACGTCAGCATTTACCTAACAAAATTTAAGCCAGACTGAAACAAAGTCAGACCCACAAGCCGATCAAATTGCACAACACTCACATATCATCCCCCAAAGTTATGCATATGTATCCTTTATAGTTTATACAGTTTGGATGGTCTTGTTCCCTTACTTTTATGCATGAATATTAAACAATAAATTGTATGAGAATTTCGTTAGTCTTGATTATGAATATTTAAGATGCTTTTATCTTTGATCAAAAGAAAAATGCATTGATTGTCGGAGGTTCCAAACATTTGCTTACTAATCCTAAAATCACTATGCTATTCTTTCATGTTTTTTGTCTCGCTCATATGATATTAGGAATTACTTTATAATGGATTATCCATTATTTCATTATTCCATATCAAATACACTTAATCGTTTGATAAAAAAAACCACTTAATCCTGTAATATTTTTGGATGTATATCCAAAAAAAATAACTATAGATTGATGACATATATAACCTAATAAATTATTTTAATTATTTCAACATATATTATCAAATACCACAAACTAATATATTACAGAGTTAGCGGACTTGAGGGTTTTGAGAGCATATGCGTAAACAAGACGTTGATTTAAATATATTTAATATCACAGTATATCGTGAAAGCTTTGTTCCTAGTTTTGTTCCTACCATGGTAAATTTTGCAGGGACTAGGTGGCCATGGTTAATTTTAGTTCCACACTACAAGAAAACAACACTTTGGCGAGGAAAATTAACGAGGAAATAAAATCCTCGTAAAATTACGTCGACTTTACGAGGAAATTACAAAGAAAGAATAAAACGTCGTTATTTCCTCATAAAGTAATGAAGAAAATATTTCCTCGTTAAAACCACGTAAAGCTTGCATCATCTTTACGAGGAAATGAAGAAATAGAGTTTCCTCGTAAACACAACGTAAATTCGCGTCTTCTTTACGAGGAAATGTTTTACGTGATTTTAACGAGGAATACTGAAGCACGTTTTTTTTTTGCTATCTACCTATTCCTCGCAAATTCCACGCAAAACTTCAACTACCAGATTCGAAAATTTTCTATAAATATGGAAGTTTCAACATCATTTTAAACACACCAATATTGAGGTTTGAGGTTTGGAATGAAGAGTAGAAGATAAGAAAGATGGTGTTTGTGGTTTGGGGTTTTAGATTTTAGGCGTTTAGAAAGCATATCTCGTTAATTCTTCGTAGTTAACGAGGAAATAACGGCGAAAAAAAAATGCGAGCCTCGTTAATTCCACGTAAGACGAAATCGTCGTAAAGGCCTCGTAAGCTTACGTGGAATTACCGAGGCCCGTCTTTTATTTCCTCGTAATTTTTTCGTAGGTTTACGAGGTTTTAACGAGATATTTTGTCTAAACCCCTAAACCCTAAACCCCAAACCCCATATTTCTTCTATTTTGTCTAAATCCCAAACTCCAAACCCCATTAATAATTTTATAATTTTCAAAAGATTATATTTTCAAATCTTCAAAAGATTATATATTTGTTGCAAAATAAATAATTTGATTTTATATAAGTTTATATTAGAAAGAAGAGATTGATATTAGAAGTTAAAGAATTGTGGTTTTAAATTTTGAGTTTTGAAATATTAAGAAGATTATATTTTCAAATCTTCAAAAGATTATATTTTTGTTGCAAAATAGAAAATTTAAATAAATAATTTGATTTTGTATAAGTTTATATTAGAAAGAAGAAATTGATATTAGAAGTTAAAGAATTGTGGTTCTAAATTTTGAGTTTTAAAATGTTAAGAAGATATTGAGGTTAAAAGGAAGATATGTTTGTAATATATGAAGTAGAATATAAGAAAGATGGGGTTTAGGGTTTGGGGTTTCTGATTTTAGAGGTTTAGAAATTTACCTCGTTAAAAACTCGTAATTTACGAGGCATTTACGAGGACCAGAAAGACGGGCCTCGCTTATTCGTCGTTGGATTTGGACGGGCCTCGCAATTTCCTCGTAAGTTTACGAGGATTTTACGAGGAAATAAAAGACGGGCCTCTTTAATTCCTCGTAAAGCTACAAGGAAATTGCGACGCCTTCGTAAGTTATATATACAACTCAAACCTCACACTCTCCATTCGTCCCAACTTTCTCTCCAATTCCTCCCCATTTCCTCTCCAACTCCTCTCCCATTCCTCTCTCCTTCGAAATGGTAATTTCCTCGCTCCCCATAATTAGTTTAGTATATTAGGTGGTTAGTTTAGGGAATTTAGATAGGTTTACGGAATTTATGTTCGTTAGATAGATTTTTTAATTATTGATGATAGATTTTTTATTATTGATGATCATAAACTCAAAAAATATATTTTTGCAGGTTCGCAAGAACATGCTTACTGCTCACTACAGAGACATGTTCGGTGAGCCTGGTAGTCAGTTAGACCCGCCAGGTTCTTTTTCAGGTGTCGGCGGTTCCGTGTGAGTGGACTCGAGGTCTTCATAGACGTTATAGCGGCCACAAATCCGGAATGGGAAACTTTGTTGAGGAATATGAAATAACAAAATCTCATTCCAGGCGAGTCATCAGGCACACATGACGAGGAGGATGTTACGAGAAGGAGCGAAGAATTCTACGAGGCGATGAACAGGCCTTAGTTTTTTCGGTTTATGTATTATAAAATCCAAAACTTATTTATATATAAAATATTTTGTTGCATTTGAATTTTATTTAAAATTTATTTATAAACCACAAATTTTTAAATATTTTTACTAAATTAAATTAATAATTATTAAATTTATCAATATTATTTATTAATTCGAAAATTTACATTATACGATTTATTTACGTCGAAAGCTAACCGAGAAATTTACGAAGAATATTTTACGAGGTATTTACGAGGAAAACTTTTCAAGGAATCTACGTGGAGTTTACGAGGAATATATTTCAAGGAAGTTACATCAAATTTACGAGGATTTCTTTTCAAGGAAATTACGTGTAAGTAACGACAAATGCATCGCGTGGTTTCTACGAGGAAAACCCGCGAAGATTTTACGAGGAAATGCGGCGAGGAACTTACGATGAAATCTTTACTTCGTCTTTACGAGGAAATGGTTGACTCGCTACTTTACGAAGAAATGACGACGAAATGTGTGTTACGACGGCCGATAAACGACGAAATCCATTTCCTCGTTAATTCCTCGTAAACTTCCTTTTACGAAGAATTAACGAGGAAATTGGCCCTCGTTAAATATCTGTTTTCTTGTAGTGCCAGTACTAGTTAATCAAAGTTGCAATTACTTCACTGATTCGTAAGATACTCAAAACAACCGGCAATTTTCAGGCATTCATTGGCTTCGTTCCGTAGTATCAAACGTTACATCTTGGCCACTCGCTTCATCACAGTTTTAGCTGTTTTAGTTATTGGGTTATTTTTTTGCATGCGATTGTTGTAGGTACACAAGGGTATTTAATCACTTGATAATGTCGGGAATGTAACGGGATGGCAAATGGGACGGCTAACCAAACCAGCTTTTATTAGTTTTTATTATCTTTGAAGCGTCGAACCATTTTCACTCCAATGGTTCTAACTTTTTCTTATATTGGGACCTCTTTTGTCTCAAGTGGATCCATAATTTTATATTACAGATTTTTGTTTGTAATGTTGGATTGTGGTATAAAATTATAATCATATAAACGAACAATAATCCAGGTTTCCATTTATTTCTGTTTATTTTTTCTTTTTGAATGTGTTAATTGTTAACCCTTTTTAACACATATTTTATAGGAAAGTTATATAGTACTCTCTCCGTTATGAATTACTTGTCGTTTTAGAGTAGAATTTTCGTTTCAAAATAAATGTCATTTTCGGTTTTCAATGCAAAATTTATTGACAATATTTTCTATTCTATTTTTATATTGGTTGCAGTAGCGGCCCTGAGTAGAAACCAAGGAAGCATGTGCTTCTGGCCAGAAGCGGACGTAGTAAGGGACGTACGGGGTCACGTGCCCCCGTATCATTCTTCATTTTCTTTAAGCAGTTATAGTTAATCAAGATCAGTGCCCCCTATATAATTATAAAATACAGTGAAAAAATTATGTGCCCCGACTAAATGTAGTTCTAGATCCGCCACTGGCCATTTTTAAGATATGTAATAGTTCGGCCTTGTTTTGAACAAAAATCTTTAGTAGCGTAGATGGTTTATGGCTAGCATCTATGTGTTTGTGGTGCTGAGTTCAAATACAACCATCTACATTTTCCAATTTTTATATGTAATCAGCCCAAATTTTATTTTTGCTTCCAGCCTAATTAGTTTCAGGACCGAGACTGATTGATTGATATATGGTTAGTTGTATTAATAATAGTATTTTTATTTTAAAAATATGTAAAAATTAAAAATGTTGCAATGGTTGAAACAAACACTTCTGATTAGGCTGATACAGCACTTGTAGCATTTCATATGTATACGTTTTCTTTTCTCTTTCTCTTTCTCTGAAAATAAAATAATTTCGAGGGGCGAGTGAATCTACCTGTGACTATTTGTCGGGCGGGACACATGTGTAAAGCACCAAAGCACCTTGTGCTTTATTGCTATTTTGTTACCTTCTCTACGTCTTTTATATATCTTTTTGTTCCTTTCTGTATTATCCCCTAAATTTCAACGTGATTATATAGCTTCACCAATTTATATAAGTACTAGTTAAATTCTTAATCAACATTTTCTACAATTTAATGATAATTTGGTAATAAGATAAAATATGGTTAATGATTAATTAATTATTCATATTTTAAGTTTCTTTCGGTCCAACGTACTACCTTTTTCACATGTACTACTACTATTGATTCAGTGTAATACATAAATGGTAATTATATGAAAAAGTAAGTTGACATAAAATAAAACTTATAAACCAACCATAGCCAGACGTACTCTGCAGTCGAAGTCTTGATATTCATGCTATTTCTCTCTCAGTATCATCTCTCTATCTTTCTCAACACACCTCCATAGCTCGTCCTCAAGACGCTTAGTTATCCATCTATATCTCTACCCTTTTCACCCTCGTAATACTATACACACAGAAACGTTTTCACAGTTAAACAAATCTTCACAGAAATGGGGTTTCTAACTCGACTTTTAGTTTTCATATCACTCTTCACCGGTTTGGTCTCTGGATTTGCTCTGCAAAAGCTTCCTCTTATACAGTTTGACGAAGGTTACACACAGCTATTTGGTGACCAGAATCTGATTGTTCACCGAGACGGAAAATCAGTCCGGTTAATACTTGATGAGAGAACCGGTTTGTGTTCTTGGTCCCTCTCGAGTCTTTTTTTTTTGAATAAAATGTTTACTTTGTGATATTTCTTCTGTACTGATTTTTACAGGCTCTGGTTTTGTCTCAAATGATATTTACTTACATGGGTTCTTCAGTTCTTCTATCAAATTGCCAGCAGATTACTCTGCAGGAGTTGTTATCGCCTTTTATGTAAGCATCTTACATAAATCTAGTCCTGATTTTTTACTAACCAATTAAAGATTTTTCTCTCAAAGACTTTTTTATCACTATTTCAATTTCTTTTTTTTCTATGCATCTTTCTTATTATCAGCTGTCAAATGGAGACATCTATGAGAAGAATCATGATGAGATTGATTTTGAGTTTCTCGGGAACATCAGAGGCAAAGAATGGAGGATTCAGACCAACATATACGGTAATGGAAGCACGCATTTGGGCAGAGAAGAAAGATACAATCTTTGGTTCGACCCAACAGAAGATTTCCACCGATACAGTATCCTCTGGTCCCCCTCTCACATCATGTAAGTTTACAAAACAAAACTCATTTTAATTACTTCTTAGTCATCCTCTTAAGTCTCTAGTTCAGTTTAGAAAAGTTAACCAAGTCACTTGATAATGAAAAAAAAAAGTCACTTGATATTTGTTGGGCTTTTATGAGTCTTTTAATGATCTATCAGAATCTCTAACCGTCACATGATGTTTCTATCAAAAGAAAGCCAAATGGGTTTTATTTTATATGATAAATTAAATTTTTTTGTTTCTTCAACTTTATACGTAAAGCTAGTGGAGTTTGGCTTCTTGTTCTGGAAAGTTTTGTGCTGTACAGCTTTCGTTTCTGGCATCACCAGAGACCTAAACAGAGTATTTTTGGAAGAAAGAATCTTAATCCAGTTGAATATATTACCCAAAAATGTCATATTTTAAGATAATTTTCGAGGGCATGAATCAGAATCTTTATTAATTTTGATTTGTTGGCAGATTTTACGTAGACAATATTCCGATCAGAGAGGTCAAACGTACGGCGTCAATGGGCGGTGACTTCCCGGCGAAGCCAATGTCTTTATACGCAACCATATGGGATGGCTCCAAATGGGCGACCAACGGTGGCAAATACGGTGTAAATTACAAATTTGCCCCTTACGTCGCTCAGTTCACCGATATGATCCTCCACGGCTGCGCCGTTGACCCTATTGAGAAGGTTCTGAGCTGCCAAGACGGAGCGGCAGAGGATCTCCGGCTAGCGTCGGAGATAACAGAGTCTCAGAGGAAGAAAATGGACAGTTTGCGGCGGAAACACATGACTTATTCGTATTGCTACGACCGTACGAGGTACAAGGTGGCTTTGCCGGAATGTGTGGTGAACCAGGAGGAGGCTAAGCGTCTTAGGGTCTATGATCCGGTAACGTTCGGTGGGATCCCTCACCACCACCGTCATGGGAAGCACCGGAGCAAGAGCCGCCAGTCGATATGATTTGGTGGTGTGTATTATTTTAGCTAGAGGGTTTTTTTTGGCATTTTCTATCTTGTATAGGAATATAAACTATGGACTGAACGATGGAATGACAGTACTCAGATATTTTTATTTACCCCCACTAAAAATTGTCGTGAAACATAATAATAAATATATTTTGAATATTTTATTTGACACGAATAAATTAATATATTTATTTTTCCTAAAAATAAATTAATAGAATTTTGATTGTAAACTATGAATTTAGAAATACAATGATAAAAAATTGGACAAAAAGGCAATATAGAATCAAACACGAAATAACCAGACGGTATACATGAATTATGCATTGATGTCCTCGTAATCTTGGTTTTCAACTTGCACAAAAAAAAAATCTTGCTTTTCAACAAAATTGAGTACGTTTGTTTATCTTGTACAAGTATTTCAATGTCTCCAATAAATACTATTGACTTTTTTTGTCCTGGCAGCATATATTATTGACTTCACTGTCCATTTTACGTGACCACATTGCACATTTCACTTCAATGACTTCAATAATGTGTCATCAACAGTGTCATTTCGAGGTGCATCGACTTTAGAAATCGTGGGTCCGTCTGAGATGACTTTCGTGCGATGTTTTCTGAGTTACAATAATCTTTTCAGTGTAGAAAGTTGGAGCACTTGTGCGAAACCAAATGGCACCTTGAAGATAATCTATGACAAACATTAAATTGTTCGAAAGAAAGATTTGTCATAGTATGAACATATTTGTCGAAGATAAAGGTCGTATAAAACTATGTCGTGTACTTTGTATTTTTTAACAAGTGGTGTCTCCAGATGGCATCTTCCTGGTGAAGATATCCATTGAGCCAGTATGATATACATGTCTTTTTCAAACCAAAAAAAAAAATGATATACATGTCTACTTTGTACTTAATGTTTTGGTGCCTTACTTAAGAAGAGTAAGATAACAACGTCAACAATGATCATTATACGTGTCGTTTTACTATATGTGGACGGTGGACCCGGTTATATACAATTACTTCCCATTAATTAAGCAATGACTTTAGTAAAGAAAGCAGAAAATTCCGTGATTAGTGTAAGAATAAGATTGGATTACTAGTCATACTCAGCTGACTCATCTTTCACATAGCATACGCGTCGATGACTACTGATCTGAATTATCTAAAGTTTCATTTACATAATGGCAGTTGGAAACAACCACAAGATAAAATCTCATATAGCTAAAGAAGTGACAAGTCTTTTTGGGAATGTGTATTCAATTTTAAAGGGACCTCGCTTCTAACAGTCTACAATCTGTCTGTTGCAAGAGAAAACAAAACATAGAATCTATCTAGTAGGCCCATGTTTGATCCATATGTGAATATGACATATTGGGTTATCAGGCCCAGTAGATCGAAAAGTAAAAGGTGACGTGATAATCTTGTGTTATGTGACTTATGTCTATAGCAGACGAAGAAAAATCAACTTATAATCAGCATCTTTCTAAAAGATGCGGAATCTCGAATTCGTTCGAACTACGATTTTCTTAAAACACACCTTGACTCACTAAATGTGAATGTAATCTTTCGAACTTATTATCGACGACCGAACTATTGATTTGCAACAAAAAATTTCATGAACGAGGAAAAAATGAGATTAAGACTCATTTAGAGAAGATGTGAAGTGATCTAATCTAAGTAAGCCACCGTTTTAGACTGTTGAAAACGCATGCGTATTAACCTGAGCCAAAAGTCATCACTTCTTTCTTGTCTTAAGGAAAAAAAAACACCTAAGATCTGTCTTCTCTAGTCTTTGCCTTTTAGGAAGGCTTCCCCATTAAACTTTTATTGCATGATAACTTTCAACTATATTATTATACCTCTTTATGTCAGATCTGTTCTCTGTTTCTGCAGATCTGTTCGAAGGAAGCTTTGCCTTGTTCTGTTGTTTGACATCAAAACCCAAAAAGAAAAAAAAAAGAATCAAACTTTACTGTGTGTTGTTGCCAACCAATGGCAATAATGCCACCGGGTAACTGGATCCCCGACGGGCGAGACGGGTTTATCTCGTGGATTCGCGGGGAGTTCGCTGCAGCTAACGCCATCATCGACTCGTTATGCCAACATCTCGTGGTAGTTGGGGATCAGAACGAATACGAATCCGTTATCTCGACCATCCAACAACGTCAAGCGAGCTGGTCTCAAGTTCTTTATATGCAGCAGTTTTACTCGATTGCAGATATCTCTTACTCTCTTCATCAAGCTGCTGCTCTGAAGCGGCGGCAACAACAACAGGGAAGGCATTACAGTTCTGATCAGTTTGGAGGAGTAAGGAGATCAGGGTCTGGATTTAACAAGCATCATCATGGTGGTGGTGGTGGTTACAGAGGAGAAGGAGCTGAGTCTATGGTGAGAAACAACAGGGAAAGTAAGTTAGCAAGTGATGATGATAAAGCATTGTCTGTTGCTGAGGAGAAGATAGGTATTGTAAATAGTGTTTTAATTGGTTTTATTGCTTGCTTGCTTGCTTGTAAGAAAAGTAAAGTTTATTTGGCTGATAATTCTTGTCTACATTTAGTGGAAGCTCTAGACTCTTTAACTTGTTTACATGTATGTGGGACACAGATGGTAACGAGAAACCAAAGAGCGGTCTTAAAGATTTGGAAGAATCTGAATCTGCTGAAGCCGAAACAGTGAACCATGATTGTAACTCTGCTTTTAAAGGTAATTTGGAGAACCTGACTTTTTTAGATATTTTTCAACTGATACTAAACCTTCTGATTCTGTTCTTTCAGATAACAAGCAGGACAAGAAAGATAAAGAGTGTTGTGCAAGCATGGCAAGGACCTTTGTTGTTGAAGAGATGTATGAAGCAAAGTTGGTGAGTTGGATGGATCTTCTTCAATGTTTGTTTATACTTAACTTATGTATTTCTGTTTTTCGCTTTTGTGTTTAGGTTAATGTTGTTGAAGGATTGAAGCTATATGAAAAAATGGTCGACGTCAATGAAGTTTCTCAACTCGTTTCTCTTGCAAACAATCTGAGAAACGCTGGAAGAAGAGGTCAACTCCAAAGTAAGTAAGAATCATTTTTTTATTCTGATGATTGTAACTTGTTTGTATACTCAGGTTTTGAAACCGTTTGGTTCATGACAAAAAATCAGGTGAGGCATATGTGAGTTATAAACGGCCAAATAGAGGACACGGACGGGAGGTGATCCAACTCGGTCTCCCTATAGCTGATACAATGCCTGATGATGATGAGAGTATCAAAGGCAAGTTCTGTTAAAAAAAAAAATGCTCTTTACTTTGTAACTTCTGTTGTATTGGTTAACATGAGATATGAGTTTTTTTTAATACAGATAGAAGAATAGAACCAATTCCATCATTTCTTTCAGACATCATTGAACGTTTTGTCTCAAAGCAAATCATACCTGTGAAACCAGACGCATGCATCATTGATTTCTTCAACGAGGTTTTAAAAAAAAAAAAAACTGATTGCTAAATTTTAAACTAGTTGTGTCTGTTTTCTTAACGAACGTTCTTGCGTTGTCTTTTTAGGGAGATCACTCGCAGCCTCATATGTTTGCTTCCTGGTTTGGACGACCGGTTGGGATCTTGTCCTTGTCTGAATGTGATTTCACATTTGGAAGAGTCATTGTCTCTGATCATCCAGGAGACTACAAGGGCTCTCTCAAGCTGTCTCTCACTCCAGGGTATAACCAGGGTTCAAACTTTTCACTCTCAAGTTTGCAAAGTTTTTGATCGTTTATGATCTGTGCTTTTGAACAGATCTCTTCTTCTGGTGGAAGACAAATCTGCTGATCTTGCCAAGTTTGCTATTCACTCAATCCCAAAGCAGAGGATTCTCATCACTTTCACCAAATCTCAGCCTAGAAACTCCAACTGGAGTCCACCGCCTAGCAGATCGCCGCATAATCACCACCACAGCCGTCACAAGAGACCTGTTCAGACGATATTCAAAGCACCTTCTCCTCCCCTTGCCGCTCCCATGCCACCGTTCCAAGGTGGTGTCATACCTGTGGGAACGAGCTGGCCACTGCCAACTCAGCCAAGAGTGCCTTTCCCTGGCACTGGTGTGTTCCTCCCACCAGGCTCAGCACAAGAACATGCTGTACAAGGAAACTCTGGAGAAGGAAAGCTGGAGATGAAGACTAGAGAAGTAGCTTGTACTGCAGCCAAGGAAGGTGATGGCAATAACGGTAAGCAGATCAATTAGCTGAAGATAGAGAAAGTTATAAAGAGCAGTGATAGAGAAACTTGGAGCTGCAAAGTTTTTTAAACTATAAAAAAAAAGAGCGGCTACTGCTATGAAACTTTATCTCTCTCTTTTTCTTTTTTTTTGCTACTTACAGAGATAGTTTTATTAGGAGAGACGAACAAGAACAAAGAGAACGAGCAAAATTCACACGTTTTTGACGTTTTCTTGTCTCTAAAAATCATTTAGTTTTTAGCATTACAATCAAACATGAGAGATCCAGTTGTATTCATGCCATTCCTATAACCTACCACATATAGTGTCTATCGTTTTCATGTATTGTAAGAGCATTTTCAATCCAATTCCAATTTTTTTTTGAGTAAAATTGAGTATAGAGTAAAATTTTTCATTCCTATTTTTTGTTTATTTATTATTCTATTATTGAGTGAAAAAATGAGTAAGATTGAAGAATTTTTACTCTATAATCATTTTTATTCCATAAAACGTAGTATTACTTTAAACATATGTTTAGGCTTATAGCGGGAGAAGGGCCTTTTTCAATCCAAACAATATCAGTCGTACCAAATACTATCTGAACTATTGATCAGTGTTAAATATGACCCCAACTCAATTATAATTCAAAAATACTACCTAGACTTCTTAAAATGTGCCAAAATCTACCTGAACAATTGATCAATGCTAAATACGACCATAACTCAATTATAATTCAAAAATACTGCCTAACTTTTTAAAACGTGGCAAAATCTAAATTGACCATAAAATAAGTTAGTCAACCGTTAAAAAAAAAACTTCATTTTGGTTTAATCTTTTTTTTAGGAAAAATATGTTCATTCTGGGATTCGAATCCATGCATTAATACACTTTAAAAGATATACTCTAACCATTTAACTAAAGTAAATTTTTGATATATACTTCTTCATATTCACTGAATAAAACTTTGGTGATAATTGTTTCACATTTTTATGAATACATTAACATATTTTTTTAACTACCATATATTTAATATACTTATATTATACTAAAATATAAATATAATAAAATATTTTAAATTGCACAAATTAAATATAATTAAAATTTTGAAACTATTTATAAAGTTTTCTTATATAAATTATGGTAATTTTTAAAATTTATTATATTACTTCATTACTATAAATATATTATATTAATTTGTAAAAATAAAAAATTACCATTCAAATTTTTAAAATTACAATAATTTATATAAGAAAACTTTATAAATAGTTTCAAAATTTTAAGTATATTTAATTTTGTATCATTTCAAATATTTTATTATTTATATTTTAGTATAATATAAGTGTATTAAAGATATGATAATTATAAAACATTTTAATATATTTATAGAAATGAGGAAAAATTATCACCAAAATTTTATTTGGAGAAGATGAAAAAGGATAGTAGTATATATAGTTTCGAATTTGTAATAATATATCAAACATTTACTTTAGTTCAGTGGTTAGTGTCTATATTAAAGTGTATCAATACACGAATTCGAATCCTAAAATGAATATGTTTTTTCAGAAAAGGAATAAATCAAAACGTCATCGTTTTGTTTTTTTAACGGTTGACTAACTTATATTACGGATAATGTAGATTTTGGCACGTTTTAAAAAATTTAGGTAGTATTTTTGAATTATAATTGAGTTGAGGTCGTATTTGGCACTGATCAATTGTTCAGGTAGTATTTGGCACGATCGTAATTGTTCGGGTTGAAAAGGCCCTTTTCCTGGCTTATAGCTAGTTTAAGTCTCACTTCCTCTAGTAGTTGAGTAAGTGGGCTTCAGACTACTAAAAAGAAGATGCATAAAGGAGTCCGGAGAAACAGACATCATTTTGGTGCAGTGTGCAAGGTTGACTTGTATATGTGCCTTGAATCTCCATTGAATCTATATGGTGGTCCTGGACAGTGCCGTGTAACGTCAGTCCGGTTAAGCAAAGTCTCAAACCGGACGGTATGGATAGAGACATGTCTATTGTCTGTTTCTGAAGTTAGGTCAAATTGTCAGCATTTTCTTTTTTGAGTCAAAAGTTTTCGTGGAATCCTCTAGCTGTATTCGACATATCTTGCATGCACCTAACACAAAAATTATTGAAACAGTGCTGGGTTTGCTGATGTAGTGATGTAATGCCTAAATCATTTTATTCAACAACCACTGCGTCTTCCTCGATGCAATATATGACTATATATATATTAGATCCATGTGCTGTATGTGTCTTTACGTTAACAAAACGTAAGCTCTTTTTCAGGTTACACGTGTGTGGATTAGTCTGTGTGTACATGATGAAATGTAAATATAATGCTTCCAAATGAAACTGAATTATGTTGTCAGCTACTCATTGATATCAAGAGGATTCTTCTCCGAGTGATTTAGCGAGTAGAATTCTACATATCTATAACTTGGACCATGTCAAGTACAACATGATTTCCTCAATGGCATTGGTTTGTGGTCTTCTTAAATATCTAGATTTTTTCTGTTAAATATCTAGAATTGTATAATAATGATCATTAGTTTGGCACTAATCTTCTTACAATTGTGTGAAATCAAAACAAGTGTAAACAAAGACAAGTAGCATAAAAGGTAGTGTAGGAGGAGGAGGAGCCATTTGAGAAATGATGCATATATTCATATCTTTCTCTAATCAAACCCCTTGTGCTTTTGTGATGATCACATTTTATCCTTTTCTCTTTCCACTAATAATTCATTTTCAGTTTTTCATTTACATGATTACATCTTTAACTTCTTGTATTAGTTGGATCTAATCTATATAATATTCGATATAAGCAATTAGTATCCGGACATGTGGGGTCGACCACACGCCCATTTTAGTTTAACTTATCTCAAGTCTTAACCCTTCAAATTAAATAGTATATGAGAGAACATAATCTTTCATTTCCTTGGTGTTTCTTTAATGTAGAATCCATACTCAGTGTTTTTTAATCGCCCATCAGATAAATTAAAGTTCAAAGAGCCATTGAAGAAATCCTCGAAATATGTTAAGAGTTCAATAAGCTCCATGAAACAAGACGCAAACTCACAAACACAATCTTTAGGGTCCGATTGATAACAGTTATAGTTTTAAAAATTTTGCTGTAAAAAATCTGTATGATTCTTGTTGTGGTTTTAGATTTTGTTTCAGTAGAACTTTACGGAAAATCCAAATATTGTTGTGGATATTTGACTAAGTATTTGTAAGCTGTAGTTTTTAAGCTTATATTAAAATTAAAAGTCTACCGGGCTAATTCGGTTACAACTGGAAAAAATCTCGACGGTAAACTGATAAACAAAAATAACTAAAACATGACGAATGATAGACGTGGTTAAAGAAAGAAGAAACTCATAAAAAAGTTTCATTTGTATTCCTAAAATATGGTGTTCGAAAAAACTCAGAGAAATCAAAATCAAAGTTCGAAAAACCCAATCAAATTTTGAGAGCAGTTAAAACTGTTTTTGGAGATGTATGGATTTTCTGATGTTGTAGTGAAATACGGAGAAATTGTAGATTATATTAACAGCTATGATTATTTCAAAAATTAGATTATTTCAAGAGATAATTTAAAAAAATAAATAAAGTTTGATTGATGTGAATTTACCTATATAAAAATCAATGATGTCGTGGAAAGCATCTAGAGAGTACCATTACATTGTCGATCTTATGTTTTTACTAAAAACTCCCTAGAGAGTACCATTACATTGTCGATCTTATGTTTTTACTAAAAACTCCATTGTTTATCTTTACATATATGATGTGATTGGTAACTTAGAGCACCATTAATCCAGTATACAAGAGGATTTCTTAGTCATTTTTCGTATTTGGACTCTACCAAAAACACAAAAACCGGTCACAAAACATATCAAATAAGGATCAATCTTGGTGGCTTTTTAATTTTTTAATTTTGTTTTAATCAGACAAAAAAATATAAAAAAGTTAAGAAACCTTTAATGGATTTTAGGTATAAAGATGGTCTCACTAGAGTAAAATGGAGTAATAGGGTGGAAAAAAAAGTAAACTAGAGTAAAAAATGAAAAAGTTGTTGCCCTGGGTTTCATATAATAAAGATGGAGAAAATGTTTGTTCTTAAAGACACTAAGGGTATGATTGTATAGCATTTATAGAGTAAAACTTTACTCTAGATTTGATTTTTACTCCCATTCCAACTTTTCTTCACCAATCAGGTGAAAATGCAAATAAGATAAAAGTGTATTGATTTTGGTGAATCATTTCTCTACTAAAATGGAGTGGAATCCAACGCAACACATTTTCACCATTTTTTATTTTCTCTTTTATTTTTCACCCAATTACTTCATTTGTAACCAATCACACCCTAAAAGACAAACAACTTTAGCCTAATCTGGAGTAAAACATTTTTTCTCACCTTTTACATGATTGGAAATAAGCGCAACTAGGCTGAAAAATGTTTTACTCTCAGATATTTACTGTAACTTAGACTTTTCAATCACACCCATAGTTAGTTTATTATTGATGCGTGAAGACAAGATTATTGTATAACGCATTAAACTTATAAATTCATATCTGGGGTGGTTAGAACTTAAATAGTCGGCTAATAATTCAAGTTTTTACCAGTACTGGTCGCCTTTTTTGCTGTTAACCAAAATGATCTTGGCTTCTTTTTTTATCAGCACCCACCCTAATTTATTGAAAATTGACTTCTCTGTACACTGATCTGTTAGAAAATCAGTATGGTTAAAATACAAACAACAAACATCACAATATAAATAATGTCATAATAATTGCATATTTGATTGATTAGTAGTTGTGGAGTGCAATAATGAAAGGTTTGGATAGGATTGTAACTTTGTGCTGATTTAATAAAGAGAATATAAGATTTTCAACTTCTTAATGAAACTAGTGGAGTGGTGTGACATTGGCCACCACCACATCCTCCCCTTTGGCATATTTTTCTTGTTGAAAAAACATTACAACTTTTACATTAATGCCAAGCTCCATACACCAAAAAAAGAATTTATGTTTGCAAGTGCTTTAACTTTTTCTTCTCATGATAACAAAGCTCATTGCAATGTCGGTATTAGTCTATTCATTACCATTGTTTTGCATATAAAATCAACTAGTTTATAATTCCTACCATTTTAATCATATGAATGTACTAACTTAATATATCTTGGTCTAAAAAGAATCTTTGTTGGTTGGTCCACGACTGGCGTATTCCAGTAACAGCTCAAATCATACAACGTATGCATATTATATATACTATGATCACACTATACACTATACTTTAAACATCTCATTAAAGAAGCCAAATCTCATTCTTTTTTCTTTCCAATTGGCTTGCCTTTAAAAGCCACGCGCTCACCGTAAGCGCCTGCACTCAATTTTCTCGTACTTTTTCGTGTAACATAACAGGATATTAAATAAACATTTTAAGTAACGGCCAAGAAATTAACTCTACATTTATGCAATATGACAAAAAGAAGCTCAGTTTTTTGCTCATTAAAGAAAAAAAAAACTTCTTTTTCTTTATACATTCTTCAACATAATCTCTTTCTCTTTTCCTGCAACTTTAGCTCGGAACTCTATGCTCTCCGCTGATCAATCTTTCTCCTCTCTGTAAAAGTAATGAGAAACCTTTTTCTATATTTAAGAGCTTCAGATCTGACACTTGTTGTTAACTCTGCTGAGCAGTTTTTGTTTCTTTTGTTTTTTTTTCTAAGCAGCCATTGTTGTCACAAGCTCTGCTCTCTACCTCTGTTCTGGTTCAAGAATCAAGATTCTAACTTTTGAGAGGGAGAAGTAAAACAAAACTCGGTGAAATGCTTGAGATTGGAAGCCCCACTAGTCTCTGTTTCCGTACAAACACTACTTGCAATGCTCTGCTTCGAGAGCTTCAGGTTTCTTCTTCAACCTCTCTTCTCTGTTTCTATGGGGGATAAAAGTCTTCACCTTTTTTTAGGCTCCATAGCTTTAAGGGTTACTGTGAACTTTGTCTCTCCTTCTAGAGTTTAGGGTTCTGTGTACTATTCAAAACATTAGGATAAAGTCTTTACCTTTTCTCTTCTACATGTATCTGTAAGAACTCTGTTTTTTTTTTGTTTTTTTTTTTGGGGTATGGAGCAGAAGATATGGGTTGATATTGGTGAGAGTGATGCTGAGAAAGACCGGATGCTAATGGAGTTGGAGAAGGAGTGTCTAGAAATCTACAGAAGAAAAGTTGATGAAGCTGCAAATTCTAAGGCACAGCTTCATCAGTCACTTGTATCAATTGAAGCTGAGGTTGCTTCTATAATGGCTGCTCTTGGAGTCTTGAACATCCATTCACCGGTATGTCCAAGTTTATGACTCTCTACTATCTTGGAAACAAAAAGGGAAAGTTTTGATTTTGATTTTATTTTTGGGTTGTTGTAGATCAAAGAGAAAGGTTCAAAATCATTGAAAGAAAAGCTTGGCTATGTGAGGCCTCTGCTTGAGGATCTGAGTCTTCAGAGAGATGAAAGAGTGAAGCAGTTTGTGGATGTAAAGGCGCAGATTGAGAAGATGAGCGGTGAAATCTCTGGTTACAACAAGAATGCCATGATTGCTTCTTTGACTCTTGATGATGATGATCAAGACTTGACTCTTCGGAGACTTAATGAGTATCAAACACATCTCCGCTCGCTCCAGAAGGAGAAGGTGTTTTGAAGATTGTTTTGAGATTTACATAAAAACAAGATGTTACTGTGACTCATTTGTTTTTTTTTAATGCCAGGCGGATCGTCTAAACAAGGTGTTGGATTATGTGAATGAGGTGCACGCTCTATGCGGTGTTCTTGGAGTTGACTTTTGTCAGACTGTTAGTGAGGTTCACCCGAGCTTACATAGGACTAACCACGAGCTGTCTACAAACATCAGCGATACTACTTTGAATGGTCTACAGCACATGATTGAAAAGCTGAAAACTGAGAGGAGACTCCGCTTTCAAAAGGTTTTAGATACATAAAACATTGTCAGGGTGTATTGTGGATTTTAACCTTTTTTGTTTTTTTTTTTGCAGTTGAAGGATGTAGTGGGGTCACTTTTGGAGCTATGGAATCTAATGGACACACCTCAAGAAGAGAGAATGAAATTTGCAAGAGTCAGTTCTGTTGTGAGATCACCTGAATCTGATGCCACAGAGCCAAACATCCTTTCTACTGAAACAATTGAACAGGTTTACTATTTTCTTTTTACCAACTTTTAAAGTGTCATTAGTCTCTCAACCTTCTATGTTATTAGGTATCTGCAGAAGTAGACCGTTTCAACAAGCTGAAATCTAGTAGAATGAAGGAGCTGGTGATGAAAAGAAGGTCTGAGTTAGAGAATCTTTGCAGATTGGCTCACATTGAACCTGACACAAGCACATCTCTCGAGAAATCAACTGCTTTGATTGATTCTGGTAAAAAAGTTATTTGTTATTATCCTCACAAATAATAAGTAGCTGGTTCTCTTTGCTGATCCTGACGTTTTCTTCAGGGTTAGTGGACCCTTCAGAGCTTCTTGCTAACATGGAAGCGCAGATAAAGAGAATCAAAGAAGAGGCACAGAGCCGGAAAGAGATTATTGATAGGATTGACCGTTGGCTATCTGCTTGTGAAGAAGAAAACTGGCTAGAAGAATACAACCAGGTAAGAGAAGTTTCTTGAAACGCTTGTTTTGTTGAAGTGTGTAGTAACTGAGTAAATAAGCATCTTGTTTGGTTTCAGGATGAGAACCGCTACAGCGCTGGAAGAGGAGGACATGTTAACTTAAAGCATGCTGAACGAGCTCGGGTTACAGTAAACAAGATTCCCTGTATGTGTTCTTGTCTCATCTTGTCCCACCACTACTTTCAGATGAGAATCTTTAAGCTTATTATTGTTTTATTATGTAGCAATGGTTGACAATCTCATCAAGAAGACGCTTTTATGGGAGGATCAAACACACAAGTCGTTTCTATATGATGGTGTAAGTTAAAAAAGTAGTCACATTCTTGAATTGAAAGGTTCTTCTGTCCTTTGACTATGGTTACTTGTTTCCTCCATCAGGTTCGATTGGTATCCATACTTGAAGATTATAAACTGACAAGGAAACAACAAGAAGAGGAAAAGAAACGTTACAGGGTTTGTCATAATTAATCTCTTTTTACATGACCGTGTTAATGTTTTATTATATGGCTTGGATTGTTATAACGAAGCTTTTGTCATCGTCTCTCTCTGTAGGATCAGAAGAAGATGCAGGATCTGTTATTAAACAGGAGGGAATCCATCTATGGATCAAAACCGAGTCCAAGAAGAAGCAACAGCATAAGAAAGGTCAATGGTTACAGCAGTGGGAATGTATCTATGCCTCCTACACCACGCAGAAACTCAGCAGGCACAGCAAATAGCGACGTTATGATGACACCAAGATCTTACTCAGGTCATCATCATCATGGCCAAAACGGATACTTCAAGGAAGTGAGAAAACTCTCAACAGCTCCTTTGAACTTTGTGGCTATACCGAAGGAAGATTCAGTCTCTACGTACACTTACTCTGAACCAGATTCACCGTTACATAACTGAGTGTCTGTTGCACCGGTTAACGGAGTAGGAGTTGGGATGTTAGAGATGAATGTGATCAAAAGGAGGAGTATAATTTGTAGACAAATTAATGACTGTTATGTGTGTGTGTGTGTGTGTGTGTGTGTGAGTGTGACACTTTGAGTTGACTTTTGGTGACTGACTTTAGGATATTAATAGTAGAAGAGTAGAAACTGATGGATGTTATGTTCTTATAGTCTTTCTATAATGTCTCTTTCTCTTCTGGTGTGTTGGTGAATTTGTGTGAATGTGTGTGTATATGGTGCTCCTTGTTTGCTCACCATATGCAGATATTGAGAGATGTTCTTTTGATTACATAGCACTGCTTATCTTCTCTCTGTTTAGAGGTCTGTGAGTCTTTTTAATTTAAAAATCACTTAATAAGCTTTCTCAAAAAAGTTTTTATTGGGCTTGAAGTGCCCAATAAATCACTTAATAAGCTTTCTCAAAAAAATTCTTATTGGGTTTGAAGTGTCCAATAAAAGTCTATAGTCCTTCTGGGACCATAACTGAGATATTCATCTTCTGTGGATTACTTTATTTTTAGTCAACGAATATAGCTGTTTTATTGTTTCTTAGCAAGTTACATTCAACATGAAGGAGAATTTACGAATATTTTCAAAATTTTATTGATAATTTGAACTATATATTTTTTTCTCTTTGGTTAACAAGTATATGGTTTTTACCAACACAAAAGTATTTTTATATAATTTATTTTAAAATGATTATTTTCTAAAGAACTATTACAATATATTGAATTGATGACGTCATTACAATCTTTAGTAACAAATCTCAAAATAATGAGATAAATTCAATGTTGAGTTATCTCCTTATCCAGTTGTCTTTTCATTATTTAATTTCGAAGTTTTTAAATAAGATGTGTAGTAATAGTTCGTTGTAATGATTATTTTAAATAGCTCGTTGTAAAAAAAAAATATGCATTTTTGTGAAAAAAGCAAATACACGTATTTATTGTTTCTCAATGTCCGTCGCTGTTACTAAATTATTAGTCCACAGTTCATGTCAACTACTTAAAAAATTAATTTCGCATAATATTCTGATTGGTTAGCAGTGGTGGCCATAAATTAAGCGTCAGCTAGTTGTCTTGTCAAAACTCAAAACCCACCGACGTAAAAGTAAGATTAATAAAGACAATTAAGGAGTGAAGGAGCCAGTAGTAATTAAGGACATCATTAAATAAAAACACACACAATAAACCCCTAGTAATAGTAACAGGCTATTCCATTAAAATAAGAACATTAAAGATTACATGAAGAACAACAGTAGAAGTGAAAATGAAATGGAACTAGAATTATGCTACTATTAATTAATGATGTAGTTAGATTAGTGATAAAACTTTTTGTTATTGTTAACCCAAGTCTTGAAAAGATAACGAGTAACACCAATCCTTTCGCAGAAGACACTTATCTCTTCTCTAACCGCTCTCTTATCCTTCAACGTCCATCCCAGCTTCGCCGCGTAATCTCTCATCGCCTCTCTTTGCTCTGCCGTGAATTTCGACTTCCTCCGACGATTTACCGTCATCTTCTCTTCCGTGGAAGTCTCCTCCGTGTCCTCCTCTTCTTGCTCTTTTCTTTCCTCCGCAGATGCTTTCCATTTCAGCCTCGCGAGCTGCTTCACGCGCCTCAAGCTCGTGAAAGGAAACCGCGCGCGAGTAACTTGACCAGAAGGTTGGACATCAATGCGACGGTGGTAGCTCCGGTGGCAACCACAGGCGGCGCAGAGATCTCCGGTGGCTGGTTGAGAGTACTCGCGGCAGCCATCGACGGCGTAAGAGCCGAGCTTGGCCGCGTGGTTGCGCATGCATTCTCTGTAGAGACAAGAACTCTGCATCTCTTGTTTTTTTTCTTCTCTCTCTAATAGTTGTTTTGAGAGTTTGAGTAAACAAACTTGGTTTTAGGCTTTGGTTTGGGTTAAGATATGATATGCTGTTTGTGTCAGAAAGTAGAGTTGGGAGTTACAAAAAGGCAAACCTATTGTTACAATTACCGCCTTGAGATTTTGTACTTACATGTCTATTAGGTGTCATAATAAATGTGAAACCTCTACTTTTTGAGCTGTTTTACTGGCTTTTGCTTTTTTTTCTTAAGTCCAATAATTTTCAAAATTGATTTCATATCTCGACTCTTCTTACCTCGTGAAATTGCCAATACTAATAATTAGGAACCGGTGGTAGCCAAGTTTTAAGCAGTGTGGCAAAATGGTTTGGATAGCTTATAACAAGCAAGAGAAACCAGTAGGAACCAAAAATGTAGTAGACTTGTATTGATTTAGAACAGTTGAATTAATTTAATAAAAATACCTTCTTCATTTTTGGCATCTGAAGAGAAATAAATACCTACAAACAAATCTATAGGTGAACCTTTTTATAATAGTAATAAGGTTTATTAATTTTAAACTAAACCAGTCTAGAAAAGAATTAAGACTTTTTTGCTAAATAACCAAAAAAAGAGAAACTAGATTTTGAGAGAGAGAGTAGAGAAAAATAAGAAGAGAAAGTACGAGAGAGGGGAGGATTTTGGTTAGATTTGTAATTTTGTTGTTTTTTTTAGCTATTTGGCCTAATTTCCCAAGAATTAATTTATTAGTAATCTATAGTACATGGAATCATAATCAGGTGCGTAAGCAGAAGTATATGAGAATAAAACGAGAGATTTTTTAATAAAAATTAGGAAGTCAAATACGTTGTAAAAATTACAACGAGATTTTTTTATAGTTCTATAAAATTTATGACTAAAGTTATATGATTCAAATTTAAAATAAAGCATTTATTTATTTATAATAATTTTAAATGATTTCATATTAAAATATGAAAATATACCTAAATTAATTTTATAAGAAATTATTATATTAATTATTTTGAATATTTAAAAAATTGACACAATATATATATATATATATATAT
The DNA here is from genome assembly GCF_000801105.2 of Raphanus sativus. Lineage (NCBI taxonomy): Eukaryota > Viridiplantae > Streptophyta > Magnoliopsida > Brassicales > Brassicaceae > Raphanus > Raphanus sativus. Next base: position 37,643,528 of record NC_079516.1, on the reverse strand, counting down.
TATATCTCTAATAAAAACCTCAATGCATAAAGATAATATATACAGTATAACCTCTTTAAATTAATACTCGATAAATTAATATACACTAAAAATCTCTTTAAATTAATATAATGTTATAGTTCTAAATTGAGTTTTTGGTTCAATTAGTATATCGATAAACTAATAATCTTTATAAATTAATAGAAAATTATAGTTTTGGCGTAGTCCCGACATTATTAATTTATAGAGGTTTCACTGTAGTATGTTTTAATATTTGTATATTTCTATCATCTTTATTTCACTATTAAATTTAAAACTTTATACAAAAATTTGACTTTATATATTTTTCTTGATTTATATGACATTGTATTTTTTTTTAAAAACGGAACTACGATTTCAAAACAGAATTGTAAATTTTCAAAAGGTTAAAAAAAGAATATTTTAGAAACATTTTAAAAATGAGAATACTTAAATTTCTACAAAGCTCCTTTTTTATTCCGATTCTACCGCGGGAAATGGATGTCCATAAAGATTCCTTACAACTAGTTAGTAATGAATAAATATCATGAGTTTGGATTGTATGAGCTACGGAGTGGTCACATGTTTTCTAAATATGATAACCAGTGTGTTTATGGTTTGTTGACCAAAAAAAAAAGTGTGTTTATGGTTTATAAATAACAAGTATTGTAAAACCCTAGTCACATGTTTTCTTAACAAACTGAGAAACAAAAAGAAGCAAAAATTTCAACTAAATACCACTAGTCACACTACTGATACTTAAAAAGCTAAGATGAGTTGATCTTAACCATTCAGATTTCATTTGCAAGGATAAGAGTCAAAAAGCTTTCTTTTTCTTAGATGCTTAGCAAAACCGGTTATGGGTTTTCAAGCAATTGTGTGACCCACAAGTTGAATATCTTGGCCGCATGTTTATTGCCTCTACTTTTCATTTGTGCAATTAGCAAACGAAGTGGTTAGTTTACAGTCAAATGATAACAAGCTCACCCCACCGAGTCTATCCAAAAATGTCATAAACAGACTTCTCTCTGTTATCTTTCTTGTCTTAAACTCCCACCCCAACTTCAAACCAACCACACGTATTACTTATTACTTTGTTGGTCTCTCTAACTATTTTTATTCTGTGTGTTAGGATTGTTTTATTTTCATAGTCATACGATCCAGTATCAAACTAGTTTCGTGATTTTATCCTGCAAGGCTCCAACACAGTAACTTATTACATTAGAATTACAAAACATGTCAAATGATTTAGAGAGTATCACAAATTAACATTCAAATATCTTTTTTTTTTGTGCAAAAAATTAAAGATCAGTCAAGGAGAACAATATTCTCCTTAATCAACATTCAAATATCTTAATCAACGAAAACATCAGTCAAGGAGAACAAAAAATTTAGAGAGTATCACAAATTAACATTCAAATATCTTAATCAACGAAAACATCAGTCAAGGAGAACAATATTCAACGACTAGTACAAAATAGTAATAATAATCCGAGAAATAAAAACATTTAGTTAAAAAAAATTATCTGTTACACAACTTACTATTACAAGTCAGTAAAATGTTTATAAAGATAACAGAAGGAAGGGGGAAAAATACAAAAAAAAAAGAAGAAGAAGAATTCAAACTTCCCTGCAGATTTTCTAAGTCACCTTCTTCCTCTCAGACAAACAAACAAACAGATTCCAGCAAAAATTAAAGATAACTAATCATCTGATGGTGACGAACTTGTTAGTTCCATGTCTTGCCCAGTGACTCTTAAGATCGATGGGGTTCCCAAAGTTAAACCCATCAGAAGCAAGTTTCTCAAGAACCTTCTTAAACGCGCCTTGACTCATCTTCCTCCCAGAGATCCTCGCTCCACGCCGCTTAGTACTCATTGGCAACGGATGCATCGATATGTTCGTGGTGCAACACGCAGATTGCCAACCGCCGCATCCCCAACGGTAGCACTGCTGAGGAGCTCCAGTGCATGTGCAGACCGGGACTGGTAAACCGGAAATGTCCATATTCACTCCGTTAATAACCAGGTCGAAGCTTTTCTTAGCCGGTTTAACTCGCGAAACATTCGTGTTATTGTCGTTCTCCTCTTTTGGTTTACGAGGCTTCTTCGCCTTAGTAGCGCCGCCAGCAGCTTTCGAATTAGGCTTCCGCTTCTTAGTCTCGACAATGTCCGGTTCGCATTTAACCGGGTGTTCCTCGGTTTGGTGATGATGATGGTGGAGATTCATGTGCATGGATGGGGATGAGGAAGTTTGGGGAAGGACATTTCCGTAATTAGGAGTGGTTGTGACAGGCAACATGTTGAAGAACTTGTCTTTGTGTTGGTTAATCCAATTGTAGCTCATGTGGGGCTCAGGGTGGTGGTGGTATGAACCGGTTTGCCCAATCATTAGATTAGGGTCTCGACCGGGTAGAAACGGTTTAGTGTTCCGATCAATGGTTGGCATTAGCTGCAAACCGAGGTTACCTTTGAATGATGTAGCGGCCGCTGGTTCGTAGTAACCCCAATTACGAAACCCGTCGTCATCCATCGCACAGATCTACAAAAATAACCACACAAAAGAAAATAAAACTTAAGATTCAAATCCAAATTCAGACAGAACATAAAACTCTATTTCTTTCCTGTTCGTGTCGGAATGCAGCACAGCCGAAACAAACATTTCTTATAATCCAATTAGAGTTTCATATATAACGACATATCGGATCTTGTCGAAAACAACATGCAGATACAATATAGAGGTTCTAGATCTGGATAACGCAGAGCTAGATCTAAAGGAAAAACGAGACATGGATCGAGTGTTTTTAACAGCCTATGAAACTATGTAATATATAAAAGAAGGGGGGCAACAGTACACAGAAAGGTCCCATTGTAAATTCAAAAGGAGAGAGAGAGAGACATGATAGATAGATAGATGGGGGAATGGATTAGGAGAGAGAAAACTTACATGAGAGATTTGGTTAAACAAACAAGCGGGTTTCTTTAAGGGAATTTTTTTTCCCTTCTGGAGAGAGAGGAGAGAGAAACCTGAGAGAGAGAGATTGGGGAAAGAGATTGAAGAGAGAGGAGAGAGAGATATGATAAGAAAGAAGGAAAAAAAAAAGAGATCTGAAGAAAGGGAAAGGGTTTTTATTTTTGAATGGAACAGAAGAGAACCCTAAAATTGAAACATTTTCTAATTTAAAAAAATACATGTTATCTGCTTCTAAAATAAATAATCCTAAAAGGCTTCTTTCAGACTATTTTTATGTTTGGTCTGTGAAGGTACATAAAAGATAAGGAAAGCCATTTGAGAAGAAGACAAAAAAACAAAGCCCACACACATTAAAGTCTTTCTTAGACATCTTTTCATTACCAATTTTTTTTAAAGGCAATTGAGATCATTTGATTAAAGAAGATTACGATGGAAGAGGAGACTTTACATTTATTGAATAAATATTATTCTTACTATAAACTTTTATTTCATTAAACTGAAAATGTACATATGGGTCGTGGAGATAACCTGTTTACTATTTATAAAAAAAAATACATTTCCAATTCTAGTTGACTAGTTGTATGTTCTGTTTCCAAAGTGAGAGAAAAACCCCATTAAAAACAATCAGATTTGCATTTGTTTTAGTCCCATATTCTATACACTAGGCCTGGGCATAAAAACCGGATCCGAGGACCCGACCCGGAACCGACCCGAAAAAACCGGGTTCGGATGTATTCGGTTCTTGTAAAATACCCGATTGGGTTTTGCTTTCTCCTTGGTTCGGGTAACGGTTCGGGTCGGTTAATAACCGGTATCCGATAGAGTACTCATAGTTAACCGAAGTTAACAATGGCTACATTTCAATACTTCATTAATGGTTATCTTCATGCCCGGCCATAAAGCAATTTTCTTTATTTCCTTGCCTCCTTGGTTCTATCGATTAACCTGTTCATCTTCGCCGACTTCTCTAGAAAACTTCAATCGTCTGTTCGAGAATCGAAATTGAAGCTCCTAAACCCTAGCTGTGATTATCTATAAATGGAGGACCTTGATCGTTGCAGTTCCTTCACAACTCACAGCAACACAATTCGATCTAAGGTTTATTATCCGAAACTCTCAGTTCTTTTTCTCTTTCAATTGCTTGTTAATTCTGTAGTATTTGATCTATAGTTTCATATTGATGTAGCATGTGTTTGATTCTTGATTCGTGTGGCCATTGATCGTTACACTTTGATTGATTCACTGTTTTTATTTTGTAGATGGATTCATCAATAACTCCTAATGGAAAAGACATTGCCAATCAAAGAGACCAAGAGACAGAAACCCAAGAAACACAACAAGAGTTTGCATCTCCTGACAATTCAGGAAAAAGAAAAGAAGTTCCCAGCTCAAGCAGAGCTACATCTCAGCCAGCGAAGACCACTAAGGTGTTTAGCTCACGGTCAACTGTTTGGGATCACTACACAAGGACACCAAACAATCGAGACAAATGTGTCTGCCACTATTGCAAGAAGACGTTCGCTTGCCCAACCAAATCCGGAACATCCAACCTGCAGAAACATCTTAATACCTGCAAGCATTACAAAGCGTGGGAAGAGGGGAAAGTTCGTGCTCAGCCTGTGATCAGCGAAGATGGTTATCTGAAGGACGCCAAGGTTTCAGAAGATTTGTTCAAGGAAGCTACGAATGAGATGCTTGTCATCAGTGAGATGCCACTTGCCTTTGTTGAAAGCTTGGCATGGAAGTGTTTCTGCAACAAAATGAATCTGCCCAAACCACACTCGAGGAGGACTGCAACAAGACAGATTGTTGAGATGTATGTGAAGAGGAAGGCTGCACTGAGGGAATGGTTCAAAGTTAACAAGCAGAGAGTGTCTTTAACAACTGATATATGGGTCGCTCAATCAACAGGTAATGGAGTAATGGTGATAATTTTTTTTTGTTTGTGTCTGATTTTGTAGCATATGATTGAATCCTAACTTGATTTTGTTTTGTTTTGTATAGGTGCTAGTTATATGGTGATCACAGCTCATTTCATCGATGCTGCTTGGAAACTGAAGAAGCTGATCCTTGGTTTTAAGTACATCACTGATCACAAAGGTCAGACCATTTCAACCGTTCTGCTTGATTGTTTATCTGAGTGGGGTATAGAGAAGGTTTTCTGTATCACTGTTGATAATGCGACTGCAAACACATCGGCTCTTAGGAAATTTAAGAGTAGTTTTGCATTGCTTGGTAATGATGCGTTTGTTCTGCATGGGGATTTTATGCATTTGAGATGTTCTGCACACATCATAAACTTGATTGTGAAAGAAGGTTTGGCTGCAGTGGATTTTAATGTTTCTGCTATCCGTAATACTGTTTCTTATGTACGATCAAGCACAACTAGGCTTAGATCGTTTGAGTTAAGGGTTGATTCAGGGAAGTTAACAAGAGGAAGTTTGCCATTGGATTGCAAGACTCGCTGGAACTCAACGTATTTGATGTTGTCAAGGGCTATTGAGTTCAGGGTAGCATTCAACAAGATGGAGGCAGAGGACCGGCTATACAATGATCACTTCTTGGAGTTTGAGAATGGAATCAAGCGCATTGGACCTCCTGAGATTGTTGATTGGAATGCAATTGAGAGGTTAGTGTGGTTCCTCATCATCTTCTACAACTCTACTTTGGTTGTATCTGCATCGACTTCTCTGAACTCCTTTAAATGCTACGGTGAGATAGTTACAATAGAGAAGAACTTGATAGGATTGACCCGTAGTTTAGACTCGGATTTGAAGGGTAAGGCTGAGGAGATGCTTAAGAAATTTGATAAGTATTGGGATGGTATGAGGAACATCAACAAGATGCTGATTGTAGCTACTGTCTTTGATCCTACAAAGAAGATGCAGTTTGCTAAGATGTGTTTCGAGAAACTTTATGGTAAAGACACTGCAGATGCTCAAGATATGTTTCAGTCTGTCATGGATGTTCTTCGGGATTTGTTCAAAGAGTACAGTGCTCGGTTTCATACTGATGAAGGCGTTCAAGCATCTCAAGCTCCACAACCAGCATCATTCGGTAGCCAAGAGCAGCCAGCATGTGAAAGAATCAATCTGATTGATGAGTCGGGGTATGAGAGGATGGACTGTATGTATGCGGAGTTGGTTGATCTGATAGAGGATCGAGAAGCAAAAGATGAGTTGGAAACTTATCTGAAAGAGAGTGTTGTCAATCCGAGAACCATGCTTGGAGTGGAGTTTGATGTTCTGTCTTGGTGGAAGGTTAATTGCTCAAAGTTTCCGATTCTTGCAGAGATTGCTCGTGATGTCCTTGCGATGCAAGTGTCATCTGTTGCTTCTGAAAGTGCATTTAGCACTAGTGGTCGAATCATTTCCCCTCATAGAAGTTGCCTAACTCACTATATGATTGAAGTGCTAATGTGTTCTGAGCAATGGATGAAGGCAGATCTTCGTGGCAGTGAAGGCAGAGTGGTGACAATGGAACAAATTCTTAGTGAATTTGAGTATGAAGACAAGCTCAAGCGAGGTATATCTCTTACTTGTAACTTATCTTTGATCACCCTTGATGTTTCGTAAGTACTAACTTTGTTTTTCTTTATAATTTGTTTCAGATTATGATTCTCAAGCAACACAAGAAGAATAAATCAAGGATGAGCTTAAGGATCGAGCAATGAAGATTGGAGAATGTGCTTTGGAGAAGTCAAGCTTTGGTGTTTTGTAATTTGTTCTGTTTCTGTTTTGTTCTGTTTCAGTGATTTACATGTTTTCGGTTATGTTTCTGTTTTTTGGTGTGTCTTAAAAACCTATGTTGCGGTAATGCGGTTTAAGATTATAATCGGTGTATGGTACTATGGTTTATCCTTTTTTCAAGAATGCAATGTGTTTTCCCAAAGTTATTGACTTATTGTTATTTCCAAAATCTTATTCAGATTGATCATGTATGGTATTGGTTCGGTTTTAATGTTTTGCTTTGGAAATCAGTTTAACTTATTGTTATTTCCTTACATGCCGTTCCTCAAGTTTTTCAATTAAAACCAAACCTTAGTTGTGCTTCATTATAAATAGAGAACCTTGATTGTTTATTGATTCACAGCAATATGAATATGATAGTTAACTCAAGGTCGGCTGTTTGGAAACACTTCACAAGAACAGAAAGTAACCGAGACAAATGCATATGCCATTACTGCGAGAAGGTCTTTGCTTGTTCACCTAAAATAGGCACATCCAACCTGCATAAACATCTCCAAACCTGCAAACAGTTCAAAGCGTGGAGAGATAATGAAGTGGTACCAATCTCCACTTCAACCTGATCGGTTTTTCTTTGCAGTATTTGGTGTTCTGGTTTCCTTTTTTAGTTTATCTTTGTTGTTTGAAAACTTGAATATGGAATAAAATTTGCAGTTCAATGAAAGTATGGTTAGTTTGGTTACTTTTAGGAACCGAATAAGTATTTTGGATATATGTAACCAAAGTAACTGATAGTACATTGAGTCTTTGGTTATTTTTCGGTTATTAAAACTCGGAACCGAACCCACCCGAACCCGCTTAGACCCGACTCGAACCCGACCCGTAGTTTATATATACCCGATTGAGTATTCACATTACAAACCCGAATAACCCGAAACCCGAAAGACCCGACCCGGACCCGAACGGGTACCCGAATGCCCAGGCCTACTATACACTTGCATTGCTCATAGTCAGAGCTTGTCTCTCACAACATTCCATTCAATCAGATTCAAATAGACATAAATTGCAAAATGGTTTCATCACTACCTGATATTAATCCATCAATAGATCATGGACTGCTCATCATCCCTATGCCTCTTTCTCTTTTCTCTTCTTAGATCCTGGACTGTTCATCATCCCTAGGCTCCTACGTGGTTTCAACAACTTGCAGTTCTCTTTATCCAGCTTTCTGTTTTGCTCCCTCACAATCTCTACTTCCTTCTCCGCTCTATCTAGCTTCAAAACGAGAAACTCTTTCTCTTTTAGAATCTTTGTCACCAAAAACACAGCCTTTTGCATTGACGGCTTCAGTTGATCCCATTTGCTCAACAAAGTTTGACATGATTGATCTTCAATGTTTGCCTCCATTAACATACGCCCGAACTTAGTCTCGTCTTCACTAACCATCGTCGCCAAAACTGAATCAACCAAACATTATTGCTTCTTATTTACGCAAGACACGTGTCTCAGTTCTTGCTCTAGTTCTTGAACCCTACGTTCTGCTTCTCTGGCCCTTTCTTCTGACTCGTTCCCAGAGCGCATCGATGCTTCAAGATCTAGATGATAAATGAAGCATTCTCTTTTCAAATCCTTGCACTGATTCACCAATTCATCGCACTCATCTCTCAGTTTCTGATTCTCTTCAACGAATTTCTTCAGAGCCTGCGCGTTGATGCTCGCTTCAGATCTAACGAGGTCGATGACTTGATTTTTCTCCTTCAATCTTGAAACCGAAGACATGTACTGTTCATATAGACGAAGCTGAGACCCTTGAGCCGCGAAGAGTTTTCTTCTGGAGAGCATCCACGGTGATCGGAATCCCTAAAGAGTGATTGGTCGTCTCCTCGATGCATTCCTCCACATCTCGCGGGAGATCCATTGTTGCTTGATCCAGAAGAAATCTCAAATTCTAGGGTTTCAAAACAAAAGAAGTTCTATTAATCTATTTCTTTAAGGCATTCCGTTTATTTGATGAGCCTTTTATAGTTGGGCCGAAATATAAAGCCCATTATTTTGTTACATCTGCTATGTGCAGTGATATGATTCCAGATCATGTCAAGAAGAACAAGGACCAACCAGCTGAAGAAGAAGATGCCTTAGACCTTTCTAAAGGACCCATGACTCGGGCAAGATCAAAGAAGCTCAAGGAAGCTATTGGAGGCTTAATCAGAAAGTCTTTGAAGAAAGAAAGTCTTGAAGGAAGCTTGATACTTCAAGACCCACTCATCACCATTCAAGTCATCATACCATCAAGCTGAGTATCATCTAGGCTAGCAAGAGAAGTGTGCTCTTTTCCTGTCTTAGTTTTTGTCCCATTGGGTTTTGCTAAGATAGGTTTTTAACGAGGCCTTGTCTTGCTATTTCAAATCACCTAGTATGATACTCTCGGACCAGACTACATTATGTATCTTATTTTATCTTAGACTATGCTTTTTATTTCGTTTACACAAGTCAAAGGGAGCCTATTCCTTTATGACTATTAGTTGTTTCCGAGACCTTGTGCATGTACAAGGCTCTCACTATATATTCTGGTCGAGCAAGTCTAATAAGATCATCATCTTTTAACCTAAAAAACCTTTCTCTTCTCTTATTGCTGTCAACAAGAGTTCGAGAGTTCTGGTGTGTCATATCCAGAGTATAAGGACTTCTCCTTTAGTGTGTCATATCTAAAGTAGTCGTCTAGGAGTATCAAAGAGTCATCTGCATCTCTTTGTGTCACCAATCGCATCCACAAGCCTTGGAAGATTGAGTTTTGATTCATCTTTGCAAGGATCTATCCAATATCATCCATAGTTCATCCTAGGGTCGTGTTAAGTAGTATCAGAGCAGCTCTGGATAGGGAAGTTTCGATCTTTTATTGTTTTCAAATAAGAACCCTTCAACTTCTTTTGAATCCGTCAATCGATCTGTGTTCTTTGTTGTGTTATTTCACTAGATCTGTTCGTTTCAATATCTATTGTTGTTGTTTGAATCAAATCCTGATAGATCTAAGAAGTTTCATCATATTTGATCTTGATCTGTTTCGATTTCGTGTGATAAAAGTTATCAAGTTTTGATCTTTCAAATTGTGTTGCCTTAGATCGCAAGTTTTTCCTTTTAATCAAAGTTGTTTCCTTTTTAAATTTTCTTGAACATCTTACTTGTTTAGATTGTTTCTTTGTCTCAGGTACCAATGGGGAACGAGACAGATGAGGAAGCATAACTTGTAAGAAAGAGTAAGCTACTAAGGGAGGAGATGACAGAACAGTTGAAGTAAACTCTGACCACTACCGTGGCTGATATGATCAAGACTAGCATCACGGGTCTTCGTGATGAGATAAGACAAGAGCTACGACAAGCTACTGGTCAGGGCCATAGTAATGAATCTAGGAGAGACAGAAGAGGTCAGAGTCTACATAATCATCCTGAACCAAGGAGAGATCGTAGAGAGCATGCTGAATCTCATGAAACAGACAACTACTATGAGCGTCACCGGTCTGAACTCAGTGGATCTTCTTCATCAAGAGGTAGTAGGAGAAGGCAGAGACGTGATCATGATGAAAGAAGGACTCAGAGAGATTAGTTCAATGGATTGAAGATCAAAATCCCTCTTTTTCATGGCAAGGTTGATCCGGATGCTTACTTGGAGTGGGAGAAGAAGATTGAGCTAGTCTTCAATTGCAAACACTACACCAGCGATCAAAGGATCCAAATTGCAGCTACTGAGTTCCATGACTATGCTTTGAGTTGGTGGGATCAATTGGTAACTAGTAGAAGACTCAACCAAGAGTATCCAGTTGAATCTTGGCAAGAGATGAAGTCTCTTATGCGCAAGAGGTTTGTGCCTAACCATTACCACAGAGATCTACATCAGAAACTAAGAAGACTCACGCAAGGTTCCAAGACTGTTGAGGAGTATTATCAAGAGCTAGAGTTGCTGATGTTGAGAGCTAGTATTTCAGAGGACAGAGAAGCTACTATGGCAAGATTCCTTGGAGGGCTAAACCGTGAGATACAAGACAATGTTGAGATGCAACACTATGTGGAGATAGAAGAGATGTTGCATAAGGCTATCTTGGTGGAACAGCAGCTTAAGAGAAAGGGTCACTCACGTGGTAGCTATGGTTCCACACGATTTCAACACTCAAAAGAAGATAAGCCTAGCTTCCAAAAAGAGAGTAAGCATCAGCCTAAAGAAGAACCGAAACCTGCTAGCATCTACAACAAAGATAAAAGCAAGGTTGAAACAACTAGTTCAAGAGCCAGAGATGTCAAGTACTTCAAGTGTCAAGGTCGTGGTCACTATGCCAATGAATGTACCAACAACAGGGTAATGATACTGCTTGATAATGGCGAGTTTGAATCTGAAGCTGAGAAAGAAGATCATACTAAGGATCAGTCTGAAGAAGAGTATGAAGAAGAGCCGGTTAATGGGAGGTTACTAGTGGCAAGGAGAAACCTTAGTCTTCAAACTAAGACCGAAGAGCTTGAGCAAAGAGAGAACCTATTCTACACACGGTGCTTGGTACAAGGAAAGGTCTGCAGCCTCATAGTTGATGGTGGTAGTTGTGTCAACGTTGCGAGTGAAACCATGGTTCAAAAGCTTGGATTAAAGGTTCAGAAACATCCAAAACCCTATAGACTCCAGTGGCTCAATGATGAGGGCGAGATGAGGGTCTCTGATCAGGTTCTAGTTCTCTTATCCATTGGAAAATATGAGGATGAGATCTTGTGTGACATTTTGCCTATGGAAGCAAGTCACATACTGTTGGGAAGGCCTTGGCAATCTGACAGACGTGTAGTTCATGATGGCTTTACCAACAAGCACTCCTTTGAGTTTAAAGGCAGAAAGACAGTACTAGTGACACTATCTCCAAAAGAAGTACATCAAGATCAGCTGCAGCTTCAAAAGAAAAAGGAGATTGATCTTAAACCGACTCAAACCAAGCAACACAACTACTATGCCAAAACTGGTGATATCAAGAGATCTATTCACTCTAATCAATCTATTCTCTTATTCATCTACAAAGAATCTCTCTTGAATCTAACTGATTTTGCACCGGTGTACCCGAGTGAGAAGTTGTCTCTTTTGCAGGAATATGATGAGGTGTTTCCAGATGATAGTCCTACAGGGTTGCCACCAATACGTGGGATTGAGCATCAGATTGACTTTGTACATGGATCAACACTTCCTAACCGACCTGCTTACAGAACCAATCCAGTAGAAACCAAAGAGCTACAAAGACAAGTAGATGAGTTGATGGAGAAGGGTCACATCCGAGAGAGCATGAGTCCTTGTGCTGTACCTGTCTTACTAGTACCCAAGAAGGATGGGAGCTGGCGCATGTGTGTTGATTGTAGAGCAATCAACAATATCACGGTGAAGTATCGACACCCTATTCCTAGACTTGATGATATGCTTGATGAATTGCATGGTTCTAGCATCTTTTCTAAAATTGATTTAAAGAATGGCTATCATCATATTAGGATGCAAGAAGGTGATGAATGGAAAACTGCATTTAAAACTAAACATGGTTTGTATGAGTGGTTAGTTATGCCATTCGGATTGACAAATGCACCTAGTACATTCATGAGGCTGATGAATCATGTGCTTAGATCATTCCTAGGCTCATTTGTTGTAGTCTACTTTGATGACATCCTTGTGTACAGCAAGAGTTTAGAAGAGCATATAGTTCATCTTAGGTCTGTGCTTGATGTTTTGAGAAAGGAAAAGCTTTATGCTAACCTTAAGAAATGCACCTTTTGTACGGATAACTTGGTCTTTTTAGGCTTTGTTGTGAGTGCAGATGGAGTTAAGGTTGATCAAGAAAAGATAAGAGCCATACAAGAGTGGCCCATCCCTAAGACAATCAGTGAGGTACGGAGCTTTCATGGTCTTGCTGGCTTCTACAGAAGATTTGTAAAGGATTTCAGCACTCTTGCAGCTCCACTAACCGAAATCATCAAGAAGGACGTAGGCTTTAAATGGGAAGAAGCACAAGAAGCCGCCTTTCAATGCCTAAAAGAGAAGCTTACTAATGCTCCCCTTCTTATACTTCCAGATTTTAACAAAACTTTTGAGATATAATGTGATGATTCCGGTATAGGTATTGGTGCTGTCTTAATGCAGGATAAGAAACCTATAGCTTACTTCAGTGAGAAGCTTGGAGGAGCTACACTCAACTATGCAACATATGACAAGGAGTTGTATGCACTTGTGAGGGCTCTACAAACTTGGCAACACTACCTTTGGCCTAAGGAGTTTGTGATACACACGGATCATGAGTCTCTTAAGTACTTAAAGGGTCAAAACAAACTCAGCAAGAGACACGCCAGATGGATTGAGTTTATAGAAACATTTCCTTATGTCATCAAGTACAAACAAGGTAAAGAAAACATAGTTGCTGATGCTCTCTCCTGAAGGTATGTTCTCTTAAACACTCTAGATGCTAAACTCTTAGGATTTGAGCAATTCAAAGAGATGTATGAAACTGATCTTGACTTTAAAGAAGCTTATCTATCTTGTGAAAAGATTGCTAAAGGTCACTACTTTAGGCATGAAGGATATTTGTTTTATGATAATCGCCTATGTGTACCTAACGTTCTATGAGAGAGTTGTTTACTAGGGAAGCTCACGGAGGAAGCTTAATGGGACACTTTGGTAATGCCAAGACTCTTAAGGTTTTGCAGGATCATTTCTTTTGGCCTCACATGAAGAAAGATGTAGAGAAGATATGCCAAAGATGTGCAACTTGCAAACAAGCTAAGTCCAAAGTTCAGTCTCATGGTTTGTATACTCCTCTCCCTATTCCTTATCACCCATGGAATGACATTTCTATGGATTTTATTGTTGGATTGCCTAGGACTAGAACCGGAAAGGATTCAATCTTTGTAGTTGTTGATAGGTTCTCCAAAATGGCTCACTTCATTGCTTGTCACAAAACTGATGATGCATTGCATGTTTCTTATTTGTTCTTTAAAGAGATAGTTCGTTTGCATGGCATGCCTAAGACCATTGTTTCAGATAGAGATGCTAAATTCCTTAGTTACTTTTGGAAAACTTTGTGGTCTAAGCTAGGAACTAAGTTATTGTTTTCTACTACATGTCATCCGCAAACTGATGGTCAAACTGAGGTAGTGAATAGAACATTAGAAACTCTCTTGCGTGCATTCATCAAAAAGAATTTGAAGTCTTGGGAAGAACATTTGCCTCATTGTGAATTTGCATACAATCATGCTGTGCATTCTGCTTCTAAGTTTTCACCCTTTGAAATTGTTTATGGGTTCAATCCCACTTCTCCTTTGGATCTAATGCCTTTACCTGAGTGTGCTAGAGTTAGCTTTGATGGAAAAAGAAAGGCCGAGATGGTGCAGGAGATCCATAAGCAAGCACGCCACAACATTGAAGAGAAAACAAAGTTGTATGCTAAGCATGCAAACAAAGGCAGGCGTGAGATGATCTTTGAAGAAAGAGATCTTGTTTGGGTTCACCTTAGAAAAGAAAGATTTCCAAACGAGAGGAAGTCCAAGCTAATGCCAAGAATTGATGGACCATTTGAGATCGTGAAGAAGCTCAGCAACAATGCCTACAAGCTTGATCTAAAAGGAAGGTATGATGTGAGTAATAGTTTTAATGTTGCTGATTTGGTTTCTTTTATTGCAGATGATCCAGATTTGAGGACAAATCCTTTTCAAGAGGGAGGGAATGATATGATTCCAGATCATGTCAAGAAGAACAAGGACCAACCAGCTGAAGAAGAAGATGCCTTAGACCTTTCTAAAGGACCCATGACTCGGGCAAGATCAAAGAAGCTCAAGGAAGCTATTGGAGGCTTAATCAGAAAGTCTTGAAGGAAGCTTGATACTTCAAGACCCACTCATCACCATTCAAGTCATCATACCATCAAGCTGAGTATCATCTAGGCTAGCAAAAGAAGTGTGTTCTTTTCCTGTCTTAGTTTTTGTCCCATTGGATTTTGCTAAGATAGGTTTTTAACGAGGCCTTGTCTTACTATTTCAAATCACCTAGTATGATACTCTCGGACCAAACTACATTATGTATCTTATTTTATCTTAGACTATACTTTTTATTTCGTTTACACAAGTCAAAGGGAACCTTTTCCTTTATGACTATTAGTTGTTTCCGAGATCTTGTGCATGTACAAGGCTCTCACTATATATTCTGGTCGAGCAAGTCTAATAAGATCATCATCTTTTTACCTAAAAAAACCTTTCTCTTCTCTTATTGCTATCAACAAGAGTTCGAGAGTTCTGGTGTGCCATATCCAGAGTATAAGGACTTCTCCTTTAGTGTGTCATATCTAAAGTAGTCGTCTAGAAGTATCAAAGAGTCATCCGCATCTCTTTGTGTCACCAATCACATCCACAAGCTTTGGAAGATTGAGTTTTGATTCATCTTTGCAAGGATCTATCCAATATCATCCAGAGTTCATCCTAGGCTCGTGTTATGCAGCACAAAGCAAGACTCTTAGTTAGGAGATCAAAGACACACAACAGCAAGTTGATAAGAGTTCTAACATTTATTAGATACAATGAAGCAGTGCTGATCGTCTTTTACAATCTGTAAAATATACTATATAGAAGAAGAGAGACTCAAAACCTCTTAATGAGAAGAGATGCTTCTTTGGAATATAATCAGACATTGTCTTGTGTCTCTCTCTTTTCGTTCTAACAACTTATCTCTCTGTCTTTCTTTGTTCTAATAAATCCCTGAGAAACCCTGCTTCACTGAAACTTCCAACTGCAAAACGATTGGATTGCCACCAATCGTTTAATGAGAGCTCTCTCTCTCTCTCTCTCTGAGCAATATTAGCCTAGGAGTTTGGCCATGAACGAGACATATTCATCAAACCTTCTGTGGCGGCTCAAGATTTTAGTATGTCTTCTTGTCCGAGTCAGAGAGTCTACACTTTTGTCCGTAAATCTATAACCCTTGGTAAACAAGTTCAAAATCCGTACATGATTGACAATTATTTCCACCCTAAGAAAACTCAGATTTTGTTTTTAAAATATTGAAAGCTATGGTTTAATTAGGGATAAGGGAAAATAAAACCAATAATATCAAAACTAAAACCCGGTCGTTTCCCTAAGCAGAAAACGCGTTAACTTGGTACCAAAGAAAGAAAGTCTTAGGACCACTTCAAACTCTAAACAGTAACACTTTCAAAAACAAAACCTATATTATTCCCTTATATGCAACAGCTATATAATCCATAACTACATAAATAAATTTACAAGTGTTAAACGAATTTGTATGAATCGAAGAACGAGCCAACAACGCGTCTTGAAAATTTCCACGCGGTCTTGTATTGTATCTCTGTAACGCTACACCTATATAGACACAAGTCGGCAGTTCCAGCTTGCAGACAGATCATCATCTCCAATACTAAAGTAACTAAAACAAACCAAACCGCAATAAACCGAGCAGAAAGAGAAAGAAATGTGTGCAAGAGAAGCTAGTCTAGTGCCAAGGAGGGGAGAAGTCCTTAGAAGAGTTCTGAGAGGTGCTCTCTTTACTTGTCTTTGTTTCTCTTCCAGGAAAACTAGACAGTCTCGTCTCCCATCATCTTCTGCAGTCACACATTCTTCAGTAGAGAAAACGTTTAATGTATATTAGGATCAAATAAAAAAACAAATAAGGGAAACTCATTTCTCTTTTTTTTTCAAACTTGTTAACAAAGAGTCAAAGACCCATTTGATACAAGATGGGTTCAGTGTCATCAAGAGGGCATTTCACAATGTTGTAATAGTTCATGAACAAGCCACTTTAGTGTTTACTTTTTGTGTGATCATAAATCTCAAAATAGAAAAAGTCTGTTTTTTTTTCATATTGTTTCTAAAATTCATCGTCTATCATTGTAACGTTGTTTTAATAAAGTCTTACGTTTTTGAGTGACCAAAGTGAAGTAAGTAAAATTAGCACCATGGTTAAAGCAAGAGCTTGATTCTGAGAGATTTATGCTATGTGGTGTGTGTGATTCCATAAGTCCTAGGTATCCATTGTTTGAAACGCAATTTATGCAAATGTCATTAAAAATATAAAATTTGCATCTTTTAAATGAAAAACATTTTTCAGTTTCCTTTTCAAACTTTAAATGTTTTTTTTTAAGTAAGAAATGAAAATGCGAATGCGAGGTTTATCCAATAAACTTTATCAGATAGATGTACCTGGAACAGAGAAGCATCAGAGACATGACGTAGTTCTGTATACCAAAACTAGTGCAAACAAACAAGAAAGCCCCATATTTAAACTTTCAAGCCTAGAAGGTTCTCAATGTTTCCCATATATCTTTAACAATATTGTAATTGTGTACCTGCAACAAATCAACAATGATGAGCCCGTAGAAGAGTAAAGCAAAGAAGCATCCTCATATGTTATCCTATGTGAAGAAAAACCAAACTGCCCTAAAAAGAAAAAACTTAACCATAGTAAGAAGAAACATGATGCAGGCAAAGACAACAAAATATCAAAGTAAAAGATAAGTTCCCCCTTAAAATTACAGAGCCAAAACGTTGCCTCAGAACTAGCTGCAAATCCAAAACAAACATAAGTTAGTAACAACCTTTCTTCTGTTTGTCTGGTGGAATTTCTGTTTCTCAGGCTCAGGAGGTTATAGAGAGGCTTAGGAGGAACCCTAAGTTGAGCCTAAAGGTAGGGTTTTGCATCATCACCTCCTTCATCCTCATCAGCAGCAGTATCAAGTTGAAAGATCTGTTACTATCTGTATCAGTAGCCTGAGCTCCATCTTAAAAGGATCTAAGCTGCTCAGAAGGAAAGAAATCATACTTCAGAGTTCGTCTTGCAATAATGCGAGAGAAAGAGAGATCGGTAAGAAACACCGTACCTCGTCAGCCGATAAGGAACAGCTCACCGCCGCGAGAACTCTCATTAATTATTCTGAATCCTATGACTTTTCTTTGAGCGATAGCCGTTTTCAGGCTGGGCTTGTAATTTTGAACCACTGTAATTGTTAAGGCCCATTTACGAACCAAAACAAAGAGAATTAAACAGAAAGTACACAAGCCTAAATGAAAAAACATTTGATCACAAACAACGTTGGAACATAGATCTATGTTCTAAGCCTACAAACCTAAGCCAACATAAATCCTATAGATGTTAGCCTAGTGAAGAACTCTCCTCACTCGATGTTTAACCAGACCATAACAAAATGTTTACTCAAAAACTATGTTTAATCAGATCATGACTTACAAGATTTCTAATGTCTATAGAAACTCCAGTGTTCATGACAACATGGCCGATAATGAGATTTTGAGGGCTATAAACAATTTACATACATTTTTTTGATAAAAAAGTTCAACAAAGTGAGAGTTTTATTTATTTAATTTATTTTAAAATAATATTATAGAGTAATGTTTCATTTTACTATACTTACGACCATTCATGTTTTTAGGATAGGATACTATTTAAACGGGGTTCTAAATACATTACTAGTCACATTTCACAGTTTTTAAGATGAACATTTGTTATTTAAACGGGGTTCTAATACATTACTAGTTACATTTCACACGTATGATTTTGAAATTCGTTTGTTTCAGCTTAAAATTGTGAATCTTTTAAAGTTTTTCAGTTTGCCCTGTTGATTTACAATTTAAAGTGTATTACAAATATTTGAAGAAAGATGAACATGCAAAGTACTATTGTTTTCTTCATCATTGTTAATTTTAGCTGGTGGTCGCCTAATGGATCCAACCTACTAAGGTTAGAAGCTAGGTTGGTTCTTTGTAGAGGAAAAACAATGGTGATGACCGGTAAATTTCCAACTAATGATCCATTTAGTTTTGGCTATTCTAACAAAATAGAGCATTAAATTAAAGCTAATCCACATCATTAACCACCTGAAGATGTGTGTTTATTGTCGTACATGGTAAACACACTTGCTGTTACGACTTACGATTGCTAGAGAGGGAAAGAAAAAGACACAGCAGTGTGGCTTTTCTTTTTGCCGTATAACTCATGCCGACAAACGTCACATTACATAAACATGACGTTATGTATCTGACTGACGTCACATTACACAAACTGATATCATAAAAATAGTTAAAAGGTTGGATTTTGTTTCATTTCAAAAAAAATATATATTTTCTTAAAATAATATCTGTCCTAGAAGAGTACAAGGGGTTATTCAGATTCGAGTTCCCTTAAACAAACTGATTTATTGTATATCTCACTTTTTTTTTTGAAACGAAGTACTTATTTATTTTAGATTCTTGATATACTAGTTTAACAAAAACCATCAAATTTATACGGTTTTAAAATTTGTTGGTTCTACAGACTACAACTGTAACCTTTCTTTTGATTCAGAATTTACCTATGCCATGGTGTACTTACTATATAGTATATAAACTACTCAACGTGGTAAAAAAGTTTTAATAATTAGTTACAACCACCTACGAAAATTTCATGACAATGTAATACATTTTCTCACTTTCTTTTCCGTTGTTGTTTACTTGCTTTTCAGCACATTCTTTCCCTTTTTGCTTTATGTTCTTTGTTATTTTCTCTTCTTCACGCTTCGTTTATTTATTTGCTAGTCTCCACTGAATGTTTTCTTTAGAACAAAGGGTTCCTAAGGGGGAAAAGAGTAAAGAACAAAAGGCATGAACATGCAAGAACATAATACACCAAAACGATATTTTTGCGATTCAAATTTTTGGTTGATAAGTTCCTAAATGATTCTTTATACTAGAATCTGCAATAATTCAAAATAAACAATTACTGAAAAAAGAAAATCTAATTCGATTATTGAAAACATATTTAACATGTCTTTTATTCTGTCACGTCATCTCGAGTACACGTATATAACGACCCAGTCTAATTACATATCTCACCCCTTAGTTCTTATTATGGTAATTGTACCCTTCCCTGATGTGGGTATCTTGGTGAAAGCAACCACGGTTTTGCCTGAGAGACCCGGTCCGTGAGCAGAGAGACACGGACGGCAGGCAAAAGCTCCAACAGGATGCCGAACTGGCCGAGTCGATGGCATGAGAATCCTCTTATTTATATCATTTAGGGTTACATCTTCTTCTCGACCACCTGGTTTCACCACTCCAAATGGATACACCACTCTCTTCTTCTTGTCATAGAGATTTTTCTCTGTAACCCATGTGTCAAATTAGTATATATATAAAGATTAACACAAAAAAATATTCTAGTATTAACGCAAACGAGAAAAACAATCATTTCGGAAGGAAGTAAAGCATACGTACTTGAAGTGGACGTAGATGGCTCGAAGGAGTGTTTCGAATGATTTGGAGCCTCTGAACAAATATTGATGGATAAATTTGGAGATTCATCTGCTCAATATATAAGAAATTTCATTATGAAAGATCACTAATATAGTTATATTAATATTAAAAATAAATAATATACATATATATATTTATATACATTAAATCGGTGACAATAATAAAGAAGTAGGTCTCACCTGCAAACAGACTACTCGTGCAACTATAAGTCTCAGACACACCCCAATTATTCTGCACAATTATATTTTAAAAAATTAAGAAAATTATTGAGTAATTATGCAAATGACTGCCAAAAACGAAGTAATTATGTAAACCTGGTGAATGTCGAAGTGGTTAGTTGGTTTGTCCTCGGCATTGAACGAAAGACGTCTCCGTTTGCTTTTCACACTGAATTCGATGAGTGCGTCTTCGAGGTAACCGGTGGAAAGGTCGCTGATAATATCCTCCTCCGGCGAATGTAATATATGCTCCGGAAATACATCAGTGTGGCCACATGAATCTACAAGAACATTGCATGGAAAAGATATATCGCATCATTGTATGGAACCCTTAAATTAGTAGTACAAATATATTCACCTTTCGACCAAAGAATGCATTATCGTCTGCATGAAGCACCCTCGTTTATGTATCAACAAACTCAGCATAATCATGTATATAAAAAATGCATTTATGTGTACATATACATATTTGTGTGTGTGTTTGTATATACCTAAACTGAAGTTTTGGTTGAAGAATGATCCAAGGTTATGGAGATCCCAAGTGGGGAGAGAGTAAAAAAGCTCACTCATTGTTTTCTTTTAATGAAATGTTGTTGATTGATTGCGAGTGTGTTGAATCAAGGAGATATCATGTGGCTGTCTATTTATCTTGGTGGGTTGTGAATAAAAAGGTTGAAATTAAATAAAATGAATAAAACGACGTGGTGGAAAAAAGAGAGAGAGGAAGAAAAAGTAAAAGCACTGAAGAAATTTAGAAGATATCAAATTTAGTACTCAACACGGTCAACTCTAAAGAAAAGACAAATAACAATAATGGTTAGATGGTGTGTGTCATGAAAGATTAAATAACCGAATATTATTGTTTATTGTGAGATGGTGAAATTATCATTTTGTTATACTGTTTCCCATTAACCGCATTGTTTTTTCGGAATTTTACAATCATCAAACTCAACAGGTAAAAATGCATTAAAAATAAGTCTATTTCTTTTTAAAGAAGACTACTTAGTTTAACATGTTATTTATTTTTTGAAAAAGGCTTCTAACATGTTATTTTTGTAATTTAATTTAAACCCCACAGTTTTTGTCCAAAAAAAAAATTTGTCCAAAAAAAAATTTAAACCCCACAGTTTGCCCAAAAAAGAAAAAAATTAAACCTCACAGTTAGAGATATGGGGTAATTGTTATGAAACTAAGTGGAGAAACGTGTTTTTGTTATTAATTTTGACCAAGAGTCTTACATATATATATACATCAGGTCGTGTTTATCCTAAGTGGGTAAGTACAATAGTCGATAAGCATTATCTCCTACAGTCGGTACGGTCCTGGTTGGTCCGTTTATGTCGATCACAATCTGGTACATAACACTCCCCCTTGATCGACACATCCGGTACTGGTTCGTTGCATGCTTAATGTTGCCTCATTAAAACCTCTCATGGAAAACCCCAAAACCAATGTGGCAAAATGGGAAACCATGGACAGGAAAAAGAGTACAACACATGAACTCCTCCTGATGAATGCATCACTGTAGATCTTTGGACGATGCATTCCTATCTGGTCGATGAGCTTTTTGTAATATTTTGTAATTTCGCCGGCCTTCTAGAACCTCATTTGGACATGGTCAAAACGTGCTCCTTTGATGCTGACCACTCGACAATGTCTTCATGTTCTGATCGGATGGATGATGCTCAATCAGTACTCGGATAGTACTCGACCAGTACTTGGATGTACCTCTATCCTGCGATTAAATCTTTCTTGCAGGTCCTCTCATGTCCCACGGTTCCTCTAGTCTCATGGCTTTGCCATACCGTGGACACTTTCATTTTATTATTGACTCAGACATTCTTCTGATCACTATCTCTGGATGCTGTCTCATGACTTCTTTCATTTTGTCGTAGACAATGCTATGTTTTCGAAAACATACATGTTAAGTCATAGACCTTGTCATCACACGCCAATATACTCATATATGGCTAAGGTGATCTAGTCCCATCATATTCTGTCTAAAATCAATCGATAACTTGTATCATTGAAATCATTGAACCATTGAACCTCTCTTTAGGTTGGTTTGATATAAACATAAACACAAAGAATTATAATATCCTCTATAAGGATCTATGGACTGATTGTACTAAGTATTTTCTTAGTCTTTCATTATCATTTGCAGCTGCCTTATTTCAGTCCATGAATAGCTTAGGAACAAAACTATTCTATGAGAATTTCTTTTCTCATCTTTCTAATACTCTTATCATCTTTATCCAGTGATCAATCATGTTGCTGACTACATTTCTCTTTTCTTATATCCAGACCTTTATCATTTTCGAATTTGTAGTAGCATCCACCATATAGGAGTACATATCCTTATAATCTGTTCCTTGGTCTCTGTGAGTATCCTTGTGTAATCAAGCCATTCCTTGAATGCTTTAAATAGGAATATGAACACCTTAGTCCATGTCTCACGATTTCTTTTCCTTTCCTACACATGACCTATTTTTCACTGGTTTTATCTTATCAGATGGTTTGAACCCACACGGTTTCCTTTAGTCTATGAATGCATTCTTGTATTCTCGTGGGTTCTGATCCTCGCTTATATCTTTTAAACTCAAGTGCTATTTCCTTATGCATCTCTATCTTTTATGTGTCGACACTTATTTTATATGTATGGTTCCATTGTGTTCCAGACATGAACTAATCGATTAGAGATTTCATTCTTACTAAGAACCTTCATTTACCTTGCAGTTTGGCGTCCCAAACTACATGGTCTGGTACCTTAGATATTAGCTGCGCAGCCTTATCTTAATGTCTGGTCTGGTTTCCCTTATGACCTCGGATATGTCATTTCTATGCACCTTTCTTTTCATTTCCGAGGTTCCTTATCTTATGGAACATATTGGTCTATCTTTAGACTCTATAGCAACTTGATTATGTCTCTTCTAGGACATTAATTTCGTGGTGCTTAAGCTGGTATGACTTAGTCATTCTTTTTCTTTTATTTTCGGATCTAATCTGTCTGGCATTCTTTTAGCTAGCTTTGTATGATCTTTCTTTCTTTGGACGTCTTAAATCATATTCTCTGGTCCGAGGATCTTGCCAAGACAAGGATGGTTTAATACCATTCCATTTCTCTTTATACTTGTACCAGCTTATTTTTTTCTCCCCCTGATTTTGGATAGTCGAATTTAATCACGCAATCCGTAAACCTGGCCTTAATCTGATCACCCATATTTGGCTCAAGGTTTCTTATAAAATCGTTGGAGAAAGCATTATCATATCCAACATATATTCCCAATCTTATCTCATCTTCTTATGAGATTCCATCCTAGACGGCACATATTATTGTGGTTGTCTATACATAATCTCTTAGGATGGTCTATGTCTGGATCATGACCCTTTATCATTCTTAGATGGAAATATCTATGCTCACTTTATATGGCCCGATGCATATTTTTATTACATGTAAATCCATGTGTTCCCAAGCATTAGCTAGTGATCTTTGTATTACAAAGAATTTGGCCAAGTTCTATCATGGTCATAGACCATGTCACTCGGACTTTTAATGTTGTTCATGGACCACGGGAGTGTCATTTCTCCCCCTCATGAACATGCTATAAACCTTTTAGATGCTTGAAACATTATAGCCGTATGAGTTTCCCTTGTGTACATGTTACACAACGTGAGATTCTTTGGGATAACTCTTTTGTGCCTTTTGCAATATCAATCTTTTGCATCAATTTTAAAGACATGGATGGCTAGTCCAGTCAAGCCATAAAGTGTATAAAATTTCGTGGTCAACCTATCTGGTTATCTAGGCCTTTTGCCTTTATCATACTGTTCGTTTAGCATAGTTTAGATCAGTCGGGAGTACAGTCTCGACGATTTCTATGCCTTGGGCGATTTTTATTTATAATTTTGAAGGAATTTTTTATTTCCTTTGCCCATTGGTTCAAGTGGAAACCATTCATTTTCAAAATTTTATAACTCAAATGGGTCTTTTATTTGGGTGAATAATTCATTCCCCCTTTAGGCAATGCCTTTGGTCGGATAATTTTAATTACTATACTCATTTTTAAATTTTCATTTGTCATTTATCAATCAAGAAATTATCAAGCAAGTCAAACATGATAATATAAAACTAAAACAACTCTTATTATATATAAAAAATCGTAAATGACAAACAAATCAAAACATAAAATCAGAATGTCGAAATCTCGATTTTTAGGCAATGTATATGCCGGCCACTCCTTTTATTATTCTGGACATGGCTTATTTGGATTCATCCTTATTCTCTCCAGCCTTATTGGCTTCAGGAAGTCTCATCTCACTGGTTTTCTTTGGCATCTCACTATTCTTCTCAGCTTGTAATAGATATGAGATCAAATTCGTATTAGTGGTGAAACCTTTTTTCTCTGTAGGTATATTGTAACAATAGATCCCTTGGATCAGCTGTGAGGAAAGTCGTTTCCAGTAAATCTTCCTCTGTTACCTCTTCACCACATAGTTTCGATTTAGAAACGATTTTGATTAGAGCTGAGTTATATTCATCTACGGACTTAAAGTTACGAAATCTGAGATTTATCCACTCATGCCTAGCCTTTGGTAATAACACTATTGTGTATCTAGATTTTAAGTTTGTCCAAAGGTCTAGAGAGTTCTCAATATTTAGATACTGATCTCTGAGATCCTCAGTGAGATGTTGGCGAATAATTGTTACTGCCCCATATTTTTCCTTTTCAGTTGCATATTCGCCTTTGATGATACATCTGTCAAGTCCTCTTATCTTCAGGACAATTGCAGTGTTTATTGCCCATTTTAAATAATTATCTCCGGAGAGATTAAGGGCTGGATAATCCAAATTCGACATCTGAAAATATAGATTTTAGAGTCTTATTATTTGACTTATAATCGGATTCAAACAATGCATTTTTGGGTTTCTTTCAACCTTGTAATTATGCAATGTTATTTGGTTTCTTTCAACCTCTAAATTATATAATTCAATCCGATTTATTTTTAGTCAATATAGCAATGCAACTTTAGTTTCTTTCAACCTTTGAATTTATGCAATGCAATCCGATTTTCCATTCAATCTAGCAATCCGATTTTATCATATGATCAATCAATTAAAAAAAATTGTTTTATGATGCAACCTCAGCAATCATTGTCTACATGATCAAGATGAGCTAAAAAATTTAAATCAGATCAAATAATTGATTCTAGATGATTTAAAATATAATCGGATTCTAGAGAAAAAAAATAGGGTCCAGGGTTTCGAAAATATAGGGTTTCACTTTTTAATAATTATTTTCGAAACCATTGATCTGAATAGTCATTATATGACTTAAAAAATAAATCAGATCAATCTAAACAATTTTAACATTTTTCTAATCTTCCAAAAGAAAATTGGAAATTTTCCATCAACTTATAAAAGACAATTTCTCAAAACGGAAGTTTTTAGAAAATTTAATTTTGCATTCTAGCAATCTGGAAACATTCAATTATGGTTTTAAACAAGTTTTAGCAATCTTCCATTATTCTAAAACTAATATGGAAGTTTTCAGAAACCATAAAAAAAAAATTTCACAAAACCGAAAAGTTTTTAGAAAAAGTAAAATTTGCAATTTAGCAATCTGGAAAAATCCGAGATTTTTCTAGCAATCTCTAATGATTCAACCAAAATCAGAATGAGATCCTAACAATCGTTTCTAGGTGATTTAAACACTTCAAACAATCACACACTTTTTATGCAGTTTTTTCGATATGAAAATTTACACTATGACTATGTGATTAAAAACGAATTTGATGAAACTACTTATAGGGTTTCTTAGTTAGGATTTATCATTAGTTTTGGTGAATTTTAATTAATTTTCGGAATTTATTTGAGGAGGTCAATTTCTGACCAGAAACCAAAAAATCGTTTTCCACATAGTTCCAGACCAATGGGTCGGATTCTGATGATGGAAAACTAACTTTGGGGATTTTTAGGAGATTATCATGAATTTTAATTAATTTTAGACCATAATACATAATAGGTCATATTTAGGGTTTTAGTTATTTTATAGATCAATAGATCAGGCTGTGAGATTCAAAACCTTTAGAGTTTCGAGTTTAATTGTTAGAAACAATCTCTGTTGAATTTAAAACTCCAACTTACTCAAAGGATTTTGGGATCTATTATCTTAGGATTTGGGGTTTTGCAAATTCTAATAGTCTTAAACCTTTATCAATGAACAAAATTCAGTATGGTTTCTCTTTTAGGTTTCAGAAATTTAATTACCTAAACTTTGATGTTTGTAGAACCGGACCACCGAGAGCAGGAACTAGTCGGGTCGCGAACTGCATGACCGGAACGGATCAGGAGTTGGTCGCCTCTTCTTAACCTCCAATTGGGTTGAATGGAATTTATGAGTCAAGGGTTTGATCTTGGTTAAACGATTTGAGAGAAACGGCGGTTTGAAATCGTCGGATGAGTTTTAGAATTTCAGGGTTTTAGGTCACTTGACGGCGCGTCTTAGAATAGAGCGTGAGGGCGCATTCGAAGTCAGATAGAGGCGAGGCCGACGGCGTTGGATTCGTCTCGTCAATAGCTTCAATTTGGTATATGGCTCGTCGTTTGGATCCTTACGGTTGGAGAGAACGAGCTGTTTGAAGTGGCGCCGTCAATTAGTGTTTTTGAGATAACTCGGGATTTCAGAGTCTCGTGCTGATAACGTGTTATGAAACTAAGTGGAGAAACGTGTTTTTTGTTATTAATTTTGACCAAGAATCTTACATATATATACATCAGGTCGTGTTTATCCTAAGTGGATAAGTACAATAGTCGATAAGCATTATCTCCTGCGGTTGGTACGGTCCTGGTTGGTCCGGTTATGTCGATCACAATCTGGTACATAACAGTAATATTATTATTATTTTTTTTTTGTAAAAAGGCATTCTATTTAGGGAAAATTTGTGAGATATACATAAGAGGTACAAAACTAAAGAATATGTCCATTCTACAGTATAGACTCATTGATATGACAGGTTCTTCAAAAAATGTCATTACTATCCTTCAAAGAGCGCGTGGACGTGAGAAAGGGAAAACAATTAAAAACGTACTATACAATATTCATTATAGTTTAACAAAACAATGGATATCCACAAGCGAAATTCGACTATACTATATGCATAATAGCATAGACAAAGCTCCAACAAAATTAAACATTCACTTGCAAGAATATATTATTATATATTATTTATCCAAACTATATATCCTAAACACTAAACCCAAATCATATACCCAAAACTCTAAACCCAAACCCTAAACCATAAACCCTAAACCCTAAACCATAAACTCTAAACTCAAACTATATACCCTAAACCCAAAATCTAAACCCAAACCATATACCCAAAACTCTAAACCCAAACCCTAAACCCAAACTCTAAACCCAAACCATATACCCAAAACTCTGAACCCTAAACTAAAACTATATACCCTAAACCCAAACCCTAAACCCAAACTCTGAGCCCTATAGTCAAACTATATACCCTAAATCTAAACCTTAAACCCGAACCATATACCCAAACCATATACCATAAACCTAAACCCTAATCCTAAACCCTAATCCTAAACCCTAAATCCTAAACCCAAACTCTTATCCATTACGTGACTATGATATACATATTATGGTATGGGATACTCGACACACTCACAAACTTTGTATATATGAAATTCTTTAAAATTTTCATAGAAAGAAAGATGATGAGTGGCAACGGTATTGGAGAACAAAACAGTGTAACCACTACAAGAAAAACAGGTTTTATTAGCGGACAAAAAACGCTATATAACGATATGATAGCGGTTTTTGAAGCGATGTATCATCGCCCGTCATAATAGGTGAATGACATTACATAGCGGTTTTTAGCACTACTATCTTTTCTTCCACTATGATAGCGCTTTTCTATCTGCAACTAAATATTCTCTAATAGCGAATAATTTTCGTTATTATTTTTATTATAAAAAACAAAAAAAAAATAAAAAAATAAAAACAAATAAAAAATAAAATTTAATTAAATATTAAAAACATAATTAAAATTTAAACTCGTTTATATATTTAATTTTTTTATTAATGTAAAAAAAAATATGATTTACAAATTAAAAGTATAAACCAAAACCTAACCAAAACTAAACCAAAACTAAACTAAAACTAAACCAAAACTAAACCTAGTAAGAAAACCAGGCCTCCTCTTTTCTTAACGCCGTCGTCAAGACATGGATAGCAAAGATCGTGGAGGCCTCCAAGCTTCTTCATCTTCTCCTTTTTTCTTGTTTTTCTCCACTGTGTTTATGTCTCCCCCACCTCCTTGCTTCTTAGAATCCACTCAACCTGACAGAGCAGACAAGATCTTATGAAAATCAGAGGCGCTTCTCTAACAGTCTCAGTCTTGGTGTCTCGTCAGTCGATGGTTACCTCCGTTCGGAGGACGATGGGGTTCTAGGGTTTGTCTCCGACGGCGCTGATTCTTCTCATGGGCCGGCGCTGTAGAGGGCGTGTTCTTCCTTGGACTTTGAGCGGCGACTCTCCAAAGCGAGATACAGAGGTTGAGGATTCTCTTGACGGAGCTTGGCTGGCCTTGGACGCCCCGGTTCGGCGAAGTCACGAACGTGATTGCAGGTGACTTGTGGTGGTGAGAGACGGTTGAAATGGGAGATATGGTGGACCTTACACCATGGATGGTGCAGAGAGAAGAAGAAGAAGAAAAAAAATGAATCTGTTAGATGAGATACAGAGAAAAGCGTTCACTGTTATTAAAAAAAAAAAGAGAAAAGCTTACAGAGTAAGCTAAACGAGAAAGAGCCACATTGATTCTTAGCCATTGATTTATGTAATCCAATAGCCAAAAATAGAGATCCCAGATTTCAAGAATCAACCAATAAGAAATGAGCACTAGGATAATGACTTTAGACCTTTAGATTATAATTAATCAATGGCAGAAAAAAACACATTTATTTTATCTACAAATGGTTTGAACTTAAAAATAAGAACATATTTAACATTTCAAATATAAACTTGTGTGATTTGAATTTTGTGGTTATATAATTAAAGAAAAAAATGATTTGGTAGTTTTGTGTTTATTCAAATTTTAAGGTTTTAAGTTTATTGTGTTTGTTTACGGTTTAAAAGTTTATGGTTTTTTTGATAAAAAAAGTTTAAGGTTTTGTGTTGAAATTCTGGGAGTATACATAAAATAAATTTATTTTGGTTTTAACATGTATGTTTTAGTATTGAAATTTTAGAACTATCAAATATGAAGTTTAGGATTTTATATTTAAGGATTATGTATAATATAGGGTTTAGATTTAATGTATATAGGTTTGGTGTTTAATTTTAAAATATTTAAGTTTATAATTTTATATTTAAGATTTGGAGTTTAAGTTCTAAAAGATTATAAAATTGTTACTGTATTTGTGTTTATTTTTCTTCTTCTTAGAGTATAGGGTTCAGTTTGTTTAGGGTTTAGAGATTTAAAAAGTACGTTATTGTAGCGTTTATTATTTTATGTGTTATTAAGTGTATACTATCATAGCGTTTCCAATTATGCCGGTCTATCATAGCGTTTCCAAAAATACAAACGCTATCTAAAACTAACGGATATGTCAACCATAGCAGAAAGCGAAAAAACGCTATCCTGGTCTGCTATTAAAACGCATTTTTCTTGTAGTGAACTGATCAAGTAGTGACTAAGAAGAATCAGGAAGCACAGAAGAAGATACAAATTATAAAAGAATAGAAAAAGAAATGTATCATACTATACTGTAATTTAAAATAGTATGGAACATATGACGCATGATATTGTTCATCTTTTTC
Source organism: Raphanus sativus (assembly GCF_000801105.2). Classification (NCBI taxonomy): domain Eukaryota; kingdom Viridiplantae; phylum Streptophyta; class Magnoliopsida; order Brassicales; family Brassicaceae; genus Raphanus; species Raphanus sativus. The sequence continues at coordinate 37,613,507 of NC_079516.1, read as the reverse complement.
CCCAATTCGATCCAACCCTAAACCCTAAACCCAAACCATATAACCTAAACCCAAACCCTAAACCCAAACCATGTACCCTAAACCCAAACCGTAAACCATAAACCCTAAACCCAAACTCTGACCCCTAAACCCAAACCATATACCCTAAATCCAAACCTTATACCCTAAACCCAAACCTTAATCCTAAACCCTAAACCCAAACCCTTATCCATTACGTGACTATGCTATATATATATTATGGTATGGAATACTCGACACACCCATAAACTTTGTATATATATGAAATTCTTTAAAAATATTTTAGAGAGAGATGATGAGTGGCGACGGTGTTGAAGAACAAAACAGTGTAACTGATCAAGTAATGAATAAGGAGAATCAGGAGGCAGAGAAGGAGATACAAATTGCAAAATAAGAGAAAAAGAAATGTATCATACTATACTGTAATTTAGAATAGTATGGAACATACCGCATGATACTGTTCATCTAATTCAATCCATCGTTCTTTTCACCTAAATTTTCTGTTTTGCATGGACGACGTTCGTAAGTGAAAAAAAATTCCAATTTCCAAGTTAAAAAACGATATCCTACTTATGCCGCACAGCCGAACCATTTATACTTGATTTAACTTCTCTGTTCCCAAACTCAGATTTCCACACACCTTCTTACTATCTCTCTTTTTGCCGTACCCAAGATATTGTAAAGTAGAAACAAAATTTTCATTTTCAGAATAAAGAGATGAAATACTCGTTGGTGTTTACACGCGCAAGAAAGGATATTTTTGGCACTTTACACAATAATATATAACATATCATAGCCAAAATAGTGTTATGGGTATAAGCTTTTTTTCGTTTTCTTATGTATATGGACTCTAATTTCCCTTCTATTTAAAACCTGAAATTGAAATTACATCAGCCCAGACAGATAGTGTTTTTTTAATGGGGTAATATTATTAATGGTTCTGTTACGTGCAGGTATATATATACATATATATATATATATATTTGTTTATTGTGAGATGATGAAATTATCATTTTGTTATACTGTTTCCCATCAACGACATTGTTTTCAGAATTTTACAATCATCAAAATCAACAAGTAAAAAAGCACTAAAACGAAGTCTATTTTCCTGAAAGAAGTCTACTTAATTAGTCTACCATGTTATTTTTTTATAATTTAATTTAAACCCCACACTCTAATATTAATGGTTCTGTTACGTGCATATATTATATCACTTATCAGTCTAAACTCATTCATCGTTATGAAATCGAATTATAAAATAATTCCATTTGACCAAAAATAACATTTCGTAGACGTTTTTTTTTTGATCAACAACATTTCATAGCCTACAAAACCAAAATACTACAGAAGTACATATATGCATGCTGAAAACAACTAGACAAGTAAGTGAGCTTTTAGATATGCGCAGGTGTATAATTTGTAGAGACTTATCATTTGGTCTTTCTTTTTTAACGCTAGATGATTATGCTATTACAAATCAAAAATATTACAGACCATTATACAGCCGACAATTCTACATGCTTTATGAGGATTTCTGTTTGGCTGCATCCATGAACCGTTCTATGAATCAACGCTTAATACTCCTTGTACCATGATGTATTTCTCTTGTAAACCTTTTTTTTTAATTCACATAATTCGATTTTCTCTGGTGTAGAAACATTAATGAACCCTTAGTTAAAATACTTGACTATGGAGCTTCCGTAACTGATCATTTGGTCTAAAATCATCATTAACCACATTTTCTTAACTGAAGTTTTTAACTTCGGATAAGAGACGGTTCTTAACTTTTCTTATATTTTAACTAAGCAAAACTAAGAACCATCTCTTAAATAAGAGATATAAGAGCCGGCTTTTATCCGAAAAATGTAAAAAAATAAAAAATAAAAATAAAAATGTCAAATCATGAGTTAAGAATCCCGACTAAAAGATCGGGATTAATCAGAGTGAATACTGAACAATGTGGTATGTATTTACCTTTCCATACAATATGTATACCACATTTAAGACGGATTAAATTGATATAATGGTAACGCTTATATAAATTACCATGTTTTCCGGAAATTACCGTGTTGTAAAATCTTTGGTCAGTATGAGTAAATATGTTTTCCACCAAAAATATATCTAGATGTGATATTCAATCAGACCCATGGTTACATAGTTGTCCAAAGAGGAACTATATGTCAATATAAAAACAAATCAACACTGACTAATGTATAAAACAAAAATGGAAAACGATGGACATTAACGTTTTCAAATTTGAGTGGGGTTAGGTAAATGGGGGACTGAATAATGGCTAAAGGTAATAATACTATCATCATGATGTCTATAATCTATTTCTGCTCGTGCATGTCACTCATGGAAGAGAGAGAACGATGTTCTATAACTTGATTTCTCAGTTCTGTTACGTGCTAGACTATTAGTACGATTAACAAAGCAATGAGAAGCTATTTTATTTTTGGGTTGCAACTGCACATACAATGAGATAGCATCAATAATATTTATGATGGCTTCAGAATGCGAAAGCTACTTATTTGATGTTTAATTGAGATTCACTCTACATCAAATTTGATGGGATGATATCATATTTGGTATTCTATTAGAGATAAAATTACATCAAATTTGATATTTTTGTGTACTATTGGAGTTGGCTTTGTCGCTAAATGTAACTATTGACTTTGAGCTCTGCTTTTAAATTTGAATAGACTGCAGTTTACAAAAAAAAAGTTTGAATAGACCGATAGATAGACTGATTAAATTTGCAACATGGTAAAATTAAGATAGTGGGTTCGACGATATCATAAAACGAAAGAGGTATAAGGGGATCAAAATTATATCAAGGCTATGCCTTTACTTAGTTATATAATTAACTTTGTTTAAACATAATATAAGTGAATGCGTAATTCGTGAAATGTTCACAATCCACAGAAATAATGTAATTTGTAAATACAATGAAAAGCCATCGATATATAAATATATACCAGATAATGAAGTATTGAAATATTTTTTATCAAGATCATGCATGCTGAGTTATTGACCCAAAAAAATTGCAGCTTTAACTTTGTATGTATGTATATTCTTCAAAATAGTTTTTGGCTTTTTTCTTTAAGATTTGGGGAGGAACCTATTCTTCTTCTTTTTTTTGAACACAGCCTATTCTTCTATTATTAGGTACTTTTTCTAAGGTTTTTTTATTTTCATTTCTTCCACATCGTGGGGTCATGTCATACCTTTCACGTTTACTACATCATTACACACCTTTATTTCAATATTTTGTTATTTATATCTTGCACATCCTTTTCTTTTATGTTCCATATATTTCTATATGATGAGAATACTATCCCGAAGCATACTAATTAGTAATTACCAACTCTATTTAAGACTCGATGACAATGTTGAGATGATACGATTGTCGTATTTTATGTTTTAGATATTGGATTCTATATGATTATATTAATCGATGTAGCCACAGACTACAGAATGTATTCAATTCTAAATTTGAAGTGATTTAATTTTAATGAGTTTTGGATGATTTTAGATGAATTTAAAAATCTGATATTACTTTTGTTGTATAAAACTATGAGATTTGAATTTTAATTTATATAGCTAAAAATTCATATCAAACACTCTAAAATCTATGATTTAAATTTGGTTTAATAACAATAAATTTTAAAATACTTTATAAAATGACAAGTTTAATGATACTAAATTTTAAATTATTTTTAAAAATTAATTTTTGAATAATAGCACATTTGTTATTGAAAATAAATTGTTTGTCATTGAAAATAAATTATCTTAAACTTCTAGTTGAATACGTCCCTACAAATAACCAAACTAGAAAAGAGAGAATTAAGTATTTTATCTATTTTAAATCTTATGCTTCCTATTCTTTATAGTAAATATCATTTTTTAACTTTTAAATTTTATTTCATTATAAGTGTTATTTTATATATTCAAAGTAAATACTGAACGTTTTTAGTATACTTCTATTTTCAGTTCATTAATTATTAGAATTAAATAAAATATTATATTAAATAGAGATAAAAACATAAAATTAATTATTTTCTTAATTTGACATCAAAATCTCATTTATATCATTTACAACCCGGTATATTTCGGATGCTAGAAAGGGTATGAGTTTCTTTACAGTTATTAACAAAAAAGTTACTACACATTCTATTTTTTTTTTCCGTCTTAAGAATTTTATAAAGAGTCAAAGCCCATAACGAATCCAAAAACACCAAGGCCCAAAAAGCCGGTCCGACTAAAAATACAACAAAAAACCACAACTGGGCCACACGCCCAAGCCCAACCATTCTAGGGTTGGAAACCCTAATCCTAATCTCTGCGGCCACCGCCGCACCACCTCGAAAACGCCACTATGCATCTTCTTCGCCTGGGATCCTTTACCGGAGAGCATCATACGACCTTCGCGATCTCGTCCGTAACCCAAAGCCGACATGTGCATCACATACCAACACAGAACTATGAAGTCACTAGAGGCACCGACACAATTGATCCATCACCACCGTCGTTCACGAAGCGGTTCCAGGTGAGATCAAAAGGCGGAGAACTTTTGAAGAAAACGGACTTCATAGAGAGAACAAAGAAAATAAAACTACAGAAAGCAAGGAAATAAAACCAAACCAAAGAGAGCGATACGATCTGAGCTACCGCCTCCCGGGAGCAGGAGCCGACGATGACGGTGCTACCGGTACCACCGTCTCCCGGAAATAAAGCCGACGGTCGCAGAGCTGAGGGAGCCTCTACCCCCCGGAAACGCAAACTGGACTCACAAGCCGACTGCCGCTTCGATTAACCGACCATCACCCTCACCACAGATCCAGAGGACGACACTTTGCCGCCGTGAAGAGCACCGTAGAACCGAGCATTCTCGCCGCAAAACCATAACCCATAACCGTTAATATATCGGGAAAGACAGTAGATCGAAACCCACAACAGAAAACTGAAACTTTGAACGGAAAAAGGTGAGCCACCGACGCCAGCAAACGCGCGGACGCGCCACCGGACATCGGGATCACCGACACTACTCTCTCGCTTCTCTCTAACTTTCTCTCTTTGACACTCTTTTAATTCACTACACATTCTATTTTACCACTAATTTTAAATACAATAGTATCTATTAGTGCGACAAAGAAAAATGTTTGTCTTTTGTCTCGATTGCAATGCATATTGCCGGCATACGAATTTCAGTGGACCCGAAAGGATGCATGCCGGCGGGGCCTACTAGAAAAATTAGAAAGATTGAAATCGTATCATTTGTGGGGCCTCCTTCTTTAAATTCGACTTTGAATGGTCCACTTAGGTCCAACCAACGCACATTGAGGTCTGAGACATTCTCAAAATTACGATAACTCAACTCAGACATATGCTCCTAATTTGCTTGGTTTTCTCGAGAATGATCCATAAAACAGAGATTGTGTATTTATATTAAGCATACGATTATAGGTGTGTTAATTTCTCATGATTCATTTAGATTTTTAGGTAAGGCTACCAATTAAAGTTTGGCTGACAATCTTTTTTTTTGGATCACTTTGGCTGACAGTCTAGTAGCATCTTTCGGTTTGTTTGTATCCAAGTCTATAACAATACAAAACATGCCCAACCACATAGTTGAAACTCTCGGCATTTTATTGTTTAGACCCAATAAAACTCACTCGATTCAATTCAACCATTGAAACTCGTCTACTTAATTGTATAGTTGTTTTATAAAACCGCGAACACAGCACTGAAAATACTACTACCAACGTGATATTCAATATCTAATATATAAACTTAAAACGATATGATTGATTCATGATATAAACATCTTTTGTTTTGTATGGGTCCGAGTTGATTTTCAAAATTTGTTGTAGAATCCTGGGATTGATTTTTTTGTTTGTCAACTCCTCAGATTGATTAATACTCTGTTTAAACATAAACTATTTCAGCCAAGGTTTTTCGTACATCCCACTATATATTTAATTGAAAAGTCATTTAATTGATTTTTGTTTATTTGTCGATTATATGTGAACTCTTAAAAAAAAATGTTATAATGTGATTGGTCAACGATTTTTTATTTTAATTTATTTTAATTAGATCTAAATAGAAAAGATAAGTTTGTAACCAATTAATATTACTTGTCAAATAATCTATATAATATTACAAATAATGATTTATGGTAACTAATTTTTGAAATTATAGAAATAGTATTAATGTTGATCAATTTTATATTTATAAAATACATAAAATAATAAATGACAAACAATTTATATAAATCGATATAATGATTTTATATCCCACTATATATTAATTGAGAAATCACTTAATTGATTTTTGCTTACTTGCCGATCATAGGTGAACTCTTAAAAAATTGTTATAATTTAATTGGTCGACAATTTTTTATTTTTATTTATTTTAATTAGATCTAAAATTAAAAGATAAATCTGTAACCAATTAATATCACTTGTAAAATAATTTACATGATATTATAAATAATGATTTATGGTAACTAATTTTTGAAATTATAGAAACAGTATTAATGTTAATCAATTTTTATATTTATAAAATACATAAAACAATAAACGACAAACAATTTATATAACTCAATATAATGATTTTATATTCTTATTTAAAACATTATATATTTATATAAATTATTATAATAACTATTAATGTCTTTTAGTTTCATATATGCTTTACAAATCATTTATAAAAATTATAAATACATTCATTAATACATTTATAAAAAAAAATTATCTTGGCTTATCATATATTTAAAATTATTATAAGAGGTTGTGAGTCATTTATATTAGCTTATAAATTAGTTTATAAAATCTACAATATTTTGAAACCTCATCCCACTATCCTACTATCCCACTATATTAGTTGAAAAGTCACTTAAATGATTTTTGCTTACGTGTTGATCATAGGTGAATTCTTAAATATTGATATAATTTGATTGGTCGACGATTTTTAATTTTTATTTATTTTAATTAGTTCTAAAAAGATAAATCTATAAACAATTAATATCAATTGCCAAATAATCTACATAATATTACTAATAATGATTTATGGTAACTAAGTTTTGAAATTATAGAAAGAGTATCAATGTTGATCAATTATTATATTTATAAAATACATAAAATAAAAAACGACAAATAATTTATATAAATCGATATAATGATTTTATATTCTTATTTAAAACATTATATTTATATATTAATTATTATAATAACTATACTATTTATTATAATAACTATTAACGTCTTATAAGTTCATATATGCTTTACAAATCATTTATAAAAAGTATAAATACATTTATAAAATTGTTTATCTTGGTTTATCATATATTTTAAACTAATATAATTTTGTAAGTCATTTATATAAGCTTATAAATTAATTTATATAAGCTTGTAAATTAATTTATAAAATCTATTTTGAAACCTCATTCTACTATCCTATATCCCACTATATATTAATTGAAAAGTCACTTAAATGATTTTTTCTTACGTGTTAATCATAGGTGAACTCTTAAAATTAATATAATTTGACTGGTCGATGATTTTTAATTTTTAATTATTTTAATTTGTTCTAAAAAGGTAAGTCTATAACCAATTAATATCAATTTCCAAATAATCTACATAATACTACTAATAATGATTTATGGTAACTAAATTTTGAAATTATAGAAAGAGTATTAATGTTGATCAATTATTATATTTATAAAATACATAAAATAACAAACGACAAATAATTTATATAAATCGATATAGTGATTTATATTCTTATTTAAACATCATATTTGTATATTAATTATACTAATTATTATAATAACTATTAACGTCTTATAAGTTTATATATGCTTTACAAATCATTTATAAAAATTATAATACATTTATAAAATTGTTTATCTTGGTTTATCTTATATTTTAAATTATTATAAGAGGTTGTAAGTCATTTATATAAGCTTATAAATTAATTTATAAAATCTATCTTGAAACCTCATTCTACTATCCTACTATCCCACTATATATTAGTTGAGAAGTCACCTAAGTGATTTTTGTTTGCGTGTCGATCATAGGTGAACTCTTAAAAGTTGTTATATTTTTATTGGTCGATGATTTTTAATTTTTATTAGATCTAAAAATAAAGATAAGTCAATATCAATTAATATCACTCGCAAAATAATCTACATAATATTACAAATAAGTATTGTTTATGGTAGCTAATTAACATTACAAATAATTATTGTTTATGTCGATTATTTTTAATTTTTATTAGAACTAAAAAGAAAAAATAAGTCAATAATCAATTAATATCAGTCGCAAAATAATATACATAACATTAAAAATAATTATTGTTTATGGTAGCTAATTAACATTACAAATAATTATTGTTTATGGTAGCTAATTACTGAAACTATAGAAATAGTAATAATGTGATCAATTTTTTATATGTTTATAAATTACATAAAATAATAAACGAAAAATGTTTATTAGAATTTATATAATATAAAGTATTCATATATAAAGCCTTATATTTGTATATAAAGTATATTAGTTATGTCATTATTTTCATGTGTTGTTGTTTTTCTATTATTGTGTCTGTATTTGTATCACATATTTACTATCTAATTAATAAATGTAAGTTGATAAAAATAATTCCTTTTTCCTTTTCTTTTTGGAAACAAAGAATACTATATATTTCCCTTTTCCGATCGAGGAATAGACACTTGTAATTCCATAGCCCACTGGGCCGGAAACGATAATGCTCGCTTCATCATACAAACCCAAATCTTATATCAATTTTTATTTATTTATTTTGTAGCGTCCATATATAACAATAATAAAAAAAAAGAGAATTTCAATAAGCCCTAGGAAGCAAATCTCGTTGGGGGTCTCTGTCTGTATGTCACTGCTCTTCCTCAGGAGAGCCAAGCCGTTATTTATATCTCCATTTCCTCATCACTCCACCTTCTCCTCTCTCACGCCTGCGAATCTACTCCGTCGCTCCTTTCACGGCTCCGCAACAATGGTACGGAGGATAATCATCCCGTGATTTTTTCGAATTGTTCGCAAGTCTGAGAATCCAATTTGTTTTTTCTTCTCTGAATTCGCAGTCTGAAGCAGAGAAGAAGATCCTCACAGAAGAGGAGCTCGAGCGGAAGAAGAAGAAGGATGACAAGGTTTGACTCTTTTTTTTTCCCAATCCGCCTAGAGATTGGATAGTGATGCAATGTTCTCACAGTGACTTTGATTCGAAAAATTGAATTTGATGAGAACATATATAGATAATAGATCGAAATGTGTTGTTTTCTTAAGATAGGAAAGTTTGATCGATAATCTTTGCTACATCAGAATCAAAAGTGCTATCCACTACTAGTCTTTTGAGTACCTTAAAATTGTTTTATTAGGCCAAAGAAAAGGAGTTGAAGAAGCTCAAAGCTTTGGAGAAAGCAAAGCTTGCAGAACTCAAGGTACTTTCTGAGCAACTTCTGTTATGCATGAAAGCCACATCCTTAGTTTCTTTTCTTAAATCATTGTGTAGGCAAAACAGGCGAAAGATGGAACCAGTGCCCCTAAAAAGAGCACAAAGAAGAGTTCCAAACGTGACGCATCAGATGAGAATCCTGCCGATTTTGTGGACCCTGAAACTCCTCTTGCTGAGAAGAAAAAGCTCTCCTCACAGATGGCTAAACAATACAGTCCTGCTGCTGTTGAGAAATCGTAAGTGTGTTGTAGAGGGTTTTGATCGTGGTGTTCATTTTTCCTGTAAATATTTCTCTACGTAAACACCCATGTGTTGTTATTCTTTGATTTGGTCAGATGGTATGCTTGGTGGGAGAAATCTGATCTTTTTAAGGCGGATGCTAAGAGTTCCAAGCCACCCTTTGTTATTGTAAGGCCGCATTCGATTCTTGAATTCACGTTCATTCTGGATTACTTAGACCTTCTTTTAATTGTCTCCACTAATACGCAATTCAGCTGAGAAAATCTTGAGCATTTGGAACTATTAATTACAAGTCTGAGTTTTAATCCTTCAATGATTCTGCAGGTTCTTCCTCCTCCAAATGTGACTGGTGCCTTGCATATTGGCCATGCCCTTACATCTGCCATTGAGGTTTCATTAGCACTAACATATTTGTGCTATTGCTCTCTATTACTCCTCCTGATGATTAGCGGCTTGATTTTTTTTCTGATGCAGGATACGATTATTCGTTGGAAGAGGATGTCTGGGTATAATGCTCTCTGGGTTCCCGGGATGGACCATGCTGGTATAGCTACACAGGTTTGCCATTAACATCTTTGTTCTCTCCTTATCATGTCCGTACTAGTAAAATTCATTCTACAGTGTAGAACTCCATGTTTGGCATGGTTGTAGAATATTTTACTTTGCAGTGTTTTATGTTGTGTATTTGGATGTACATTCTAGGTTGTGGTTGAAAAGAAGCTCATGCGTGAAAGGGGATTGACTAGGCATGACGTTGGCCGGGAAGAATTCGTAAATGAAGTAAGTTGAATATAAAAATACGCTCATAAATCATTTCCATTTCCCATTGTTTTAAAATTCTTTGTGGTTAACTTATGATCATGAAAAAGGTGTGGAAGTGGAAGAACCAACATGGTGGCACGATTCTGACACAGCTTCGCCGTCTAGGAGCTTCTCTTGATTGGTCTCGTGAGGTAAAATTCAATGACCCGACCTTTCTTGTACAAGTGTTATAGAAAGTGGGCAATGTTTGATTTCTTTAGCCATTAGGTGAACTTATATGTAAATTGACCTTTTATCGTCACCTGTATCTATGGCTATTTATATAACATATTGTTTACGCTTGTATTGTGTAGTGTTTTACAATGGACGAGCAAAGATCAAAAGCTGTCACTGAGGGCTTTGTACGTTTATACAAGGAAGGGCTTATCTACAGGTATGTAAAAATCCTTAGAAACCGGAATATAGTAAAAACATAAAAGGTGCTCATTTTACTTTGTCAGTTAACTTGTTGAAAGAAAGCACAATTAACTGAAATGTATATTATGACTTGCGCAGGGACATTCGGCTTGTCAATTGGGATTGTGTTTTGAGAACAGCCGTATCTGACGTTGAGGTAAGTCAACAATTGTTAGACTATGATTATTGGATGGCTTCCTTTTTATGCGGAGAGTGTCTATGCAGGTTGATCATATCGATATCAAAGAAAAAACGCTACTAAATATTCCTGGCTATGATAAGCCAGTAGAATTTGGTCTTCTTACGTCATTTGCTTACCCGCTGGAGGGAGGCTTGGGAGAGGTTGTTGTTGCCACTACAAGGGTGGAAACAATGCTTGGGGATACTGCCATTGCTGTACATCCTGATGATGCAAGATACAAGCATCTTCATGGGAAATTTGCTGTGCACCCATTTAATGGACGGAAAATACCGATTATCTGTGATGGTATACTCGTTGATCCAAACTTTGGTACTGGCTGTGTTAAGGTACATACTCATATATTTGGATGTATTTCTTCCCCTATTAGTTGATTTTTCGTGCATCAAAGTATTTATATTCCTCTTTTGTAGATTACTCCTGCCCATGACCCCAACGATTGTGAGGTCGGAAAGCGTCACAATCTTGAATTTATAAACATATTAACTGATGATGGAAAAATCAACACAAATGGCGGGTCTGACTTCACAGGGATGCCACGCTTCGCAGCGCGTGAGGCAGTTCTTGAAGCTCTGACCAAGAAGGTAATTCATTAATACTTCACGTAACATATCATAGAACCTTGATTGATTGACCGTTTGAGAAGATATTGTTACCCGAGGGTGGTTGTTTTTACAGAGATATAACTTAACTGTTTCGTCAATATAAATATGTTCCAGGGTCTGTACAGAGGTGCCCAAAACAATGAAATGAGGCTTGGACTTTGCCAAAGAACCGGTGATGTTATTGAGCCTATGATTAAACCTCAATGGTACGTCAATTGCAGCATGATTGGAAAGGAGGCTCTCGATGTTGCTATCAATGATGAGAACAAGAAGCTCGAGTTTATACCGAAGCAGTACACTGCAGAATGGAGAAGGTTGCTTTCATTTGTCGTTTACTCTATGGTTCTATTATTACCCCATCTATTAACAATCGAACTGGACCTTAACAGATGGCTAGAAAACATACGTGACTGGTGTATTTCAAGACAGCTTTGGTGGGGCCACCGGATTCCAGCATGGTATGCCACTCTAGAGGAAGATGAGCGCAAGGAGGTTGGTGCTTACAATGACCACTGGGTTGTTGCTAGAACCGAAGAAGAAGCTCGTAAAGAGGCCGCTGAAAAATTTTCTGGGAAAAAGTTTGAACTGACGCAAGATCAGGATGTTCTTGATACGTGGTTTTCTTCTGGGCTCTTTCCATTATCTGTTCTAGGATGGCCCGATGAAACTGAAGACTTCAAAGCTTTCTATCCAACATCTGTCCTAGAAACTGGACATGATATTCTCTTTTTTTGGGTTGCTCGTATGGTTATGATGGGAATGAAACTAGGTGGTGATGTTCCATTCAGTAAGGTACGTAAAGTTTTAGCTAAACATTGATCTTACCCTTCTTATCAGTCCTTTTCGATGCCAAGTCTTATCTTGTGACTTTACGTGTATGCTAAAACATTATTTGTTGTCGTTGCTGTAGGTTTATTTCCATCCTATGATACGTGATGCACATGGGCGTAAGATGTCAAAATCTCTTGGAAATGTCATTGATCCGCTTGAAGTAATAAACGGGGTAACTCTTGATGCTCTTCATAAGAGATTAGAAGAGGGTAACTTGGATCCAAAAGAGCTGGTTGTTGCCAAAGAAGGACAAGTGAAGGACTTTCCACATGGTATCTCTGAATGTGGTGCTGACGCTCTTCGCTTTGCACTCGTCTCTTACACTGCTCAGGTACTATCTATTCACAATCAAAACCTCTAATTTTCTCCTTCAAGTTTATATTGATCTTGTAAAACTAAGAATATTGCTCTACTCTTGATTGTTTTGTAGTCTGACAAAATAAACTTGGACATCCTCCGAGTGGTTGGTTACCGCCAATGGTGTAATAAGCTGTGGAACGCCGTCAGATTTGCGATGATGAGGCTTGGCGATGATTACTCGCCTCCGCTGACTCTAAGCCCTGAAACGATGCCATTCAGCTGCCAGTGGATTCTCTCGGTGCTAAACAAGGCAATATCAAAGACGGTGGAGTCACTGAATGCATTTGAGTTCTCGGATGCAGCCAACACAGTATACGCATGGTGGCAATATCAATTCTGTGATGTGTACATTGAAGCTATCAAGCCTTATTTTGCTGGTGACAACCCTGCGTTTGCTTCAGAGAGGGCTCATGCACAACATGCCCTCTGGGTATCTCTGGAGACTGGTTTGAGACTGCTTCACCCGCTTATGCCCTTCGTTACTGAAGAACTATGGCAACGGCTGCCTTCACCCAAAAACACTGAAAGGAAGGCTTCTATTATGATATGTGACTACCCATCTGCGGTAGAGGTCAGTAAGATTTTTAAAGTAACTTGTCTGTCGTAGTTTTGTTCCGTTTTCTAACTCTTCCTGTCCATATTGTGTGACCAGAATTGGACAAATGAAAAAGCGGAGACTGAAATGGAAACCGTTTTATCGAGCGTGAAGTGCCTGAGGGCGCTTCGGGCTGGGTTGCTGGAGAAACAGAAGAATGAAAGGTCTGAGTTACTTGACTAAAATGAACATTTCGAAACATTTTTATAACCATCCTACTCTTCTAGAACAAAGGTCATTTTTGTGTACATTTATCTCAGGTTACCTGCTTTTGCTCTGTGTGAAAACAACTTAACATCTGAGATTGTAAAATCTCATGAGTTGGAGATCAGAACGCTTGCAAATCTATCGTCCTTAGAGGTAAACAAGCCCCCCCCCTTTGTTTTATTCTCTACTGTTTCATTTTCCTGTTTCTAAGGGGATTTGGTATTATAGGTTCTGTTAAAGGGAGAACACGCAGCCCCACCTGGATCTGCAGTTGAGACGGTGAATGAGAACCTTAAGGTATATCTCAAAGTTAACAGAGCCATTAACACAGAAGCTGAGCAAGAAAAGATCAAAAACAAGATTGACGAACTACAAAAGTAAAGTCCATCCAAACCCATAACTGAATCAAAACATAATGTTTGAAAGAGAGTTCCTCATTTGACATTTGATTTTCTTATTTTTCATCAGACAAAAGGAGAAGTTGCAGAAGGTGATGAGCGCGTCTGGGTACGAAGAGAAGGTCCCTGCGAATATAAAAGAAGACAACGCGACAAAGCTTGCTAAGATTCTCCAAGAATTCGATTTCTTTGAGAAGGAAAGTGCTCGTCTCGTTGCAGAGACGGGAAATGAGCAAATGGAGCAACAGTGAAAGACAAAAGTCACAGTTTATTGTCCTGCATGGGACACGAAAGCATATGAGACATTTCAGGTTTGAGAAACAAAGTTTGATGTTATTGTGAACCGGTTTTTGACTATTACAAAACGTTGATTAGTTGTGGACAGATTCCGTCAAGAGACCATTTTGTTTTGGTAAAATTTTCAGTATCCACTTCGGAGTTTTTATCACAAGTCGTAATTAGGCTCAGACCAGGGAGGCTACTGAAGGGAAATAATTGTAATTATAGAAGTTATGGGTAAATATATGCGAACAAAACAAAACATATGGAACAAATAACCGACGAAGAAGAGATTCGGTTTGTTGTACAGAACAAACTAAGCACGTGGCTTGCATGCTATCATCAAGTTTGTTACAAAAGTTTTGTAACGGACCCTTTAACTTTGGGGCTTGAGAACATTGTCTAAGATTACATAGAGAATTTTGAAAATGCTAGAAGCGTGAGTGATTTTGATCAGAGGAGTTTCTTTCTCTCGACAAGCTATGGGCTCCGTTGCAGAAGAGCAGTTCCTCATCGAACAAGGGTTAATACAGGTTCAGTCAACATATATAGTAAGGATACAAACATCAGTTACATTTGCTAAACAAGTTTCAAAATATAACAGGAGGAACTGAAACTATATGCTGAAGATGGTTCAGTCGACATCAATGGAAACCCACCATTAAAGAACAGAACCGGAAACTGGAAAGCTTGTCCCTTTATTCTAGGTGAATCATTTTTTTGACTTTGTCTTCTCTATCTCGAACTGTTTGAGACTGATCTCTTTTAAATATGTGCAGGGAATGAGTGTTGTGAGCGGTTGGCTTACTACGGCATTGCTATCAATCTCATTACTTATCTAACCACTAAACTACACCAAGGAAACGTTTCCGCTGCTAGAAACGTCACAACATGGCAAGGGACTTGTTAATCGCTCCTCTCATTGGAGCCGTCTTAGCCGATGCCTATTTGGGTCGATACTGGACCATTGCTTGCTTCTCCTCCATTTATTTCATCGTAAGTCTTATCTATACTATGTTTGTACCAGTCTTGTTTTGGGAGTGTGTGTGTTGAATGCTGTTTTGTTATTTATCTATAAATACCCTTAAATACTTTAAATAATGTTTTATGACAAAATTAATACACAAGAGAGAAAAATATAAAATAGTATTCTTTCAGTTTTATTTTATTTGTGGTTCTAGGTTTTTTCAGACAGATTAAAAGATCATTGAATTTCATCTTTTACTCTTAATTAATATATTATTTTATTTGATTATATTAACTAATGAATTAAAATAATAGGAATTAAATTGGAAAACTAGTAATTAAATGAATTGAATATAAAACATTTGTAAAAAAAATAATATAAACAATATTTAAAATAAAAAAATTTAGATTCTAGAATGAAAATTACGTTGAAACAGAAGGAGTATTAACTAAAAATTAAAAATACATTTGTTATATTTGGTTTTGGATTTATTGATTAGAAATTATAGTTTAGTATTAAAAGGGTGGGATGAGATTAAAGTTTAGGAGTTCAAATAATTTATTGTTTTTTTCTTATCAAAATAGTGCTATTTTGAGATTTTTATTATTAGATGTTGTTTTTGAAATAAACTTTTTAAAAATGCTGTTTTGGAAAATTTGCCATTCTTTATTGATGATGTTTAGGGAATGTCTGCTCTGACTCTCTCTGCTACGGTTCCATATCTGAAACCCGCTGACTGCATAGGAGACTCCTGCCCGTCACCGACCACAACTCAGTACATAACATTCTTTCTCGGGCTTTACCTTATAGCTCTTGCCACCGGGGGAATCAAACCGTGCGTTGCAACCTTTGGTGCAGACCAGTTTGACGACAGCGACTCGAGTGAACGAGTGAGAAAGTCTTCTTTTTTCAACTGGTTTTACTTCTGTATCAACATCGGGTCGTTTGGATCGTCTGGTCTAGTGTTGGTTCAAGAAAATATCGGTTGGGGTTTAGGTTTCGGGATACCTACTATCTTCATGGGATTAGCTATCATCTGTTTCTTCTTTGGCACGCCACTTTATAGGCTTCAGAAACCTAGAGGTAGTCCCATCACACGGATTTGTCAAGTTCTTATCGCTTCGTTTCGTAAGATGAATCTCGAAGTCCCTAAAGACCCAACACTTTTATATGAAACTGGAACACAAGACCTGAGCTACGTGGTCGTCCAAAGTAGGAAACTCGAGCACACAGATGATTACAAGTAATCCTTTCGCTTCTTATCATGTCTTTGATTTTCATGAACTTTTTACTATTCAAAATTGACACTTGAAATCATTTGTATTAAAATGACAATTCTAGTGTTATTTAAACATTAAGGATTCTTTTAAGGAAAACAATGAATTTTTTTTAAATGGTAGATTTTAGAAATTTGATAGTGTTTGAAAGTTTTATATATAGTTTATTAATTAGTTAAAAATATCAGTGGAGATTTTATGGTTTTAGATAAGATTATAAGAGTTGTTCAAAAAAGAAAAAGATAAGATTATAAGTATAATATTTCTCGTTTGTAATAATATAATTATTCAGTATTAGAAAAATAAAGATTATAGAGGTCTATAAGTAAATTCATAATATTAATAATCTTCATAATCCAACCAAAACATTTAAAACTCACTAATGATTTAAAACTCACTAAAAATTGATTTCAAATATTAAATACTAATATTGTATACGACTCAATTTGACATTAGTTTGATTTTATGGATAATTATGTTATTATTGATTATGAAAATTTTACTAATAAATCTACAGCCTACAATTCTATATTCATAGCACCACTCCATGAGATCTGCTTGACAAAATACAATTTGATAAGAATAATATATTTGTATATTAATGTAAGGTACCTTGACAAAGCTGCTGTTATATCAGCACAAGAAGCGAACTCTGGAGAGCTTTTAAGTCCTTGGAGTCTATGCACCGTTACGCAGGTCGAAGAACTCAAGATTCTGATACGAATGCTCCCAATATGGGCTTCAGGTATCGTCTTCTCATCTCTCCACGCTCAAGTATCCACAATGTTTGTCCAACAAGGAAGAACCATGAACTGCAACGTCGGCTCTTTCAAGATCCCCCCAGCGACCCTCGGGGTCTTGGACTGCGTCGCCGTCCTCGTTTGGGTTCCACTCTACGACCGTTTCAACGTCCCTCTCGCGAAACTTATTACAAGAACCGACAATGGCTTCACCGTGCTTCAACGAATGGGAATAGGTCTTGTCATTTCGGTCTTGTGTATTGCATCGGCAGCCATCGTTGAGAAGGCGAGGCTTGAGGTGGTGGAAACAGGAACAACTGTTTCTTTAACCGTATTTTGGCAGGTTCCGCAGATCTTCATACTCGGTGCAGCTGAGGTTTTCTATTGTGTTGGACAGCTAGAGTTTTTTTATGGTCAGTCACCAGAGTCGATGAGGAGTCTGTGTTGTGCACTGGGTCTGTTGGCTAATGCGTTTGGGAGTTACCTGAGCTCGTTGATCCTCACAGTGGTGACGTATTTCACGACCAAGGACGGTGGAGTTGGGTGGATTACTGATGATCTCAATGAAGGACATCTTGATTACTTTTTCTGGTTATTGGCCGGTTTAAGTATTTTGAATTCTGCGGTTTATGTTTTCTCTGCTGTTAATTACAAACAGAAGAAGGCGTTATAAATTTTACTCTCGTTTTGTTGTTGTTGTTGTCTAATCAGAATATAAAATTGATCAGAACTTATCTGTAGAAATTAATGCCTTTCTCAAAAAAAAAAAACTTATCTGTAGAAATTCGTCTATTCATTTGTTGTTTTCTCAAATCTTAGGTTTTGTGGGAATTGTTGTCAAACCGACCCAAAACTTTCAAACCGAAAACGAACCAAACCGAATCTAGATGAACAAAACAGATAACAAATAGAAAGTTAGCAATGTTTTCATACAAAAAAAAACAAATGGAATGTCCCGACCTCAGTTTAAGTTCTTTGCCAATTTTATAAGCCAAGTATACATAAAATATCGGGAATTCGGCAAAAAAAAACACTGAACATGGTAAGAAAGACAAAAAAAACATGGACTCGAGGCTGGCAAAAAAAACCTGAACTTTTGTTGACTTTTATCAGTTTATTAAGAAACTTTGATTAACCGACCAGATTAAAACACCGTTAACTAACAGTTAAGACGATGGTTAGGTTTCTTGCCACTTGACTATTGTAACTTTTAAAAATATCCATAACATATTTTCTTTTATTGAGTATCAAACAAATCTCGAAAAATCTAAATTCTTTTTTAAAAAATCCAAATTTTTTTTAAAAATTCAAGAAAATTCTGAAAATTAAAATTAAAATTGAAATTATAAATATTTAAAAAAACCAAAACATTAATTTCTTTAATAAAAATTAATGTATCTAAGATCATTTGAGTTTTTTTTATATTAAATACATTAATCATACATTTTTTATAAATTATTATATTTGAGATAAAATTGAAAAATGATATTTATCACACTACAAATGTTTTTCATTTAATTATTATCATATTTTAGAAATTTTGTTTTTGATAATATCATTTTTTATTGTATCTTAATTATCATTTGTCTATTTTATCTTAAATACATTATTCATACTAAAATCTACAGTGTGATAAATATCATTTTTATTTTATATTACATACGTTAATTTATTTAAAAATATGTTTCAAGTTTTTTAATTATTAAATTTAATTCGTTGCATTTTTTGAATTATTTTAGATATCTTTTGAAATTTTTAATGCATTGATTTTTTTTTTAAAAAAAATTATTTGTAATTTCAATTTTAATTTTACTTTTCAGAACTTTCTTGAATTTTTAAGATTTTTTGGAATTTGTTTAAAAGAATTTAGATTTTTGAGATTTGTTTGATACTCAATAAAAGAAAATATGTTATGGAAATTCTTAAAAGTGACAGTAGTCTAGTGGCAAGAAATCTCGTCATTTGGCCATGAGTTCTCAGGTTCGATCCACGTAAACAACATATTTTTGATAATAAAAATAGGTAAAACGACGTCGTTTCATTCCATCTCAAAACGACGTCGTTTTACTGATAACTTACTGACTAAAGTTTAAAGTCAAATATAGTTCGGTGTTTTTTTGGCCAGCCAATATATTCATATTTATTATGACAATTCGTGTAAAGTTCATGATTTTTTTGTCGAATTCCCATAAAATATCTTCCTTTTGCTTTCTTTTCTTCTTTTTTTTCTCAAACATTTGATCTGATTTCAGTAAAATGAATAAGTATTACTGGACCCACGTTTACTTTGCCGCAGCCTTTTCATTTCCTCGTGTTTATCTAACATTTTGTATCTGTTCATTCTTTGATGTATTGATGCTCACTCTGGTAAACTCTTTACATAAGTCAGTGCCCATTATACTACATTGCCATTTTCCCTCGAACATTAGGTACGTTGTCTGATTTTCTCTTCGGTGATATCATTTGTTAGGTAAAACTAGGTTATAATTATTCGGCTGGCCAGGACTCTAAATTAGCTTTGTATATTAACGTTTGATACATACGCTCAGACCCTTTATCTAGATATGAAAACTCATGATTTGTTTTTCTCCAACAACTTATACATGCATATAATGTTGTGCATTCCAAGAGAAGAATATAGAACCAGGGCACATATATACCCTCATTATCAGTCTGGATCAAATGAAACAAATGTTGATTTTTAATTATTTTTGTCTACATTTTGAAGAAAAAAACGAATTGTCAGAAGTTTTAAGCTTTGTGTAGGGGCTCCATAAACACTAGACCGGCCGCCCCAAACACTCTGCATTTAGATATTGTATAGGGAATTCTTCAAAAATTGCAATATTGGTGGATAAGAGAACTTCTAAAAAGCCTGTAAAGGGTGATAATTATTCTCTGTCCCTCTCCTTCTTCCTTCTGACCAGCCACAATATTACAACCTACACAATCAATTTTTTTTGTGTTTTTTTCGATTCTTTATTGCTATGATTACAACCATGTGTGCTCCTCCCTCTAGAACCTAAACTTTCTCTTGAATTTGCCAAATAACCAAAAAAAAAAGAAAATCAGATTTGTAGTGAGAAGTTAGAGAGAGATAGGAAGAGAAATAAGGAGAGAGAGAGTGTGTTTTTAGTTAGATAGTGTATTTGTGTTTTTTGTATGGTTATTGGGGCAAATTTCCCAAAACATAACTCTCTTGATTTTTTTTCAATGTTCGATAAATTGTTGTGCGGCCGTTAGGTGCTTTACATAAGATTATTGATTAATCGGGCATCTTGATCAACTTTTTGAGTGTCTAAATTGATTTTTTCTTTTAAATCAGTGTAAGTAGGTCTGATTTGCCGCATATGCATCCTTAAATCAATTTCTAGAACACTGAATTTTTCTGTGTTATGAATTTATGATGTCCCTTTGTTTGAGTTAAACTCATAATTTGATATATTTGGACAAGGGAGATAAAAAAAATGGGATAGTAGGATTTTTGTTTTAAGGAAAGAAAAATCAAGGATTGTTTGTTTGGTCCTTATTCCTACTTAGCTTAGCTATTTGCATCGCTACCATAGATTTTACTCACATTGCTACATCTATCCTCGAGTGTATCACCACAATGTTTATGGAAAAATAATAATGACATGACATAATAACAATGATAACATGACTTCAAGTTAATTGTGATATGTATATTTATATTTAGTGTTAATTTATATTGTTTTTTCCCCAAAATGATTCAATATTCAAAGTTAAACACAAAACTAATCAATGATTTTTTTAGAACTTTCATTTATCCTATTCACCCCAAAAATTTGGATTATTCAAAAAAACACCACTAGTTTTATTTATTTTTTTCCCGAAAATGGTTGTTTTACTCAATCATTCTCATCTTACTATTTTATTTATAACATTTCATTATCATCAATACATCAACCACCATGAACAAAGAATTTCAAACTCTAAATTCATCTAAAATCAACATCTACATCTTTATATTCTTATTTCTTACACACATAAATAATTTTCCTTTCACTTCCTCTTTTATTTCATCCCAAAATTCCAACTTTTTTATTTCAAAATTTATAAGTTTACTAGAGTTATTCAAGTTCATGATTCTTGGTCAAAAACGAGTGAATAACTTTCATTAAAAAGTGATTTGTGCTTGAAGAACCTAAATATGAACCTTATTGGATCTAACAATGATTTTTTTCTTCTCATTTGTTTGCTAGTAGACTTCCGTGTAAGTCTTTTACAAGGAGAAGACTTAAGAGACTTACACGGAAGTTTTCTGGTCAACGCAGATGTTAGTTTTGCAATTGACTTTATGTATGTTTTTAGAGATACTATTCTGAAAATATTCCAACTTTTCTTTGTTCACAATTTTTCTTTTCAAAAATACCAAAGAAAACTTTCCAGTAAATCTTCTAGGATAAAAATATTAGTTTTGCAATTGACTGAATTGTATCAGAAATCTGACTTTCTCTAGAAAACTTACATGAAAATCTTCCAACGTAATACTTTCAGGAAGTCTTTTTAACTTTCGGTGGAAATCTTCTCACTGTCAGTGAAAATCGTCTCAGGTTACATGTAAATATTTAATTTTATTTAGACGAGTTCCATATAAGTCTTCTTTAAGAGTTTTATTCTGAAGGTCAAACATTGGGTTATCACAAAAGACTTCTATGTAAGTCTTCTTCCGGAAAGCTTACATGTAAGTCATCTTCAAGAAAAAATCAATTTTTTGATATAACTCGGTCAATTGCAAAACTAACATATTTATTCTAGAAGACTTACCGGAAAGTCTTCTCTGGTTTTTTCAAATTTTTCAAACAAAAGTAAGTCAATATTTACAAAAGAAGACTTTCAAAGAAGTCTGTTGTAGAGTAGACTTCTCTAGAAGTCTTTTTTTTGTAAATTTTCAATTGCAAAAATGACCTAAATGGAAGACTTCCTAGAAATCTTCTACATCAAATTTTAATAAATTTTCATTTTCTCTAAAACTATAAAGACTTTTTAACATTTTGTTGTTAATTCATGTATATTATTCGATATTGGAGCTACTGAATGAAATTAATAACTTAATTTGTTTTAATTATGAGCTAATTTTAAAGTAATTTTAAGATATGTTTTTTAACTTTCAAAAAGGTTAAGTAACTTCAAAAATATCAAGTCATATGGTTCAATGTCTCTTTTTAGATCATAAGATATACTTTTTAACTTTCATGAAATTCAAAATTTCAAATTTTTACTTAAAATTTGAGTCTCCCGTTTAAATTTTAATTTTCCGCTTAATTTTAATTTCCACGCTTTAAATTTCCCGCTTGTACTAATGCAATGTTTGATATTTTGTGAATTCAGCTATGTTTACTTGAGAAGTCTTTTCTCTTAGTTGTAGTAAATTTGACTAATTTTTTGTGTTATTGTGTTTTACTATTGAAATTGTATTAATAACTCCAATAATGTCAAGTACTTTTGGCAAAGATAATATTGTAGACATGAACATATTTACCAATTTTTTTCATTGATATCTCTTCAAATTTACAAAAGAATTCACAAGTAAAAGAGTACATATACGAATCACAAAACATATCATAAAGAAAACTAATATAGATTATCCCTCCAAAAGACAAGCTTGGACTCCACTTGACATGGTAGAAGACTCCGTCAGAAGACTTCTAGGAAGTATTCTAGCGCATTATATGTTAGAACACTTTCAAAAATATTTCCCAAAATTTTTCTAAAGTTTGTCTCATATCTAAAAAGTCTGCAAATCCAAAAACCTTTAAATGATTTTAAAAGAGAAAAATGAATGGAAGAATAGATAGATATACCTTTAAAGAACACACAAATTACATATCAAAAAAAAAATAGATCTACCTTTAAAGGAGTAGATAATGAGAACCATGTAATTAAAAACTACAAAACAAGAAGAATTAGCGAGAAAGACATAAGATAAGAAAATGATAAATTATATAAAATTTGTTTATTTCAAGTTCTAAGAGATTTAAGAGAGGTTAGAAAAATTTAGTTTGAGAAAAATGTAAGAGTTTTAAGCAACAAGAGGTTACTAAATGAAGAAAAATTAGATATATAAACTTACCAAAACACTCAAATCTGCTATAAAAAAGAGACATGGGAGAAGACTTTAAGAAAATGTCTAGGAAGTCTTCTAGTGCATTATATGTTAGAAATCTTCACTGTAAGTTTTCCAAAACTTGGCTCAATTATGAAAAACGTGCATATTCAAAAGCATTCAAATGACTTTAAAACGTAGAAAAACTTCAAAATAAAATAAGAGATTTAAGCAACAAAAAAAAACTTCCTACATGACTTACTTGATAGTTTTCTAGACCCTAAATTTACTATTCGTCCAGAAGATTTCCGCGGAAATCTTTTATTGCATACCTAATCCCTAATATCAAAATTAAAATAACTAACTAATTAGAAACAAACACTTCATAGAACCTAAAATCAACTTTAAAAGTATTTAATATACACAAAACTAGACCCACGTTTTTTTAAACTTAAATTTTTTTTAAAAGTTAAGCTTCCAAAATCTAACCCTAAGAATACATACAATAGAAGCTCATCCCAACATCGAGAACGATTCAAATAAATGCAGAAACAGAGTTCACGGAGGCTCTCATAAAGTTCAGAGGAACGGTTTGCCTGCCCCCGACAGGAGTAGTGGGAGCCATTTTGCCTTGGATACTCAGGTCGATTTGGATTGCCCGGAACAAGCTCGTCTTTGAAAACATGAGATCTACACCTGTGGAAACAGCAACCAAAGGAATCGCTTTAGCCCTTGAATGGAACCAAGCACAAGGCAAAGAGAGTAAAAGCAAGAGCTTACCAGAAGTAAAACGGGATCGACATCCCAGAGCAACGAACGCCTCCTCGATGACCAGAATCATCACATGCAAAACGGACGCAGCTTGGAATAAGAACCGCAAAGCGGTGGGGCTAGCTTGGAACTTCTCTGGTCCAACGCTAGATTCCACAATAGTAGAATCGATCACGCATGATTACGTCGCTTCCCCTCTCATCGCAGAAGCTCTAGCAATCATGGCAGCACTTCACTACAAGAAAACACGCTGATACCGAGGGACATTTTCCTCGGTATTTCGTCGGAATAAGCGTATTCCACGAGTGCATCTGCTTCCCATAGTTGTCCATAACTTTATGGACGAAGTGATAATAGATAAACAACGTATCATCGGCATTCCAGTTGAATTGTTGCTGAAAATAAAACACAATTAGTAGAAAATTAATATTAAAGATTAAAAAAATAAGTAAAAAATAGAATACTTACCGCAAACTGTTGAAACCACATATGCTGCTTCTCGAGAGGAAAGTCGGTGAAAGTCGGATGTCCATTGTCGAGGGACGAGTACATCATACTGTTGATCCATCCGCTGATCCCGTTCCCGGATCGGTCGAACCTAATAAAAAGAATTAATTATTTAAAATGAATCAAATTTTAATGAAAAAAAAATAGGTTTAATTACCATGTCTGACCCCGTCCACGTGGATACTGAGTGAGATATGGAAGATGGTCACGACCCGGCTGTCGAACAAACTCCGCAACTCTCAGAAGTGCCGGATGAGCAGGAGCAGGAGCAGGAGTGGGTGCCACACCGGGAGCGGGAGGAGAATGAGAGGGAAATGGAGAGGGAGATGTCTGGTAGGAGCTGTAGGGCGATGCGGAACCCGAAATGGAGCCGCTCCCCGAACCACCACGACCACGACGCTGTCGAGAGCGGGTCTGTTCCTCTTGAGACCTTTATGTAAATAAATTTTATTTAATATATACAATTATTTATTTAATTTGTTAATATATTAAAATTGTTTAATAATAACAAAAAAGTTTAAATATATAAAAAATAGTTTAAATATTTTAATAAATTATTAAATGATTACAAAAAAGTTTTGATATTTAAAAATTGTTTAATAATTACAAAAAAGTTTTAATATATTAAAAATGGTTTAATAATTACAAAAATAGTTTTAATATATTAAAAATAGTTTAATAAATAAACAAATAGTTTTAATATATAAAAATAGTTTTAAAAATCAAAAAAACGTTTTAAAAATCAAAAAATGTTTTAAAAATGAAAAAAACGTTTTAAAAAATCAAAAAAATCAAATAGTTACTGGATGTGATTGGTTGTAGTGGGTCTTCCAGCTCAGAACTCCCCTGAACTCGGCCTCTCGGGTTGAGTCTGGTAACAGTAACCCATGGATCATCTCTGTTCCTTATCCGGGGGTACTTGATATAACAAACCTGTAACATTTTAAATAATTAACATTTACTTACTTGATCGGCCTGAGAAACAAGAATGAAAGGATCAAAATATTACAGCTTTCGTCTCGAATTAACTGATGTAACACCAAATGCATCTGTTCTCACACCTCGATCTGGAGTGATGTCGTGCCAATCACAATAGAAAACAGTACAGCGCAATCCAAGCAAGCCCAAATACTTGATTTCCAAAATCTCATGTATGTGTCCGTAGTATACATCATCTCCCGATGCAGAACAAACACCAGCATCATAGGTCGTACGCGAACGTTTCGTCTTTTCAGTTGTGAATGCATATCCTCGAGTACAAAATCTCGGATATGACTTCACAACATAGTTTGGTCCAACCACCATCTCGCGTATCCAATCGTCAAATGTTTCACCTCTGGCCAAACCAGCAGACACCTATTAATAGCACATATATATGAGTATAAATATGTGATAAATGATTTTTTAATTTGTTTAAGGCACTCACATAAGTAAACATCCATCCAGCAAATTCTCTTTGCTTCATTTCTTCTAGTTCTGCCTCTGTAGCGTATCTATATTCGAACCGCTTTTCTGCCATGAAAATTCTGTGATGACAAAAATGTAATTAATTAAGATATAAATGTTAATTTGTTAAAATAAAATTTTGTAAGATAATAAACTTACCTCTCATATTGAAGAACATCTTCGCAGTTGGTGAGCAAATATGTTTGCAAATGACTGCGCTCCTGCTCAGTAAGTCGACGGTCCTTTGATTTTCCGCTAAGTCGTCCAACATCTGTGAAAATGTCAGGAACCGTAACATGGTATGTTGCCCGTTCGCCTCTATCATCATGCCGAGCAGGTCTTCTGTTTTTGGTCTGAACTTCTGCTGGAAAGTAGTACTCAGCAAAGTTTGAAATTTCTTCATTGATCATCTGTGCGACTATAGAACCTTCCACCCTACTTAGATTTTTCACCTTTTTCTTCAAATGGAACATATACCGCTCATACAGATACATCCATCTATACTGCACAGGACCACCAAGTTCCAATTCTCTTGCCAAGTGAATAACAAGATGCTCCATAACATCAAAAAATGAGGGAGGAAATATCTTCTCAAGGTTGCACTGAATCACGGCTATGTTAGTCTTCAGATTTTCAATACCTTCAAGAGTCACTGATCTGGCGCATAAATCGCGGAAGAAAGCACTTATCCCTGCAATTGCTTCATAAACATTTCGTGGTAATAGTTCCTTGAAAGCAAACGGAAGTAAGCGCTGCATCAGCACATGACAATCGTGACTTTTTAAGCCAATAAACTTTCCTTCCTTTCTGTCGATACAGTTACGCAAATTAGATGCGTAACCGTCTGGAAACTCCACATCGTTTGAAATCCAATCAAAGAACGCATCTTTTCCTTCTGCATCAAGTCGGTATATGGGAAAAGGAGCCCTACCATTCTCATCAACATGAAGTTCTGAACGAGCACATATATCGACTAAATCCAGTCTTGACTTCAAGTTATCTTGTGTTTTACCTTGAACGTTAAGGATCGTGTTCATGAGATTGTCAAAAAAATTCTTCTCAATATGCATGACATCTAAATTATGCCTTAGCAAATGATCCTCCCAGTATGGCAGATCCCAGAATATACTTTTTTGTGCCAGTTATGTAGGTTTCCAACAGCATCTACCGGAAAACGCGCATGTCCACCGATGTCTGGCGTCCTTTCTGCACCAAAATCTCTTAGTTGTGTCTTCAAACCTTTCCCACTAATTTCCGCAGCTGGACTGTCAAACACCTTCTTGTTCTTAGTAAACAAATTCCTACTCCTACGATATGGATGATCAGGTGGTAGGAATCTCTTGTGACAGTCAAACCAACACGTTTTCCTTCCGTGTTTTAGTTGGAAAGCATCAGTGTTATCTTGACAATATGGACATGATAGCTTTCCATGCGTTGTCCATCCAGATAACATACCATATGCTGGAAAATCACTTATTGTCCACATTAGTACTGCCCGCATTTGAAAGTTTTCTTTACACGAAATATCGTATGTTTCAGCACCTTGAGCGCATAGTTGTTGCAACTCATATATTAGTGGCTGAAGAAACACATCAAGTGATCTCTTAGGATGCTCTGGACCGGGAACGAGAATGGAGAGAAACAAAAACTCTCGTCGCAAGCACAAGTTTGGGGGTAAGTTGTATGGTGTAACAATGACTGGCCATAGAGAATATTGTCTTCCACTCTTTCCATACGGGCTGAAACCATCAGTACATAATCCAAGGTAGACATTTCTTCTCTCATACGCAAAGTCGGGATACTTTGATTGGAAATGTTTCCACGCTTTTGCATCTGAAGGATGTCTAATCTCACCATCTGTTGAGTGCTCCGCATGCCATCTCATTCGTTGCGCTGTGCGTTCTGAAAGATACAACCTCTGCAACCTTTCCGTCAAAGGCAAATACCACATCCTTTTATATGGCACTGGAACTCTTCCACTCGTATCTTTATAACGAGGCTTTCCACAAAATTTGCATGTAGTCCGCTGATCATCCGCCCTCCAATAAATCATGCAGTTATCGCTGCATACATCTATTACCTGATAAGATAAACCAACCCCAGCTACGAGTTTTTGAACCTCGTAGTATGAACCTGGAGCTACATTATCCTCAGGTAGAATACCTTTAACAAAATTAGCTATCGCATCCACACAGTCTTCAGCCAAGTTATAATCTGTTTTAATGCCCATCAGTCTCATAGCAGATGATAAAGCTGAATGACCATCTCTGCAACCTTCGTACAATGGTTGCTTTCCAGCATCCAACATTTCATAAAATCTCCTAGCTTCTGCATTGGGTAAATCTTCCCCTCTAAAATGATCATTTATCATCTGCTCAGTACCTACACCATAATCTACATCCGCCCTAATTGGTTCTTCTAATCTAACCGCCGGCTGAGGTTCGCTAGTACTACCAAGTTCATAATCAGTTTCTCCATGATGATACCAAATTTTGTAACTTCGTGTAAACCCACTCAATAATAGATGAGTCCAAACATCCCACTCTTTAATAACTTTTCTATTTTTACAATTAGAGCAAGCACATCTTAACTTACCTGTTTCTGCTTCCGGTTGTTTGCGAGCTACCCTCATGAACTCGATTATACCTTGATTGTATTCTTCCGTAAGCAATCTCGTGTCCGGATCCAAATGAGGTCGATCTATCCAAGAACGAAAATAATTTGAAGAAGACATGTTTTTCTGGAATCAAATTCGTGAGACTAAGAGAGAAGAAGAAAAGAAATGGAGTGAATGAAGAGGAAGAGGGGTGGTTGTATTTATAGATGAAATCCTCCCGGCATACTGAGGAAATTTCGAGGAAATTTCGAGGGAAACAGACATTTCCTCGAAATTTCCTCGAAATTGTTTAAATCCTCCAACGGCTCTCTAACGGCTACAAGATGTCGTCGAAATATTAGAAATATCCGTCGATTTTTTCGACGACCCTGGTTTCCTCGGTATTCCCTCGAAAAATACCGAGGAAGTTGGTCTTCCTTGAAATTTCCTCAAAAAATAGTGAGGAAATTTCGAGGAAACCCCATTTCTTGGTTTCCTCGGTATTTCCTCGATATTTTGTCAGAAATTTCCGAGGAACTCATTTTCCCTCGGTATTTCCCTCAGAATCTGCGTGTTTTCTTGTAGTGCTTGGGTCGGCAAGGGACCGCGGCTTCACCACCCTCAACGTCTTCTCAGACAGTCTAACGCTCATCGGAGCAATCAACGGCAAGATCCAGCGAAAATAGTTGATCGGAATCATCACCGATATCCGATCAATCTCAACTGGATTCACCAACCTTTCGTTTTCTT
Source organism: Raphanus sativus (assembly GCF_000801105.2). Lineage (NCBI taxonomy): Eukaryota > Viridiplantae > Streptophyta > Magnoliopsida > Brassicales > Brassicaceae > Raphanus > Raphanus sativus. Next base: position 37,583,947 of record NC_079516.1, on the reverse strand, counting down.
TTTTTCAAGATCGCAAAACTCTCTTTCTGATTCTCTAGCAAAAGCAGCCCTTCGTGTTGTAACGACATCCTTAATGGGCTAAACTTTATTTGTTTCCTTGGGCCTTGACCCATAATGAAACTCTTTCGTGACAAAAAAAAAAGTCCGATATATGTTACCAAATCCTTAACCAAAAAATACAATGACACACTACATTTACTCATCTACGTTGAAAACAATTCAATTTTAATAGATCTTCGTTTATATCATTTACAAATGTTTATAATTATATGATTTTATTTTTCCCCTATTATAAAATATATAAATTATTTTTAAAATATATTATTTGAGAAGTTCCAGAAAAATTACAAAACCTCAGAAGACTTACAAAACCTCAGAAGATTTTACGGGTTACATTCGTAAAAATGAATTCTGATTTTTTATTTCGTCATAAGTGGTTGGTTGTAATTTTACTAGCTTTCAGGTTACTTTGCATTTGATTCTAGTTTGGGTATATATTTAGGGTTAAAATCAAGTTTTGAGTCATATTTGGCAAATTCCCTATTTATATTTTGGTATATTTTTTAAAATATGGTAATAACTAAAAAAAGGTATAACTCATAGATTATCATCGATATAATTGTTAAATAATATAATAGAAGAAATAGAAATATATTAATATTTACTTTTGAAATATTATTATTTCTATTTTTATAATTATATAATTTTTATTGCTAAAACAATTCTTCAAAATTTTATGCAGCTTTTTAGAATTGTAATTTTCTAATACCATTACCATTAATTTTTTTTTAGTATCTACAAATTTTAGGAATAATTATATCTTACGTTTTGGTAGTTATATACTTAATTTTACAGAATTTTATTTAATATATCTTACCAAAAGAAATAGATAAAAATCTTTCTAAAATTATGATCTATAATATATACATAGATGCTATTAAAAATAAATTTAAATAAAATATTATTTATTTTATCTTTTTACATATAATAAAATTAAATTTAAAATTAAAAGTCGTTAGCAAATAATATATTTTTTAAATTGACAAAAAAATATTTTAAATATAGTTTAAATTTTAGAATTTCCACACATGGTGCAAGAAAACACTTAGTAGTATTGTATATTTGATTAGTTTAGTAACATATTTTTGGCAAAAAAAAATTTGTTAAATCATTTTTAGAAGAAAAGTTATGTATTAAATATGTTTTTTGGTGACCCACCTATTCTCAAATCACACTTTAAAACCAACCCTCTCTAGGTGTTTTTCTCTCTCGGTTGATTGCACTTTTCTACTATTATATTTTCGAATTTAGATCCCTCGTGCATGTTCTATATATATGTAATATGTGATTGAAATCAGTTAATGTGTTAGGGGAAGAAATTACGGCTTATAAAATACCATTATATAGTGGTCAAATCTAATAAAATGGTTCGGTGAGAAATTTGACCAATCAGAAAATAATTTAGCTGTTATGATAATCCACAACTTTTCAACAATCCTATGTTATTGTCAAGCTGCATGTATATATATACAAATCACAGACACAAATATGTATCAGTGGAAGAAACTTATTAAATGTTGGATTGTAGTAAACGCCATGAATCATGGACCTGCGGTCAATTTCACATTAAATTGATTTGGATCTATTTGGGAACTCATTGCATGTTTGATTTTTCGTTTCTCGTTTTGATAAATTATTTAAGAAAGCAATGAACTAACGTCGTGACATGTAGCCACCGAATACATTTCGTCGCACCAACTTTGTATGTGATAAATTGCTTTAGAGTAAGTTCAATCAGTATAAACCTAACCAATAAGGAACATAAACTTTAAGGCCCCTGCCACCTGTATCTCGTCTGATGGATTACAGATGCGGTTGAGACTATATAAAATACACACTTGTATACTTTTATCGGATTCAGGTCACAAGTGATGCTATAAGTGTAAGAGTTTTATATATGGTCTTGGCGAGGTCTCATGAATGCTTTGTCTTTGCAAAGTACCTTTTTAGGATGAGAGGAGCCTTGATGGGTTGAGGGCCGGTTCTGAACCATGTTAAGTGAAACATTTGTAACCGGCGAAATTTTTGAAAAAAATTATATAGGTATAAAAATTTAGATCCCCAAATTAAAAAAAAATTCACATAGACATTACCACAAGTCTCCAAACTTCCAGGGCCGATTCTGATGGGGGTATATTCCTTAACAAACATTATTTGAGACATGTAGGAGAAACATGCTCCAACAAGATATTTTCAGTCTTTCAGATGTAAGATTGTCTTATTTAACATGGGTCAGACACAAGTGATCATCTTATATACTTCCTCTATTTCACAAAGAGTGTCATTCATACACTTTTCACATATATTAAAAAACTCATTAAAATACATTTATATTTTCATTAATGTCATATATCTAACGAATAGTATTTTACATAAATAGATTTATTTATAAGATCAATGCATTTTACAATTAATTTTTAAGCTGAAAAATTGTATAAATTGTATTGGTATTGTAGAATGACATTTTTTATGAAACAAGAAAAATGAACTAAAGTGACACTTAATATGAAACAGAAGGAGTATATAATAGGTAACTCGTATGTCTTGTTGTGTGTACAGCCGATATATAAATATTTTACTTGGTTTACCATACAATCAACCCTAAATTTTACACAATTTACTTTGATTTTCGAAAGCATATATAAAATAAAAGTGGTTTTTGGCTTATATGTCGTACATATTGCACATGTGTACTATTGGAGTATTATGTATAGGACACTTCGGCTAGATTTTAGGTGCAACGTGAAGAAAACCATAGCGTATTTTATGTGTTACAGCAAGTCTTTATCTTGAAAGTCAATGAACATTAGTATCCGTATGGGGTAAAAGGTCCACTTTGGACGTACGTAACCTCTAAAATCACCTCTGATTGATTATTACGGCTTGGTTTGATTTTTGTAGTGTTTATACATGCAACTTTCTCTTTTTGGTCGGTTTTGTTGGAATTCTTGCATATGTAGTTTGTTGAATATCTAGGATCTAAATAATACACAGTTGAAAAAGTATCATTGATACATCTTAAGAAAGGGTGTAAAATATGTTAAACATGCCAAATAAATTTCGCCTACTGCAAACAAACGGATTGATATGTTAAAAAAAAACGGATTGACTGATAAGAATGATTTATATAATTTTGTTTACTTTAAAACTGATGACAGTAATCAATTACGAAACCTCTACTTTTTGCTTAGTTTTTGACCTACATGGAAGTATTAACATTTACACCTCAAAAAACATAGATACCCAGGGGGAAAACTGAAATATTTATTGTAATAAAAACTAAGTTGATGACGAACCGTGTCTACGGTCAAGATGTGTACAACTACAAGTACTACTTACATACCCGTTTGGCCATTTCTCATCGACGACATTTACGTCCCACCACCTTCCTACTTTAAGCAACCTCCTACGTTTTTTTTTTTTTGCAAACAGCAACCTCCTACGTTTTTCTCAATTCTTTTTATTTTTATTTAATTTCTCTATATCAATGTGGGATCCGAATTACACTGGAAGTAAAAAAGAACCGATATAAATTGAGACATACAACGGGATCACTTACCCTATGCCAATCGTCTTCGTACTTTCTTTTTGGTGGAAGGTCTTCGTACTTGTATATATGGTTAATACCATGTATTTATGGTCTCCTATGTGGTCTGTGATTTGTTAATAGGAAATTTAGAGCTAAAGATACAGTATTGAGAAGCATTTAACTGCAGTTCAATTTGAGGATTCTATATTCCTGACGATTAGATATCGTCCATTATAGTTTACGGACTCTATAGATGCATGACGATGGATTATCCATGAGTGAATAAGTTGATTCTTTTGCAATATTAATTAGCTAATCTATGGTTATTAACACATTGTGTAATGCGGAGAAGTGTTTAGAGCATGTGCAATGGTGGAGTTGTGGATGGAATCCTTAGGAATTGTTTAATCAATTTTTTTTTTTTTAGAATAGTTAAGGAGTTGAGTGAAATTAGTGTGTACAATGGTGATATCCAATTAGGAATCCTTAAGAATAAAAAATTAATATTTTTTCAAATTTGAAAATTATTTTATATTTATTGCATTATAAAAATTAAAAAAACAATAATAAAAGTTCATAGATACATAAATTATTAATCATCATGAGCAAAATTTGTTCCAAATATGCTTAACTAAATCTTTTTTCAATTGTTCATGTATATGCGCATCCCGAAGCTCTTTCTGGTTCTGATCGGAAAACATGTTATTGAGATTTGTAGGTATGTCGGTTTCGGTTTCCACCTCTGAACTCCTTGTCACGCTTCCATCTTCAAATTCCGAGATGTCGATACGCCCGTAGCCATTGCGTTCATTTTCGACTATCATATTGTGTAATATGATACATGCTCGCATAATCTTCCCAATCTTTTTTTTGTCCCATGTAAGAGCCGGGTTTTTTACAATCGCAAATCGAGCTTGCAAAATGCCAAATGCCCGCTCGACATCTTTTCGGGCTGATTCTTATCTTTTAGCAAATAACCGCGTTTTGTCACATTGAGGCCGTGTGATAGATTGAATAAATGTTGACCATCTTGGATATATACCGTCTGTGAGGTAGTAAGCGAACTTATACTTGTGTCCGTTGACCACGTACTCTAACCTTGGAGCTCGACCTTCTATAATGTCATCAAAAACAGGAGACCGATCAAGGACATTAAGATCGTTTAAGGTACCTGGAGGACCAAAAAAGGCGTGCATATCCAAAGATCTTGTGAAGCTACAGCCTCTAAGACAATTGTCGGTTTGTTTGATCCCCGGGCGTACTGTCCTTTCCAAGAGGTTGGGCAATTTTTCCACTCCCAATGCATACAGTCAATGCTCCCAACCATCCCAGGAAACCCGCGTTTCTCTCCAATATCGAGTAGTCGTTGAAGATCCTCTGCTGTGGGTCTTCGTAGATACTCATCTTCAAATAAATGTATTACTCCGTGAGTGAAATGATGTAAACATGAAAGTGCCGTCGTCTCACCTAGTCGGAGATATTCGTCAACCGCGTCAGCCGCAGAACCATAAGCAAGCATACGAAGGGCTGCCGTACATTTTTGTAGTGCAGAAAGACCAAACCTCCCGGTAGCATCTCTTCTTTGTTGAAAGAATGAGACGTTCTCTGAGAGGGCATAGACAATACGCATGAATAATCCCCTGTTCATACGGAAACGGCGTCTGAATAAATGTTCCTCATAAGTCGGATGTTCGCTGAAGTAGTCATTCCACAAACGATTGTGTCCAGCTTCACGGTTTCGTTCTATATAAGCACGTTTCTTTTGCTTCTTGGTTTGGGCCTCGATAATGTTGTCGATTGTATCGTCACAGATATCGTCGAAAATCTCGTCCAATCTTTCATCCAATCCATCCTCTGAAGATGATGACATTTTGCCTGAGAAAGATTTATACATACATTATTTAAATAATTTATACATACATATTTATAAATTTATACAAACATATTTTTATAAATTTATACAAACATATTTTTATAAATTTATACATACATATTTTAATAAATTTATACATACATATTTTAAAGAATATGTAATACAAGGAGAAGAAGTGATCTAAAAAGAAGGAGAAGAAGTGTTTCTTTACGGATTTCAGTTTGTGTATTATAGAAGAAGAGTATGTATTACTTTGAGTCATAAAAGAAGGAGAAGAAGTGATGCAAGCAATACAGAAAACATTATAATACAAAGATAAAACAAGGAGAAGAAGTGATAATGTCAAACCGTTTTACAAGCCGTGGGATCAATACACTTCTTAGTAGCAAAATATTACAAGCATTCAAACTTATCATACAAAGTTTTGATAATGAGAAAACAAGGAGAAGGAGATAGTACTTATAATACACAAACTGAAAAACATTAACCCCGTGACTTCCTCACATGGGCTACAAAAAAGGACCACCCGTGACTGCTTTCACCCCGTGACTTCTTCTCCTCTTCACCCGTGACTTCTTCTCCTCTTCTCCCGTGACATCATGACCTGAAACAAAACACATTACACAACAGTTAGTATGCAACTACGCAAGCAAACTGAGCTAAGGATGCAACTACGCAAGCAACTAGCAAACTGAATTAGCACAACACTACTATGCAACTACGCAACCAAACTGAGCTAAGGAACTACTTCACGCAACCTCAAACAACACATCATAACATTTCAGATAGTAGTTTCGAGACTAGCTTCTCCTGGATCTCAGAGAGTGGCTCTTTCTTCGCAAGCAAGCGTTCAAGGACTTTATTCCTAGACACTTTTTCCTTCAGTTCTAAAACGCCTTGTAGCTTTGACAACTCCACTTCTCTAGGATTCTTCTTCTTCAAACTGGCAGCTTTGGCAGCCTTTATACCGATAGGTCTAGCCTCAGGTTCTCTATCAACCTCCAACACTTGTTTCCGCTTTTCCTTTCCACCCTCCTTAGGCACATAGTTGGATGACCATTTCTGGTCATACCTCAGCTTCCTCCAGCAGTGATCCATGACGAACTTGTTGTTGTACTTGACGGAGAATAGGTCTAAGGCGGCTTTCATTACATCATCATCGTTTTGGCCACTTCTCTGCGCCCTCAGAGCCGCATCATAACATCCAGTAAACCTTCCAACTTGCTCGTTGATCCTAGACCACCTCTGCTTGCAAGAAGGTATCTCTCGCGGCATTTGCCCAACGAGGTGAGGGTTTGCGTTGTAGTAGTCTACAATACGCCTCCAGAAAGCACCAGCTTTCTGGTCATTGCCGACGATAGGGTCCTTGCTCGTGTTAAGCCAAACACCAATTAGGATCTTATCCTCTATGGGAGAAAATTTCCTCCTCTCCTTATTAACACTAGACTCTTCAGGGACTTCAGGGACTTCAGGAACTGGGCTAGGAGACTCATCAGGAAGTTCGGACCCGAACCAAAAGGGTTCGGGTGAATCAAGGTCTACAGGAAGTTGGCTACGTAGAAGGTTTGAAAAACCAGAGGAGCTAGCCATAGTTACTCTGTGTTACTCTACTAGTTACACAGAGCCTTAAGTTTAATAGGAAGTAAACTAAGCAATTAAAGCCATTAAATCTAAGCAGTTAGGAAGATAGGAAGTAAACTACTAAACTAAAACATTAAAACCAATCAAATCAGAACATATAAAGCAATTCAGTAGCATTTATTCACCCAAACTAGAAAATTATAATACTAATTTATTCAGAACATATAAAGCAATTCAGTAGCAAGTGTTAAATTTATTCATCCATTTAATTTTGAGAACATACACCAATACAAACGTACCTTATTAGTTAAGGAAGTCAAGTGTTAAAACACTCCCGTTTGAACCCTTTGAAGCTACTCCTGCAAACACATAACATAAAGAAGTCAATTGATTAGGCACACCATTAGCTTAACTCGCATTATCAATCATGAAAAATAGATAACTTACCACGCAGAACCAAGAAGACCAATCTTATTAAAACTAATAGGCACACCATTAGTTTAACTCGTGAATTCTCTCTTCCTAGCTCACCTACACTCTTCTCTAGCAGTAGCTGCTTTTCCTCACTCTTCTCACCTTCTTCCTTAAGCCGCATTAGCAGTGACTGAAACTCCCTCATCTCCTCCATCATCGCAACATCCCACCACTTCCAGATGTGACAGTCTCCATCATCCGCATTGACGCAGCTGAAGTACCTTCGGCCTGCATCTTTGCCAGTGTAGGCGGTTGCTATAACCGGCTCCGCCCCACAGTAGCAAATTGTCGGGATTCCATCATCGGCCTCAGGTTGAGGTTGGTACTGAACCGCCTCTGGCATATGGAAGCTACTCTGACCTTCATCTGCGTACAGCTGAGCTTCAGCTTCGAGAAGTGACGTTATGTCCAAGTCCTCTGATGATGAGGACGGCTGGCTGTAGCTATATTGTCCCATTCTTGTTTACCTGCAACAAAGAATACACAGAGCATTATTCGAAAAAGACAAATAATATACATATAGAAAAAGACTGAGACTTTGTCAAAACCGTAACAACAAAAATATGGAACCATCATTGCATTTGAATCGGTAATAAAATTGAGACCCAAAGCGTTAATCTAAATCCTCTGTAAATACTAGCGGATTGAGAAACCTAAATCGAATGAAAAAGCCAAAAGATTTTGATTTTCAAACCGTAAATCAAATGGAACAAACAAGAAGAACCCTAATCGTAAATCAAATGGAACAAACAACAAGAACCCTAATCGAAAAGTTCTTCGAACAAACTAGGGTTTTCAAATCCATTGAATAAACAAAACCAAACCCTAGATTGAGAGGAAAACAAACAAGAAGAACCGTAATTACAACCGTAAACAACATGCAAACTAATCTACATCGATTAGTCTACAAGAAACGCCTTCTTTTTACCTTGACGATCCGAGAGAGATGAATCGCCGAATCACCGTCGAGAGAGGAGAGGAAATTTTTTTTCTTTGCTTCGGTCGAAATGACCAAATCACTTTACCCCATACGAAACACAAAATCGACCCGGTCCACTCACAATCGGACACGTGCATTTTTCCCGAGTCCGTAAACCACAAGGATCGAGTCCGTAAACCACCTAATTACGGACCAATCCTTAACTATGCTAAACTTTATATTATTATTTAAATTAAACCATGGGGACCATTAGCCGTTACGGACTCGGGGTGATCCTCCGTTGCACATGGTCTTAGGGAAAATCAAGAAATCCTTTGAATGAAAAAAGAAGTCAACAATCACGAACCAGTAAAATTTTATTGGGCTACCACATAGGGAAATGATTTTGATTTGTTTTTCAATATGCAGCAAGAAATCAGAAAAGGTAAGAGGACAAACTGGAAAGAAGCAGAAGCATAGGGGCTTGTGTAATGAATATAATTAAAAAAAATATTTTGGGCAAAGAATATCATTACTTATTTGGCAAAAAAAAGAATATCATTACTTAAAGAAAATGAAAACTGTGTAAACTATTGGATACGAACAAAAAAAGTAAGAAATGGAGATGGACGAAAACGAAAAAGGGAAATTAGGGTAATGAAGTCAAAAAGTCGGTTTAAATACGTAAAAGAAACAAGAAAAACGAAGGAAAAATAGGAAACTTAAAAAAGAATGATTATCTAAGGTCAAAGCATAGCAGTTGGACTATTTACATTTTTAATCTGGTCTAAAAAGAGTTACGATGAAAAAAGAAGTAAGCGAAGGAGACTTATTCATTTGGGTATGCTACAAAAATCGGTAGGCGACATCTATGCGTTCCATAGAGGCCTAGACTTATTAATCGGAGTCTAGAAATAAGATTAAACGTTAAACAAATTATTGTTTATTTTATATAAATTTTATATCTATATAAATTATTCTAATTTTTGATTTAATTTATAAAACTATTATGATGAATTAACAAAATTAGATATACAAAAGAAAAAAATTGAACAAATTTATAATTTTATATTAACATTATTACATAATTTAACATATTTAAACTAATTTAGATTAATTTTAACTGATTTTAACTAATTTAGAACATTTAAAACTGATTTGAATAGTATAAATTAGTATAAATCAGATTCTACTAAAAATATTTTGGATGGGAGTGAGTTACCGCCTAGAATCTGAATTTTAGAATCTTGATTCAGATAGAGCATAAGAGAACTATACTCCCTCTGTTTTTAAAGATGTATGTTTTGTAGTTTTCACACATATTAAAAAAACACATTAATCATGTATTGTTTTTAGAAATTACCAAATTTCAATGCATTTTAACCAATAGTCTTTCAATAAATTTAATTAATTTTATTGAAATTTACAGTTTTTATATAGAAAACATAAATAATACTATTTTTTAAATTCTATTTTGGTAACATGTGTTTTCAACGCAAATTTATCACCCATTTGACTTTGTATTCGTTATTAGAAAATAGCTTTGCAAGAATCGTTTTGAATGTTGGCTGGTATCAATAATCCATGGACCACTTCCGTTGGAGAAAAGTTGTCATGCAACTATTATCCAGAGAAATGGTAAAGAGTTTATTTATCATTGGTTACAGCAAGCGTCAATGTGTGAGATTTGTATACTTTGAAAACTGGTCTTCATACAAAATTGATGCGATACTCGTAATAAAATACTTCATCCGTCTTTGAAAGATGTATGTTCTGGAAAAAAAAAATTGTTTCAAAAAGATGTATTATTTATGTTTTCTAATTAAAATGAGCAAAATAATTAGTTAGGGTATTAAAAAGGGAAAATTCCATAAAAATACCCGAACTAAATTTTGTTAAGCTTTTTAATACCCAAACTTTTTCACTACCCAGTTTAATACCCTAACTATTTCACCAAAAATAGAATTTTTTAAGACTATTGGTTAAAAATAAATTTCCTTTTTTATTTTAGAAAACAAACTAAATACAATATTTAAAACTTAGAAATTTTATTACAAAATTTAATATTTTATACTATTTAGTTATTTTTATTTCTCAAACATCAAAACACATGTTACCTCAGAGGTCAGACTATAAATGAGTATTAGGGACTCAAAACAATATTCCAGCTGGTTACTAGTTAAAAAATATCCCATATTTCTTCTTTCTGTTTTGGTCGTCCAAGAAATTACCTATCATATCATAATTTTCCGAATTTTTATTTTTCTTTACCTTTCGATACACACGCACGAATATAATATAAATATTCACATTGTAAAAACATAAACACGAACAAAAACACACATATAAGCACGAGTTCTTCTAAAAAGGACGTCCTCTAAAAAAGACAAAAGCGAATAGAAGGAAAAAGAAACCTTTATCCTTTATAAGAACAGAAAAGTCCGTCCTTATTAATCTGTAACCTTCTCCAGTCGTAGAGAACCACGATTCATCTTAGGGTTCTTTACTTCCTTTTCTACACCATCTCTCTTCTTCTCCACAAAAAAGAGAAAATTTGTTCAGATAAATCAAAATAAAAAGGCTAGGGTTTTCGTGGGCTAATATCTAAATGGGTAGATGTAGAAGGAGCAGCGACGGAAGGATTAGTGGAGTTAGACCGTACGTACGGTCTCCAGTACCCCGCCTGAGATGGACTCCGGAGCTTCACCAGAACTTCGTTCACTCCGTTAATATGCTCGGTGGTCAATACAGTCAGTCTTGTCAAACCAGATTTTATTTCTTTTTTTCCTTTTTAAAATATCTTTAAAAGAAATTCTTTTAAATATTCATCGTCTTCGAGATTTAAATGTTTGTATTTCTTGGGTCTGAATGAAACAGAAGCAACTCCAAAACTTGTTCTTAAGATAATGGATGTAAAGGGACTAACCATATCACACGTCAAGAGCCATCTCCAGGTCAAACAAAATGATGCAAAATTTCATTTTTATTATTTATTATATCTTAGCTGCTTGCATAACATCATACTACTTTATTCACCTTAGCTTATAATAATTTGATTGTTTGTATAGTAATTTGAATATTTAAAACGTTTCTTCTTTGTTTTGTCATGCCGCAGATGTATAGAGGATACAAACCGGCCACTCTTCTTGGGCGACCAGGTAATAAATTTTATAAATATTTAGGATCACATATTAAGGCAGTAAATTACACTTATAAAGCCACAATTCAAGATTATTACGGTTAATTTCAAACTCCAACTGTAGGCATCAAAAGTGTAATGTATAAATTTAAGTCTTGTTAGACCATTGTCATACATATACATAGGGAAAAATTCAGCTATACAGTTAGTCTTGTTCCCACCATTCACATCAAAATTGTACTGCATGAATGTAATTTCACAGGACTCATTGTCATAAAAACATAAATATTAAATACTGGTGAAATATTTATTAAAACGAGGGAAAAAGAATTTATCTATGGTCTTGTAGGTAAATAGATACTTCTTAAATTTAATGGAAAAAAACGAAAGAGTGAAGAGAATATTCATCATGTTCAATTGATTAATTAATTCATGTTTTTATCATATACTGTATTTTTGGGCGACAAAAGAGAGTTCATCATCTTCAAGAAGAAGAAGACAAGACAATGAAGATCATTTTTATGACAACTTGTCTGAACACGCAAGGAATGATTGTCTTTTGGGTTTTCACCCTTTCAACATTAGGTAATTTTATTTTAATTTTGTTCATTTTACTTTTTGAAAGAAAAGGGAATATATATTAATTTGATTCTGACAAGTCTTTTTAATTTTGTTCCAGAAAATAGGTAGGCTATCATACAGTTTTGTTTGAATACGAATTGTCGAATTTATTTGATTTTTGCTTTCTCCTTTTTTTTTGTTTGGGGAGAAGAGGGCAGACTTCAGCTGATGACGATGACTTTCTTAGCATCGTGAGCATGGAGAGAACGAAGACATTTGCAGGCATTGGCGAATCCATCAAATTTCAGTCTAATCACTTTCTCGAGGTAATAAAAATAGATCAATTTATCGTTCGTATATATTCAATTTATGGTTTCATAAATAGCCGTTACGAAGTAAAACAGTATTTTAGACTCAGATTAACACTCAATTTCTAAAACCATTGAGCATTGTAATGCAATACTAGAGAATATGGATAAGGTTAATTGGAAGTTTGGAACTCTAACTATAACATTGAATTTAATGTTAAAATAATAGTACCAAATTTGATGTTTTGGTGTTAAAATAAAATTTTATGTTTTGGTATTAAACTTTATTTTTTATTTACAACCACAACATTAAATTCTACACCATCAAAATTATGTACACGATATTCCTAAGTGAATTATTCTAGATTTTATAACTTAATCATAATATTTTCCTATTCTATAATCTAGAGGTTCTAATAAATAGTCCCCTATATATTATTTTAGTAGCACTAAAAGAAAATAACCTCAAGTTGATGTGTTATTTACACAATGCTATTTCCTATGTAGCATTCTCACATTCACTTTCACCCTTTTTCTTTTAAAAACCATTTCATTACTAGAAAAATTAAATTGTTTTGCCTTTATAAAATTTGTCCAAATTGTGTTATAACACATGATAAATTGCTACAATTATTAAACATAATAATAGATGATTAGTTTTTCAATCAATCATTTATGTTATGATTTTGTTTTCCATATATAACAAAGTCACAAAGTCAAGTAGTTTCCATAATAATTCATTAAGTATGAGAATTTGGGTTGACCAAATTAACTTGCATGTCTCGTTGGCGATGACCATAATATATTGTTCAATGTTATGTTTTTTTTGTAAACAATCGACTAATACTTTTGGTTTTGTCCATGACAAAAGTCAAATAGAAAAAATCATATGTAATAACATTATATATTATATTTCATTAAATTATATATGACTTTTATCTGATTAATAACTTGTAAAATATATGACGTTAAATACCATATATTGATCCACACCTTTATATATATTAAAAAAAAAGAAGTTACAATATATATTACTAAATTTTTGTAAGTTTTTTAATATATTGAGAATCTAAATTAGAAGATATATTTGACGAGATCTCTTGAATCTCTTAACTCAAGCATCCAATTTTTTTTTACTAACACAACATAAATGTTGATAGACCAAATTATGATTCAATAAAAATTTATCGCTTCTTTAATATTGTCAAATCTCATAGTCAATATTATTTTCTATTTGTTTCTTCCTTAACTGTAAGAGACTTTCCAAAATTTTAAATTTTATACTAAAAGTTAGAGATTATTAGTATTAAATTTAAGAGAGAATTTTTCGTTTTGTTTTGAAATTAAGTGGAACTAACCCCAACTGTAAGATATTACTATATATAAATCAAGTAAACTATACTCTATAGTTTCACAACCTACAAAAATTAAGACTAGAAAAATAAAAATGCTATGAATTTCCTCTCTCACTCTTGAAGTCAGGACAGAAATCAATGTTGTAGATTAAAATGAAAGTCATTAAACTTTGAAAGTTATACTCGGCTGCTTGGTGGAGAGACCATTGAAATAGATTTCGTAGATGCAAAAATTAAATTTTGTTAGTCTTTATATTTTTTCTCAACTACTTTATGTGTTTCTAATGCATAGTTTTTTTTTTCATGAAAATAAAAAACATGTAATTATTAAGAAAGATTTAGTTTCACAATTTGATCATTTACTGAAACATGGGTGTTCTAAGCTTTTGTTTTAACTTTTCTTTTACACTCTCTTACGGCACTATTGACAATAGTTTTTTTTAGCATTTTTAATCAAATTATGTTTTGTTATATTTTGTTTCTGCATGGTTTTATTTGTCTATCTCATATGTTTCGTTTTATCTTTTATTTACGACTTTTAATGATAACAATTATATATATAATATATCTATGTTTATTTTATTTTAAATCATAATTTTATTTTATTATATCTACTTACTCTTATCGATTCACTTCCACGATATATGTTCCAAGTAAACTTTCAAAACGAATACACAAGTTTAAAAATAAAATTCATATACAGTGTAATTTATTTTTATGATTTTCCCTGTATGATGTCTTTAATTCAATTTGATCATCTCTTAAAATCTATTCACTCTGCACAGGGCGCGGGTTATCACCTATCACCCATATATTTGAGAGTTCAAATGATTTAGACTATACTAATACATTATGGACTTGTCTTAACTAGCTTTTACTGTGAAATGCTACGAAATAAGATTTCTTTTAACAACTAAAACTCATAGGTATCAGGAACTAAGAAGTTATGTCTTTGGGCTTATTTAGGCACAGAGGACGAAGACATTAGGGTAAACGAAGAAGAAGAAGAATTAACACTGTCTCTGTCGTTTGAATCATCCTCACAATTCTCAGAACGTTGGAGAAGCAATACGTCGTCACTTAGTGAAACCAGCGAAGCAATCTCGTCTCCTTTCATTTTCAGGGATTGTTTTGCTTCTTCGAAGATTGATCTTAATCTTAATCTCTATTTTTCCTCCTCTTCTTCGTAGCTGAATCTTTGTTCATTTGTTTTCAATATTAGTGTAGTGAACATTCAGATTCCTTTTAACGGTGTTTTAGCTAGGCTTCTAGATTGTTCTCGTTCGTGATGTTTTTTTTGGGCCTACGTACATTGCACAGTCTATTTCGATCAATATGACATGTTTTACCGACTGAGACAAAGCAATATGAGTGGTTATAAACTTAGATTAGACTTGGTTTTTCACATGAAGCACTAGGTTTGCACGATATGTCAAAGAGGAAGATTGGATTACAGTTGTTCTTGTTTAAATGAAAATTAATGGCTCATCCGGTGATTAGTGTATGCCTAATCTTTGTTGGTATTTATGTATTCCAGAAATAAGCATTAAACGCAGCGTTTTACCGTTTAGTAGTGGGTGTAATTTTTATTTTTGTGTGCACTTTAATTTATGAACGCATTAAATTTATAACCGTTTATTTTAGGGAAAAATGATTACAGAAATCAAAATTATTTATGGCAAGTCGCAGTATTACGATTGCAGGTGTTTGCATGTGGGTTGTAATTGCTCTTATGAATTTGGATCCACTGCGATCGTTGCTGCTATGACTTTAAAGCTACAAGTTCTGCTAAACTATCTACTGCTTTGTTTCTTGAATTTACTGGGTGAATGCATTCAAATAGCGAGTTTGGTTTTATAACTGGAACCAAAGCTGGAAGCTGTTCTGCCTAAAGCTGCAACAAGAGAACGGACAAATTTAAATACAGCTTGAGCAACTTCGGCATGACCGGTCCAGAGGGTAAGCTATTCAAACCATCGATTATGACATCCAAATTACAGAGACATATTTAAAAAAAAATCTTATTAGTATTTCTTCAACAAATAAAATTTATAGAGGTTTTTAGCTAACTATTAATTTGGGGGGTTATTTAGAAAAGTTTAAATGATTATTTTCATAGAATTAAAATTAATATTGTATCAATTATAAAAATATTAAGTATGATATGTATAGAACATTCTAAAATACAGCTATTGTAATTTCCATTATAAGTAGTATACTTTTTATTCTTTGTATATATGAAAATAATTTACTATATCTTCTAAATGATTCAGAAACCTTCGTAAAAGCTTTTTAAAATTTTATAATATAATATTATAAGTCAAAATAAATGACTTTATAAATGTTTGTATGGTTTTATAAGTTTTAATATATGATTTTTAAGTTTTTTTATAAATTATTTACGGAATGGTATGGATTCACACATAAATGGTAATGACTTATTTATAAACTGAAGATTTTTCAAAAATCAAGATCTGTGATATTCGAAAACCTTTTGAAATGCTTAAGTTTTGAAAAAAAAATCAGAAGATTGTTATCAAAACACATAAATTACTTATCATATAATATTAATCATTCTGGTATTAGTCACCACAACTGAAAGAAGTTTTCGAAGTTAAAGCTGATAAAAAATTTATATTCTACCATGTCATAAAAGATGTCAAATGGAATTTCTATATTTTTACTGAAACAACTATAATGGAAAAACTTAACTATATATATATATATATATATATATATATATAGTGAATGATTTTACAGGAAACAAATGTAAAAAAATTATATTTCAACAATAAAAGTTTTTATAAACTGTTATTATTTTTGTTGTTTAGTATTGTTTTGACGATCTTAATAATATATGTATAGAGACATAATTTAAATTTGGTTTGGGGCTATAAACCGTTAGACCGGCACCGGCTCCAGGATCTGTTATTGATTTCTTCTTCCAGAGTTTTAGAACAGGCGGTGAAGAAACAAGCAGAGTCAGCAGACTCCTGGACAATTTGGTGATTGTTGCATTTGATGCTAAGGCGTATGTGTGTTGCTTACAAGTTACAACTCCATAAGCATTGTTTCAGCCTTGTGAGGAAATAAGTTGACTTTTCTCCAGGCCTGCTTTTCTCGAGAAGCCTATTTTATGACCCGGTTTTACTTGAAAATGATGAGGACAAGGATTGATCTCTTGCGGTCTGTTCTTGAAATTGGAATACAGTTTTGTTTTCACGGATGCTGATGTGATGTGGTCCAGGAACCCGTTTCCACTGTTTTTCTAAATTGCATTTCTTGGTTCAATATTGGTGGCTAACAAAAACTTTATTGGGCTGGGCCTCTTGTAGTCTTTTATTTCTTTTTGCTCCTAGATTTTGCAGTAACAAAAAGTATTAACGGTGGGGAACTTTCGTTTTCACTGCAGAAATAAACGAAAACAAAACGAGGAGGTGACTAAAAAGCAGTTTATTCGGAGGCAATTCTTCTCATGCCCCTATTTCTCACTCATCAATCTCTATTAGACAGTTTTTTTCTTTTAATTTTATAAGTCTAACGAAAAATCATAAAATTAAATCGGAAACGTGAATATTTTTATTTGATTTATAGAATTTGATAAAAATATTTCAAAAATCAAAAAACTGTTTTTCATAGTTTCACGAAAATCATCAAAATATGGTTAAAAAATGATTTTAAAATATTTTTTTTCAAATTTGAAAGGTATAGAAGTTAAATACTTACTCATGGGTTCACTAATCCATAGGGGGTTAGGGTATAGTTTTGAAGAGGGAGGAAGATTTGATTTAGGATTTTGGATTTTGATCAAAAATAGAATTATGGAAAATGGGTATAGAAGATTATGGGAGCCCATAGAAGATTGTGTGTAGAGAAATAGGGGTATGGGAAAAGTTGACTCGTTTATTTGACGCTTTAAGCCAATATGACAATAAATGTGACAAGCCTCTCTTGGGTAGACCATTTAGCTCTTTCCAAATTTTCATTGGCTTACTAACATAAAAAAGAAGTGTGCCCAAAATGAATAGTGTTTTACCGACCCCGTCACCACAAACCGAGAAGTTTATCGACGAACCGAAGAGTTCACCGACGAATCGAAAGATCTCACCGACGAATCAAACATCTTTCCCACATGCTTTTCCAACAATTTTTTTGATGAACACTCGTCGTCGTACCGACCACGTCACCGATGAGCCGAGCATTTTTCCCAAGTGTTTCCGACGAACACTTGCCACCATGCCGACCCCATCACCGACGTGGCGAGCATCTTTTCCCAACCATTCCATCACCGACAAACCGAACATCTTTCTCAGGAGTTTCCCCGTTGACTCCACGGGCTGAGCATCTTCCCCAGCTCTTTCCCGACGACTACGTCAGTGACGAACCGAGCATCTTCCCTGACGACTCTTCACCGACAAGCCGAGCATCTTTCTCATGCGATTTTCTGCCACAGGCTGAGCATCTTCTCCAAACTCTACCCCGACTCTGTCACCGACGAGCCGATCATCTTTCCCCGACGACTCCGTCACTGACGAGCCGATCATTTTTTTCCCCGACGATTTCTTCACCGACGAACCGATCATCTTTCTTGAATGCTTTCCTGATGACTCCGTCATCGACGAGCCGAACATCTTCCCAGCGTTTTCCTGATGATTTCAGTCCGACGAAGAGCCTACCGCCGAACCGGCACCATGTTTTCCGCATTTCTCTTGGCGAAGAGCCCACAACCGAACCGGCGCCATCTTTCTCCGCAATTCTCCCTGTAATCTCACTCCGACAGATAGCTCACCGCCGAGCCGACATCATTTTTCCTAGTGTCTCCTTGACGACCTCACTCCAACAAAAAACTCACTGCCGATCCGACATCATCTTTCCCATGTTTGCTACTCCGACGACGATAACCATAACTATCATCCCAAAGAGCTATGATTTCATATCTTAACTCCCACATGTTTCCCCACTCTGGTCTGATATCAATCCTAATCTCAACTTTACCATCTGCAAACAAGCTTGAAATATAAGTGTGATGAACTACGAATGGCTTGATCTCTTCTATGAGAGTACGTATGCAATCTTTTCACAAGGTGCAGCTATAACATAAAACCACCTTTTATCTTTTTGCTTTCGTCTAGGTACAACTTCATCAACAAGATTCTTGGAGCTCCATATCTTACATGGATTATTCTAACTCTTGTTTGACGATTTATCATATTTGTTGACCATACCGAATCTAGGCTTCAACAGCCTTATGTAGTCTTTTATTTCTTTTTGCAATCCAAAAATTTGCAGTAACAAAAAGTGATATTAGCTAAGAGCATCTGTAAAAAAATTCTCTACTTCGAAGTTTTGCAAAATTTTATATTTAAAATTTCATAACAATTTTCTCCAAAAACGAAAAACTTCAAAACTTAACTTCAAAATTGTTTGTATTTTACTCTATGTTCTTTATATTTGTCACAGGTAATATAAATTCATAAAACTTTTATAAATACCAAACAAATATATAAAAATAGCACATAAATATTAATTAAATAAATCTTACACTAAAATATAAAATTATAAATAGAAATGCATGATTAAATACTAAAGTATAAGAAAATACCACATTCTTGTTTTCCAATTTTTGTTTTAAAATATTATAACTTTTTGAAATATTAATTTAAAAAAATATTATACTAGAAACAAACATTAAACTTCTTTTGTAATATTTTTGTTGTCTAATTTTAGTTTTAAAATGTTAAAAAGGTTATTTAATTTTATGTGTAAAACTTGAATTGATAAAACCTTATTTGAAATATTTATGACATGAAAATTTTAAAAATTAAAATGAAAAATATTTTTAAAAAACATAAATTTGATTTGTAGTTGAGAAGATCAAAATGCAAAAAAAAAAAATGAAACTTTAAATTTAAAATTCTGGAATTCCATTTAGGAGAATAAAAAATTATATATTTGAAATCATAGAATTTCTTTTTGAGATGCTCTGATCTGCAGTTTCATTTTTGTTTATTTTTAATGAAATATTAGCTAATATATGTTTTCACAGTAAAAATAAATAAAAATGAAACAAGGAGGTGAAATAAAATACTACAGTCGTGAATGCAAATATTTGATGCTTTAACCAAACGAAAACTCTTCCTTGGATACACCGGTATCTATGATTAGCGAAAGAATTTTTTTACTCTCCAAAAGAAATTCTATGATTTCAAATATAGATTTTTTTACTCTCCTAAATGAAACTCCAAAACTTTAAATTTAAAATTTTATCTTTTTATTTGCAGTTTGATCTTCTCAACTACAAATCACATTTATATTTTTAAAATATTTTTCATTTGAATTTTTAAAATTTTCATATGTCATAAATATTTCAAATAAGGTTTTATAAATTCGAGTTTTACACATAAAATTAAATAATATTTTTAACATTTTAATGCTAAAAATGGACAATAAGAATATTACAAAAGAAGTTTAATGTTTGTTTCTAGTATAATATTTTTTTAAAAAATTAATATTTCAAAAAGTTATAATATTTTAAAACGAAAATTAGAAAACAAGAATGTAGTATTTTATTATAGTTTAATATTTAAATGTGTATTTCTATTCATAGGGTTTTTCGTTTACCAAACCATAAGCCAAATATGATTCAAAATTGATCTTAAATGCATAAATATATCCAAACTTCAATCAAATGCAAAACTAACCCAAAGGTTTTGTGAGATTACAATCAGCCTCATATGTCTAAACAAAAAAAACAGAATTCATTTTTACGAATATAACTTCGGAAAGTCTTCTAAAGTTCTGTAAGTCTTCCCGTATATTAGGTCTTAAAAATAATTTATAAAAAAATTATAAACAAATATTTTGCTGGGGAAAAATTGAAATCATGTAGCTATAAACATTTGTAAATACGGTTAATGGGAAACATTATAACAAAATAATAATTTCATCATCCCATAATAAAAAATGATATAATTTTCCAAATATGACTCAAAACTTAATTTTAACCCCAAAAGTTCACCCAAACTTGAATCAAATATAAAAAAACAAGTGGAATTACAATCAATCTTTTATGACAAACAGAAAATCAAAATTCTTTTTATGAATATAACTCCGTAAAATATTCTGAGGTTTATAAATCTTCTTAGGTTTTGTAAGTCTTCTCATATAGTAAATCTTAAAAATAATTTATAAATTTTATAAAAAAATATTTTGATGGAGAAAAATTAAAATCATGTAATTATAAACATTTATAAATGATATAAATTAAGATCTAGTAAAATTGAATTGTTATTAACACAGATGAGTGAATGTAGTGAATTATGGTGTTCTTTGGTACAGTCACCACCCTCAATCTTGGTTTTTAGCAATATCCGACTGAGGCCCGGTTTAAAATTGTTATGGAATCTGTGCTTGAAAAAGGCATGTATTGATATTTTTTATAATTTAGGACCCTAAATCTTAAAATCGAGAACCCTTTATCTTAAAGAATTTTTTCTAAACAAAATATGACCCTATGCAAAAGCATTTCTGGCACACCCATAGAGCCTCTCCTGATCTGACTATTCCTCTCTAACGTTTAGACTCCATGACTCCAGATTTTAGGCTGGACATAAGGTATTATATGCATCTTCGTTATGTCGTTGAGCATTGTTTATAGTTTTTTATTCACAAAAATACAAAATCTTTTTTTTTTAATACAAAATCTTTCATATCACTCAAAAAACAATAAATAGTTTTACTTAAAATCACAAATTAAAAAACATATTTATAGCTTTAATATTTAACTAGATTTTGACCCGCGCTTTAAAAGCACATATATATTTTTGTTTTAATAAAATTTAGTTGAATTTGTAATTTTGATAGAGAATAAATAATTTTAAAGTTTTTTATTTGTGTTTCAAAAAATTGTTCTATTATAATAATTGAGTCTCAAGCGGTGTTTTCATATCCAACTCAGACCTATGATTGAACCGATAAAAAAATCTGGACTTTAATAAGATTTGTATTATGTCATTTGAAGAAAATGAATCAATGGTAATAGAAAATTTTATTATTGATATGAAAATATTACTTTCTTTTTTTTGGTTACTATGATAAGCTTGTATTGTTATTTATGTTTAGATCTAAACTTAATTTTAAAATAAGTTTAAAAAATTGAACACTCAAAATTGGCATATCATTATTATGTAAAAAATGGCATAATAATTTTTTTAATTTGCATGTATATATTCATATCTGATCTTTAAATAATATTATAAATAAAAAATGATATTCAAATTAAATGGAAAGTATATACTGCATAAAAATTAAAATTATTATCATTCACAAAAAATGGAAAATATTAATTACCATAGTTATAGAGAATATTCTATTTTTAGTTTAAATTAAATGCCAATGGAAAGACTTGTAAATATATTGAAATACAGGGGCATAATCCTAAATTTTTTAAATATGATTGCTTTAATAGTATAGATTAAAGAAAAAAGAACCAATCACAAATAACACTTCTAACTTTAGTTTTAACCTTTCTATTTAAATATTATTTAATAGTATTGTTTTTTGCATTGGATTTTGAAAACAATTTATATCATGAAACAAACTAAAACTCTCAAAGATACTTATATATAGAAACAGAGGAAATATTTTATTTAACAAACACAAAATACTCCCTCTGATTCTGAATAAGTGTCATTCTGAATAAATCAATAAATTTTCCATATTTTTTATACAAAAACATCATTATCCATACATTTCAACCAATAGAAAAATAAAATAAAAAATAAAATCAATAAATTCTGTTGAAGGGATCAGTTGTCGCAATTCAGACATGAGGCCAAGACTGAAAAAGGGGCTTCACCTAATGGGCTTCAATACATTTGCAAAGCCCATACGTTTATCAGTCAAGACAACAGCCCATCCCAGAAGCCTGACTTGCAAGTATATAAATAACCTGAAACTTGAAGTGCAGAGTTAGGGTTTTTACGGCAAGTACCAAGCAATAGCAACAATAGCAGGAGAGTGGCGGTGAAGATACTCAAGTGCTGATCAGGTTGTGTTGTTTGGTGATCATAGTGTCAGCTAGCGTTGGTAGTATCTCTTCTCTGGTTCCTGTTGAGAAGAAGAGATCAAGCGTTAGGTTAGAGATACAATACAAGCTAATCATATTGTAAACTTTTGTTACTTTGACACTAGTGGATCTTGAGAGCACAGTCTCTCCCCAGACGTACCGAAAGGGAACTGGGTTACCAAATTGTCTTGTGTTCTTTAACTACAAACAAACAAACGTATCAAGGTTACATTAATCAAGTATAACTTAGGTGATATAAGTTAACAGCGAGGTTAGAGTGAATTGAAATACCTCACAAGTGGTATCAGAACATCAGGCTACTGCAGTGGATACGGTTGTCAGTTTCTGATCTGCAGCTGGTGGGTCACAGGAGAAGGATCCGGTGAGAAGCCATGCAATCCACGAAGATTAAAATTGATGTGGAGAAGTTTGATGGCAAAGGAGACTTCGGGTTGTGGAAATTCAAGATGCAAATGCAGCTTGAGAACTCGGGACTAGACAGTGTCCTGGAGGAAGATAAGCCAAGTTCATCATCTGAGAAAGGTGCTCTAAAGGTTGATGAACCGGATACAAAACCAGTGAAATCTCCTGGTGAGTTAACTGAAAAGGAGAAGGATAAACGTGCTAAGAATATGATATGCGCAAGTCTTAGCAATATGGTTTTGAGGAAAGTTATGAAGGAGACTACTGCCTTAGCAGTATGGAAAGCCCTTGAACGAGACTATCAGACGAAAACATTGCCTAACAGAATATATCTAAAACAGCGGTTTGCCAGTTTTAAGATGGAGGAACATAAAAGTATTGAGGAGAACCTGGATGTGTTTCTCAGACTAGTTGATGATTTGGAAAGTCTGAATATCTCTGTGAGTGATGAAGA
The DNA here is from genome assembly GCF_000801105.2 of Raphanus sativus. NCBI lineage: Eukaryota > Viridiplantae > Streptophyta > Magnoliopsida > Brassicales > Brassicaceae > Raphanus > Raphanus sativus. The sequence continues at coordinate 37,560,204 of NC_079516.1, read as the reverse complement.
TCAGGCCATACAAGTGTTGTCAAGCCTACCAAAACAGTACGATCCACTGGTACACACTCTGAAATACGGGAATGGTAAGGAGACACTAACTCTGCAGGAAGTTACCTCATCTGCATATGCAAAAGAAGTTGAGCTCAAGGAATCTGGACTCATAGGAAAATCAAAGTCAAATGCAGAAGGACTAGTGGTGAGCAGGGGCAGGTCAGAAAAGAAATCTACACCTCACTGGAAGGGCAGGCACAAGAGTAGAGATGCAAGGTCTAAGTCAAGACCTAGAGGTACACAGAAACCCCGTGAATGCTGGTCTTGTGGTAAGGAGGGCCATTACAAGCGCGACTGCCCTGACAAGAAAGATTACAAGCAGAATGAGTCTGCAAACATAGCACAGGAAAAGGATCAGCCTATGATTCTAACCGCAAGCATACAGGATCCAAAGAAAGAATGGGTATTAGATTCCGGCTGTACCTTTCATATTACTCCAGAGAAGGATCTACTGTTTGACTTCAAGGAAGTAGATGGTGGGAAAGTCTTGATGGGTAACAACACCTGCAGCGAGGTCAAAGGAACAGGAAAGCTTAAGATAATAAACTCAGACGGTTCCACAGTAATCTTAAGCGACGTTAGATATATGCCTTCAATGGGCAGAAACCTAATTTCCTATGGCCAACTAGAAAAACATGGATGCAAGTACGAAGGACAGGATTTCATTGTTACTTTCTACCGACAAGGACAGAAAGTGATATCAGGAAAATACCAAGATGGTTTATACTACTTGCAAGGTTCAGTGGTAAAGGATGAAGCAACAGTAGCCCGAACTGAAGTGAATTTGACAAATCGCTGGCACTCTAGACTAGGACATATGAGCCTCAAAAACATGAACCTACTGGTTAAAGGAGGATACCTGAGCTCAAAGGAGGTTCACACCTTAGACTTCTGCGAGGAATGCGTATTTGGGAAGACACATAAGCAGAGTTTCCCTGATGGGAAGCATACCTCTACGAGTGTACTGGATTACATCCATAGCGACTTATGGGGATCTCCCTCAAATGAACCGAGTCTGTCTGGCTGCAGATACTTCCTCACCTTCATAGATGACTTCTCGAGAAAGGTATGGATAAGATTCCAGAGAACCAAAGACGAGGTCTTCGATCACTTCTCAGAGTGGAAAATCCTGGTTGAGAATCAAACCAAGACAAAGATAAAGTGCCTCAGGACCGACAACGGGCTTGAGTTCTGTAACCTGCATATGAACAAACTATGTCAGAGTTCAGGAATCAAAAGACACACGACGTGTACTTATACTCCACAACAAAATGGAGTTGCAGAACGAATGAACAGAACAATAGCTGACAAAATAAGATGCATGCTAGCTGAATCTTGTTTGGAAAAGAGCTTCTGGGCTGAAGCTGCTTGCACAGCAGTCTATCTAATAAACAGATCACCTAATGCATCACTCAAGTTCAAAATTCCAGAAGAAGTATGGTCAGGTTCAAAAATCGACTATGGACACCTAAGGCGTTTTGGATGTGTAGCGTATGTTCATAAGGTTCAAGACAAGATCAGTCCCAGAGCAGTAAAAGGAATATTTGTTGGATACCCTCAAGGGGTTAAAGGGTACAGGGTTTGGCTTCCTGAAGAAGGTAAATGCACTAACAGTCGAAATGTTGTTTTTGATGAAGAAAAACTGTTTAACAGGCAGAAAAAGGAAGAAACCAGCAAACCAACAAAGAAAAAGAAAGTCACATTCAACACAAATCTGATACGAGGACCATCTAGACATGAACCTAATGCTGAGGGCACTAGTCAAGGTGGAGTACTGCCTACGACTGAGAATAATGATCAAGGTGGAGAAAGCTCAGAATCAGAGGAAAATGAATGCTCAGATGAATCAGACTCTAATCAGGAAACTGAGCCAAACGAAGGGGAAAGTCTAGATGACTACATTCTAGCTAGGGACAGAGGCAGGCGGACCATACGACCACCATCCAGGTACGATGATGGTGAGTCAGTAGTGGCCTATGCACTGGCGTGTGCAGAAAGCATTGAACTTGCAGAGTCTAAATCTGTTGCTGAAGCAAAACGAAGTAGGGATTGGAAGAAATGGAAACAGGCGATGGTTGAAGAAAAAATCTCCCTAGATGAAAACGAGACTATGATTCTAGTTCCTAGACCAGCCAAGCAAAGGGTAATTGGATGTAAATGGTTATACAAGTACAAGGAGGGGATACCTGGTGTGGAAGATCCCAGGTACAAGGCCCGACTTGTGGCTAAAGGCTTCACTCAAATTGAAGGAGTAGACTACAACGAGATCTTTGCACCTGTGGTCAAACATGTGTCAATCAGAATCATGCTATCGATTGTGGTCAACTACGATTTTGAATTAGAGCAATTAGATGTTAAAACTGCATTCCTAAATGGCACATTGGATGAAACTATTTACATGGAACAGCCAGAAGAGTTCATAGCTAAAGGAGATGAAGGAAAAGTGTGCTTACTAAAGAAGTCTTTATATGGGTTGAAACAGTCGCCAAGACAGTGGAATCAGAAATTTAATGAGTTTATGAAATCACAAGGTTTCCAGAGATGCACAAAGGATCAGTGTGTGTATACAAAGGGTTCAGACATTGAGAAAAGAATCTACTTACTACTCTACGTTGACGATATGTTGGTGGCAGCAAAAGACATTCAGAAAATCAACGTATTAAAGGCAAGTCTGAACAAAGAATTTCAGATGAAGGATTTAGGACCTGCGTCCAGAATCCTAGGGATGGAAATCATCAGAGACAGAAAGAAGGGAACATTAAGGCTATCACAAGAACGGTATCTAAAACAAGTCCTCAAGACTTTCAATATGGAGGAAAGTAGAGATGTTATCACGCCTAGTAACTCACAGTTTAAGCTAAGAAGCCTAACTAAGGAGGAACTAATTACTGAGAGACGCCTTATGGATAATGTTCCTTATGCCAGTGCTGTAGGAAGCCTTATGTACGCTATGATAGGTTCCAGACCTGATCTAGGATTCGCTATTGGTGTGGTGAGCCGGTTTATGGCAAATCCTGGGAGGAAACACTGGTCTGCGGTTAAGTGGATCCTAAGATACCTAAACGGAGCTACTGGAATGTGTTTAAACTTCACAAAGTCAGAGACATTTGATATTGAAGGGTTCTCAGACTCAGATTACTCTAGTGACTTGGACAAGAGAAGATCAGTATCAGGGTATGTTTTTCGAGTTGGTGGAAACACAGTGAGTTGGAGATCATGTCTACAACAGGTAGTGGCCCTATCAACTACGGAAGCGGAATACATGGCTCTAGCGGAAGCAACTAAGGAAGGTTTATGGCTTAGAGATATATGCGAAGAACTGGGGTTTAAGCTAAACGATTTTAAGCTAAATTGTGATTCCCAAAGTGCTATTTACCTAGCTAAAAGCAGTGCACATCATGACAGAACAAAGCACATTGACAGGAAATATCACTTCATCAGAGATATAATTGAGGCAGGGTTAATGAAAGTTCAAAAGGTGCATACGACTAACAATCCAGCAGACATGCTTACTAAGTGTTTACCTGGAAACAGTTTTGAGAAGTGCTTGGCACTTCTAAACTTCACAGCGTAAGCAAGCCATAATGGTCCAGGGACTTCTCTAGTCGATTTGAGAGTCTCACGAAATGGACCTAAAACAGATATTGCAGAAGGTCAGTATCGGTAACAACATAAATGGAAATCGACAGAATGATGCAGTTTCAGATGGTAAAGTTTGAGATGGTTGTAGAATGGTCAAAATTCTAAGAAAAGAGGAAGGTTACTTAACACTGATGGTTCATCTTGCTGGAATCTGGTTTCTCCGTTTAGCAACTGCAGATGCGAAAGGAAGGAGCCGGTCATATACAGAAGTAGAACAGTCTCAGTTTCAGTCGGCAGAATCTGAATCCGAGGCAGTCAGAGTGTTGGAGATAACTGTGAGAGTCAAGACACTTCAGAGGTAGATCTGACAAATCTGTGGCAGTTATGTTGAGCATCCGGGTTGAAGCTTATATGAGAAGGAGAATAGTCGACAACTCTCCAAATCTGTAATGAGTTTCACATTGAAGATGAGCATCATAGGAATCAGACAAAGTCAGTGACTAAGACATGAGTTACAGCAATACTTACATAGAGTCAGCAAGCTATCGTGGTCAAGCGGAGCAGATGACTCAGCTCACAACGCATCACTGTGAGCTGTAATGGCGAGTCGTAGTCAAACCACGTCCTCGGTAAAGGAGACGAAGGAGACATCGATGAATAGATCCACTTGAAGCTAAACGGCCATATCTAAAGGGGTTGAGCTGAATCAAGAAGGATCGGAAGAATCTCAAGGTCAATTGAGGATTGGGATGAGATGGATCGGCGATAGTGGCGATGGTAAGCTGAATAGAGACAAAGGTGGAGATTGAAGGGATCAATTGTTGCAATTCAGACATGAGGCCAATACTGAAAAAAGGGGCTTCACCTAATGGGCTTCAATACATTTGCAAAGCCCATACGTTTATCAGTCAAGACAACAGCCCATCCCAGAAGCCTGACTTGCAAGTATATAAATAACCTGAAACTTGAAGTGCAGAGTTAGGGTTTTTACGGCAAGTACCAAGCAATAGCAACAATAGCAGGAGACTGGCGGTGAAGATACTCAAGTGCTGATCAGGTTGTGTTGTTTGGTGATCATAGTGTCAGCTAGCGTTGGTAGTGTCTCTTCTCTGGTTCCTGTTGAGAAGAAGAGATCAAGCGTTAGGTTAGAGATACAATACAAGCTAATCATATTGTAAACTCTTGTTACTTTGACACTAGTGGATCTTGAGAGCACAGTCTCTCCCCAGACGTACCGAAAGGGAACTGGGTTACCAAATTGTCTTGTGTTCTTTAACTACAAACAAACAAACGTATCAAGGTTACATTGATCAAGTATAACTTAGGTGATATAAGTTAACAGCGAGGTTAGAGTGAATTGAAATACCTCACATCTGTATTGAAATGCTAAAACGACACTTATTTTGCAATAAAAAATCTCTACAACGACATTTAATATGAAACGGTGGGGGTAGAATCTAAGGACTTTTCTGGTTTGTCACATTTATTGTCGTATCATTGCATAGGGCAGTAAAGAGAAGGTGATTAAAAGCCGTTTTTAAGTGTTCGTGTGAGTTTTAATTTTTTTTTCAATTTATTCTATTTTACCTTTTTGCTATTTGCTAATTTCTTCTCATTTGTCATATTACGAAGCACAGCTGGCGTTGTCACGAGTGTGTGTTCTGTGATGCTTTGCTAAGATCTTTTCACGTTTTATATAATTTGCTATATTGGTATCTGTATCGACATGTATCCATATATGCATTACTGTTATCCACAAGAGTTGTCTTGTCACCATCTAAGTTAAGTTAACGGCCTAGAATCAACAGTATCCTGTCTCAACATTCATCTTCTCTTTTTCTCAAAAAAAATAAAAACATTCATCTTCTCTTCATATACATAATCGTATATAATTGTGGCTCTCCTTTCATGTTTTTTGACAAAAAAATACTTTAGGAAATTTGCTTGTGTACAGAATACTAAAACCCATAATAACAGCATTTCATGATTAAAAGTATATATATATAAATATATATGAAACTATTGTGCAATGATATATGGAACGCTAGGAGACACAGAAGAACATGCCATGTTTTGTAAATAGTATAATATTATTTTGATTTCATAGATTTCAAAGAAATGAAAAATATATTTGTTGGAAAAAAATGATTAGCTTTATTAGATATAATTGCATATAGCCATATAAATTTTGAGGATTCGTCTATGTTTTGGTTAAAAATCTCCAATCATAAAAGTATGCTATATGACCTAAATGAGTTCAGTTCGACTGATTATGAAAATTGAGGTCATACCAAATTTGAATTGACGCTATGTCTTTAGAAATTGGGATTATGGTTGTCGAATTATTAGCGTATATATTATCAACTAAATTTGACGAGTGTACTGTGGAGTCAGGGCTGGCTTTTGCATAGCTAGACAATAATAAAGAAACGTTTGTGTCCACAGATCTTAGCTGCAAACCCCACTAAAAATACTTCATATGTTAGCTGTAAGCCTGTAACAATCAGTTACGGCATCATGCATGTACTACACTTCTGAGACAAAAGGGAAAACGTAGTAATTAAGCAAATGCGAACATGCATAAAATAAAGCGTATCACAACAAAAAATTCGTTATATGGTTCGCAGTTTAACAAAATTGAATATTAAAACTGCAAGAAGAAGAAAATAGTAACAAAACCGCAATTGATAAAAATGTTTTTGAATATTTTGTTTTCTTCAAAAACTTTTTTTATATATCCATTGATCATCAGGTTCTTTCTCTAGCATATGATTCAGTCGTCCACTTTCGTCACCATACTTATTTTTACTATAGATTTGATTTCTAGTTCATCACTTTTTATTATATATATATATATATATATACATCATCTGCCTTTGTTGTTTAGAGTGATTTTATGACTAATGGAGAATTTTCCAAAAATAAAAATTGTCAGAAAATATATATGTTGCTTTATCATTCAAGAGTAAAAATGTGTGGCTATCTCGCGCGCTGTTCAAAAGAATGATTTTTCTCTTCATTTATTAAACATGATGTTTTTTTGTAACTGATTAAACATGATGTTTTCTGCCAACATAATGTGTGTGTATGTATTATGTACTAGGAAAAGCCCGCCCTACGGACGGGATGCAAATTTATATGTTTATTATATTTTTATATGAAAAATATACATATTGGTTAGACTTCGTACAATTTGAAATCTAAATAAACCATGCTATATAGAAAATTAATTATGATTTTATTTTATATTATATATTTCTTTTGTTAAGTAACATATGTTTTAACTTTTAATTATACATTAAGATTTAATTTGGCATTACATCATTCCTTGTGATAATCCGTAGTTGGAAGAACGCACATATATCTCTATTTGATTTGTATCAATTCTTTTTATATTGATGGTTAGATCTCGTTGGGGAGGTGAGAATGCAGGTTTGGTTTTTATGTCGAAAATAAGTTTATATAGAGGTTATAGGCCCATGGTGTGTTTTCTCGGAAGATTGTAATATCTTCGTATGTTGATGTGTTTATGTTCTAAAGTTGATATTTTGGGTTTAATATAGTCACCTGATTGAAACGTTTAGATATTATGGTTTAGGAGAATTGTTATTTTTTGTGTTGTTACTGAAATGCGTTTGTTATATATGATGGAGTTTTAATTTTGATATATTTATGAGAATTTTTCTTTTTTTTTTGCTGAATATGATGAATCTGTTACAATTGATTGAATTTGATATGTCGGTGACAAACAATAAATTGCTTTGTTAGGTTAAAACCCTATATTTATATATATTATTAATGTGTACCTAGAATTATGTATTAATTGAGTATTAAAGAGTAGATTGTAGGGAAAAAAGCTTAGGTGTTTCTAACTACTTTTAATATTTTCAGTATATATTATGCCGCATGCCCATAAGTTATATTGGATCATCAAATCTCAGGTACAAAAGTGAGTATATATAGATTACATATTACTGCTGTATTGAGACTGACCTTCAACCCAATATCTTTGTGAGTGCTGTTTGATTTGATGGCAGGTTTGACAGTAAACTATGTATGTCTTTATTGCAACATACAAACTAATTCAATTGTAAGCATGTGCAGCCATTTATTCTTTTTTTCTATGCTTCTAATAGCTTTTCTACTCACCAAATCATAAGCAGAGATGCAAAAAACATTGAAAGATCGATACAAACCTCTATAACCTCTCAGAATCTCCTACAGACTTGATATGTGAACTGACCGATAAACAAATTACATGCAACTATTAAAAAAAAAGTCAAATTACATGCAACTATTAACCACAAACATGACTTGGCTGAGAAATTACATGCAACTTAAAACCACAAATAAATTCCAGCAGCAAATAATATGAACTGACCGATAAAATACATAAACTCGAATCCCTTTTCAAAGAAGATACAAATACTTAACTCGGTTACCAGTGACCAGATTACAAAAGATGACTTTAGTTAGAACAGGTACATGATAATAGAAAAAGCTAGAACGGGTTAATAGCTGAGTTATGTTGGTATACTCATAATTTCATTTCTATCCTGCAAAATCACAAAAAGTGCAATCTGATGTTCGTTATATATCAAACAAAACAAAATGATAAATCATTGGAAAAAGTAAAAAGGAAAACTAAAGCTTTTTGACTGAGATTGACATCAGAGCATACATCACAGCATATCATCTCTTTCCTTTATTATCCAGCATCATGATTCATGAGTCTCTTTGATGGTGACGAAGATGATGATGTCTGAAAATCTAATTCCATCTTTCGAAGCTCCTTGACTCTTGCTCACCTCTTGATCCTTCGTAGTTAACCGACTCGACCCTGCTCCTCCGTGCTTCAAAACGGCCGCTTTCACAACCACTCTCCTCGCTCCTCCTCATATCCAAGAGCCAAAGGAACCGAACTTGAGATCAATGGTGAAGTCACCATTTTCAGGCTTTGATTAAATAAAATGTAGCAGTATAATGAATAGGTTGCAGCTCTGAGGTTTGGAGAGACCTTCGTTCCTTATTTATAGTATCATAAAAAGGGATCCAAAAGGGTGATAGAAGAGAAATTAAAAACGACATAGTGGGAAAGCTGACCGAACTTACTAAATGAGGAGGATTAATGGCAGGATTCAAATGACTGATGAGTTACGGCTGGAGACGTTTTCACATAGGCGGTGGAAAATAGGTCAATCTAGAAGACGACTGCTTTCTGATATGGATGTGGGCCGTACCGGGCTGAGGAGATAATTAGTAATAGTGGGCCATGCTTCGTTTCTTTCCAAACATTTAGGTGTGATTTGTTGCTTTCATACGTTTTTCAAAAGCTTAAATGTAGAATCGTGTGTTTCAAACGACAGACGAAGCTAAGCGCTGAAACGTGACACGTGGCAGAAGCAGGGAGAGTGAATTGATGACCTGGAATCCTAGGTGGACACCCTAGGAGAGATTCAAACTCAACTTTATATAATTAGATAGGTTGTAATTAGAGATTAGCCATAAATGAAGTGGACCAGCGACCAAAGGAGAAAGAGATTATTCCAAATCGTTTTGTTTGTAGAATACGTCGATATTTTATCGATGATATTTTCTTCACGGACATATTGATCTTTCACGTCAACAATAAGTGTATCATTCGCATACTTTCCGTTTTCCCCAATCTCTTAACGAAAACAATATAAAATATTTTTATATTGATATATATATATAGACCATTTCCAAGTTTATAAACCTCATATTCGAGAAGAAATAATAAAGTGTTTTCCATATATATTCTTAAAAAATTATGATTATAAATTTTCAAAATATAAGGATGGAAACTTTCTCAAAGGTCAAGTTTCCATTAGATTTTTACAAAAAAAAAAAAAAAGTTTCCATTAGATCATAGTCATAGTTACATGGAAAGTTTGGGTCTTGGATTCAAGCCCAAGCTAAACAGTTTATTTGGTAATCTCATAACAAGTGTTTTAACTATTTTAAAAATATTAATCAAAAGACATTCAAAATTCGGATCAGACCGTGTAATACTAATCTAGATTGGGGAAGGCACCAGCTCTCTCTGCTCAGGCCCCTGCCTTGGTATCAGATTATGAGTCGGAAGATTCAGTGGAACAACGAAGCTCTTCCTCGCTCTCGGTCCAAGATGCTACGGTTTTCAGGCTGGGAAACTCTTCACAGCCTGTTTCTACCGGTATTTTGAGATCAAAAAGAAAGGACAGAAAACGTCCTCCAGCTTGGATAAGACGTACCAGAGCTAACCTCAACTCAGGCGCTACTGGTTTGGAAAGTGAATCTCCAGAGCTTACTCCTGAAGCGACAGGAAAACGCAAAGCCGACAGCCCCTCAAAGGCACTCGCTAACAAATCCTCCAAAACCCAAGAAAACACGATGGCTTCCGATTTGAAACCGCTGCCATCCCAATGAGCATGTGGAGCTGGAACTGTCAAGGAGCAGGAAGCTCTGAGACAGTTCAACGGTTAAGGGATATACGTAAAAAATATTTCCCTGACCTCATGTTCTTGATGGAGACAAAACAAAAATGTAAATACATGGATGATTTGAAGTTAGAGTTGGGTTACGACAAGCTGTTTACGGTGGAACCAGTTGGCAGGAGTGGAGGTTTGTCTTTGTTGTGGAAGAAGCGTTATGATGTCGAGATTCTTTCAAGCAACAACAGAATTATTGACATTAAAGTGAAGTTGAGGTCTGTGTTTTTCTTTATCTCCTGCGTATACGGAGACCCAGTAAGAAAAAATTGCAGGAGGGTTTGGGATCAATTGATTAACATTGCTACTACCAGAGATTATCCGTGGCTTCTGCTGGGAGATTTCAATGAACTGATGAATAACGAGGAAAAGGATGGAGGTGCTGTACGACCAGAATCCAGTTTCTGGGATTTTAGGAATTTTGCCACCGTTTGCAAGATCAAGGAGATGAGATATTCTGGAAATTTCCTTTCATGGGCAGGCAAAAGAGATAATGTTTGGGTCAAATGTCGTCTAGACAGAAGTTTTGGCAATGATGAATGGTATAAGCTCTTCCCCAGATCGAAAACAGAGTATATGCGGATGTGGGGCTCTGATCACAGGCCTATCAAAGTGAGTTTTGCCCTGGAGCCAGAGGATAGGAGCAAATGGCGTTTCTATTTCGATCCAAGGATGATCAAGAAGCCAGGCTTCGAGGAGGCAGTTGCTAGAGGTTGGAATCTGGCCTCTCAAGCTGGGGGCGTCCATATTATGGACATGATCTCAAGTTGCAGGAAAGAGTTAGCTAAATGGAAGCGAGCCTCCAATTTCAACTCCCAGAGCTATATCGAGAAACTGTCTTCTAAGCTTGAGACTGAGATTGGTAAAAGGAACCCGGATTTCTTGCTCATGAAGAAACTAAAAACGGACCTTGCAGAAGCGTATAAACAAGAGGAGTTATTTTGGTGCCAAAAATGCAGAGAACAATGGTTAAGAGAAGGGGATCGCAACACTCCTTTCTTCCATAATAGTGTCAAGGGCAGGAAGATTAGAAATAAAGTTCTTATGCTCATGGATGAACTGGGAACAGAGTTCTTCTCGGAAGGAGCCAAAGGCAACTTAGCAGTGGAATACTACAGGGAACTCTTTATGAGCTCCAATCCACACGATTTGGAAACGATCTTCTCAGACTTTCAGAGTAAGGTGACACCTGAAATGAACTCAATCTTAACGAGTTCGGTCACTGCAGAGGAAATAAAAACGCTGCTTTCAGCGTGAGTGGAGACAGTGCGCCGGGAGCTGATGGCTTTACTGGCTGTTTCTACAAAAAATGCTGGCACATTGTTGGTCCGTCAGTCACTGAAGAAGTACTGAAAGTCTTCTCTTCGGTCTCGCTTCCATCAGGCTGGAATCATACTCAACTCTGCCTGCTTCCGAAGATTCCAAATCCCTCAATGGTAAAGGACATGAGACCTATCAGCTTATGCTCGGTTCAGTACAAAATCGTCTCAAAAATACTATGCCAGAGACTACAACCGTTCATGCCATCGTTGATATCAGATACACAAGGTGCCTTTGTATTGGGTAGGCTGATCTCAGACAACATCATCGTGGCTCACGAGATGGTTCATGGGCTGAGAACTAACGACAGCATTGGTAAGCAATATATGGCTGTCGAGACAGACATGTCCAAGGCATATGATAGAGTTGAGTGGTCCTTTTTGGAAACCCTGCTGGAAAAAATGGGCTTTGATTGAGTCTGGATTCGATGGGTGATGACATGTGTTAGCACAGTGTCTTATTCGATCCTTCTCAACAGCCAAGAACACGGTTTTATAAAACCAGAAAGAGGCATACGGAAAAGAGATCCGCTCTCTCCTTTCCTCTTTATTCTGTGTACTGAAGCTCTTGTAAATGTTTTGAACGTCGCGGAGAAGAAAGGCAAGCTCCACGGCATCAAATTGTCTCCTTCTGGCCCAGCGGTTCATAATCTTCTGTTCGCCGACAATAGCCTGCTAATGTGTCGGGCAGACGTTGCTGAGAGTTCTACACTCGTTGAGTGCCTCCAACAGTATAGTGAAGCATCTGGCCAAGAAATAAATAAGATGAAGTCGTCAATCATATTTGGTGCTAAAATCCCTCTACCTACCCGAAATGAGATTAAAAGGATCCTGGAAATTGACAAGGAAGGCGGTGATGGCTCATACCTCGGTCTACCTGAGTGTTTCCAAGGCTCTAAAAAGGACTTACTGAACTTTATTCGGGAAAGGCTCCATGGTCGCCTGAATGGTTGGTTTGCACGAGCTCTATCACAAGGTGGTAAGGAAATTTTACTCAAATCCATAGCTCTAGCTCTCCCCGTGTACGCCATGTCGGTTTTTAAACTTCCCAAAGATCTTTGTGATAAGCTAACCAGTGTTATGACCGAGTTGTGGTGGAGCAGTGGTAATAACAGAAGGAATATTTCTTGGATTGCTTGGCAAAGACTCTGTAGAAGAAAAGATGAAGGTGGCCTGGGCTTCCACGACATAAGTGGTTTCAACCAAGCTTTGCTCGCAAAACAGGCCTGGCGTATTCTACAGAACCCTCACTCCCTGGTTGCAAGAGTGTTACAGAGCAAATACTGGAAAAATGGTTCTTTTATGGACTGTGGGCTTGGATCGCGACCTTCTTTTGCTTGGAGAAGTATATTACATGGAAGAGAGCTGATCAAGAAAGGGATGGTAAGAAAGCTTGGCGATGGCAGGATGACAAAGGTCTGGACAAACAACTGGATCATTGACCTTCTTCCTCGTCCACCGATGTATCTTCCTGATGCAGTTATAGACTTGTCAATGACAGTAGATGAGCTCCTCATCCCTCATACTGGCCTTTGGGATGTGCATAAAGGACGTCAGAGGTTTGTTGAGAAGGATGCTATCTTGATCCTTAAGCTCAAAACAATTCAATATCGTCAGGACTCGTTGCAATGGGGTTTTACCAAAGATGGCACTTATACATCTAGGAGTGGCTATGGCTTCAGGACTCCATTCGTGCCTCCCAAGTCCCAGAGACTAGTAGGCCCCCTCCTCTAGAACGCAAGCTATCGCACAATATATGGAAACTCAAAACTGTTCCAAAGATCAGGCATTTCATTTGGAGAGCCATGGCAGGTGCTTTAGCAGTCGCTGACCAATTAAGATCCCGGGGCATACAAGTTGACCCTCTGCGTAAGATTTGTGGAAACAGCAGAGAGACCATTTGTCATGTGTTATTCTCATGTTCTTTTGCTCAGGATGCTTGGAAGAAAGCTAACCTCCCGTTACCTCGCGGTGGTCTCTCTTCAAACTCTGTTTTCCTAAATATGCATCACCTTGTAGAGTGCTCCAAGAAACAGAACTGTTCTGTCAACCTCAAGCGGAGTTTACCTTGGATCTTATGGCATCTATGGAAGGCTAGAAACATGATGATCTTCGAGAAGGTTCAAGTCTCTCCAGAAACCGTTATTAAAAAGGCTGAGGAAGACTCGTCTATTTGGTTTGAAGTGAACGCCTCAGCGGAAGATATGATCTCGCCAATACTACCAGCCATGCCAGGTGCGCCTCCCTGGAAGAAGCCTCCTCCTGGTTCTCTCAAGTGCAACATAGGTGCCTCATGGATTAATAACTCCACTAACTGTGGAGCATAGTGGCTATTGCGTGATCATCAAGGCAGGGTTATACTACACAGTAGACGATCCTATTCCTCTGTCCAATCTCAAGAAGATGCAGAATTACTAGGGACCTACTGGGCGGTTGATTGTTTGAAGACCATGAGGTTCGAACAAATCATATTTGAATCCTCTTTTCGTCTAGCAAAAGTTCGGCTACAAGGCCACCATGCTGCAGTTGATGCTTCTCCTCCCATTGTACGAGACATCATTACGAAGCTCCAACAGATGCAAGCGTGGAGTTTGGACTATGCGGTACCATCCAGAAACACTGCAGCTTTGAAAATTGCGGAGAGTGCAACTACGTACCATAAATACCACTCCTACATCTCCAAGGAGGGTCCAAGTTGGCTCCATTCTCATCTGGAATCAGAAGCAAATGGTTTGAACCTCAACGCTTCTTGAAACCTATTTCCTGGTTATCTATAACGAGCCTCTGGAGCTCGTAGCCTCTTGTTGTGACTTATCTCTTTGTCCCTTTTGGGTTCTCTTTATTTCTTTCCTCGCTTTGTCCTTTTTGTTTTTACTACATGCCTTTGCTTCATGTACCCAAAACAATGTTTGCCTATCAGGCTTAATGAATTTCAATGTTAAAAAAAAAGAACTAATCTATTTTATAACACTAAATGCGTTTTTTGGAACTAACTAGATTAGCTAAACAAACATATTAAAATAATAATAATAAGGATGGTAAACGCATGCGTTGATATGTTTGAGTTTAGGTAGATTGTAGTTAGGGGTGGACACAAATCGGATATCCAAAATTTTAGAGGTATTCGTGATCGAAATCGTTTCGTTCGAATGATCAATTATCCGATCTTATTTGATCCATAGTCACTTGGATATTCAAGGACACTAAATATCTAGATTATTTTAGATTTTTGACTAGATATCCGATTTGATCCGTTCAAATAAATAAAAACTAAAAAATACTTAAAAAATTCCAAAATAATATTAAATAATAAATAATTTAATAAATTATTAAAAATACTATAAAACTTATATACACTATATTATTTATATAACTTATATATATATATATATTTATAAATTTTTAAATATACGTATATATATGCACATAACGGAAGCAAATATATATATATACTATAAAACTTAGAAATATTAGTATTTTTTATTTGTTTTATTTTTTACAGATATTTTATATTAGTATTTGTTTTGTTTCGTAGAGTCACGGATGTTTAGATTTTTTTTATTAGAATCAAAATGGATAACAAATCGAATCGACAATTTTGTCCAGCTCTAACTGTTGCTATAAATATGATCACTAGAATATTTTAAAACCTTTGGTGATTGGTACTCTCTATGCCACTATAGTCTATAGTCAACGTATATTTCTACAAAAGTTATAGTTCCAACTTTATATTTAAGGATTATATAAAATTTAAGTTACAAAGCTGAAATAGTCTACTTTGTTTTCGGAATATATTGTGTAAGAATTTAGAAGTACACCAACATGACTAAAATCACTGTCAATCTATTCATAAAAGTATCTCTATATAGATATGGCAGAATTAATTAAATTGGGCCAGTTCAAATAGAATCTGATCAATTATTACATTTTGTAGCATATATATAATTTCATAGACATTAGAGTACGAAGCATGGATACACTTCATTTGTCTATAATCTATATAGAGCGCAAAAGTCGGATCGAATTATAAAAATGGAGTAGGTGGAGTCAAAGAGTTAAAGACCAAAAGACACAGAGTTAAGTTATGTCTTCAAAATGTCAATACCGTTTAGCCTTTCAACTTAAAATTTTGACGAGCACGAGTACGTAGATTAAAACTCTTTTTTTTTTCTGTTCTTCTGTCCGACACAAAAGTTTCCATCTCGAACCAGTTAAACTAATGGCGTTTGTGTAAGCTGATTTATGTTTTAGCAAAATAAATTTTTTTTTTTTTTGAAAACTAGCAAAATAAAATTGTTTGCTTAAATAATTCTATAGGGTTTATATGTAATATTTGATAACTGCGTTATTTTGTATTAATTAGGTGGCCGGACATCTTTGCTCTATTGTATACTAAAATACATATTACAACAAAACTGACAATTATCACTATACTTATTATATAAATATTGGATTAGGACATGAGCTTGAATAATGTTGGAATGTTTTTCTTCTTTTTTTTGCCAAATATAATGTTAATGTTGGAATGTTGGATGCTTCTGTTTGTATTATGCTTTTGCTGGAATATCATTCGATTCGTTTGACGTATTATTGTAGACAGATATCTCTTGAAATCTGGCTCATAACTTGCATGTGCAACGTTGATAAAAAAAATTTGATAAAAAAAACAAAAAAAACTTGCATGTGCAACGTAAGACATACAATTTATATATGAATCAATCAAGAAATTTATTCATTTGTTATGCAAGAATTAATAAATTTCATGTGGTATTTTATAATAATGTTTCTTCACATACAGTGTATAACTAAGAATTACAAAGAAATCTCATTGGTACAGTGGTTTGAAGGATTCAATATTATATCTTATAAATAATGGGTTCATCAATTTATACTAAGAACATCATTTTCTAACTTTGAGTAATATAATAAATTGTATTGAGCCGGCATTGGATACATCATACCGGAAAATGTACTTTGGTAACAAATTATACGATCGTTCAAGACGTTAAATTAAAGATAATGCATATATAAAAAAAAGGAGAAAACTGAAATATTATATATATATCTACTATATTAATTTAGGATCTGTTTTTTTATCTACCGATTAAGGTTGTTAGACACTTTTGGACCTTTTTTAGAATTAGATAATCCTAACAACCAAACACCTAAAATATTTCGATTATTTGAATTACATCTACTATATTATATTCGATTTTTGTATTATGTTTAGATGAGATTCTTTACTCTAGAATCTAATAATCCTATCATCCAAACACTTTCAATATTACGATCATTTGTATTATTTCCATTTTTTGGACATTCTCTAAACTCTGATAAACCTATCATCCAATCATTTAAAATATCACAATCAAGTTACATACCTTATACTAAATCAACTATATAATTTGCTTCTCTTGCCAGTTTCCACGTTCTGCATCTCCCACCAACTCAGTTTATATTTTGACTGCTACACCAATTCTGGTCATATTGTGACTACTTTCATCACTCAATAAGTTGTCATTGCACTCATAAATATCCACCTGCCACACCAACTCATTTCATATTTATAAAACTTTCATCATTCCAAAATTGACACAACGTATATAATTACATGACTTTTCTGCAATGCACCAATCCATTGAGTAATCAGTATAAAGAAGATTTTTAATCATAAGCCACAACCTCATCTATGTTCACTTCATTTCACGATACTTATATGTATCAATAAAACAAAATCATTTATATTTCTTTTATAAATGATTAAAAATCTTCTAATGTGAAAGTAGAAGATTAATTTTTGAATGATTAATTTAAATATATATAAATATTTTATAAATGATACTTCTTTTATATATATAAATATTTTAAAAATAATGTTCATTTGTACTTTTTGATAATTATACAGTTTTATATCAAATTTTATTAATTTTATACAAACTAATTTAATATATTTTAACCAAAATAAATAGATAAAAATATTTAACATTATGTTTTAAATATATACATATCTGTTTTTAAGTATAATTTAAAATAAATAATTTTTATTTTATCTTAGTTTTATATTTAAAATATTTTAAAATTTAAAATTTTGTTTAGAAAAACACCTTTTTGTCATGGTAGAGGAAAACAACTAATCTAAACTATTAATGCCGAAGTATAAATAGTATTTACCCCTTAGAGTTGCACAAAAATTATATAATCATGCCACTATCATCAAAACGACGTAGTTTTATTTATTTCTTATAAACTTTTGTTGCTCTAAATTGGGCTTACGAATTGTTAATGGCCCAGATTATTAATGTTAAATTTTGAATTTTACCAAACCCAACACAGAAAATCAAAACGTGTTGTTTCAAAATCTACTGACCCCTTTGCAAACCAATCCATTCAAATACAATTACAAAATGTTCTTCGTATCAAAAAGTTTCTACACCATTATACATGTTTTGTATTACATATGCATGATATAAACAGAGTATAATATTCTTTATGACTATGTTGACCAACATTTTGTATAATAATTTTATAAATGTACAGTTTGATATTTTTATGGTTTAGATTTTGGTTCGCAATATCAAATATTTATTATTGTTTGTCAATTTGTTATATTTTTGTATGCGTATAATATGCTCCTTAAATATCGTATTGTTTTAGATTTTGCATATAAAATTGTACCTAATTAAACTTTTTTCCTTCAATATATTTGCATGATAACATTTTAATTTTGAAAAATTACATAAAATTTTTAAAATCATTAAATTGAAAACTACATAAAATTTTGAAACATTGTCGTATAACTAAAATTTATATAATTATAAATAAAATAAAATAATATTTTATAAAATTTAAAATATTATTATAGTTTTATTTCTACTATTATATTATTTATTGTTATAATGATGATTTACGAGTTAAACCTATATATTCCAAAATAAAATTAAATAATACTTTAAAAATGGTAAAATATTATTATATTTCTATTTATATTGTTGTATTACTCATTTTTAAGTTAACGATAATTCACCTTAATTTATATATATATATATTATATCTGTGTGTATACACAAATGAACAACTAAAACAAATGACAATTTAAAACAAATAATGCAGTTGATGCTTATAAACTATAAATTCATATTAAATACTGGTAAGTGGTAAAATATATACATTAAGAAAATTTAGACTATTAACAAATTTTTTCTGTTTCTTTCGTGGACAAATTTTTTCTACTGGGCTTCGCATATACTTTTCCTTTCAAACTTTAACAAATCGGGCCTATTTGTGTGGATAGAGTTTCGTAAAACAATTTTCATAACAACTTTTTTTGGTACATTTCCATTAATTTTTAATTTTTTAAAATCCTGTAATTAAAAATTTAAAATATTTAAACTTACATAACTAACTGATAATAAAATTGAGTTAAAAACCCCAAAATAATATATTGATACTAATAAAATTGATATTTATATATTTTAAAATTTTATAATCAGATACTCAACAAACCGAACGAAATACACCAATATCAAAAATCAACAAATATGAAAGCCATCAAATTTATGTTTAACATTTAATCATTCCAAACATACATCCGCGCGGGCGCGCGGGTCCAAAATCTAGTATATAATTAATCAGCGGAAATGAACTCAGATGGTTGAAGAATCCATGGAGCCCCGGTTCGAAATTCAACACTGACAACATTATAGAAAAAAACGAAAACCAACTTTGCAAGACTAAAGTACTAAATATAGGATACTTAATCCCACTTCAATAGTTGACAACAGACGAACACGAAAAATCTTAAAACTAAAGTCTTCAAGGAACCCAACAATATATCTTTGCATACGATATCATCTCAAGCTCTTTCAAATGGATTATTTGGTTGTGAAAACTTCATCTCAGTGTCTAAAGGAGCTGGGTTACGACTATTTACGTTCCTCATAGCCCCTCCATTAACGCCTAGAAAATCCAAAGTCAACCTATCAGAGCCTCCCATGCTAAGACTGTTACCGAAATGAAGGTCGAAAATGCTGCTACCAGATCGACCTTGTTGATCTGTTGTCGTAGCTAGAGAGTTCATTAAACCATGAAGGTTTCCATTCTCATTATCTCCAAAGTCATTAACAACCGCACTTGACGAAGATGAAGAAGTTAACCCTCTTAGCAAAGCAGAAGGATCGTTGTTGTCAGCACCATCAGCGAAAAGTGAAGGAACACTTATATGATCAGAGTGCTTGATATTGTGTTGAAAGTTTCCGAGGTTGAACAAGTTGTTGTTGTTGTTATTGATTATGTTATCACCGAGGCTGATCATACCGTGCTGGTTCGTGAGACTCTGGTCGTTGTGCGGCAATAATCCTTGGTTTGAAGAGCATTGCAAGAGGAAATTGTTTGGGCCGGGATAAGGGTTTGTGGGCTGAGGAACGAAGTCTTCAAACTTTTGGGAAGATGAACTGTTCAGATTGTATCCTGCAGCTAGAGGGGTAAAACCAGTGTTTGAGTTGTTACCAAAATGATTGTGCGAGAGAGCAGAAGAAGCACCGCCGTAAAATCCATGTCTGCCACCACCTCCATTAACGGCTGCCATTGCCGTGAAGCTCACGGTAGGGCTTCTTGTTGACTCTTGTATTAATGCATCACAGAATGCCCTGTGTGTAATGTAACTGTCTCTTCTGAAATATCACCCAAAAAATGTAACTAAGATAAAATTATAGTGTATGTATAGACAAATGAAAAGATTAATATTTTAGAACATAAAAATAAATATCAACCCTAGAATTGCACAGTGGTTGTTAACCACTCCTACTATATCACGCAGACCACAATATTCATTACTCAAGCAATTAAACTAACCCCTCCTGTAATACATAAAGCACATGCATAATCTAGTTATTCTAGAGAGAGAGAGAGAGAGAGAGAGAGAAGAAGGAGAGAGAAGTGGGTGAGACCCACAAGAAGAGGAGTTACATGGAAAGAGGAACCTGCAAAGGTGAAGAAGAAAACAAAAGTGGGAATGCATGGAAACAAATCCAACTCACATGTGACCAAATTTAGCATCTTTTATTTTCTCCTTTCTTCACTGCCTTCCTCATTTACTCTACTCATTAGCAACCAACCAAATAAATTGATAGATCCAGTGTGCGTATATGCATATGTGTTCATGTCCCTATGTAGGAAATATGTTATTCCGTGACCAATATAGATGATGATATCTAAACGCGTAGATTTCAGTCACAAGTCAAGATATATAGAGAGAGCGCACCAAACTCATGTATTGTACATAGCTTGCATAATCATTCGTTAAATAATTAATATTCACTGACCGACATGCTTTTTTAGCTGGAATTTCAAGCAGAAGCCAGAGTACGATACCTTATAAATATACCGACATGTAAACTCGAAGTAAGAAATGCTTCTAGTTTCGCACAACAAAATGATGACCGCTATAGACTATAAGATCTATGGACTAACCAACACGTTTTTATAACAATTATTAACGTATATATGCTCTTTTCCCACTATAGTATTAATCGTTTCTCATTTCATATGATACATATAGTATGAACAAAATTATTGTATGAAACCAAGAAAGAGTTTACCTAGAGAAGATGGTACCACAGTCACATCGATACTCTTTGGTACCACAGATTTTAGAGTGAGCTTTCCAGTCAGATTGAACAGCATAACGCTTAGAGCATTTCTCGCAATTCCACTTCTTCTCACCGTGCTTCCGGTAATAATGCTTCTTTATTCCGGTGAGGTCTCCAAGAGCACGTGACGGGTCATGGTGGACACACGTGGGCTCCGGACAAATATATACCTTCCTCCTCACTTCTTTGTTCGACTTTTGTATCAGCTTCCATGGAAGGTTGTGTCCTCTCCTGTGAAGCTGTAGATTCTGTTCTCTTTGAAATCCTTTGTTACACACTTCGCATAGGAATCTGTTCGTCGCCATGATCGTCTTTGGAGATAACGCTATCACTTCAGCATCTGGATCTGTTCAATCAAAAGACAAATTAATATATTGACCACCAGAACAAAACCATTACTCAAGAGAATATTATATAAGAAAATTGAATAGACTAAAATTCTCGTTAAACTTTTTGAATAGAGTACAAGAATTTCTAAATAATATATAATCTAGTCAGATCGAATGATGATAATCTAATTCCTGATTATCAAGAATGATAACAAAGAAAAGTGAATTAAAATTTAGGGTTCTTATATTTTTTGTATTTCCTCCCAAAAGGAAAAGTCTTCACTGAGGCTTACTGATTCCTTTTATTTAGTGGAATATGAACACACTTATATGTTTGTGTACAGCAACAAATATAAATAACGGAGTTATTGGGTACTCACATGAGTTTCCGGGTTGGTTTCTTCGTTTTTTGGGTGGTGGTGCTGGTGGAGCAACAGAGTTGGGTTGTTGGATCATCGTCATCGCCGTCTCTTCACGGTTAAAGTTGTTTGCTCCGGTGGCGGCGCTGGGGAGGAGGAAAGACTGAGTGGAGGATGATGAAATTGTTTTGTTGTACGATGAAGACATCTTCTCAGGTTCTGCTTTTGCTTAATCTACAAAGATCCAATAATAAAATAATTTAAAAGTGATGAGAGAAGAGAGAAATGAAATATGATTCAGAAGAAAACGAAAGTAAGGAATTATAACAGGAAGAAGCCGTAGAGATTGACGACATGAAAAGAAAATTTATATCACTAGAAGACATTTACGAGAACAAATATAAATCCAAAGAGTTATTTTTAATTTGTAGTTTTTGACAGAAGACATAGTATGAGTTGTTTTTATTGTAACTAAGTCTTGAGATGCAGAGAAAGAAACCAAGAAGAAGAAGGTCAATAAAAGCTAAAACTCAGAGACAAAGAAAGAAACCAAGTAGATGATGATAATGTTAGAGGATGAAGAAGAAGCCATAGGCAAATATAATAAATATACAAATACACACACCTTAAAGAAAAAGCCCTATCACTTTTCTTTCCCTCTTGCTTTGTTGCTCTGTTTTTTTTTAAAATAATTGGGATTGAGTCTTGTAAAATCTCGTTATAATATTATATATAGCTACTGTCCATTTCCCTTTTTCACTACTAAAGAAAAAAATAATGTTTTTGAAAAACAAATCTAATTAAAATTTGGTACGTTTCTATTCTGTAACGTATGAGTGGTTTATTGATTAAGCGTCATCATGATCTAACCGTAGTTTTTTTTTATCAAAATGATCTAACCGTAGTTAACTAACTTTTGTAATTTTAAAAGTTTTACTCCTCTTCATTTGTGAATTAATTTAAATTTCACTTATAAATATTCATATATAAAAAAGCAGTGTTACATTGTCATAAAATTAATATCTAAAATCATTTCCCTTATATTGCAATATAAAATCAAATTTAAATAAATTGTAAACTAGTTTTAGCCTTTAATTTTAACATTCGATACATTAATATTTTAAAACTTTTTCAAAAGAATGGGGAAGATTAGAGTCTGTGTCATTGTAAAACGGTGGGATGTGTAGGGCTGGGCCAAAAATCCGAACCCGAAAAACCGAACCGAACCCGATCCGAAAAAGTAGCACCGAACCCGAATTGAAATTGATTAAATATCTGAACGGGTTCAAAATTTCGGTATTTAAAGAACCGAAACCGAACCCGATCCGAACCGAAATATTTTGGGTAGCCGAATGTATCCGAAATAAATTTATATACTTAAATATATACATTATTTTTATATATAATGTATATTAAAAACATTAAAAATATATAAGATATCCTTAAGTTTTCCAAAATACTCAAAAAATATATGCAAATAGTCAAAAGTAAATGTTTAAAATAGCTAAAGTATACTGAAAACATCAAAATAGTTAAATATCTATTGATTCTTTATCCAAATATTCAAAGAAAACTAATTTATATGTTAAATTAAGGTATTTTGACATATATGTTATAAAAATTTATATGTAATATATTATCTTTCTTATAGATTTTGAAAATTTAAAGTATATAATGAATTTTGAAAATTTAAAAACATTTTAAATGGGTTATCCGAACCCGAACCGAATCCGCAAAGATCCGAACCGAACCCGAACCAAAATTTAGAAATATCCGAATGGGGCTGAAATCTTTAACCCCGAAAATCCGAAACCCGAATAGAATGAACCGAAATCCGAATGGGTACCCGAACGCCCAGTCCTTAGGAATGTGAGCACATGCAGGTGTGGTCAGGGTGGCTACCTCATACTCCTTCTCGTGTCTCTCGTATGGCTTTAACAAATCATTTCTTTTTCTCTTCATCTAAGTCATAATTTTTGTATCTAAACAACCAAATCCTTCACTACTTTTCGTCTATTTTTCTGTTTACCTAGAATATTATCTTGCACACTAGCCACGACAGTGTACACAAAAAGTATTACTAAGTTTTTAAAAATCATATGATTTTATGTATATTTTTGTTATTTATAGTGGATGAATTAATTTATTAATTATGTTATTTTTATAAATCGAACTATTTATTTTTAATCTGCTATAGTATCATTTTAACTTCATTTTTTCAAATCACTTTTGTGAATTTTTTGTTTGTTTGCAACTATTGATATCTAATTATTTTGAAATTTTACTTATAAGATAAGTACATATATAGTGATTAACCATAATTTTCATTGCTATAATGAAAACTTATTTATTCTATACGAAAATACAATGTACACTGTAAATACAAAATATCTTTTAGCATTACAAAGAAACAAAGTTTACCAAAACCTTTTATTCAAATAAAACAAAACAGTAAAAATCAGTTGAACGCGTGTGTTCCAGTGTATGATGACATGATGTTATTAAAGAGTATTAGCAAATTATTATTCCCTCCATATCATTTTAACGGATGTTTAAGATTTTTACACAAAAATTAAGAAAATACAAATTTTTATGCATTAGCATTAAATTAAACTAATTCAACCAATAAAAAACGGATGTAATATTTTGTGATTGGTCAAAAAATTTAAATAACAATAAATTATATCTAGAATTGTAAGAACATCAATTATTATGAAACAAGATACTTCCTCCGTTCCTATAAGATGATTGTTCTGGAAAAAAATATTTTTAAAAGATGGTTGTTTTATGTTTTCTATGAAAAAAGGCAAATTTTAAAAAAATTAATTGGTTTTATTGGATTAATATTGGCCAAAAGTTGTTGAAAATTGAAAACTACAGAAAACAATAAGTTTATTATAGTGATTTAATGAATTTTTTTTAATATATGTGAAAACACTAAAAATTTATCTTTTAAAAACAGAGGGAGCAAAAATCTTTAAATACCACTTAAAGTGATACAAAGAGAATAATATTTATGACTCTTAAGGTAGAAAACATGGAGAGACGCCTCAGACCTCTGTTTCTCTGCTGAAGTTTATAGATAAAGGAGTGCGCAATCGGATATCTTTATTGCGTATGGGAGGGAGTCCAATATTTTCGAGAGCTTTAACGGATTGGTTTGCCACAAAAAGCTAGTGAGAGATTAAGTTGTTTTTCTTCTTAGTTCTTTCTTTCTCAAACTCTAGAACTCTAAAACAAAGTTACACATGATGTAAAACAAATTTTTTGATTTGAATAAATTTAACATTCTTTCAAAAAAAAATTATGACTCTTTTCATTGTAACTATTAATACCCTATTAATTACAATTGTTCATTTATATGAAAAAATAAATGTGTTAAAAGTAACTATATGCAACAAGACAGTTGATCAGCTAGCCAAATGATCGACAAAACTATTAGAAACCACATTACTTCCACTTATAAGTATTTCCTAACCCAAGACTACATGACTGATGATTCCAGTGTTTTGAAAACTTGACCGGACCGGCCAGTCAAACCGATACGACCATGACTTGACTCGTTAAAGAAGACGAGTTCTGTTTGATTTAAAAGTTCAAATTTGAGAAAATCCGGCAAATCCAACTAAAAACCGGTAAAACTAGTGACCAGATCAATTTTAAGATTCGGTTACAAATAATCAAGATATATTAATGTGTTTCCAATTATTACTAAAATT
The DNA here is from genome assembly GCF_000801105.2 of Raphanus sativus. Classification (NCBI taxonomy): domain Eukaryota; kingdom Viridiplantae; phylum Streptophyta; class Magnoliopsida; order Brassicales; family Brassicaceae; genus Raphanus; species Raphanus sativus. The sequence continues at coordinate 37,534,716 of NC_079516.1, read as the reverse complement.
TAGTATTTCAAAATTGATTTTTGACTATCACTATTTAATTTTATTTTCTTAAAAATAATGTAAACAAAAATCTCTTTTTGACTCTCATATATTCTTTTTATTTTGCCATATTCATAAAATTAGAAACTTTAGTTGTAAGAATAAATAAATATAGTAATTTTAACGGTTAATCATTTGGTTTTTACCAATTTTAATTTATATAGTATTCACTTATTTAGTGTATATACCTGGGTTTATGATTATTGTTTATTTTCTAGTTACTAAAAAAGAAAATAAAGAACCTATCATATACTCCCTCCGTTCCACTTTAAGCGAAGTTTTAAGATTTTTATTTTGGTTCATAATATGTGATGTTCTCACTATTCTAAGTAAAATTAAATGTCATTCAAATTTTGTGACCAATTACAAAATCATGTACTATTTTGTTATTGGTTAAACTTGTTTTATTTAATGTGATTTTTATATAACCAAGATAAAGTGCATAAAATTTTATATTTTCTTAATAATTGTGCAAAAACCTTAAACATCACTTAAAATGGTACAGAGGGAGTATAAAACTACTTTTAGATTCTTATACTATATATATGTGGATATTAACTTTTAGAAAATAGAAAATTTGGTTCGACCAGTTAAACCGATTCAACCAACCAATCAGTAACTATACTGAATCGGTATCTGATCCGGTAAGTCTATGTTACTGCAGTTTAGCTCATTTGACCAGCTTTCAATTTCCATCTTCTCGAATTCATTATAGATGTTGATATATTCTTTTGCGATAAATTTAACATTTCATACAAAGAACTATATTTAACATGTAACAAGAGACAACTAATGACATTTTATCTTAGTCAACAAAAAGACAACAAGTGACATTTTACATTAAAGCTTCGAATGGTGATGGACCGTACCGCATCACCAACTTTAATAATAGCAAAAAATTTCTATATACCTACGTATCTATATAGTTTTGTTACTACTGGAACCACAATACATTGCAGTTGTCTCGCACGTTACTATTCAAAACTTAAAGTAAGTTTAACTCTTGGCCGTACACGTGTGCTCCAGTGTATTTCCATATTATTATGTATTAACTCAAAGTCAATGTCTTGGACTCCCTACCAAAAGGTGAAAACCAATTAATATGTTAATTAATACAAATATAAATAACTACTAGACCTTGACCCGTCCGACCAGACGGGTGTTTATTTTATATTTTTAGTTTTTTTGTTTATATTAAATGATGAATTTACGATATTTTAAACATAAATTTTAGACTAAAAATAAATTTTGGTAGTAATAATAAAAAGTTAAAATTAAAAATTTAATTAAATATTCAGATATAAAATTTAAATTTTCTAACTAAAATAATATAAAAGCGGGTCATATTTTTTTAATTCTAAAATCTTAGCATCTCTTATAAACAAATAAAATAAATTTATAAAAATATAAAATATATAAACATATTTAGAACTATAATTTCTATTAAAATAAATTTATTAAAGAAAATAATCTTGCGCTGTTGTTATTTATTTATAGATTCGATCCGTAACTGTATAATTATTTTTTTCACTTTAATTTTTCTGTGTCCTAATGATATAATATATATATGTACATTAAACTCTATAACATTATTGTTAATATTACATTTTAAAAATATTTTTTTATTTATTATGTTAAATAATTATATTTTATGATTTTAATTGTCTATTATATCACATTATATCATATAAACAAATCCAATATTTATAACTAATTGAACTTATATTTTGAAACCATTATACTAATAATATATGAATAAATTATTTTATATTATATTTATATGTTATATAAATTGATTATGTTATGTGATTTTAATATTTAATAAGTTAATACAAAATATATAGAGAAATCGATTTTGGTTAATATATGATTAAGGAAATTTATTATTTAAATTAGAAAAATATTAAATGTTTAAATCTATTATTTAAATTCAAATTAGGAAAATACATTTATTAATCAAAAAGACAACAATAATTAAGGAATCTAAATCAGAAAAGACAACAATAATTTTGGAAAACACATTAAATAAACTAAAAAAGACAAGCATTAAAATATGAAACTTAGTTAATTCTCAGTGGCATACATTGTAAATAAAACTGAAAATTAAGGGATATTTTTTATTGGGTACTTCTCTTTTAATAAGATAGATTTCTAACTTTCTCTTTTAATTTCTTTCGATTTTTCTCATAATTTTTAAAATGCCACTTGTATATGTAACTGCTATATTTGTTTGACTGTGTGAACTGTGTAGAATTCACGAGTTACGATGCGCAATGCACATCTACCTTAGCCAGCTTTACAATTAACTGTTGTATTTTTTGTGGTCTAACAACATTTTTAACGTATGTCTTTATATTTTTCTCTAAAATAAAAATTTTTATTATAGAAATAAATTTTATTGCAATGTATGTTTTTATAATAGAATTTTTCTATTTTTAAAAAAATATAGAACAAAATTACTTTTATCTCTATATTTAGAGATAAAAATAAGACACCTCTATATTTTCTTTTATAAATAAAGAAACTTTATTATAGAGACATACATTAAAGCATATTCGCCTTTATAATAGAGATTTTCTATTAAGAAAAAATATAGAGATAAAAATATAGGTGGATTGGAGTTAGTATAAAATAAGCATAGTGCGAGTTTTAATTTTGTGATCATTAATCCAATTAAATTAATAGAAAATGTCAAGACTCAAATGTGACCATTTAATCTTAAAATCATTCATCCATCTAAGTTATAGAGATTTAAATGATTATTGAATCTATCAAAACTTCAAAAGCATCATACTGACCATTTTAGTCTAATTTTTTTTAATCCAACGAGTTAATAGAGATTTGAAAGATAATTGAATCTTTTGTAATCATTATAGCGTAGTGACTGTTAAGTCTAAAAATTATTCATCCAATTCAAAGAATAGAAATTTAAAAGTTTATTAATTTTAAAAACGACAAATTTTCACTACTATATAAGATGAAAACTCTAAAACCTGTTTCAATATTAGATGATTTTTTTTCTGTTCATTGCAAATTAAAATTTTGGTATATTTTAAAACAACTATCCTAACATAGCATCTTAGATAGTTTAGTAGATATGATCTTTGTCATTCCCATGTATCGGTTTTGAGATTTGCGGTCACCTCCCTTTGGTTCTTCAGGCAGAGGTGGGAAAGTTGGTAGCACCGTTGTTGTAACTAGTGCTCGTTGCAGTTATTCTTCTTCCTCATATTTTGCAACAGCCTCTAAAGAAACAAGTCAGCTTAAAAGATCAAATCATACATTGAAGTTGTTGTGGACAAGTTGTAACACTAACCATTGGGTTTGGAGTTAGGAGAGTTAATGAGAAGCTGCCTCTTGGCCGTTTCTTTGAGAGAGAAGCAAAGTGTTCGCCAGGACAACTGTCCATGAACGGCACTAAATCCTCTAGCAAAGTTTCTGGCTCGACCATTCCACACCACATTCTCATCCTTTGACCAGTGGTAGTAGGATCAATTATAAGCACAACAGGAATGGATTCTAGCTTGTAGTATGTGCAAACCTTTCTACAGTATCTTCTTTGGTATCATCATAGACCTAGTACAAGAGAAGGAAGGATTATAACCAAATTCTGTAAAGAGAGTTTCAGTCTAAGCACGTGAAATCTCTCTATAATATATCAAATGCTGTTCTTTAAGCTTAAGCAACATAACTAGCAAGAAGACAAATCTTATCTTTTGACCAGAAACCTGCAACGGAGAACCTTTTATGCATGTCTTACTTGTCTGTTGAATTAGGTAATGCAAGGGAAGGAACTCAGGCAACACAAACTTGACAGTCTTACACATAAGCAAACCTTAACTATTAAGATCGAGAGCACCTTGAGGATGAAACACTAATTCCGGACTTTGAACTAGCAGCTTGAGCAATTCTGCAGCCGAAAAGATAGAAAAGTTTGGAATGATCACCCAACAAGAGCTGATATTTCAACAGATAAAATTGTTCAGGCCAAAATTTTACATGGGCTGGATAAACAAAAGCCCACAGTCCTTTAAATTTGCTGTTGCTGCTGCCTTATGCATTGGCTTTGCCAATCGGACTGAGATTTTCCAGCAGCAGCAAAAAGATGTTAGTCGAATCAATTTCTCTGCTCAGAGATTTTTTTTGATCTGATTTTTATTCTTTGGCAGAGGAAAGCTCAGAATCTTGCCAGAGCACGCATAGACGAGCTGAAAGGATTGGATATTTTTAAGATTTATCTAAATTTTCAGGGGATCGTCTCTAAAAGGAGGCATTGTGCAACCCTATTGTTGTGATATTTGGAACAGTTGGACCAAATTCACCCATAGACAACACCCGTAGTGGCATTTTGTGTGTTTTTTTTCTTCTGAGGAAACGGTAAATGTTGTCCGTGGTTTTCTTTTGGATTGTGTTTCTTCAGTCTTGAAATCAATCTCTCTCTTTTTTTGTGTTGCTTCGGGCCAAATTCGTTATAAGCCGGAGGAAATTGTACCGTAAGGAGGTTTCTTGGTATTTGGTAATATGTGTTTTCATATCACAATGACACAAACTTGTTCCTTAACTAATTAGCTTCTATTTTCTTATTCGCGTTAGGATGACGGTACCGCTCGGGTTTATGTTAATGGGAGCCCAATTTGGACAAGTCTGATAATGCAATGCCTAACGACAGTATCCTACTCCTATCTTATCAATGAAACAGCACAAGGATATGTTAAACCGGAAAGAGGCATCAAACAGAGTGATCCCCTGTCTCCCTACCTATTCATTCTGTGCGGTGAAGTATTGTCAGGCCTATGCAAAAGAGCAGAAAGGGAAGGGACCTTACAAGGGATTCGAGTGGCTCGAGGCAGTCCGAGAGTGAACCATCTCCTCTTTGCTGATGATATTATATTCTATTGCTACACCACAAAAGACAGTTGCTGCAAACTCAAAGCGATCCTGCATGAATACGAGGAAGCATCGGGTCAGAAAATCAATACCGAGAAGTCATCAATTACCTTTTCCTCAAAAACACCTAAAGAAGTTAAAGACCTTGCAATGCAACAACTCGATATAGCAAGAGAAGGAGGATCAGGCAAATACCTCGGGCTCCCAGAATATTTTGGAAGACGAAAGCGTGATTTATTCACATCCGTAGTTGACAAAATCCGACAGCGAGCAGCCAGTCGACCCACAAGATCCCTCTCCAAAGCGGGCAAACTCACAATGTTGAAGTCTGTACTAACGGCAATACCAACCTATCCCATGACTTGCTTTCAACTCCCTGCGAGTCTGTGCAAGAGAATTCAATCAGTACTTACACGCTACTGGTGGGATGACTCTGATGACAAGAAAAAGATGTGCTGGATATCATGGGACAAACTAACAAAGCCAAAATCAGAGGGTGGTCTAGGGCTCCGAGATATTCAAATATTCAACCAAGCTCTCCTAGCTAAACAAGCATGGCGGATTCTAACAGTGCCTGATTGCCTTCTAGCACGGGTCCTAAAAGGCAAATATTGTCACAATATATCATTCCTAGAGGCCCCACTCCCCTCGGTATGTTCACACGGATGGAGGAGTATATTACATGGGAGGGACTTACTTATAGGAAACCTAGGGAAAGCTATAGGTAATGGCTGCACAACCAGAGTATGGAAGGACTCCTGGATTTCCCTAGAGCAACAAATAAAACCCTATGGACCTATCCCGGAAGCTGCACTAGACCTAACAGTTTCAGATCTTCTAACTGATGATATGCAATGGAACAAAAGTAGGATTGAAGAGCTCTTACCTAATCTCTCATCACAAATCCTATGTTTGCGCCCTGGACATGCATCAACAGAAGACAAATTCGTATGGCAGCCTCTCCAATCGGGGATCTACTCAGCAAGATCAGGGTATTGCTCTGCAGTTTCAAAAGTACAATCATCAGTAACGCCACAGGAATTCAACTGGGTAAAAGATGTATGGAATCAAGATTGCTCACCAAAGATGAAAGTCTTCCTGTGGTCGATAGTTCAGAAAGCATTGCCCTTCGGGGAGAACCTTCAAATCAGGGGAGTAAGATCAGATGCTGTCTGTATAAAATGCAAAGGGACTGAAACGGCGATGCATACCTTCTTCACATGTCCATTTGCTAAAGACGTCTGGGAGAAAGTACCACTGAAGCAGGTAGTTCACATAGCTACAGGATTGAACATCAAAGACATGATAGTCGCCTTTAGATCGGTCTACTGCCTCCCACCAATAGGTATATCTAGGACAATTCTTCCTTGGATTTGTTGGGCACTCTGGACTGCGCGGAACCTCCATATTTTTGAGAACAGAATCCTATCAACAGAGGAAGTGGTTATAAAAGGTTTACAGCTTGCACGAGAATGGATAGCAGCACAAGTCAATAACCCGACAACAAGAGTAGACTTACCTAAAGGACACAGAGACAAGCGCTCACCGGCGAATCACCCCCTCACCAGCACATGCAAATCCGATGCAGCCTGGGACATAACTTCGAAGAGAGCTGGCCTCGCTTGGAGTATCTCCGGAGGATTGATCATCAACAAGCAGCAAGGTAGCCAAACGGAAAGCTTCGTCTCTTCCCCGATCGTTGCAGAAGCCCTAGCTCTCCGATCGGGTCTCATCGCAGCGGTAAATCTTGACATCACACTAATCAAGATGTACTCCGACAATCAAACGCTCATCCAAGCTATTAATTTCGAGACACAGGCAAAAGAAATCATGGGGATCATCAATGACATCCATCGTATATCCTCTGTGTTTACCGAAATCGAGTTTTTTCATCTACCCCGCGACTTGATCAAAGACATAGATCAGACTGCAAAAAAGGCCCTACGCGGCCCATCTGTTATTTAATTTCACCTTTGGGCTAGACTTGGACCAGATGCCATGTTTTTAAATTTTTATCGTAATGAATCATTTGGTGCACAAAAAAAAAAACTAAACATAACTTCACTGAACCAGTGACCGAACACTTTGAAATGCTTCACGTCCAGCAAACTAAAGCCAATTTTCTCCTATTATTACAACTTACAATTTTCACCTATTTTTTATGTATAAATATTGCAAAAAACATTACAAATATCATTTTTTCAGAAAAGAACTACATCACAAGTACAAATTATAAAATGAAACAAAATTAACTCCCCCCCCCCCCCCAATTTTTTTTTTTAAGATCATATATACAAATAACACAATCACGTTGTTTGTTTTAATCTGATTGATAAACATATAAAGTGAGCGACTAATAGAACGACAGTTAAAAACAATGCAAAAACTCAAATTGATTTATGCGTTATCATCGCGGTCTTTCTACAGCAGTTTGTATTATGTTCAGAGCTAGCAAAATTGCACCCAAAACTGTTAAGCAAAAGGATAAATTCCCGAGTCCCCTGCAAAATGTGACAAGAGAAACATTCTAAGAAAAATACATATTCAGTAATTAAAACAAATAAGATATATTTCTTACTCTGATTCTGATTCCAAATCAGTAACCAATTCGTTAAGTTGTATATGTCCATTGAAGAACTGATATGCGTTTCCTATCGTGGGAGCTCCATCTTTGTCTCTCACAGCCTAGAGTAAGATGTAGTAAATTTCACATATCAACTAGCTACTAAGTGTCGTGACAAAAAAAAAACTAGCTACTAAGTGAAACCAAGAAATGAAGATTGAACTTACCTTACCAACAACAGTCAAATACGTGCCAATCTCAAGAACTTGAGAACACTTGTTACAGTCAATATCAGTAATCTAAAAAGAAACACCAACATTGTTATTTAAGCCCAGAGAAGAAAAAGAAAAAAAGAATTACTACAAGTAACAGGACAAATACCTTGATTTTTTCATCAGAAACAGGGCTTTTAAAGTATGTAATGACTGGTTCAGTAGAGAAGTACGTTTTTAAAGTATCATAAAATCCTGTGGCATATTGGTAATCCAATACATAGACTCGAGCAGTACCATCATCCTATAATCGTGAAAATAGAAGCAACTAATTTACTTAAAGGATATATGTTTGTGAAATTGAGAAGAAAATAATGTCATATATGAAAACATATCTTTACCAAATACCAAGGAACTTCCTTACGGCTTACAGAAATGGTTTTAGAGTCCGGTACTGCCGAATCAAAGAGATTCGTCCTCTCAAACTCAACTGAATCCTGAAGGATCACCAACCAACATTGTTCAGTCAATGTCTCTCTTGGATAGATAAAAAAAGAAGGCAACACAAATCTTTACCGCTTCCTCGGTATCGATGATGATACTGCTCGAGTCCGGTACTGCCGAAACAAAGAGATTCATCCTTTTTAACTCAAGTGAAGTCTGAAGGAGCACCAACGAACATTATTCAGTCAATGTCTCTCTTGGATAGACAAAAAAAAGGCAACACAAGTTTTTACCGTTTCCTTTATGAAAACACCAAAACGGCTGTTCTCCACGGCCACGGTTGAGGTTGATCCAACTGTTCCATGTACCATAACAGTGGGGTTTTTTATCTTATTATTTTCAAGACATTCCCCTGAAATTTTTGGAAAAAGCATCAATTTTTTACAAAGCAAAAACACACCGAATCCTTTCAAAAAAAACATCAACTTATAAAACCTACCCAACCCTTTTAGGTCATTCACCGGTATAGCTCGACGTAAAAGCTCACAATTCCTGAACGGAACAAGTAGTCGAAATCAATAGTGAGCAGATCAGCAGAGAAATTTGATTTAGGAACTGACTAACATCTTTTTGCTACTGCTTGAAAATCTCATTAGGGAGGCAAAGCCAATGCATAAAGCCGCGGCGGCAAGATCCATCAGACTTTTTATGTTGAACCCAAGGAATAAATCAAACACGGACTCATCAAAAACGTACGTAATCAACTCAAATAAATTCAGGAGTTTTTAGGGTTCCGCTGAAAGATGCGCTGATGAATGAATCCGCCGAATTCTGTATATGTATATTGATCGCGATAATAGTAAACAGGCCAGGTTCGGTTAGAGTGTTTTCGGGTTTGAATCAGGTTTAGTAAAGATAAAGTGAAATCTGAGTATACCGGATATCCATTCGGCCGTTTGTTTCTCCCCAAATTATGTATTAGCCAACACATGGAGTTGCATGTATATTGCGTATATATACATGATTGAGTACGTGTTTCATACGTTTCATTTTTAAAAACATTTTCTGAAAACGTCAATTCAACCAAGTTAGGCTATTAAAACCATGTTTATCCCTCGTACCCACTTGGTTTCTTCCTTTTTTTTTTGTTTTTTTGTCTGATTTTTTTTTTTTAAATGCACCAATCGCGAGCCGTCATCTGTCGGTGATGCTCACGAATAGTGAACAAACCAAAGAGCATACGTTTCTTCCTTGGCGACTTTTGCTTTATGTTTCTTTCTTTCTATGGACCTTACAGTCTACTTTTTCACTAAAAACTTTTTGAAGACACCGCGATAAATATGCTATAAGAAAATTCCAATACATCGCTATTTTTTTCCTATAAATATATATAAAAAGTTAAAATAGAGATATTTTTTTCTCTATTGTAGTTCTTTATATTAGATAAATGTTATATTTTCTGTTGTAGAAGAATGATAACTTTTTACTCTAAATATAAAGTTTAAAATAATTAGGGAAATGTGACATTTCATTATTATAGAATAATATACTAAAACAAAATTATATTTTTATTTTCTAAAAATTTAGTTATAGAAAGTAAAGATAGATTGGAGATGATCCAGATAAGTGCATTACTCCAAACGGTCTTTCATGATCTAATTAGACTACAAGCTGTCATCAAATCAAATACAAAGTCAAACCCAATGACATCTATTTAACTAGTTACTCTTTTGAAAATATAGAAATTGTCAAAAAAAATTGTAACCCGGGATATCCGGCGGGACGTAACCCAAGCGACTAGTCCTCTAGGGGTCTGATTACCGACACCAGTCACACCTGATTGATCACAAGATGCATGGCCACATAGATGAGTAAACCTAAACTGGCACGGATTTCAACTCATGTCCCTTACGAACATTTGAGACGCTATGCGCCACCCGACCACACCGATGTGATTTAGAAAATTTTCAATTTCTGCTTCTAGAAATTGTTTTTTAGTATAACAAAAGTCATTCTATTGTTTAAATAAGAGTTAGTTTTGAGAATCTTTTTTAGTTTTGAGAATTCATACCAAAATAAACAACTAACAAAACATAAATATTTATGAAAAGTATGTATAATCTTGGCTAAAAATCTGATCTCCGGTTTTGCGTAGAAATTGTTATTACACGTCAACATTAGAATATTTGTATTAATACTGATCATATACTTTTTTAAAAAGATGTAAATTCACTACGACGATTGGAAAATAAATATCAACAGGCCAGGGTCAGGTTAAGTCGTTTTTTCTCTTACGGTGGAAGATTAGAATAGATATATTTGTATAGCCCTACACCCAATTCTTTATACAAAACCGTCAAAACGTAATGAATTCCGTGTATGATAGAATCATAGAATGTAAAATCATTTTGTTTCTCATTATATTCTACAAAGTGTTTTTGTTACAAACAAGTAAATTTTTACGCTTTCGTTGTTTTATTATTTAGTAATCATAGGTATCTAACTATAAAAGTAACAAGAGCACTTAAAACTTAAATAGGAAAGCAGAGAAGAACAAGCTAAGAAGCAACCTCGGCGCCACTTGTGGTTACGGTATGGACAATTCCGCATAACATTAAGATTCTCTCGCTACTATTTCAAAGTCAAAAGTCAATTTTCAAAATTTCACGTGAGCCTAACCGTTTTAATATTTAATATTAAGCTTGATTTGGTCAACGCAGGCCAGCTTTACGCAAATATAAACCCAAGTCATATACTTTTTAAGTTTTTTTTTTTTTGAGAAATACTTTTTTTCTTTTGATTGTAACGTTAAGTAATGCAAGAGTTGAAAATGTAGGGGTCACTAATAGAATACTCCGAATAACACTCTTCTCTTAAAAACGAAAATCTTAGTCGTAATCATAAAATTTTAACTTAAGTTAAGACTGTTGAATTCAATATAAGATGTAAACTTTTTATCAAAGTAAAGTTTAATATTCATCGTAAAAAACATTTCAAATTACTGAATCTAATAAAAGAATATTATCACTTTTCCATTATTAGTAAGAAAACTATATAAACAGGACCGTCTTTTTGCACGTGCAATTGGAGCGGTCGAACATGGTCCAAATTTTTAGAGGGTCCATAATATTGTTTTGTAATAGCTATATATATATAAAATCATATATTTAAAAAAATTAGATAACTATTATTTAAATCTAATTTTTGTATTTATTAACCAATTAATATAAATTATAAAATTAGTTTTGTTAACACAATCAACAAAAAATGCAATAAGTTAGGAACTAATTAGCATTTATCTCGATTATATATTTTGGAAAGTGAAAAAATAGAAGTTGGTGTTTGTTTTAATATTCAACTAGACTTTCGGGCGGGTATTTATTCTATGTTTTAAGTTTTTTGTTTATATTAAATTATATGTATTTGTAATATTTAATTATAAATTTATATTGAAAATTAATCTTTACAGTTATAATAAAAATTATATTTATAAGTTTAATAAAATATTCTTATATAAATTTTAAATATCCTAACTAAAATAATATAGGGGTGGATCATAATTTTTTCCAATTCCAAAATCTTAATATCTCTTAAAACAAATAAAATAAATTTATAAATACATAAAATATATAAAATATTTTGAAATATAATTTCTGTTAAAATAAATTTGTTAAAAAATAATTTTGCAATGTTGTTGTTTATTTCTGTAGCTTGATCCGTGACCGTATAATTATTTTTCCGTATAAATATTTGCTTTCACTTTAAATTTGTTCTTTCTACTAATGTATAATATATATATATATATATATATATATGTATATATGAAAATTAAAATATATTACATAATTATGGAAAGAGGTTATCTACTTATTTATAGTATTAATGTACATTAAATTTAAGATTTATCATGAATTTGTTGTGGAATCAATTTAGGAAATTATGCATTGAATTAGGAAAAGACAAAATCCTTAATATCAGGTTTATTAATTACTTTAGTGGCATTAGGTTGTAAATATTTTAAAAGTCTTAGGGTTAATTTTAAAGTGTACTTCTGTTTTAATAGAATAGATGTAGGTTTAGAAGGTTAATATTCTAATTTGATTATGTTTAGGAAACTATTATTAATTAGTGATTATAAATAGGTAGAGAAATATATAATTTTCATAATATTTCTGAAAATAGTAAATACAGAATAAAAATTAGTCTAAGCTTTTGTCGAGAAAGAAAAAAGAGTCTTCAATTTTTTGTCTAATGAAATCAAGATTCTACAATTTTTCTTACCACTATACATATTCTATTGTTCTATTATTATAACTTTTGATTACGATATAAAAAAATTAAAAAAAAAACGGACAAAATCATAATCTCAAAGAGGTGTTTTCATAAATTTTAAATGAAAAACCCAAAACATGTCTATTCCACTCAAACCAAAAAAAATTTGGTCGATGATTTTTGCATAAGAAAAGCTAGAAAATGATGCTATTTAGATTAAAAATTAGATTGGTATAATAATATTTTATCAGAAAAACATATAAATGATTTTAAATTCTTGAAAAAGATCTTATTTTATTTTTTGAATAGGATCTCTATAGAGTTTGAGATGGCTCTGTATATAAATATTGGAAAGGCAAAGTACACTACCAGAAAATACGTATTTGAAAAGGTCAGAAGGGCTTTCACGCGCTCCCGCAGCAAAAAGGGACCGCAAATGATTATTGCTTGATTATTTTTCTCCTATATATATGACCTATTTCGTCTCATTTCTATAACAAACCAAAATAACATTTTCAATATCAAATCACTAATCAACTAGCTCTTTGCGAAATTTGTTTTGTTACTTCAATACTTAACATAAAGTTTATTTTAAAAACTACTATGGTTATTTTCAAGTTTTTTGTATTGTTATTGAGCTTGTCTTGTTTCTGTCAAGCACAACTTTCTCCTACTTTCTACGATCAAAGTTGTCCAAACGCTCTCTCAACCATCCGATCCTCAATCCGAACCGCCATTAGCCGTGAACGTAGAATGGCTGCTTCTCTCATCCGTCTCCATTTCCACGACTGTTTCGTTAATGTATGTGATTAACATATGATATAACATGTGTGTTGATGGACCGGTCTAAAATTTGTGTTCGGTTTTAATTTTTAATTTGGTAGGGTTGTGATGCATCGGTCATGCTTGTGGCAACTCCAACCATGGAGAGTGAAAGAGATGCAGTGGCAAACTTTCAATCAGCAAGAGGATTTGAAGTTATTGATCAAGCCAAATCTGCTGTTGAGAGTGTCTGTCCTGGTGTCGTTTCTTGCGCTGATATCATTGCCGTTGCTGCTAGAGACGCGTCTGAATACGTAAGTTTTTATCTGTTTCTCTCGACACATTTGCATGCATAATTAGACTATCTCAAACATACTAACAAGGTATATAACGCGTTATTTTTTATATTAAGATAAGGATTTTTTTTAATTTTTAATGTAAAGTTTTATGTAATTAGTGCTTATTTTTGTTTCTCTTTTCTGTTTGAAATTAATTTGCACTATACGAATTACAATTTTTCCTTACTAAACATTTATAAAGGTTGTTTAGTTTGAGAAAAATATATTACTATAACAGCTAAACGTAAAGGCCAAGAAAAACAATCGCGTAGTACCACTTTTATATTCATTTTCTCGTAGTTCAAATAATTCTTCTGTAAAATTTGAAATATATCATCAATAGGTAGGAGGTCCAAGATATGCTGTGAAGGTTGGTCGGAGAGACTCTACCACTGCCTTTAAAGCTATTGCAGACAGTGGCGACCTCCCCAGTTTCAGGGCAAGCCTAGACGACCTCAGTGATCTCTTCCTTCGAAAAGGTCTAAACACTAGAGACCTCGTCGCTCTCTCTGGTTAGTCCCGATAAAAAGACCTTTAGTCACTTATTTATTGTCAATTTCTCTCTTTGAGATTTGAATATGACGATGAAAAAAAAGATATTGCTTATGACACACGAAAAATTTATTTACAGGAGCTCATACTTTAGGGCAAGCTACATGCGTAACATTTAAGGAAAGGCTTTACGACAATTCGAGCGACATTGACGCCGGATTCTCCAGCACACGTAAGCGCCGCTGTCCGGTCAACGGTGGAGATACAAATCTAGCACCTCTAGATCAAGTTACACCAAACTCGTTCGACAATAACTATTACAGAAACTTGATGCAGAAGAAAGGACTTTTGGCGAGCGATCAAGTTTTGTTTGGAAGCGGAGCTTCTACTGACAGTATTGTATCGGAATATAGCAGAAACCCTTCTAGATTCGCGTCTGATTATGCAGCTGCAATGATCAAGATGGGAGATATTCAGACACTCACTGGCTCAGCTGGACAAATCCGAAGGATCTGCACTGCCGTTAATTAAAGACATATTATTACTTCTCTTCTCCGAAAGAGTTTCCAGACTTAAAATTCACGTTATTTTATTTACATCTACTCATTTAATTTGGTTCATTTGTAATTGTATGTAACTAATTCCTGCATTAATTCGTTTGTTATTTGGAAATATCATTTAAACAATAATTCATTCGTATATATAGACATATAATTCGATTTTTTTGTGCAACCAGATTTTTCATTCATAGAAATCGTAACTATATAAAAACTACATTAAAATCACAAACAACAAAGATCTAAGTCCAAACTGAGTTTCAACAAACACATGATTTATTTCTTAGCTATACGATTTGTAGACCTGGTCAGTTTATTTTCTTTAAATTTTTTTAAAATTGGCGATATTGAGCTAGTACAATATGTTCGCAATTACTTTATCCACTTTCATTTATTTCAACTTTTGAGCAATGGTTTGTCCTATTTCTCACTTGAATGGGGAAAATTCTTTGTAACTGTAAGTACTAAGAGAAACTTGTGTATAATTTAATACGTTTCGTTACTTTCGTATACATTTTTTTTTATAGAAAGCTCGACCACGAGAAAAAAAAAAGTTGTTTGGCCGAGGCCAAAGACAGGTTAGCAAGCGAATGATCTCCGCGAAAAAAAAAAAATATATTTTAGTCAGAAAAAAAAAATCATAAAATATTTAAACATAATAACATAAAATAAAACCAAGGAAATGAAAAAAATTAACCACAATCAAACCATTACTGTACCGAGAAACCGGTTCAGGTTCAGAACCTGATGAATTCATTTGAAACATTTAAAAATGTCTACGTCATTCTCTCTCTTAGTTTTAATTTTTTTTTTCTCTTAGTTTTTATTAGTCAGCGGAAAGAACTTTGGGAGCTAAAAGTCAATCATCACCTCCCCTTTTGGCCTTTTCCGTGTATTCCACACATGTCTCTATCTCCTCCTCCAAGATTTGTTAAATGTTCAGTCAAAGTTTCAATTTTTTAAAATCATATTCACTTAATCTCTCTTCCTCTTGCGACATGGCTCTTCTTCAACGTTACCGGTCCGGGATGATGATCATACTTGCTGTCGTAGTAGAGCTCTGCTTTTACTCCTCAAACTCTCACAGCCTCACGTGCCATCCACGTGACCTAGATGCCTTGCGTGACTTCATCAACGAACTCTCCCCCAAGCCAGATAGTTGGGAATTCACTTCTACTGGAGATTGCTGTGAATGGGAAGGGATCACATGCAACTCTCTGAGAGTCACCAAACTGAAGCTTGTGAGCAAAACACTGTCCGGTAAGTTGTCTGAATCTCTTGGAAAACTGCATCATCTTAGAGTTCTTAATCTCTCCAGCAACTTCATCTCAGGCTCCATCCCTCCGTCCATTTTCAATCTGACAAACTTAGAAGCGCTAGATTTGAGCTTTAATGGATTCACTGGCTTAATCCCTGAGAGCTTGAATCTTCCTTCACTGAAAAGTCTCAGCTTTTCGTCGAACCAGTTGAACGGTTCGCTTCCGGTGCATATATGTCGCAACTCTACTGACCTTACGCTGATCAGACTCGAGTCCAACAGATTCTCTGGAGAGTTTTTATCTGGGTTCGAGAAATGCTCTCTGCTCCAACATCTCTTCCTTAGCGGGAACGGTCTAGCTGGTAACATACCTGAGGATCTCTTTCACCTTCAAAGGTTGAGTCTTTTTGAGGTTCAAGAGAATGGTCTCTCTGGTACACTCAGTTCTGCACTTGGTAACCTCTCCAGCCTTGTTCATCTTGATATCTCAATGAATAGATTCTCAGGAGAGATCCCTAACGTGTTCAAGAAACTGTCGAAGCTAGAGTATCTAGTGGCTAGGTCTAATCAATTCACAGGAGGGATCCCTATGTCGTTGGCAAATTCAAAAACTTTGAGTTTGCTGAACTTGGGGAACAACTCACTGAGTGGTCCTTTGCATTTGAACTGTACTGTGATGACTAACTTGGCCTCGCTTGATCTGGGGGTGAATAGGTTCAATGGCTCTTTGCCTGAACATCTACCGTCTTGCAGACAGCTCACACACGTTAATCTCGCGCGAAACCACTTTGATGGACAGGTCCCAGAGAGCTTCAAGGACTTCCATAGCTTATCTTATTTAGGGCTCTCAAACTGCAGTCTTGTGAACATTTCATCGACGCTTCACATTCTTCAGCACTGCAAGAACTTGACGAATCTTGTTCTTACTTTAAATTTCTATGGAGAGATGTTGCCTGATGACCCCAGTCTTCATTTCAAGAACCTCAAGGTACTTGTTATACCAAATTGTAGGCTTACCGGTTCAATGCCAAGGTGGTTGAGCAAGAGCACTAAGCTAGAGCTGTTGGATCTCTCATGGAACAGTTTATCTGGAGCTATACCAAATTGGATCGGTGGTTTCACTCATCTTTTTACTTGGATCTGTCGACAAACTCGTTCACAGGAGAGATCCCAAAGAGTGTGACAAGGCTGCATAGCCTCATAAGCCAAGATATTTTAGCCGAGGAGCCTTATCCAGATCACCCATTCTTCTATAGAATGAATGAGTATGGGAGATCTCAGCAATACAAACATGTTTCCAGATTTCCACCAACGCTTGAACTCAGCCAAAACAATCTCTCTGGACCCATTTGGGAGGAGTTTGGAAACTTGAAGAACCTCCATGTATTTAAACTGAATGCCAACAGATTATCAGGACAAATCCCTAGCTCCCTTTCAGGAATGACAAGCTTGGAGGTTCTTGATCTGTCTAATAACCACATTTCCGGTCCAATCCCGGGATCTCTGCAGAAGCTAACGTTTATGTCCAAGTTCAGTGTTGCAAACAATAGCCTCTCAGGGAGAATCCCTTCTGGTGGTCAGTTTCAAACCTTCCCGAACTCGAGCTACGAGGGCAACGATTTTTGTGATTACGACTGGACTCGATGCCAAGAAGATACGCTAGACCAAAACCGAGCAAGAAGCAGTGATGAGAGTGACAACAGTCCTAGTGACTATGCATTAGAATTTTCATATGGAGTTGTTCTTGGGTTTGGTTTATCGTTTGTTGTTGTTGCTACTTTCCGTCAGAGGCTGTTTAGAATTTAATCTTCACGGCATCAAGTTTCATGTTACACAATTACCACAATGTTTTGATTATGGACTGTTTACGTCAGTCAATATATGGTAAAAAAGTTTTTCGTAAACACTTATAGATCCCATGAATACTCGGTTTTACTCAAGTCTACCCATTTCAATTTTTGAAGGGAATTAAACAGTTTATGTACGTCTTGTGCAGTAATTATAAATAACAAGTTAGTTAAATACTTAAATATAAAACTTATAATTCAACAATATATATAAAGTAAATATATAGTAAAGATAACATTAAAAATACATAACTATTACTTATAAACACAAACAAACTTAACACAACACTGAACAATTTTTGACAAATTAGTAATGTTAGAATAGAGCTTTACCATTGTCTTATATGTGGTTAAGTAATTTTACTAATGTGATAAATATTTCATTTTAATAAAGTTAAAGTTTAGGTGAAATTTTAAATTTTTTTAATAAATAAGTATAGTTTTAAATCTTTTCAACTAAGGTGTGTTATTAGAAATAAACAAAAAGTTAAAAATGAACATATTACAAATGGGAAAATCACATAAAAAACCTCAAAATGTCACTTACTAACACTTTAAACCTTGAAATTTTTTCACTAACACTTTTAACCTTCAAAGTGACATTTGTATCATAAAAAACCTTCAAATCAAAAAATTGACCGGTTCAGCACGTAATTTTTTAAAAATAATTATTTAATTAATAAAATAAACAAAATAAATAAATAAAAATCCAAAAATAAATAAAATCGAAAAATTCTAATAAAATTTACAAAAATGGAAAAAAATCAAAAAAGAAAAATTAAAATTTTAGAAAATTAAATAAATATATTAAAAATTAATTATTTTCTAAAAATATTAATAAAAATAACTAAAAAGTTAATAATAAATAAGATTAAATTTAAATAGAGAAGAACTAAATAAAAAGTTCACAATTTTTTTTAAAAAATGGAAAATATAAAATTCAAAATCACTAGTGACGATGATGGTTTCTCACATAACCATTAACAATGACAATAATTGCCATATCTCCAACGACAGTTTCCAACATCATCTTGAAAATGACAAAACAAAATCTTTTTCAAACTTTTGAATTTTCATTTTTTTGAAATATATGAATTTTTTATTTTTCTGTTTTTTTAATTTGATCTCATTTAGTTTTGAATTTTAATTTTCTAAATTTTAATTAATTTTCTGATTTTTTCTAATTTTCTGATTATTATTAATTAATATATAATTACATAAGAATCAAAAAAGTTAGAAAAATCCGAAATTAATTATTATTTAGAAAATTAAATTCAAAAATAAATGAGATCAAACTAAAAACAGAAAATAAAAAAATTCATATATATCAAAAAATGAAAATTCAAAAGTTTGAAAAATATTTTTTTGTCATTTTTAAGATGATGTTGAAAACTATCATTGGAGATATGACAATTATCGTCATTTTTAATGGTTATGTGAGAAACCATCATCGTCACTTGTGAATTTTGAATTTTGAGTTTTATATTTTCCATTTTTAAAAAAAAACTGTGAACTTTTTATTTAGTTCTTTTCTATTTAAATTTAATCTTATTTATTATTAATTTTTTAGTTATTTTATTAATATTTTAAAAAATAATTTAATTTTTAATATATTTATTTAATTTTCTAAAATTTTAATTTATTTTTTTTTATTTCTTTTTTTTTTTTGATTTTTGTAAATTTTATTAAAATTGATTTTTATTTATTTTTGGATTTTTATTTATTTATTTTGTTTATTTTATTAATTAAATAATTATTTTTGAAAAATTACATGCTGAACCGGTCAATTTTTTGATTTGGAGATTTTTTATGATACAAATGTCACTTTGAAGGTTAAAAATGTTAGTGAAAAAAACTTCAAGGTATAAAGTGCTAATAAGTGACACTTTGAAGGTTTTTTATGCGATTTTCCCTATTACAAATTGAGGAGAAAAATAAAAAACAATGTTGGAGCAAAACTCAAATTCAAAATAAAATTTACTTCAGTTTAAAGAAAAATTTGAAAGAAACCTTTAGAGATGGTTTCACCACCTTTTTCTCACAACGGTCATACGATTTAAATCGAATTCAAGACGTCATCGGCCATAGCCATGAAGTCTATAGGAGACTGCAACAACAAAATGGGAGAAGAATTAGTTAACACTCAATGTCTCAGTCTATGTTATATTTTCTCTGCTTCAATTTAATAATTAGAGAAATTCCATAGGCTATTACTAAAAAAGTTTTTCTCACAAATACAACACACTAAGAAAAGAAAATAATTAAAATGTTTTATTAAAAGAATTAATTTATAACTATATTCTTAGGGTTAACAAACCTAAAATGGAGTTTAGAGGTAAGGGGTGGGATTTTGAGTTTAGGTTTTAAAGTTTTACAAAATAAAAAAATAAATATTAAAATTTTGAAAATAGAAGTTTTAAAAATAGTTTCAAAAAGTATTCTCGAATTTCAAAAAAAAAGTAAAAAAATAAATAGTTGAAAAAGAAATTGATTTTTTTTTGAAAAACAGATTTATAAAAAAATCGAATTTCAAAAGTATAATTCGAAACTATAAATAATTTTTTTAAAATTTTTTAGTTTTTAAAAAAAAATATTTATTTATTTATTTGTATTTATATATCTAGGATATAAAAGTATTTTGCACTTTAAATGATACATTTTGGTATTTTTTTTTCTTGTATGCTATTTTGTGACAAAAACATAAAAGTTCTATACATGAGAATTGTCCATTTAATTATCGTTGTATAGTAAAATTGTTTGTTTTAAAATAAATATTGTTTTATAATTTTAGTGCACAATTTATTACCTTAATATAGTATCCTCTTTTCTATTAATTGAAATTTATTAGATGTATAAGTATGTAATAGTGTTTTATATAATAAATATATAAAAATTAAATATTTTCTAAATCTCTATGCACAAATCTAATGGACAATTATGATTTATTTGTTTAATTCGAGAGTTTTGGAAATATGAAAATATAAACTAATTTGATAAATAGATAAATACATGTCGCCGTGCCTCCAAAAATAAAAATAAATACATATTTGTCCTTTATTACAGACCCCAAGTTGTCTTTTTTCTTATAAAGCTCCTCTCTCTCTCTCCTTCAATTTCAAAGAACAATTCCTATACAGTGAAGATTAACAGATTGTCTCGCTCTGGATACGAATCTTCCAAGTAAACATTATCGCTAAAAAGGAAAAAAAAAATCAAAATATCCGATCACAGCCGGCGTTTTGTGAGTCTGAAGGCAAAATGGAGGGAATACAGAATCCTGTTGTACCTCGCAGTGTGGAAGAGGTGTTCAGCGACTTTAGGGGTCGAAGAGCTGCTCTCCTCAAGGCTCTCTCTACAGGTTCCCACTTCCCCCATCTCTCTCTCTTTTCTTTTGTTCGAATCTGAAAGCTAATTGCTTTCTTTAGAGAGATTAAAGCAATGAAACACTTTGTATACATTCGCGAGTTTTTTTTGTGTGTGCATGTGTTCAATTGGGTTTACTCATTTTTTTTGTTGATTTTTTTATGCAGATGTACGGAAGTTTTACCACGAGTGTGACCCTGGTGAGTTATTTCATCATCAATCTTTGTATAACTTCTCTGGTTGAATTCAACAATTGTTCATTGTTCAAGTAGTTGAGATTGTATGTTTTTCAGTGCAAGAATCGTCTGTTGAATTAGATGCATTTTTTTTTTGCTTCATGAGTTTGTTTACAGGTCTGTTGTTTTTCTCGTTTCGATTTGTTAGATCTACAGGTGTTGTCAGGGTTCTATTTCTTGTCTCCTCTGGCCTTTATTTTTTTCTCTTCCTCCTCAGAGTAGGTTTAAGTGTTTGCTACTAAGACCAAGTTAGTGCTCTGTGTTGGTTTTCTTCTTGTGCAGACAAGGACAAGTTGTGTCTAAATGTTTGTTTGTGAGTTGTTTTGAACAGCAGAATAGAGGCTCTAAATGTTTGTGAGTTTCTTCATGTTTGCTACTAAGATGAAGTTAGTGCCTCTTCTGTTGTTTTTTCTTGTGCAGACAAGGAAAACTTGTGTCTTTATGGACTTCCAAATGAGACATGGGAGGTGAACCTTCCTGTCGACGAGGTCCCTCCGGAGCTTCCTGAACCAGCTCTAGGCATTAACTTTGCAAGGGACGGAATGCCTGAAAAAGACTGGATTTCTTTGGTTGCTGTTCACAGTGACTCATGGCTCATCTCTGTTGCCTTCTACTTTGGCGCCCGTTTCAGGTTTGGGAAGAGTGAGAGGTTAGATTCCTTCTCTGCCTAGTGTGTTCCATGTACTTCTCTACAAGTGTTTGGTTCCTGATACTACTATACAGCCAAACAGTTTAATAGTTGTCTTCCCTGCCTGCCTCTAAGCTTATTAAATTTTGTTTCAGGAAGAGGCTCTTCCAGATGATAAATGATCTCCCAACCATTTTCGAGGTTATAACTGACAACGCAAAGCAATCCAAGGATCAATCTGCTAACCACAACAGTAGCAGAAGCAAGTCTAGTGGTGTCAAGGTAGATTGAAAGCCTTCTGTTTTCACCATTTTGTTTTTTTTTCCTGCTAACTTTCTCCTCTTTTCATTGCAGCCTCGACAGTCTGAATCTCAGACTAAGCCTTCAAAGATGTCTCCACCACCAAGAGAAGAAGATGATGAGAATGGAGATGATGAGGAAGATGATGAACAAGGTGCGGTTTGTGGTGCGTGTGGAGACAACCATGATGATTTCTGGATATGTTGTGATGCTTGTGAGAAATGGTTCCATGGCAAATGCGTGAAGATCACACCTGCAAAGGCTGAGCACATCAAACATTACAAATGCCCTACTTGCACTACCAACAAGAAAATCAAAGCTTGAAGGGTTATAATAGCTAGTGGACAAAAGGCTTTTCATTGTGTAATCTTAATGGGATTGAGTCAGCTTTACAGTTAGTTATGTCCAAATGCTATAAACTAATTTGTCTTTATGTTTCTGCGAAAACTGTCTTTAAGCTTTTGATTGTCTCTGTTTCAATAGTGTTACAAACATTCTAGTCACTGTAGCCTTCAAATGACTCAGCCTCAGGGCTATAAAAATTTCCAACAGTAGATACAGAGGAAAGAGCAGGTACAAGGCGAAGGCTGCGCAGATAAACAGCACTGGGTGTGGTGAGATTACAGCCATAGCAAGCGCATAAGAAACTCCCAGAGACGCCCCGATCCAAAAGAACCATGTGGTAAACAAGCTACTGACTGGTAAGAGACAAAACGTGTAAAGTAGAGCGCAGCAGAAGCCTATAGTGTTAGAAACCCATAGTACAATGAAGAACGTCTGCTTCATTACCGCGGAACCACCTTCCTCGGATTGGCGTAGACCTCCTGGAGGCTGTAGAGCGGTTTGATAAGTCGATGTGATTATCAAAGTGCATATGATCAAGAACACTGCTCTACCTTCTTCTGAAGTGTCTGACTTTAAGCGTTTGATGCCAGTGGAGCAATAAGACCAGAAAGTGATTGGTGTCTTGTAGTGATCAGAAGTTGTCTTCTCTAGTTTAGGAAGAGAGGTTGCCTGCTTGCACCCGGTTTTAACAACAGCTTGTTCCAGTCCCAAGTCTCTAGTCTGTCCTTCGTGTCTTAAGATATCAAGAAACGTTAAACCATCACCATTTACTTCGTTTGGCTTCACCAGCTGACATTCTAGTAACAGTTTTATCGCCTGCATACAAATTAACATATAAGCCTACAATCAGTCTAAGCAATGTTCAAAGAAATATGTAGGCAGTAACTAGGTGTTTTTAGAAGACTAGTGGCTAATCGTAACTTTAACGAATTATTAATTTACTACATATATTATATTTATATAAAATATTTTAGTTTTGAGTTTAGTTATAAAATTATTTTGATAAATCATCAAAATTAGATATACAAAACAAAAGAAATTAAACAAATTTGTGGATTCATATTATCATTATTATGTAATTGAACGGATTTATACTAATTAAAATCGATTTTAAACTAATTTTACTCGTTTTAAATAACCACGATTTGAATAGTATAAATTGGATTTAAAAAAAAAGTTTTAGCTAGGAGCTACACTGATTTTTGAAACCATGAGTCCAAGTAACAAAATGTAAAGAAAAGCTGAAGCTTATTAGGAACCATGCCTGATGATCTTCCTTATATGCTGCAAGATGCAAAGTCGTGTTGTGAGATGCATCTTTTTTATTCAAGATGTCAGACTCGGTTGAAGCAGAATCTCTTTGGCTCATTCTTTGGATCCAACCGGTGAGGACTTGGAGAGTTTCGAATCTACCATTCGTTAAAGCAAGGTGAAGAGCGTTATGGCCATTCACAGTCACATCTTGGATACATTCAGGACAAGATATGAGACACTCTGCCACAAGATTTGCATCTCCTCTTACCACAATGAGATGGAAAGGCGTGAGGCCTTCTCTTCCCTTAACGCGAGAAAGTTCTGGATCAATACCGAGAAGCCATGTTGTAAAGTCTCTATGGTCATTCTGGACGGCAAGATGCAATGGACTGTAACCGCTTGTGTTCAGCTTTGTGGCAAAAGATGGCTTCAGATTCAGCATTTCTGTGGAGAAGGGTATGTTCCCGGAAGCTGCAGCTACGTGGAGAGGAGTGTTAACAAATGGCACGGCATTGATGTTTTCAAGAATGTAAGGATTGTCATCAATCAGAGCATAAAAGTCATTGATGCTTCCGGTTTCTGCAGCATGTTGTAGTCTTGGATCCATGGAGAGAGAGAGTTATTGAGAGAAAGCTCTGTACTCAAGAAAAATGTTATGATCTAGTAGACTCAGAAATTGTCTTTACCAAGAAGCTTCGAAGCAAGAACCAACAAACAAACGTAACAAAATAATAAAGAATGTGAAAGTATCTCAAGGAACCACATGTACATGTGGAATAAGAAACAAACTAAGAACAAGTGGGACTCTCTATATATTATCAGTGTCAAAATAGTATTACCATTTCACGCTATCTCTTTCACTATGCTAACTAGCCTCTTCTTCTTGGTATCAAATTTATTTTCACAACTTTATCACTGAAAGCCTCATTAATCATACACCAAGATTTATATATGCTTAAGACAATTACTGCGGGGATCATTACATTACAAGGAACTCAGAGATGTGTCAACTATTGAATTGTTACATGATATGCATGGCTGGATCTAGACACAGAGCTTTCCCAAAATAATGATTTTAAAAAAAATTAAACCTCGAAAATCGAATTGTTACTCTAAAATTTTTAAAGGTTATAAAAAATAGATGATAGAAATAGGTTCCCAAAATAATGATTTTTAAAAAATTAAACCTCTTAGTAAATATTTAAAACCCTCAAAATAAATCTCGGATCCGCCCCATACGATATAAATTTTCAAAAGTTATCTCCTCTGAATACAGTAATCTATTCTATTAATTCTTTAACATGTCCAATTGATAGTAAGTTATGTCCAATTTAAAGTACAATGCATCTAAAATATAACTGCATAAAATAAACTATAATAAAATATAATAACTAATTCACGTTCCATAACTACCAAAACTCAAATTGTCTATTTTGTTCCCTGCTTTTACGTTATAAACCGTCAAGTTCAGTTCCATTCAAAACAAATCATATTTTTCTTCATGCATATAAAAGATCAACAGAACTACAGACGCATAAAATATATTGCGTTATTGATTTTTGGATGTTCAACAAAGAAACGAAACCACAAGAGTATGTTTTTAACGTTAATGTCTAAAACTAAAATAGACAGATTAAAAACTCATCTATTGATACACAATCATACATATAACAATGACACCAACATCAATACTACTAAAATATAAACATGATCTATTGATATAGGTTTGGTTCCACTATTTTAATACAAATATTAAAAATAATTATTAATAATTTAAGAAAATACTATACAATAAAAAAACACAAATATAACTAAAACACACAAATAAACAGTTATACAACCTTTTTCAAAAGAGTCTGAACTGACATGCGGCAATTTATTCAATAGACGATAATTTGTTGTTTGTTGTTGATTATAACCTGGATTTTATATAAATTATATTTCTTAAAAATATAAAACAAAAAATATATCCGTCTTTTTAAGGACTGATCATAAGTTTGATCTAATTATTTGAAAAATTGATTTGGGGGTTCGGGTTATGAGTATTTTATGCGGGTGAATGTGGGTTGGTTGATTTTGGATCGCGGCTACCCGTCGACCTGCAAGGTATTAAAAAATTAAATATTTCTTTAAAAATATAGGAATTTGAATAACTGAAAATCTAAATCATGTGTAAATTTTTTATATAAATATATATATTTTTATAATAATTAAATTAAATAATAAATTTTAAAATATATATAACCCGCGGATAACCACAAAATTAAACGGAGCGGGTGCATGTATAAAATTATTTGTTTACGGGTTGTGCGGTCATATTTTTTAACCAAAACAAAATTGAAAACCAGCAGATTGGCGGGTCAGTGGGGCGAGTTCGACCCATAACCCAACCTTAATAGTGCATATACCAGATCAATTTTTAAATTGCTATTATTTAATAAAATATATTTTGATTAAAACTTATACACAAATATTATTAAAAAATACAAATATAAATAGAAAGAAAAAACAAATATCAAAATTAAATTTAAAACAAAAAAATATCCGCCCTTTTAAAAGCGGGTCAAAATCTAGTGTGGTATTAAACCTTTCATTTTTAGGGTTACTAAACCAGCTCAAGTGGGGCTGTCACATGCTTCCGCCACCCAACAACAGCAAGCAACAGGAGATAGAGAACATAAAGCAGGAAGATGCCAAAGGTCATCATGAGAAACATTACAGGATCGGGTGAGTTTGCCGCCACAGCTAGTGCATAAGAAACTCCCAGCAAGGTCCCTATTGAAATGTACCATGACGTAAACAGACCCCTGAGTGGTAAGAAAGAAAAGGTGTAGAATAGAGAGCAGTAGAAGCCTAGGGTGTTGGACAGCCAAAGAAGGATGAAGAATGCCTGTTTTGTTGGATCCTTGGATGGGTGTCCACCTCCAGGAGGCTGGAGACCAGTCTGATACGTAGCTGTTATTATCAGAGTGAATACAATCAGGAAAGCTCCACGAACTTCTTCTGAACTGTTAGACCTCAGGCGTTTCATACCAGTGGAATAGAATGTCCAGAAAGTAAATGGAGATTTCAAAAAATCACATAGTGCCTTAGTTTTTGGCATAGATGCAGCCTCCTTACACCGGGTCTTTAGAATAACTTGTTCCAAAACCAAGTCACAGTCACCTGAGTTCTCCAGGTTTCTTAAGATATCAAGGAATGTTAAACCATTACCATTTACTTTATTCCTCTCCACCAACCGACATTCTAATAGTAGTCTTACCGCCTACACAACATAACATCATTCTATTAGGAATTTTGTTGTGAACAAACACAAATTAACCACGAATAAAGCAAATAAAATAAGAAGAGCATAACACAACTAAGAATACTGCAAATTAATTAATTTATAACCCGTTAGATCCATATTTATACAACTTTAATGTTCTGATATTCATTTCCTTTAGAAAACATTGTTATCTACTAAAAACATTTTTCCTAATCCTATATGTCTTCATCCGGCCCAATGAATATGACATTTACTAGTGCACTGAGACTCGAATCATTTCCAGAATCAACAAATCTCATAGTTAACTCGATTCATTTCCACTGAA
Source organism: Raphanus sativus (assembly GCF_000801105.2). Taxonomy (NCBI): domain Eukaryota; kingdom Viridiplantae; phylum Streptophyta; class Magnoliopsida; order Brassicales; family Brassicaceae; genus Raphanus; species Raphanus sativus. The sequence goes on along the minus strand of NC_079516.1, from coordinate 37,507,326 downwards.
AGCATTATATCAGGTATGGAAAAAGAAAGCACTGGAGAAAATAAAACTTGCCCGAAGATCATTCTTATATGCTGCATGGTGCAAGGCCGTGTTGTAGCTGAAATCTTCTTCATTCAGAAAACGGAACTCGTTCTTCCCAGCGTTTCTTTGCCTTGTTCTCTGGATCCATCCCGTGAGAACTTGAAGAACTTCAAATCTATCATTCACCACAGCAAGGTGCAGAGCGTTCTGACCATTCACACTCACATCTTCGATACATTCAGGGGAAACATTGAGGCACTCTGCCACAAGATCCACGTTTCCTCTTACCACTAGGTAGTGAAATAGCGTCATGCCGTTTCTCTCTTTGACGCAAGCAAGTCTGTGATCATGCTTGAGCATCCAGGAAACAAAATCTGTATGACCCTTGTCTACAGAGAGATGCAATGGACTGTACCCACTTGTGTTCAGCTTTCTGGCAAAAGATGGCTTGAGATTCATCATCTCCATGGCAAACTCTATATTTCCGGAAGCTGCAGCTACATGGAGGGGAGTGTTGATAAATGGTACCGCATCGATGTTCTCAAGTATGTATGGATTCTCATCAATAAGAGCATACAATCCATCAATGCTTCCAGATTCAGCAGCTTGTTGAAGTCTTGGATCCATAGCAAGAGGCAGAACCTTAGTTACCAAGAAAAATGTTAATTTAATCAATAAAGTTTGAGCAAAAGGGAAATAGAAGGAAATGAGCGTTTTCTCTTTATGTTTTGAATATGTTATTTTTGTCATTACCTACCACAACACATATTATATACTCTTAATATCAGAATCGGCCCTCGGGCAGGTGAAACATGATTTATTAAACATGATTTAGGGCCTGACTGGTGTAACCGCAGCGGTTGCGGTTGCGGTCGCGGGAGTTTGCGGGTGCGGGTGGTTGCGGTTTTAAGCGTTTTCTAGAGATTTGTACGACTGGTACAACTGTTAGAAATTGTTGCGTTTGCGGGACTCTTATGACTGGTAAACTACCAAACGCAACATCTGTTAAATAATAATTTAACAATATTTACATTTTATGTAATTATAAAAATATTAAAAATCATAATAATATGATAAATATAAAATTTATATTTATAAAATCATATTATTCAATTTTAAAAATTTATAGAAAATATTTTAGTTTTGAATTTTTATAATATAAATTGAAATATAATATGAATACATTTTACAATTTCTATTATTTCAATTGAAATTTTTTATTGGATATTTTTAGTATTATTTTTATTTATTCTGTTTTTAAAGAGAAAAAAATTTACCCTCCCGCAACCGCCCGCAACCGCAAACGCTAGCTGGAACTAGCTTTTGATTTTAAGAGGTTCGGAGCGGTTTGAAGCGATTTGTAGCGTTTTCTGTGATTGTTTCGAAACGCCAACAACCGCTATGAACCGCAAAAATTGCGTTTGCGGGTGATAGCGGGAAAACCAGTCAGCACCTTAATAAGCATGATTTAAATCACCTCTTGAGCTTAGAACCGGTGATCTAGCAAAGTATTTTGGGGCAATCAAAAATCAGTTTATCATTTCGATCAACTAGTCTAGCAAGCTATAAGCTATACATCTACTTTGGTTCTTTATAATCATGTATCCCGTTAATGATGATATATTTTTTCTTTAAATCCAAGAAGATGCAAATTCTTTTTTTTTTTGAATATTTTATTTCCTAGCAAGAACAATAAAAAGGCAGAGCTAATTTTTATTTATACATGGCCAAAAAAATTTCCTTGCTTACTCAGTTAAATGCCCTCTGCTTAAAAGTAAAACAAAATGTTAGAACATGAGAACTTTAGGAGGGAGCTTGAAAGCAAAAGAGAAAAAAAACAGTGAATAAGTAAATAACCACAGATGGAAATGAATTGCAAAAGAATAAGGGTGGACTTTTGACATGAAATGCACTAACTTGTAAAAGGTAATAAATAAATTCTAGATCAGTTTGAAAGACATCCTAAGAAGTTTTTTAGATTTAAACTATGAAAAGCATTTTGATTGGTTTAAATTTTCTAAATATATCTTTGAATCTATAATATTAAAGAAAGTTTGATTCAAATTTTCATTTGTATATTCAATCTTTTATTGATATTTAATAAATTAAAACAAAATAAAAATAAGTTTTAACATCTGATCAGTTATGTATTACATCAAAGAGAAATATTAAATAGATGATTATACAGCCTACAATTCTATCACCATATGAGAATACATGTCTGACTGCGCCACTTCAAACCATTTTATAAGATTCATGTATGATGATACGTCATGTACTATGTTAAAAATTTCTTGTAACCATTTTTCATAATGTACATAATTTGCATTTAGTCACAAATCATTTAATAGAATAAAGGCTTCTTATATATTTTCTTTCTTACCATGTAGATTTTTTTTTTGAGAATTGGAATACTAATCATGTTTGCTCTCATGTATTCTATCTCCACCTATTTAAAAACGCATGAACTTATCGGAAGAAAACAATCACTGGCTTACATACAAATGCAAAACAATATATGTCTTCTGCTAAGCTCATATGTCACAAAACACCAACAAAAGAAACATGAAGTTCTCTACTAATACTCGTTCAAAAAATCGTAGAACCGTCCACACAAGAAACTGGTAAAATTCAACCCCCACCAGTTCTTTAATTTCCTACACTAGATCCTCGTCCTCCAAGCCCACCCACTAATAACGAGACCAACATGTTTATGCCTGAAAACAATGGCTCGGATGAGATCACTATGCTACCTTATGTTTTTATGATTTATCAGTGTGTACTTATCTTATATTCTTATATATATATGAATGCAAGAAAGTACTTCATCACATAAATATGATAATAATGTTTCATTATGATTGTCACCTTGAACAAATTATTTATCAAAAGAACATATGTTCACATTACACACATAAATGCAATGATGCAAAAATGATGTTCCTCTTCAATCTAAGATTTTGATATCAAACTACAGAAGGTAAAGAATTACTCCTGGAATGATGTTAACACTTGTTTGTAAAATATTATGTCGACCAAAACTCAGACTAAATTTGTGATAATTTTAGAAGAGTTTTTTTTAATTTATGATACTTTTTGAACTAAAGGCTAAAACTTGGGTAAAGTCGTGAATGATCCAACGGAAAAATGGTCTACTTAAAACCTAATTTTACGTTGTTGCGTCTATTCCATCATAATTTTAGCATAGAGTCTATTCCATTATGAATTCAACAAAATTTTAAAATATCAACACGAATTTTCACAAATATGCATATATACACGTTGACTATGACGATGGTCAGTTAACCTTTTATTCAGGTGACTAAATAGCTGACATGACATTTTCGTTAAAACGATGTCGTTTTGTAGATATAAAAAATTAAAATTTTGAATCTTAAAGACTTCAAATCCACGTCTTGGCGGATAAAACCCACTTCAAACTTGCGTCTTGGCTAATAAGTAGAATCATTTTATCCGTCAAAAAGTGGATTCGAAGTTTGCAGGACTCAAAATTTTAAATTTGTGATATTTACAAACGACATTGTTTTAACGAAAATATCTTGTCAGCTATATAGTCACGCGAATAAACGATTGACTAACCAACACTATAGTCAATATATACATATTTATGCATGTTTGTTAAGTTCACGATGCAATATACATTATACTAAAATATATGCATGTTTGTTAAGTTCACGATGCAATATACATTATACAAAATTCATGATGGAATAACATGATCAGAAAAGTTTGTTTTGAAATAGGTCATTTTTCCATGATCCAATGGTACCAAACATTTAAGAAATATTTTTCTACATTATCATTTGAGAAAAATTCTACGAAGGTACTAAAAAGTTTGTTATCACAAATATAGATTCTAAAAATCAAAATGATCAAAATGTTTCATTAAAAAGGTAAATATACACTTATATCCTTTGGTGGTAAAGATGAATAATGGTACCTTGAAAGTGGTATTTTTGAAAATTCCCCTAGAGTTAATGGGTGAAGATTTGAGATTGAGGTTTAAAATTTTATAAAATAAAAAATAAATATTAAAATTTTGAAATTAAAATTTTTAAAAATAGTTTCAAAAATATATTTTTAAATTTCAAAAATAAAATTTGAAAAAAATTCGAAAAATGTTTCAGAAAAATTACTAAAAAATTCTAATTTGAAAACATATAATCTAAAATTATAAAAAAATATTTTATTATTTTTATTTATTTATTTGTATTTATATATCTAGGATATAAAAATATTTTCTCATATTAAATAAAATATTTTGATAATTTTTTTTGCGACAAAAACTCGAAAAAGAATCTATCGAAATTGCCTTTTATCATTTTATGATTTTTTAATTAAAAAGAGTAAAAGTAAGGTATGAGGCCCAGGAGATAAAAGGTCCATAAATTAAAGAAAGCCCATGATGATTTGTCATAAGAGAATCGAAGCTAAGAAGGAACGCACGGTCGCAGAGGAGGATTTGAATCCAATACCGGAGAAAATGACGAAGCCTTTGGGTACTACCGGCGAAGAGATGAGTGGAGAAAGCATCCGATGCTCTCGAACCAAATGAGACACGCTCTTCCCGGTCTTGGCATCGGCGTCGCCGCCTTCTGCGTCTACCTCGTCGGCGAGCAAATCTACAGCAAAGCTTTGGCTCCTTCTAAATCGTCTCACCACAACCAGAAACAGCCTGCTCCGTCTCATTAATGAGCATCGATCTTCTCTGATCATGTAAAAATGAATCGTTGATGATTGATTCAATCTTGTGTGCTAACTCAGAGAGGAGGATGATACATTCTACTATAGGTTAAATTGATCACTGAGTATTCAAAATGAAAAGAGCTTTTTTTTTTTGCTAAAAAAGTGAAAAGAGTTAGTGAGTATCTTTTTTCACCCCAAATTAGGCGATCTCTTCAAACGATTGTATTCTAATTTGAAATGTAGCCTATAGATCTTACATAATATAACTCATTTGTATAAACTAAGTACTCAGAGCATCTCTAATGTAAAACACTATTTTTCCTCTAAAATAGAGTAAAAATGATTATGGAGTAAAAATGTTTCAACCCCACTCTATTTCTTATTGCATAATAGAGTGATGAAAAATAAAATAGATTACTCCATTTATGGGGTAAATTCTATTATAGAGTGAAAAATGAAATGAGGTTAAAGCATTTTCTACTCCAAACTCACTTTTACTCCATTTAAAATGAAAAAATGGAGTTGGGTTGGAGATGCCCTAGCCGTACTAACCCATTAGGGTTTTAGAGTGAGTAAATAGTCAGGACAATTCAAAAGAACTAAAAATAAAACTGTTTTTTTCTTGTTTTGCTGGGAAGAGATATGCATATGCACTCGCTGCCTAAACAGTGATCGGGTTTTTTGTCTCTCTATGTTCGAGGTGTACAGATCTCTTACACTTAAAACTGGTTGTCTGTTTGCAGATGCTCGAAACGGTGGCACCTATTTGAGGCTTCTTCTCGGTTACTAAAGCTTTCTTGAATTGACTTAAATAATCTATTTGTTGTAATTAAGAAACAAAGAATTTGACTTATCTGTTGAATTTTAAAGCTTGTTGTCTCAAAGGTTCTCTTTGTATTCCTTTCAAGTTTGTCTTTCTTCTCAACTGACAGTGAATTAGTGAAGGCTTCCCTTCTCTTTGTTCAACTGTTTCTGTAAGTATATACTCAGCTAAAACTGGGTCGTTTTGGAGATAATAGTTTTCATGGTTTAGTGGTAGAGAATCCATTCCCCTGTGAATAAGCCTGCACGTAAAATAAAGGCCCAATATGTTTAGCAATGTTGTCCATTATATATTTTCATGATTTTTCTTCTTTTTTTTTTAATAAAGGGATGTTTGTGAAATATGAATTGAAGATACTATTTCATACACTTTGGAATTTTATAATTCCAAGTACAGGTGAGTGATGGATATGTTGTTGCAGTATAGTCAGAAAATAAATTATAATAATTTCAATTATTATAATGTTTCAACTTTTATCCTTTTGTTTAGAAAATTATATTATAAGGTACGGGTTTATATTTTCTTACACGCTACGTCCATTTCATCTGCCATATAACTGTACCTTGAAAATATTTTTTTTTTTTACCTTGAAAATATATATTTTACAAAATAGTAAAGTGAATCAAAAAACATATAAATAATACATGTATGATGAGAAATCAGATGTCAGTAAACTGATTGCACGTAAAACCCCATAATAGTGTTTAAAAATCCAGGACTCGTGCATTTGCTTTGTTGGAAAGATTGTCGGCAATAAGGGAAAATGATCTTCGTAAAAATAAAAATCGAACACTAACCAAAATTTCTTTCATGTGTATATTCTAGTTATGTATTGATTCCATGTTGATGTTTAAAAAAAAATGAAACAAGGGAAATAAATAATTAAACAACAACAAATAACATAAGTAACTACTTGTTTATATATAAGATTAGACTAATAGTATAACTTAATATTTGAAAAAAAAAATGGTTTTCTTTCTTCTCTATATGCATAATCTATTATGAGTCTGAATAACATAGGATGCATCTAATTTATTATGAGAAGGTCGACCCGAACTGTATATTAATTTAGCTTTCTAGTTAACAAAAATGTATACCAAAGTTGGCAAAATATTCACTGTCACAATTCTTTTTTTTTTTTTTGGCAAACTCACTGTCACAATTCAAAACTTCAAAATCCAGGTTTTCAATCTATCTTTTGGTGGTTATTTTAAATTTTATAATCTTTCTCTTGGTATTCTCGACCGGTCAATAGCGGAACGCCACTACTACCAATAAGTTGTATCTATGTACGTAGTTTATCATCCATCGTAATCAAAACCATCGCATGCATTGTTAGTCAATAGCTGTCAGTAAGATATATTGTTTGTCTTTTTCATTATTTTAACAACTATATATTGATCTTAGAATATGTCATATATGTTCTCTTAAGATAATGCCTTTTTCAAATTAAAGTTTTCTCTAAGGAGATGAGAAGATTCTTTGTAAATTCGATTGGAATTGATATTGTGTGTTGATCTTGGGATTAAGAATAAAGAATATGACATATGTAAAGGATAATTCTTTGGGTTTTCAGAGGACCAATATTCCTCAGAAAAGAAAGATAACCAGTATTCATCCACGATACGAAATTATACATCATGAAGACATTAACCATTTTTAATTACCAACAAAATAAACGCAATGAAAAACGAACTATTTTCCAACAATTATTTTCTGAGTTAGATTATATTTACAGCAAATAGGCAATGAGCTGGTCCGTGAATTGGTCCCCAGTTCGTCTGTTGCACCGTTTCTAGTATAAATAATTAAATTTGGGGGAATTTTCAAAAATACCACTTTGATGGTACCATTATTCATCTTTACCACCACTAAGTACACATTTTCAAAAATATCTTATCTATTAAAATGTTAAAGACTCTTATATCTTTGTTTTTATATGCTTTTCAAAATTTTAATCCAAAATTCTAAATCCAAAACCCCCAATTCTAAACCCTAAACCCTAAATCTTCAACTCTAAACCCTAAACCCTAAATTATATACGCTAAATTCAATATCCTAAACCCTAAACCCTGAAACCTCAACTATAAACCCTAAATCCTCAACTCTAAACCCTAAACTTTATACCCTAAACCCTAAAACATCAAATCTAAACCCTAAAACATAAAATCTAAACCCTAAATCTTAAACGTTCAAATCTAAACCCTTCATTAAAAGTAGTGGTAAAAGTGGTTAGTGTAAACATGAAAAGTGGTACTATGAAAATGGTATTTTTGGCAATTTCTCTTAAATTTGTGCGCCTATGAATTTGTATATGTATTAATAGTTTACTATGATATATATGAGAAAAATACGAATATTTATACACATGTACACACAAAAGAGCTCTCTTTAAAATTTTGGTTGAAAAACTTTTTTCCGAAATGATGTATATCAATAGTGTATTATGTTGGAACAAAAGGGGCATCCCAATGGAAAAATTGCCAAAAGAGAACAAAAAAATAAAGTTGTTGTCCCCTTGGTATAATATCATCACATAGTTGCTTTATGGTATAAATCTTTTCATAATCCCAAAACTAACCTTTCATTAGTAAATTAATAACAAATTAAAACGAAATTAATTAATCTCTTAATTAATTATAATGAAAAAGGTTTTAAAAAAAGTTTTCACAAGACAAAAAAATGTTAAAAAATAAGATGAATAAATATCACTCTAATAAACAATTTCATTTTTCTCTCTTTGTCCTCCGCCTCTCTGTCTCTGTCGAGAGGAAACCAAACCCTAAAACATTCTGTATCCGTCTCCAGTGACATCTCCGCCTCCATGGCTCTCTCTATCTCCGGTGTAACCCCTTCATATGTCCCCTTCTCTGAGCCTCTCCGTCTCTCCACCTCTCCGTCTCTCCACCTCTTCGTCTCTCCGCCTCTCTTTCTCCGTCTCTCTGCCTCTCTCCGGTAACATTTCCGCCTCTCTGGCTCTCTCTATCTCCGGTGTAACCCCTTCATCCGTCCCCTTGTCAGTTGTATTTTCATGGAATTAATGGGCCGTAAACCCCTCTTCCCTGGTCGAGATCATGTTCATCAGCTTCGCTTGCTCATGAAGGTAAAGTAGACAACACAACAAAGACCCTTAGTAAATAAGACACGATGACATAATTTTTCTTTTTCTTCTTGCAGCTAGCTCATAGGAACTCCATCAGAAGCAGAGGTTGAGTTCTCCAACGAAAATGCAAAGCGGTACATAAGACAACTTACACCGTATCCTCGCCAGTTCATCACTGATAAGTTCCCCTTAGTGCATCCTTTAGCTATAGATCTTATATGGGAAGATGCTGACGTTTGATCCTAGACGAAGAATCACAGGTCAGTCCCCAAACTATAACGTTTGATTCTTGAATAAGTTAAGTCCTCATATCTTCATAAATCTTGATTTCAGTTCTAAACGCGCTGGAACATCCATACTTGAACTCGCTGCACAACATTAATGATGAGCCAGAGTGCACAACACCTTTCAACTTCGATTTTGAGCAGCATGCACTCTCAGGGGAGCAGATGAATGAGCTTATATACCGTGAGGTGCTTGCTTTCAATCCAGAGTATCAGCAAATAGTTTGAAGAACAGCAATTGGGAGATGACAGTGGGATCGGGCTTGGTTTGGTTGGACTAAAACATTGTTTGTCTGTCTATTGTGTATACCTGTGATAGATGCTGGAAAGGGATGTGATTAGTGAGTTTCAAACTTTTAATTTTTTTTAGTATTTTAGGTTTTCTTTTCCCTCTACATTTTGTACTTTGCTCATTTTTTTTGCTTTGTAAGACATAATGATAATTGCAATTTTGATTTCCAGTGTATTGTTGTTGCCCAAAATAAAAAAGAACTATTGATATTGCAGAGAAAATGAGGATGATGAAACAAAAAGGAATTCATGTTCTGTCTTTTGCTCTATACACATAGAAAGTGGGTTCGCTTATGTACGAATGAGATACATAGCCAGTAAGCAAAATATAGCTACAAAGTACACACAAAAAGTTGGTTCCCTGTTTCCATTACTTCCTGCGGAAAAACCTCATTAATAGTCACCATATTTCATCTTTGTTTTCATTTTAAGATCATAGAGAACAATGTTTGTGATAAAAATCAAAAGAAAAGCTATGAAAAAATCATATATTGATGAAGAAGACAAGGGAGAATCATTTTTTTTAATTTCTGACAAGCAAAATCAAAAATAACACGTTTTAGGAAGTTAGAATATTTTTAGGAGATTTTTAGAATATTTTCTTAACTGAAACTTTCATTAATTTTCGCAAAAATCAGGTAATTTTATCCGTAGAAAGTGTCTTCTAAAAGTTTAGAAGATTGACAAAATTCCAGAACACGCTTTCTACGTTTAGTAGAAGGAAGAGTAAACTTTAGAAAACACGTTCCGCAAAATTTAGAATACTTAATAATAGTAGAAGATGCTTCCGGACGAAAAGTAGAAGCTTTAGGATTAGTAGAATGCGCATTCCACATTTTTAGAAAATTAGTAAATAGTAGAATGTACGTTCTAAAAATAGTAGATGAACTTATTTATTTTAGAAATCGCTTTCTACTATACCATTTTCCGTAGAAGGCACTTTCTACCTTTAGTAGAACGTATTTTCAAATTTTTATTTATGAACTTTTTAGAAAAAAAAAAAATACCAGCATGTGTATTATAGGTGTTTTATTAATTGTTTATATTTTTAGTATTGTTTTTGATTCACAAAACTATTTATTTTATTAGTTTTCAGAAATACAAAGGGTAAAAAGGAGAAAAATTGGACAAAAAAAAAATTTATACCAAGGGGACAACACCCTTGTTTTTTTGTTCTCTTTTGGCAATTTCCCCCACCCCAATAGTACTGCAGAAAGTAAACCGAGAGACACAACAAAACAAACAACCACTATGCTTTATTAGAATCTTCTTTAAACAATCTATTACAAGATTTGCTTAATTCAGCTTTTACACGTCTAGTGTTAACACCCTAACACACGCTACTGAAAGATTCCTAAGCTACACCAGTTATATATCTCCTTCGTCAAGTACTTCAGTCACTGCTTCAGCACAACTCAGAACACTCTTGGGAATCTACACCGGTTATATATCTCCTTCGTCAAGTACTTCAGCCACTGCTTCAGCACAACTCAGAACACTTCCAAGAGCTTCTCTCTCTCTATAAACTCAGCCTCTGTGTCTCCTTTTCCTTTATCTTCCCTTCTTTCCTCTTGCCTTCGGGATCCTCACCAGTAACTTAGGTGACCCGCTCTGATACCACTTGTTAGAACAAAAGGGGCACCCCAATAGTACTGCAGAAAGTAAACCGAGAGACACAACAAAACAAGCAACCACTATGCTTTATTAGAATCTTCTTTAAACAATCTATTACAAGATCTGCTTAATTCAGCTTTTACACGTCTAGTGTTAACACCCTAACACACGCTACTGAAAGATTCCTAAGCTACACCGCTTATATATCTCCTTCGTCAAGTACTTCAGCCACTGCTTCAGCACAACTCAGAACACTTCCAAGAGCTTCTCTCCCTCTCTATAAACTCAGCCTTTGTGTCTCTGTCTTCATACAGACGACTCCATAGCTATTTTATATTATTCTCCACGTTCCTGAAACCTAGTTTCCAAGGCAACATGAATATGGACATCTTCCATAACAATAAGTGCAACTTTTCTTTTCTTGGAATGCACTTATTCCTTTTCCTTTAAGTCATAAACTTGCTTCTCAAGTTTATTCCTCTTTCCATATCTTCAAGATACTCTCTTGCTCTCCAAGTCTGTTGACTCCAGCTCAACATCTCGACTCCACATGATCTTCATCACTCAACAAGACGTCTCCTTCAGCAATTACGTCAGCGACTACTTCAGGGTTGACATTTTACATCAAAAATCTCCCCATTTTAGCTTTGTGTGCCAATCAAGCACAATACAGTTCTGGTTCAACAACCATGTTTCCCACCTGGAAGCTTTTATGCTAATTGTGCTTTTTTCCCCCACGGGATGTGCACCACACCATGCTTTTCTCCCCCATGAGATAAGCACAATCTACATCAGGACGTCATCCACCATACTCTTCTCCCTCACGAGATATGCACTCCTTGTACCAGAACGTCACCATTCTCCCCCTGCTTGATTGCATACTAAGCTAAAATACAGATGCTTAAATGTCAAGCCTTATAGACAAACTCCCCCTGAGTTTATGCTTCAATCTTGTCCACTTCTCGGAAGTACTTCACCAAGTACGTCAGCACCTAATGCACACCAGTGACACCAAGAGCACGTTATCTTCAACGCACCACATGCTCACCACAAGCTCCACACGATGGCTAACTCCACCACACAGAACGTCAACTCCAATGCCATAAAACTAAGTCCACATCGGACTCCATTATGAACTACTTCAAACACTGCTTCGACACCAAGTAGTAACACACACTAAGGAAACCTCTCTCTTTATTCTACGAGGTCTATCTTTCTCATAAGGCATGTATCTTCTTTCCTTTTCCAAGCTCATGCAATCAACACACGTACTCTAATATATCTCCAGCTTCATGTAACATGTTACGTACTACCTCCTGTAGTACTCCGCGAACTAATACTTATCTCCCCCTTTTTGACTATGTATGTGAACTCATCACCACTAGATAGAAAACCACGTCTTCATTTTCCTCCTATGAATCACATCATGGTCAAAAACTAATATGAAGATTTATATCCTCCAAAGTGGAGGAAATCTCATTCCACCATCTCCATAGTGATCAAATCTCCTAGACCACTTATTCATGAGCCCAAATCCTCCATGATTAGCCCTTTGAACAGACTTGAAACACTCACGTCGAATATGTCCTTGAACTCCACAAGAATAACATATAGGACCATGTCTCCTCATACCATAAGCTTGCACCGTTTGGTTCTTCTCCCTCAATAACTTGTAACACCTTGGCCTAATGTGCCCAATAACACCACAATAATGACAAACAGGCCGAAACTTCCGTTGAGTTGCACTCTTCAATCTAGAAACTCTCTCTGGAGCAGTCACCGTAGCAGTTGCCGTAGCAGTACGTGTAGCAGTCGTGTTCTTCACATCAGTTACAGTCTTCATTGTAGTCTTTACATTGGATGTCTTCTTTGCAGACACTTTAACCCCTGGTCTTGTAGCAGACGTAGCTAAAACCCCAGTTTTTCCTGCTGATACAAAAATACATTTAGCTGTAGAACTTTCTCCTTGATATCCAAGGCCACATCGATCACTTTTCCTAATACTGAGAAGATGATCTAGTTGCTTCGTCCCACCATTCAGCATCCTCAAACCCTTCTGAGTCTCTGCAAGTTGAGCACTAATCTGTCGTGCTTCTTCTTCTTTCTCTGAAGCATACTTAAGTGCTTCAGCAACTTGAGCTTCTAGCTTGACCTTCTCCTTTGTCAACTCTGAATTCGCCTCAACCTGTTTGAGCCAATTCTCATACAGTTTTCCAGAATTCTCAGCAAGATCAAAATCCCCATCATCATCATCACTTCCACATGAAGCCCTTGTCACAGATGCTGATGCTGATCCTGCCGCAGATTTCGTCTTAGAACCAGATTCAAAAGTTGTAAACGCCACCAAGTTCTTCAACTCTTCACTATCATCTGAATCAATATCAGATTCATTCTTGACGTCACTGTTATTCTTTTGCTTCAGTAAATTGTCATATTTCTTCTGAGCATTACCAAATTCATTACCCTCAAAGCTTTTGAATCTTAGTCTCTTGAAAGTTGGACACTCCCTTTTGAAGTGCCCATATTCTCTGCATTTGTAACATTGCACCTCTGTATTGACACATTGCTCGCCAGCTTCATGTCTTCGCTTTCTCAAACCAACTTTCTCATGTCCTTGCCACTTTATCATTTCCTGTAGTACTTGGTGAAGCACGCGAATCATCTTGATCACCTCATCTTCATTCTCTGATTTTTGACTTGTTGTTTCATCAACTGCCAAATTCACTTCAGTATGATTCCCCACGTCATCAAGCTCCATCTCATGAGCTTTTAACATCCCTACAACTTCATGAAAGCTGAATTTATCTATGTCAAGAGACACAAACATTGATGTCTTATAAGCTGTGAATCTTTCTGGTAGACACCTTAAAAACTTCTTCACTAGTTTCTTGTCCTTGTATTCCATGCCTAGAACACGAGCCTCTTGTGCTAACCCACTGAGTTGAGAACTAAAATCTGATACAGATTCATGTTCTTTCATCTTCAAGTTCTCAAATTTTGATTTGAGAAAATCCATCCTTAAGCTCTTAACCTTTTCAGTTCCTTCAAAGTGTAATTGCAGAATATCCCACGCCTCTTTTGCATTCTTGCATCCTTGAATAAGATCTAGCTGTTTCTTTGTGACTGATGTAAAAATACCAAATAAAGCTTTTGCATTGTGCCTTGACATATCCTTCTCACGCTTTGTCCATTTAGCCAATGGTTTGTTGACCACAATACCATCTTTATCTACTGTCTTGGGAACTTCATAGCCATTTTCTACTGATGCCCAAACATCCATATCAATACTTTGTAAGCTTGCCTTCATCTTTGCTTTCCAATGCCCATATTGTTCAGGATCTAGCATAAACTCAACCACCATGCTTTCTGTTGTACTTTATCTTCTCTTCTTTCCTCTTGCCTTCGGGATCCTCACCAGTAACTTAGGTGACCCGCTCTGATACCACTTGTTGGAACAAAAGGGGCACCCCAATAGTACTGCAGAAAGTAAACCGAGAGACACAACAAAACAAGCAACCACTATGCTTTATTAGAATCTTCTTTAAACAATCTATTACAAGATCTGCTTAATTCATCTTTTACACGTCTAGTGTTAACACCCTAACACACGCTACTGAAAGATTCCTAAGCTACACCGCTTATATATCTTCTTCGTCAAGTACTTCAGCCACTGCTTCAGCACAACTCAGAACACTTCCAAGAGCTTCTCTCCCTCTCTATAAACTCAGCCTCTGTGTCTCTGTCTTCATACAGACGACTCCATAGCTATTTTATATTATTCTCCACGTTCCTGAAACCTAGTTTCCAAGGCAACATGAATATGGACATCTTCCATAACAATAAGTGCAACTTTCCTTTTCTTGGAATGCACTTATTCTTTTTCCTTTAAGTCATAAACTTGCTTCTCAAGTTTATTTCTCTTTCCATATCTTCAAGATACTCTCTTGCTCTCCAAGTCTGTTTACTCCAGCTCAGCATTTCGACTCCACATGATCTTCATCACTCAACAAGACATCTTCTTCAGCAACTACGTCAGCGACTACTTCAGGATTGACATTTTACATCAACATATTAGAGTCTGATTTGATGTTTTTTTAACTATACCTATTAATTTAGAGTCTGATTTTTATCTACTATTAACAAATTATAATAGGATCATTTAAAGAATTAGCTAATATGATATATTTGATTATTTACATCAACAATAAACCAACTATAAATTTGATGTTTTTTAACTATACCAAAATCTGAAAGAATCTAATAAAATCTTAGTTAAAAATTTAAATTATTTTTTTATAAATAATTTATTAATAAATTTCGAAATTAGTAATAGAATATTATTATAAATCAATGCTAACTAAAATTTATTATAAAACAAGAAAATAAAAATTCTATAATATTTTTTATAAATTCTATGATTATATTCTGTATTATATAAAAATAGCAATGCTATGTAACAAAATCATAGATAATAAATATTAACTTTTTGAAATGTACAAGGAAAATACTAACTATAAATGTTGCGAAAATTAAAGCAACTTAATATTTTGACGTCTTGATTAAAATAAAAAACTTAATATCATAACATCCAAAACAAATATCCTATATATTAAAATTTAATAAAATAATATGATAGATACTATTATGTATAAAATTTACTAAAACAATAGGACTATATTATTTAAACAAAACAATATTTTTACTTATAAATCCTGTAAAATACTAAAATGAGATATGTTAAAGTATATTTTCTTAAACACAACATGTAAATATAAATTATCTTAAACATATTTATTTTCTATAACATAAATAAATAAAATTTAAAAATGTATAAATTAAAGAAAACAACATATTTTGAATGAGATTCTTTTTTGAGTATTTCGTATTTTTATTTTATTGTACCTAACTCAAAAACATATTAATAAGTAATAAAAGTTAATAATCAAGTAAAATGTTTAAAAAAAAATATTATATATTAATAATATCAAATAAGAAATATAAACAATAATATGATAAAGTTACACAATATATAACACTAATATATAAATTATATATTAAAATATTTGTAATAATATTAAATATATTTATAAAACAGATAAATATCTGTACGGATTTGTGGGTTAAAATCTAGTTTTGTTTAGAGTTAAGTTTTTATCCAAAAAAAAACAATTTTGTTTAAGGTTACTTTAAAAGCATTCCAGAATACAGCAGATGTCAAAGTTCATCGGATAACACAAACAAAAAAGTTTCGAAGTTCATGGCTTTCCGTAAACTATAATATACTAGATCCATATGATTATATGTCGGACATCCCGAGATATTTAATACTAACATTTTATTAAACATGATTTACTTTTCTTTTGATTGAAGTGGTGTGGTGAAGCGGTTGGTCAGCCTTGTTTTGTTTCTAGGAGGTAGAGGTTTTAATAGCTCTGTCGCCGCCGGCCCTTGCTACCGGAAGGAGAAAACGTTTCTCCGTTTCTCTATCGCCGGCTCTTGTCTTCGGGATGGAAAGGCTTCTACAGTTTTGTACCGCTGAGTTTTAGTTTTATTTTAAGTTTAGTTGGTGGCTAGGATTTGTGATTCGAGGGTGAATCGAGGTTGTAGCTTTGTAGCTTTTGCTTGTGGAACTATGGCTCGCATTGGTGCGGAGAGGGATGAGCGTTCGAAGAGATCGAGGAGATTATTCCCAGGAGAGAAAAGCATTAACGCTAAGAGATGGTTGTGGTTGGTGGTTCGCCGGTCTGCGAGCTCCGACGGATCGAGATGTGGTGTTTGGAACCGGCGGTGTTTTTGACGCGGCAGCGACGGAGTCGAGGCAGAGAGGACGCGTGGCGTCACATGGAAAAAGACCGCAATAAGCGGTTGGGTCTCCTTGTCGTTGGGCCTGCGGAATTGTTCGGGTTTGTTTGGGATTGGGGCGTAGGCCCGTTTAGTGTGGTAGATTACTGGGCTTTATCTTTGTCTTTAAGCTTTGTAGTTGGTGATCCAACAGTTGTAATATTTGGGCTTTGCCTGTTTTAATATAAATCTTTGATGGGAAAAAAAAAAGTGGTGTGGGGATTTGAATCTCATGCCAAAAGGAATAATAAAAGAAGAAAAAAGCTGGAAAAGGAGAATAAGTAACGAAGAAAAATAAAGAGCGAAGATGTTCTCAACGGCTGAATTTCTATCCTTGTGTCGATTTTTGTAGCTTTTATAAAAACTTAAGGTTACCAATTCATTCAAGGCCTCACATAAATATTGTATTGCACGAGATATAGTAGAATATAAAATACAAACCATGTTCGGAAGTTGTTTATATACAAAAATAAAAATGGTAATAAATCATAGTCAGATTATTATATGTTCTTTGTCAAAAAGAATTTGTTATATATGTTGGAAACTTTTAAATGTCTGTAAAAAACAATTTCTATCACGGATTTTAACCATATATAATGCAAATTTAACAACAAACTATAAAAAGTTAACAATTTATTTAAATCCATTTCTTTTAGTTTTATAAAATATTAATAAAGATCAGTGACAAAAAGCATATTGTTATATTCATCTATAGTATTTATTACAAAATCTCTTTTATTAAAACAGAACAATTTGATATACGTCAGACTTATTATTAACTAAAATACAGGTTAATTTTATCTAGTTTTACTTTTTTCACGTACTGTATGCAAATGCTTAACGTTTATTTTTATTTTTTGTAACTGTGCTCAACGTTTATTTCTTACCCTTAGTAAGATGTTTATATATCACTCATGCATTCTTTTTTATAAAAAAAAAAGTCACCCATGAATGTTACTGGAGAAGTTCTATAATTGTCACATGTAGATTGATGAATATTTTTACAAAGCAATATAGTTATACCAAATATAGTGATATATATAAAAAATGGATCACTCCTAAACTGTGAGAATAATCGAAATAGTGTGTGAGAAAAGCAAGGACATATCACATGCAAAAACAGAGGTAGAGCATGAATAAAATGTGAAATTTAAGATTCATTTTTGTTGCTTTCAAGTTAAATGCTTGTTGCGATATACATAATGATGAAACTTACAAAAATGATGAATTATGATCAAGGCAAGTAAGAAGGAAAAAAACTGTATTACAAAATATGGAAATAAATACGAAAATATTGGACTTATTTTTATTCTCATTTCAAATGCAAACTGCAGCGATGACTCACATAATGCCTGAGATTATGAAATCTAACAATGATGAATTAAGAGATATAATCAATTACTTTTTAATCTATTAAAATATAACAAATGATGTTGTTATCATAATTTTATTCTAACCAACCCTAAAATGAACTCATCATTATATTACTTGTCAATGGGATTGTGACTTCATCTGTATTTTGATTAGCTAAGATAAAATGATTGAAATATTGATTATATATATAAGAATAATACCATATACACTTTATTTGATTTGTCGCGATAAAGATTGTTAGAAGAAAGTTGGCATCTTAAAATAAAGAGTTATTCTTGGGTTCATCCCCTAGGATGAATTTTTAGGTTCACCAACCAAAAGAAACTTGTTATTTTAGATTCAATATCTTTTAATTAAGAAAACAAATAATTTGTCAAATTATATTATTTTTTCATAATAAAATTTAAAAATAAATAAAAATAGTATATAAAAACTAATTAAAAAAAATGTTGTCAACAAAACACTAAACCCTAAACTCTAATACTAAACTCTAAACCCTTGGGTAAACCATAAACCCTTGGAAAAACACTAAACATGTTGTCAACAAACACTAAATCCTAAACTCTAATCCTAAACCCTAAACCCTTAATAAACCTTAAACCCTTGGGTAAACCCTAATCCTTGGAAAAACACAAACATTTGGATAAATTCTAAATTATAAATCTTAAACACTAAACTCCAAATCTTATAAATAAATATTTTTTAAAATAATCTTTATTGAGAACTATTGTTATTTTTATTTATTTAATCTTTTTTATTTATTTTAAAAGCATAATATATTTTGGTAAATTATTTTTGTTTCCTTAATTAAAAGATACTAGATTTAAAATAACAACTTTCTATTGGTTGAATCCTAGGGAGTGAACCCAAGAAAAAGTCTAAAATAAATATTACTCCCTCTGTTTTTTAAAGATGTATGTTTTATGAAATTTTTTTGTTTCAAAAAGATGTATTTTTCATATATTCAATGTAATTTTTGTCAACTAATTATGAATAATTGTGAATCTCAAAAACATTAATTGCATTTCTTGAAATTTTATTGGTTTAGAAATATAGGAAATATAAAATAACAAAAAACTATGCACTAATAAGTAAATTTAATATGTTTTATTAAAAAGTGTGAAAATCTCAAAACATGTATTATTTAAAAACAGAGGGAGTATTATTTAGGGATACAAGCTTTGGCTGACCAAAAATTGATGGTTCCATCTAAAAAAGAAACTAAACAGCTGCCTTTGCACGCTTGTCACTTAATAAATATTTCAAAATGCCTAAAATCCATCTTGAATCTTATAATAATAGTAACTAGATCTTGACCCGCCCAACCGGGCGGGTATTTATTTTATGTTTTTAGTTTTTTATTTATAAATGATATATTTGTAATATTTAAACATAAATTTAGATTGAAAATTAATATTTATAGTTATAATAAAAATTAAAAGTTTAAAAACATATTCTGATATAAATTTTAAATTCCTAACTAAAATAATATAGAGATGGGTCATAATTTTTCCAATTCCAAAATCTTAGCATTCTTAATAACAAATAAAACAATTTATAAATACATAAAATATATAAACATATTTGAAATTAAAATAAATTTGTTAAAAAAAAATTTTACGCCATTTTTGTTTATTTCTATAGTTTTACCCGTGGCCGTATAAATATTTGCTTTCACTTCAATTTTTTACTTTGTTCTAATGATAATATATATATATATATATGTGTGTGTGTGTGTGTGTGTGTAAATTAATATGTATTACATAATTGTTGGTATAACATTTTAAACAGAAATTTTATATATATTACTTTAAATAATTATATTATGTGATTTTAATCGTCTATTATATCACAGTGTATCATATAAAATCTAATATTTATAACTAATTGGACTTATATTATAAAAGTGTTATACTAACAATTTATAAATAAAATATTTTATATTTTATCTATATGATATATAAATTGATTTGATGTGTGATTTTTATTTTATTATTTTTATTAATAAATATTGAAAACTATTAAATGTTAACAAAAAATCTATTAGGAAATTTATTTTGGTTAAGATTCATTCTATTAAAAAATCTATTATTTAAATTAAGAAAAGACATTAAATACTTAAATCTATCATTTAAATAAGGAAAAGACAAAATTATCTACTATCTTTATTACCAAACAAAATTTAATTTTTTTAAAAACTACTATACATGTTACCAAACAAAAGCTTAAAGTACTTCTACTTTAATAAGATAGACAGTTTTTGTAAATATATTAGATATAGACACATACCTTAATGCTTGACTTAAAAAATACAAAATGGTTTGAATTCTACTTTAATATATTATTTATTTTTTTGTAAAATACTTTAATATATTACTAACTTACCACGGTATAGCTAAATAATAGAAGTTTCATGTAGGAATTATTCAGTCACTAAGATATAAATATCTTTTTAGTAAAATGAAAAATATAGATACAAATAATTTAAAGCAACATGTATGTATACATCAAGAAATGAGTTTTAAGGGAATCTTAAGATTATCTTTTAATATCTATGGAAAATCACCCGCCTTTTTTGAGGAATGTACAATTAATTGTACATGCCTAAAAATACATCTTGAATCTTTTTTTCTTCTTTTTGATATACAGGAAAAACAAAATAAATAACCAGACGATATATATATTAAAGTGTCGTATATTAATAAAAGGGGTACGAGTAAATACGAACATCTTGAAAATTGTGAACAATTTTGGACCATCGACCTAACGTCATTTATTCTTGTGGACCCTTTTTATCTTGTTCTTTTTTGTTTTAGTTGCATGAGTAAATATATTTTGGAAAATACTAAATACATCAAAACAAATTTATATTTATTTATAAGTGCTCTAAATTATCCCTAGTTTTGTGTTTAGCCTATAATATAGTCAAACGAACACTAATATTGGTTTAAAGAATCTATCATAAGAAGAGACAACAAAACAAAAACCAGAAAAGGAAAACGCATCTCAAATGTGTGACCTGATGTTCATAAATTATTAAACTAAGATATTGGTTCATTAAACGAATGTAATTTCAAATTGTAGTGGGTAGCTATTACATGGTTACTATACTGTCTAGTGGCTACTGCTAAGAGCGGTAAGTCTGAAATTTCAAGCAAGTTTCTCCATCTGACTAAGACTTCCTATATCTAGCCAAACGAACACTTAAGTTTCGATCTTTTGTCCATGCTTCCTAATTTAAAGTACTCAAATTATAAGCTGTATAACTATACTTTAAGTGGTGAATACACTCCACAACTTAGCAAATATTGCAGGTATATACTGAAGTTTTTTGCTGAAATATATATACAAACTAAGAGAAACACGAATTAATATCTCGTTTGTGATGTGAATTGAATAGTTTACATGGTTTGATATGTGTTGTATGTGGATCTGAAAAGTTTTTTATAGTCTCGAATTTCATGTGGTGAACCATATTTCGTCTATTTAGATAAAATGCACTTAGAAATGTACATATTTAATTAAAAATCAAATATAACATACCAACACCAATTCATTTTTTTTGTTAAAGTACCGTCCAGTAGTACTTTATCATTGTTAAAATACGTAACTTTAGCTAATATATCTAAGAAAATCCAAATTCTTGTGATAAGTAAATTATAAAAAAATTGTTAAAAATTTCAGTTTTTAAAACCATGTATGGTGTTAGTTCCGGGGTTTAAATTGCATTTATATGCAGAGAATACACTTATGATAAATATGTGAAATATTGTAGGCCCTTTATTAATAGTAACTTTTGGTTAATTATATAATTCACATGCATGACATGACAACCTCGAGAGTCCAAAGTCTTATTATTGGAAAAAAATGATTTCAATTTATTTGATGTTCAACGATGAATTATCTATAATATGTGACTTTTTGTAAATTAAACGTGTAATTTCAGTAAGATATGATAACTCCAAAATCCCGATTAATGAAGGTTGAAGTACAAGGGTTCTAATACTACGCCATAGGACTTTATTTACAGTTTTCAATTCCAAAATATATATAATCAAATTAAAATTTATTTTATTTGTTGGTTGTTAACTTACTAATTAAAACATTAGTTGCTTTTTGTAAACAACTTTCGTTTATATATGAAAGTTAACTTATGCGATTTATATTACTTTTATGCTTGTCTCACTGATTCAGTACTCTCCCCACCACTCTCTGACACATTTTATCTCTACGAGTTGTGTAAAATTTGATGTCTGATAGTGCAAGCAAAGCAATCACCCATATAGCCTTTAGTTTTCTACATTTCTCCCCTTCTTTGGATATATAATATTTGTATTGGGAATTTAATTTTGTAGTTAGGTTATACTATATCTTATATTGGTGTAAAACTTCCATATGCATTTTAAAAATTAGATGGAACTACATTTTATTTGTGTAATTGATACAAAAATGAAAATACTAACAAAACTGACATAATTAGATGTTGTGTATGTAGAAAAAAACGGGAAGAAAGGATAGAGAAATAGAGTGAATATTGAAAAATGGAAATATCTAGTTTGGCTTTCTCTCTCCTGCTTTATTAGTCTTTAGGCTTTCACTACTAATACCCTAAGCCCTCTCTTAGTTTAAGACATTGTCTTCACATCCAAAACTCAAATGCAAATCTTTGTCTCCTTTCTTCCTTCAAAGTATTTCATTACAAAACTCTAGATATCTAATCTTCTCTTGCCTCTCTTAAGGGTTTCCATCTGGCTGATGCTGACTATCTTCAAACAAGTTCTGAACTTTTGAAGTTTATTAAGATCAAAGTCTTCTGCTTTTAATTGAGTGGGTATGTGTTTTTCTGTTCAATCATCAACAACTTAATTCAGTTTTCTTTCATAACTTTTACCGCTCTCTGTCTATTCCGTTCTCATCAAAATTTGGGGAGGAAATGAGGTTGATAATCATAGAACAGCTGTTTTTATGACTAATTTCTTATCTTTTTCAAAAAAGTGTTCACCATAAATCTCACTTACATTGAAGACATGACTTCTTTTGAAGTGCGTTTGTCAGCTTTTTTATCGAGCAGGCTTGCAATAAGAGTTTTTTTTTGTATCTTCCCTTAACTTCTTTATTTTTGGTATTCTTCCGTTTTGTCCTTTAATTTATGGATTTTCTAAACTTTGTGTTTCTTTTCAGTAAAATCATTTAAAATGGTTTCCGTGAGTAGTTTCTAAAAAAGTAGACATTTTCCAAGAAAAATTCTTTAAGGAGTTTTTGATAATAAAGAAAGCATCCACCTTTAGTTCATAATCATTTTTAGTCTTAGTTACTAATTATTCTTCTTCAACTGTCTTGTTTTATTTTCTCCTTAGCTAGCCTCTTTGTCCCCAAACCAAGAAACAGTTTGCAACAAGAAGAAGATTTTTTTTGTAGAAGACTCCAATAAAAATGGAAATTGCAAGTCAAGAAGACCATGATATGCCCATCCCGTTGAACACTGCATTTGTTGGTGGTGGTGGTGGTCATGGTCACATCATTCATCATCATCATGACCATCATGCTGCTAATTCTGCTCCTCCAACTCACAACAACAACAACATTACCACTCAACCACCACAGATGCCCTTACATGGCAATGGTCATGGTAACAATCATGATCATCGTCAACATCAAGATCCCCATCATGTGAGTTACAACGCCATCATCAAGAAGCCTATGATAACGTATAAAGAGTGTCTCAAGAATCATGCAGCAGCAATGGGAGGCAATGCTACTGATGGGTGTGGAGAGTTTATGCCCAGTGGTGAAGATGGCTCCATTGAAGCTCTCACTTGCTCAGCTTGCAACTGCCACAGAAACTTCCATAGAAAAGAAGTCGAAGGTGAAACCACAGCCACCGCCATTTCCTCTTACCACCAACCGCCTCCACCCCGGAAACTCATGCTCAACCACCATAATATCAGATCAGCCATGCCTCACCAGATGGTCATGCCGGTGGGAGTTTCTAACTACCGTTATATGCATCAATCGGAGTCTGATGACTTCATGGAGGAAGACGGCGTAACCACCGCGTCTAGACCCCCACCGTACAACCAGAAGAAGAGGTTTAGGACCAAGTTCACGCCGGAACAGAAAGAGAAGATGCTGGGTTTTGCTGAGAGAGTTGGGTGGAAGTTACAAAGGCAAGAAGATTCAGTTGTTCAGAGATTCTGTGAAGAGATTGGAGTGAAGAGAAGAGTCCTTAAGGTTTGGATGCACAACAATAAGCTCCACTTCTCCAAGAAGGACAATAGCAACAACATTAATCTCGAAGACAACGACAACGAAAAGATCAACAACGTTAACAATGTTGATCTGTCTGGTAATATCGACATGACTAAGATCGTCCCATAAATTACTATTAGTTAAGTTGTTTTATGATTTGATTATGATTAGTCGTCTCTTTAATTTAGCTATTAGGGTTTTAATATTATGTTCTAGTTGGTGTGGTTGTATTTATATATAAACTTGCGTTTGCTATCTGATTAGTGATATGGATTATCATATATCTTTTCTTTTCTGGTCTATGTAGTATCTTTTTTTTTTTCCTTTTATGAAGTTAATATATATTGAACTTCTTGCAATAAAAGCATATGATCACTACGAGTCTTATTTATTATTCTTCTTCTTTTGGCTATGTATGAAAATCTACTTTGGTTATATCATTTTGAATCATTAAACTTTTTTGCAGTTTGTGATCATTGTGTTCACAAACTGCTTGCAAGAAGTTAACTACATGACTTCTGAAAGCTGTAGAAATATCTAGAATAGATAATATATTTATGACGAACCATAACTCTTTTCTGGTTGTAAATTGTAATCTAGTTTTCTTCATGCCTTGGATCTAAATTGTATTATCTATAGAATAATAACTTGATTACAATCGGTGTAGACTATAACAATCAGAACTACCAGAGTAGCTAGAGAATAGTCTTGGCGTTTATTTTTATTTTATCCGTAATGTAAGAAACCAATTATCTCCTAAATACAAGTTTTACTGACACTAATGATATTGTTTTTTTTTGGTTGTTCCTATGCAGTTCTTGAACATACAATAATATAATAAATTTAGAGAAAGATATAAAAACAAATAGTTACGTTTCTACTATTGAGAGCTGGAGTGTACTTGCGAGTTGTAAGTTAGGTCCTCTTGTGTGTCACACACAGTGTGTGACGTATAAGGTTAAGTAAATATATGCAGTTGTTGTCACAAGCGACCTCATTTATTAAGTACTAACCTCTTTTTATGTACGTATGTTCAGTAATTAATTACTCCCCTTTGTAATTGGGTAGAATATCATAACTAGTGTAAATGTGAAATGTGCTATATTGGATATAATTAAATAAAAGAATTCGTCGTTAAAATCTTATGTTATTAGTTATATCACATGTTTCAATTTCCTTTGGTTGTTGTATAGAATAATTTCATGTCTCGCATGTGTTATTGTTTAATGCAGGTACATGTCTATGCTCTTGTGTATGTAATTGTTGATCACACAAATGTTAACTCTCTAAGATGGAGAATTTCCAAACAGTAAACATATTATGCTTAACTTAATTTGTGTTATCAATGTACGGTAGACAATAACCGTACGTGTTACGTATAGTGCACTACTGCTTGATGTCTCAATCTTACTAAAAACAATTATAAATTTATATCTCTTTCAGTCTTGGAATAAAAAGCATAGTTCACTCTCTTTTTTACGTCAAGTAACTTTTGATATCAAATCACTACTCACCGTGCTAAAAAAATACTGAATTTGTAGGTTAACGAGTCGTCACTATTACATTTATTGAGGGTCCGTAAAAAATATGATATTCTGAGCCCTATTTATTATGTTTGCGAAGGAAACTCCATTAATGTAGTTGAAAATAAGGTCCCCTCTTCTTCCTACTCTAAAAGCTTTATGAAATGTGATCACATTATTTGTTCAAAACAATCAAGACTGATCGATCTAGTATACTTAAATCTGAACCTGTTAGTCTGTTATGCTTATTCTCTGAGGTCATGTGTATAAAAGATTTAAATCCAATGTCGACTTACAAAAAACAAATTACTGGACAATACTCCATATTAAACATGTTATGATCTTTTTGATTCAAAAAAAGAACTACATACATGGGTCGTGAACCAATGAAGCTATCTATCGGAAAAAGTGCCTATTTTAGACTGAACTTTCCATATCGTGCGCATTCCATCACGAACTCTAATACAGTGCGGAATTTCATCATGAACTCATAATAAATTTGAAATTCCTATACAAACTTTCAAAATCGTGCATAAATCAATGTTGACTATAATGGTGTTAGTCTGTAACTTAAACAAAAGACTCTTAACCATAGCACCACATCATACTCCTTGTACGTAATTACAAACATTTTAATATATACATAAACAACTTACACGGATATTAGTAAAAGAAAAGAACCAAGTAAGGTTCGAACTCAGGGCAATGGTACACATCTCATTAATTTTTAAACCACTGGACTATCACGACTTATTGCAATGAGATACAAACAGAACTAAATATTAACATATCTATCGTCTCTTATTCATTTAATAAATCAAATTCTGTCCCGACAAATTTCATCTTTCTCCTTCTCCAAAATTGTGTTCGAAGTTAAATGGAGATTAGGGTTTTCAGAACGAATCGAAGCTAAATTTCTGAGAAACAACCTTACCTTACAAGCTGAAGTCTTTGAGAAGCAAAAATGAGGTACATTAGTTTATTCAAGGTTTAATTGAATCCGATTAAAAATAAAAAATTTGGTGTTTTTGATTCAGTTTATGTATGTTACGTTTAGTTTGCTAAATTTCAATGTTTCTATATATGGAGAAGCTTTATATTTCGATTTTATGTTTAGAAATTTTGATTTATTATTAGCTCACCAACTGTTCGATTAAATGTCTGTCAAAATGTTTGTAATTACGTACAAGGAATATGATGTGGTGCCGTGGTTAAGAATCTTTTGTTTAAGTTACAGACCACGGTTCGAAACCTGTGAAACACAGATTTTTTAATTTTACAGAATTTCTTAAAACGACATCATTTCATCAAAATCGACATGTCAGCAATCCAGTCACCAAATTAAAACGGTTGACTAACATCGTTATAGTCAACATTGATTTATGCACGATTTTGAAAGTTCGTATAGGAATTTCAAATTTATAATGAGTTTATGATGAAATCCGCACTGTATTAGAGTTCGTGATGGAATGCGCACGATACGCAAAATTCAGTCTGAAATAGGCACTTTTTCCGCTATCGATCCATCTACATACACAAGACCATGGAAACGATAAGCTATCCGGTAGGGAGAAAAAGGGGTGAGTGACGTACTTCCAAGTGTTGGTCTCAAAATAGAAAATTTCACATGTTGTGGCATTTTAGCCCTAATTCTGAAAATTTATCTAACCAACCCTGCTTGTAAAGTGCCATTTATTTTGTCTGTCTTGAGTTATCGATGCCTTGTTTTTTGTCAATTGAGTTATCGATGCCTAGGTGCAGTGCCGGACTAATCTTTTATATTACCCCAATCCAAATTTAAAATTATGCTCCTGTGCATATTTTTTTTTTGTCAACACCTTGTACATAATTTATCAAAACTACAAAACAGTACAAAAAACAAGATAAATTTTTATTTAGAAAAATCAAATTCTAGTCTACTAAAAACATTGATATTAAGAACATTTAATGTTGAAATATAGATCTTCTTGTATTTTTTATGCAAAATCATCCATTAGACTTCTACAGTCAAGTCTTTCAACCATAACTGTCTCAATTGATAAAATAGTCAGTTCATTTAATTTTTCTTGTGACATGGTAGACCGTAGATAATTCTTTATCAGCTTCAACTTCGAATAACTTCTTTCAGCTGTGGCGACCGACACCGAAATGGTTAACTATCTTATAAAATAGAAATTTACTTATATAATTAATTTTTAACAAATTCATAAATATTGTTGAAAAATCTTATTTTAATTAAAAATGCCTAATAAGTAATATTTTAACAAAAGAACCCACAAATTTTATTTATTTATCAATACTAATAATTTTTTTTTTGAAAAATATGCCCCATTAGTTTAGATGATAAGTCCAACAATCTTATTCTAACTAAAAATGCCTAATAAGTATATTTTAACAAAAGTCCCACAAAATTTATTTATTTATCAATACTAATAATTTTTTTTTGAAAAATATGCCCCATTAATTTGGATAGTAAGTTCAAAAAATGCTTAATAAGTAATATTTTAACAAAAGAACCCATAAATTTTATTTATTTATCAATACTAATAATTTTTTTTGAAAAATATGCCCTTTTAGTTTGGATGCCCCAATCTTTGGCTTGGGTGGCTTCCCCTCTGGGCCGGCCCTGCCTAGGTGGAGGAAAACTTCGCGATGTCCGAATTGTAAACAGTGTATACGTACATCAAAGTGTAATATGCGTAGGAATCACACACCGAAACTGATAATTTGATAACCAACGTGCTTAGCAGCCTTTCATGTATAATAAACCATTATTATCTTCACTAATATTAGAATCTTCTATATTATTTTAGTCCCGACAAAATCTACTAGCTTCTGTTACTAATCTCTTAATTTCACTAAAACAAAATGTTTTACAACACTGTAATACTAGAACGAATCAAAAAGTAAATGAATATATGTAAAACAGAGTCAAAAGCAGAGTAAAAACTGCATTCACGTTTAAACTTTAACCCAGATAGCCACGCTCGGAGTTCCACGGTGAACCATGAACATCATATAATACCCAGGCGGTGCCACGTAGGAGTTAGTAGGACCATCCACGTCAGCTTTATACGCGAAAACAGATAACTGAACGACGCGCCTCACGCGCAAGACCAGCATCCTCTGGTTCATCGCCGTCGAGTGCGTGCTGAACGACGGAGCCACGAGCCGCACCAACACTCTTCCGTCGAACATCCCAAACGCCGGAATCACGAACGTAACGGCAAACGACTTACCGTACAGCATATTCCCGGCGAGCTCAACCGTGACAATCGACGGCCTCACGCCCGCGTACTGAGGATCCAGGTAACGCGGGAGATAAGCCTCCAGACTGAGCTCCGTCGGATAATGCCTCGCCGTGAAATTGTAATTCCGGTGAGGATTGCTCCCTCCGATCAAGACTCTTCCGTCGGCGAGGAGGAGAGACGCGGAATGGTACATTCTAGGGATCCGAGTTGGCGCGAGAATTTCAAATCTCCGGGTCGGGTCGGGTTCATCGGGTAAGTATAAAACCGGGTTGAGAACGCCGTTTGTAGCGTCTTCCCAACCAGCGGTTCCGTTCGTCGCGCCGTTAATGATCAAAACGTCGCCGTTAGGTAGCAACAGCATATCGGGCATGACACGTGGCGACGGCATCTGCTCCATGACCCAGCTCGGTTTCGCGTCGGTCACTCTCAGTCTCCCACACGTGCGAGACGCTCCGACGAAGATCTTAGGGATCGTTCTCGCCGCCTTCAGAAACGCTCCAGGCGGAGCTCCGCCGCAGACCATAACTTCCGCCGTGATCTTCGATCGGTTATTTTCTCCGGTGAGGGATAGAGGGAGGAGTACGGAGGAGCCAGTGCTGGGGTAGTTCCGTTTATCGCCGCCGGGAATCATCGGAAACTCCTTGACGATCCGGTGATTGACGAAGTCGAACGAAATCGATCTCCGGTTAGCGAAGATGAATAGGTTTCCGTCGGGGAGAAGATGGAGAAAGGGGTAAAGATTGTTCTCTTCGTTTGGATCTCTCGTCTCCGCCAAGAATCTGAGATTGAAAACGGATTTTCCCGCGTTCTTGGGGTAGAACTCGTAGGTGAAGGCTCTTCTCCCGCCGACGATGATGATCCGGCCGTCGGGGAGAATCTGATTGGTGGAATACCACCGGCGAGAGGAGAGATAGGCTCTGTTCTCAACCCAGTCGCAAGAAGCGCCGTCGCAAGGTGTGAATATCCGTACAACTCGCTCGCCGACGCCGTAACCGCCGGTTTGGATCAAAGAGCCCGAGGAGTTTAAAGAGCCGGATGAGCACCACGTGTCGGATCGGAGAGTGAGTGGACGAAAGGTGTTGGAAGCGACGTCGTATAGGAGTGAGTGCGCGGAACAGTCGAAAACGGTGGCGTTTCGGCAAGTTTGGGAAGGGAGGGAGAGATTCGAAGGGCCGTAGTCCGTACGGTCAAAGATGACGACTTTGTTGTTGTGGAGGAGTTGCATGTGCATCGCTGATATGCCTACACTCGGCTGCAGGAGATCCCACCTCCCTCCTGTGAGAATCTCTAACGGCGAACGTGGGAGGAGCAAATCCGACGTGGAACAGAGGTTGAAGAAGGAGAAGAAGAAAGATAAAAAGACTGTGTATTGGTTCTTCTTGAATCTTTTTTCTTTCATGCTTTTTCTATTTTCAGCTCAGAATCTTCTTTCTCCGGAGAACGATGTTTAACAGTTAAAGGTTTTTGTGTAATTATTGTCTTTCTTGAAATAGTTAGGAGAAGAAACATTTATGGGTGTTTTTAACTGCGGGTGATCACAGACTCACAGTGCTATGTACTAATGATCTGTAGATGTATTATCATTAAGGGTCAAGGAATTATTTATTGCTTTTGAAAATAAGCAGAGAAGTTGGTGAAGTTGGATCTGTATAAAATTGATCACGGACCATCTTAGCAGAGATAAACAGTATAGCATCTTTTATCAACTTGCTATGTGAACTATTCATGATACTCAGTTTGCATTTCTTGTTCTGTTTTCTTCAAAATCTGTTGGGGAACAGAGAGTCCCGCCATTAATAAGCTTCTGACTGCAAGGTACACAAGTCTAGTTACTTGGACGGCAAGAATAAAGACTTCCATTAGTATTGGACTATTAGTAAATATATGGGCCGAGCTTATATGCTGTTTGACACCAACTAATTCGACCCATTGGGGTTTTGAGTCTGCAGTCCGCACCATACTACGTTACTAGAAACACTTTCTATTAACGAATCAAGTCACAAGCTAAGACTGTTAAGCGTAATGAAAAAAGAAGATTTAGACTGTTAATATGTACTATGGACACATGAATTTTTACTTTTAGTAAGTGTGAAATCCAGATATATCGAATGGTCCTGATCTGAATCGATCAACCAAATCCAAATTTATGTTACTTATATTATTTTCTTCTGTATACAAGCAAGTCAGACTTAAAATCTCGATTTTATGGTACATAATATGTATTGAAAACACATATTGGACACTCTTTAAAAAATAACAGTGCTTCTCGATTATTATTTTCAATTGTTTGGAGCTTTGTATATCATACACTATGTAAGATTATCCTATGTATGAACTAGTAAAACCAAAAATAGTTACCTCAAGATTAGGTAAAGACAAGAACAGCTGAAAATAATCTTTGATTTTCTACGTAATGTTGGGGGCATAGGCAAAGGTATGGGGGAAAAAGATTATGAGTGGGGGCATTTTATAAATTTGGCTGTAAATTACACTAAACTTTTTAATCTTGTTGGGTTCATTGACCCCATGTTGATGCATGTGGCTCCGCCACTGCCCACGGTACGTAGAAAATCAAAGATAAAGGCATCTAAAACTAAAATTTTGTGTTTAGGAAATATGGTCAAAGAAATCTAAATTAATAATTGACTAATTTCTGTTATTTCTTAATCCTCTGTTAACCCTTCATCACCCTCTCTCTGAGACTCTCTCCAGGTTCTTGTTATCAAAGCAATAGATGATTCAAAAATCCAAATTTAACCTGAGTAAATCTATCTGAAAACCACAATTTCTGCTTGTGGTTTTCACCAGGAAAAAAAAAAAATCTCAGCGGCATTTCACATTTGCAAATGGCAGCAACCTTTTTGAATATTGGCGGCTACGCTTTAGTCTTATTATTAGCCATATTGGTCCCACATGTTCAAGCCAATGTTGCTATCTTCGACGACTAATGGACGCAGCGTCAAGGCGATGCGTCGAAACAAACCATAGCCTCTTACGATCCTAATCCCCTTAACGTCACCGACCACTTGAATTACCATGTCGCTTTGTGTGTTTTCTTGTTTTTGCTAGTCAAATGTAAACCTAACTTTTAAAACACGTAACCTAATAAAACAATATGGTTCTTCTTAACAGAGCAGTGGACGGCACGGAATCAACCAACAACACAATGAGAGAGCTTTCACAGGCGCCAAGTGGTCGAAAAACGCAAGATGCGAGCGGAAAATGCATAGCTTATAACCCCATAGACAAATGCTGGCGATGTGACCCTAACTGGGAGAAAAACCGGAAGAAACTAGCGGAGTGCGTCCTCGGATTCGGCAGGAAAACCACCGGAGGAAAAGACGGACCTATCTACGTTGCCAACGACTCGTCAGACGACGATCTTGTCACGCCTAAGCCAGGGACGTTAAGGCACGCAGTGACTAGAGACGGATCGCTTTGGATCATATTCGCAGGAAGCATGATTATAAAACTGCAACAAGAACTGATGATAACGAGCGATAAAACGATCGATGGACGAGGAGCTAGGGTTTACATCATGGAAGGTGCTGGATTGACGCTGCAGTTTGCGAACAATGTGATCATAAACAATATTCATGTCAAGCATATTATTCGGGGCCGGCTTAAGATGAACACGGACCCTTGGGCAAAACTTTTTTAAAGGCCCCATGGTAAATATTTTGTTAGCGTTGTTAAAGAAAATATTTGTCTTTAAGCTATTCACACGAGCATCAAAACATGCACATCCTTTTATTTGATATTTGAACTATAAAATTTTGTGACACTGTATCTAATGCAGTCCAAACCTAGATCATCTATGCTAATGAAAATAATTAAGACCCCTAATATTGTTGGATTTGAAGCGGGCCCGGGGCGGTCGCACCGTCCGCCCACCCTACTAAGCCGGCACTGATTATTCCTGGGAACGGTGGCTTGATCAGAGACTCTGAGGGACATGTAGGGCTCAGGACAAAAAGTGATGGTGATGGAATCAGCTTGTTTGGAGCAACTAATGTTTAAATCGACCATGTCTCGATGGCAAGATGTACGGATGGTATGATTGATGCTATTGAAGGCTCAACTGCAGTAACTATTTCCAACAGCCATTTCACCGACCACCAAGAGGTAAAGATAATATATATTTTTTTGAATAATACCCTTAAATATTACTAAATCATGACAAAATTAACACACAAGAGATTTATATTAAAATAGCATTAGTTTTTTTTTTTGAACACATCAAAATAGCATTAGTTCAAAGTTAAAGAGACATTTAATTTTATATTTGAGTTTGGATTTAATGAAGAATATAGAGTTCAGTATTTAGAGGGTGAGGGTGGGATTATGGTTTAGAAATTAGAGTAATTTTTTTTTTCTTGTTAGGTGTGTTATTTAATGAATTTTTATTATAAGATGCTATTTTTGATAAATATATTTGTAAAATGCTGTTTTGGAGATTTACTTTTTGAATGATTGTGGTTGCGTGTACATCAAGTTTAGTGTATATTTTCAAATGAATCCTTAAGCCCTTCTTCGAATCTTATAGGTGATGCTTTTTGGGGCGAAGGACGAACACGTGATAGACAAGAACATGCAAATAACAGTTGCGTTTAACCATTTTGGTAAGAGATTGGAACAGAGGATGCCTCGTTGTAGATTCGGAACGATCCATGTGGTGAACAATAACTACACACATTGGGAAATGTATGCTATTGGTGGAAACATGAACCCTACAATTATAAGTCAAGGCAATCGTTTCATTGCTCCTCCTAATGAACAAGCTAAGGAGGTTACAAAGAGAGAGTACACGTCTTACATTGATTGGAAAAGTTGGAATTGGCAATCAGAAGGAGATTACTTCCTAAATGGAGCTTATTTTGTGCAATCTGGAAAACAAAATGCATGGAGCCCTAAACCCAAAAACCCTGTCCCAAACAAGTTTGCAATTCGACCTAAACCGGGAACGATGGTGCGTGAACTCACCATGGACGCAGGACCACTTGGCTGCGAAACGGGTAAAGCCTGTTGATTGGAATTACCATCTTGTCCCCTTCCAACACACAAACAAAGCATATGCTCTGTTTTGCTTGTTTCCCAAGAAAAGGGGAGAGAAGAAGATATAAGAAAGAAAGTAAAAGGGAGTGTTATTATATGAATATGTGCTAGAAATTAAAAGAGTGCATATACAATGAGCAGTTTCAGATTACTATCTAATCTATTAAAACTGAAGTACATTTTGTACTTAATCCTGAATTTTCCACAATAATTACGGTGAAATGCCACTGCTTTTAATTCTCGGTTACCAGCTATATTATTATTCCATATCTAACCAAATTCAAACGTGATACATAACCAAGTATATCTCTTTTTTTTTTGTAACAGACCAAGTATATTCTCGGTTAGGTATTATTTAAACAATCCAACTATTTCTATCCAAAATTCAATTAAATACTTATATATATACCATTTGGTTTAGGAACACGTACACAATTGGTTTAGTGTTGTCATCATAATAGAATCAAACATTTTCAAAATTCAATTGACTACTTTTGTATACAATTTTTCTAAAACGTACCACAACAAATCGATCCATTATATAACATCGTTCTTCGAACATGCCATTATACGGCAGAAGAATATTAAAAATATAGTAAAACTAATATAATAAGTTAATAACCAATTATATCTCGGTTTTAATTATAATATATATGTTTGTTCTGTTTTTAAAAGAAAAAAAATAGATTGTGAATTAGGGGTGGGCTTTCGAGTATCCATTCGTATTTGGTTCGGGTCTGTTTGGGTTTCGGGATTCCGAGGTCAAATATTTCAGTCCCATTCGGATATTTCTAAATTTTGGTTTGGATTCGATTCAGATCTTTGCGGGTTCGTTCGGGTTCAGATAACCCATTTAATTATTTTTAAAATTCATTATATACTTTAAATTTTTCAGAATAATATATTACATATAAATTTTAATAACATATATCAGAAAGCCTAAACTTAACATATAAATTGGTTTTATTTAAATATTTGGATAGATAATCAATAATTATTTTAAGTATTTTTGATGTTTTGAATATATTTAACTATTTTAAATATTTACATTTGACTATTTATATGTATTTTAAATTATTTAAACCAACTTAAAAGTACCTTATATATTCTGGATTTTTTATATACATTAAATCTAAAAATAATATATATAACTATATAATTTTTTTTCAAATACATTTGGATATCCGAAATGCTTCAGTTCAGATCGGATTCGGTTTCAGTTATCTAAATACCAAAATTTTGAATAATTTGGATATTTAATCAATTTCGGTTCGGATTGGTACTTTTTGGATCGGGATCAATTTAATTTTTTGGATTCGAGTTTTTTTGCCAAATAATAATATTGAAATGAAAAATAAATAGCAACACATTTTATAAAAATATATCCGCACGGGCGTGCGGATCAAAATCTAGTTCTTATTAGGATTCATTACCTTTCGTCTCGTCTCATGTTTTGTTGCTTCAAGAAGAGAGAATTTTTTTGACATTAATTTGCTGGGTGACATCAATAATAGGTCTTTGTAGGTGTTCATACAAAAATTACAAAGAAAATAAACTATAATTCAGATCTACAAGCCACGGCAAACATTTGCCGACAAAAAAACAAAGACAATACAAACTTTTATCAGAAATAGTTATCCAATAACCCGGATTGCTACAAATTATCCAAAAGAACCAAACCAAAATTGAATTAAATTTGAAATTTTTAGATATCAACCGATTTTATTTTCGGACCGAACCATCAACCGAAATAACCAAACTAATAAAGAATAAAATTTATAAATTAACAAACTATTTTTAATATTTTGTTTTATTAAGTTTTATATTCATAATGTTTACTAAATATATATTAAATTAAATAATTTTTATTTAGATGTCAATAATAATCGTTGAGAGAGTTTAAAGATTAATTAATAACAATTACCAAATAATCTAAATGATATACAAATAATAATGTAAGGTTATTAATTTTTAAAATTATAGAAAATGTAATAATATTTGATTACTCTTCTTGTATTTATATATTACATAAAATAATTAACTGAAATCCAATTTATAGAAACCGATATAGTGATATCATATCACAAAATATGAAATCATTATATTGATTTTTATAAATTGTTTTTCTATTAAACAGTTTAATTTTTACAATGAATCAATCATCACTTATATCTATTATATTAAAAGAAAAACATGACTTATTAATAAATGTTATGTTGAACTATATATTTTATTTATTTAAATAATTATATTATCAAATTAAATTAATATTAAATTTATGATTAAAAATATAAAAATTAAATGTGTTCAAAAATAATTAAAACAAAAAATATGTCAGAATCTTGTTTGCAACTCTAATCTTGGATTGTAAGGTAATCGACCAAGTCCGGTTAACAGTACGGTACAATTCGCCCTAACGGTTTAGTAGCCACTCGCTCGTCGAAAGACAAACGCAAAGCCATCAAACAATTACAGAGCAGAGAATCTTTCTCTAAAGCCACCACCTGATTCTCGACTTGATCGGAGTTTCTCTGGCCGCGACACAGATGTTCGCTTGACGACCTCTAGCTTCTCGCCGCCTCTCTTCCTTTTAACACGAGATCTGTTCTCCACGGTATCTTTTCATCCCATCCATGGATTTTCATTTTCATCTGAGCTATAGCTATTCTGGTGAATTGATTCGATTTTAAGCTATTTGTAGGTTCAAAGTCTTAGGTTTTTAAGCTATGTAGGCTGTGTGTGTCATCATAGCTCGTAAGCTTCCTTTACAGATCCGAATCTGTTACTTGGCATATACCCAAATATCAGTTTTTAATATGTTGCTTCTTTAATATGTTCTGTTTTTTTTGTAGACTAAGGTAGGAAGGATGTCGACTCCAGCAAGGAAGAGGTTGATGAGGGATTTCAAGAGGTTGCAGCAAGACCCACCTGCTGGTATTAGCGGTGCTCCTCAAGACAACAATATCATGCTCTGGAACGCTGTCATTTTCGGGTTACTCAACCCACCACAGCACTTAATAGTAAACATCATCATTTTCTTTACTGTGTGTGACTCAGACCCTTCTTGTTTTTGTTGCTTTGCAGGCCTGATGATACCCCATGGGATGGAGGTAACTACGTTATGTTTGTTTTTAATTGGCAAGGATCAATCGTGTTAAGTTGCTTGATCTACCTGTGCAGGCACTTTCAAGCTCTCACTCCACTTCTCTGAAGACTATCCAAATAAACCGCCAACTGTTCGTTTTGTGTCACGGATGTTCCATCCTAATAGTAAGTTTTTCTCTTTTCTTCCACTTTAGCTTCTTTTTTTCAATTTTGGCTAATACTAACCTGTTTTTGCAGTTTATGCTGATGGGAGTATATGCTTGGACATTCTCCAAAACCAGTGGAGTCCTATATATGATGTTGCTGCTATTCTTACCTCCATCCAGGTATTCCTAATCGAAATGCACATCTTTTTAATACCTCTTCTCTAATCCCTTTTCCTTATTCGAACGCAGTCTTTGCTCTGTGACCCTAATCCCAACTCTCCTGCAAACTCCGAAGCTGCTCGGATGTACAGCGAAAGCAAGCGTGAGTACAACCGAAGAGTGCGTGATGTTGTCGAGCAAAGCTGGACTGCTGACTAGTTTTTATTTAGTTACTTGTAAGCTTGTGTAAACTCTCTCCTACTCTCACACCATTCAGCAACAGCTTTCTACTTATCTTTTTCATTCATGTCTTTTGTGTTTCCAAAAAAACTCTTTTAGTGATTTGGATTCTTTGATGGGGGTTCTATGAGACCTAACATCCTTTAAAACAACTTTGTACCAAACCTTATGAATTGTTCCCCTTTTTGTTGTATATATGTGTTATTACATTCTTCATGCCTAGGAGGGGTACCACCAACGTTGTAAAAGGTTTTGATATGAAAAAATATTAAAGGGTTTGTAACCTTCTCTCTATAGCCCTTCCATTTATAACTTTCTTCATGCCAACTACTATGGCTCACAAGCTTCTCCTAGCCTCAGCTAAAGGATCTATGAACGGTAACAAATCTTTTTCCTCTACAAAGAATAGTGGTAAACAAGACTCACATTCACACAAAATTAAAAGCTTTACTCATATCAAACAACCTTTTAACTCATTCGTTTCTTGATTGTTTCAGATGAGTCAACAGAACCGAGTGGTAGGTTCATGCAAAGAGATTGTCTTACACAATCACACTTAATTCTTTAGTGTGTTCTTTCCCTCTCTGCATTTTAGTTTAGTGTGGTGTGCTTAGATAGTATTTAGTCAGAGTTCATGTCATTTCACTTTGATAAATAAATCATTTCTTCACTCATCTCCAATCATACATACAAGTACACAGACAAACCGCATTTTACATACATTACGCATACAAGCAACGATATATGATCTATTTACTTTCATCTTACACGTGGAGACTTACTATAAGAAGGCAAAGGCGATGCACCAGGAGTTATGTGCTGCATAGGCCGATCTTGACCAAATCTTACCGGAGATTTCTGCATACCAGAGCAATGACGAGCTCTTGGAGATTCCATTTGCGTGTGTTTATTACCTCCAGGTTTAGCAGCGGATTCCAGCTGCTCTAACGTGACTAAAACCTCTGACATTTTTGGCCTGAGCTTTGCATCAGGGTTTAAGCACTGCAACGCGAGGCCTGCAGCTGCGAGAGCTCCCTTTTGTGGATACTGGCCGCCTAGTTTTGTGTCCATTATGCGGAAAAGCTTTCGCTTATCGTCAAGGTAAGGTTTAGCCCAGTCCACAAGACTATATTCAACTCCTCCATTTGAGTTTTCCATGGCACGTCTTCCTGATATGAGTTCCAGTAGTACCACACCAAAGCTGTACACATCACTCTTTGCCGTTAATCTACCTGCAGTACAGTAGATTGAAAGATTGTCTAAGAAACAAAAACACTCTAAAGGTCAACAGATTTTTGGTTAATGTCAAAGATAAAGCTTTTCAAGATTTAGAAGTCAAAGATTTTGAAAAACTTGTTGAAGTGTTCTCACACTGAAACTGATAAAACCTGTTTTTAAACTATAGATTGGTTTCATGGTTTAATCTACAAGAACAAACCTGTGGCTATATATTCAGGAGCTGCATATCCTTGAGTACCCATAACCTTTGTGGTCACATGTGTGTTATCACCAGTAGGACCTGCTTTAGCCAAACCGAAATCTGAAAGCTTAGCATTGAACTCCTGCAATATTTATATGACCAACATTAATTCAAACAGTTAAAAGTCTAAGTAAATCACTAAAATGTATTTGAAGAGAGTCAGTTTGAGTTTATTACAGCGTCGAGTAGAATGTTAGCAGCTTTAAAGTCTCTATATATCACTTGTGACTTTGCTTCATGTAGAAAATTAAGCCCTTTAGCTGCACCTACTGCCACTTTCATCCTTATCGCCCATGTAAGTGGCTGTGCACCACCTGCCATAATCATTGGCCCAACGGATTATTAAATACAATGCTTCAAAATAAAAGTTATGATATATTTTTTTTTACTAAAGAAAACATACGTCTAAAAAGATGATTCTCCAAGCTTCCTTTAGGCATGAACTCATATACAAGGAGCCGGTTCTCGCCTTCTAGGCAATAACCAACTAGTAATACAAGATTTGGGTGACTAAGTTGACCAAGATAGTTCACTTCAGTCTGTTAAAATAAGAAGAAGCAAAATCTCAATGTTAGCAACAACTAAACCCACACACATCAAATCACAAGAAGGGCAAAAAGTAACCAGGGCTTACCAACCACTCTTTATGACCTTGGAAACCTTCAGGCTTAAGCTTCTTAACAGCAACAACGATACCAGAACCAGGTCGTGAAGCAGTGAGAGTTGTTTCATCAATCCATCCTTTGAATACACAGCCGAAACCTCCTTCGCCCAGTAGACTATCAGGACGGAAGTTCTTAGTTGCGTTCTTTAGTTCGTTGAAAGAGAAAGCTTTTAGATTCGGAGATGAAAGTATCTCTCCTTCTGTTCTTGGCTGCGTTTGTAATGATGATCCTAAACTACTGCTTCCTGTGCTGTAAGAGCTTGTGCTTCTTCCTGAAGGACCCGTTGAACGGCTTGTGTTGCTAGAGACTTTCGACGCGGACGAACCTATCGAGCATAGGAAACTCTCATTAATTTGCTAAAAACATCAATATCAAGATCCCTATTTGGAGACCAGAACAAATCTTCAAGAAACTTTTAACATGTGACACAAGTTAAGCGATAAAGGCTTGAGAGAGGGTAACTATTTACCAGAATTAGCATGTGGACTATGGTTGCTGCTATCCACCTTAGCTGATGAATCTAAGCAATTACCCATTTCAGATAAAAAAAAGCAACTTGAAGACAGACAAAGCTTGTGGAACAAGGACACAGATGATCAGGACAAGAACAGAGTACAGTAAGTTTCGGCGAATAGATACGTCAAACAGAATGAAAATATCAACAAGAAGAAGTCTAGAGGAAGGACGAAGGAAGGTGAAGAAGAACAGAGAGGTTCAGAAGCAAAAACAAATAAATAATAATAGTATTACAAAGTCGTCGTGTGCTTTTGTTTTCTACTCATGATAACTTATTTGAAAAGACAAGACTACCCTTGAGTCCATATTGACGTCAGTTTTCGTCTGGAAATGACAATAGTGTCCGTGGTCCCAGTACGTGTCTAACGCCATCGGACAGGACACTTCTGGAAACTCGAGTTAGACCCGGCTGCGTCATGCTCACGTTTGATTATTGACTGTACGTAAAAAACTTTTGAATGATATTTTGTTTTCAGTAACTGAGTGGTGATTAATTAGTACAAGAATGAAAGAAGGTGGTGGACGAAAAAGTCGTGTTCCCATCTCAGTGTCTGCCTTTTCTTGCTTGCTAATGGGAGAAAGATGAATATTTTAAAATTTTTAGATAATTAAATACATTAATTGAATATATAAATATAAAATAAATTCATAAGCTAAAAAAGATTTTAAACAATTATTCAAAATAATTCTTAGCTTTCTATCATTTATTTTCGCTTTACTAGAAATTATATACTAATACTACACAACACAACTGAGACGTGATTTCAAAGTGGTTTGTTTGTATTTTTGTTTCCAATTCAGTTTCAAGTTCAAAATATAGATGAAATGAAACCAGATTTTTATTTACAATGTTTGTTTTTCTTCCCATCTTTCAATATCCCCTTTTAGTTTCTTTTTCCCATGTTTTACTTTTTGTAACTAAAATTTTCCCCATATTTGTCTTTTAAATGTTATGGCATATTTTGGATGGCTCAAGTTATAGCTGACTCGTTAAAACGTGTACTAGAATCAAGTTTATACTTAAATGGCTTATTTTTCTGTCGAATACTTTTTATTAATATGAAAATATATAAGTTATGGAATAAAGAAACAAAAACGAAGGTCTTATTTTTATTTGACGTATATAAAAAATAATAAAAATTCCGGTTGTTGTTTTTCAACAAATATATGGTCTTCGTTGACGATCAAAATATTATTTATATTAAGGGACAGTAAAGGTGGTGGGGCTGGATCGCCCATTTCGTTGAAATCTTCTTGTCTATTTTGCTTTGCTGGATAATAACTTTGATGTTTCAGTCACGATCAATAATATGTGGGAATATTCTCTTACAATTAAAAATTGAATGTTTACGTTTTAAATTTTGGAGTTAATTTCCCAGGATCTGTACATTTTATGGTTTATAGGTTTTGTATCATTCGACCCCGAGATTGGAATAAAATGCATCCTTAAATGAAAAGAGGCATGCAGAAAAC
The DNA here is from genome assembly GCF_000801105.2 of Raphanus sativus. Classification (NCBI taxonomy): domain Eukaryota; kingdom Viridiplantae; phylum Streptophyta; class Magnoliopsida; order Brassicales; family Brassicaceae; genus Raphanus; species Raphanus sativus. The sequence continues at coordinate 37,465,406 of NC_079516.1, read as the reverse complement.
GGACATGCGAAAGCAAGAATATTGAAAATGAAAAATTGTGAGTTGGTGGTGAAGTTTTTTTTTTATGAATAATAGGAGATTTGAGGCTGGCGCTCGTAATCCGTCCAACCCCGAAACTATATTACGAAATATTAATATTAGTTATTTATCAAGGAAAAAAGAAATATTTATATTAGTTTTGTCTCAGTGTTCACTCAAATCGGGAACCTCGGAAATAATGGCAGAGTCTAAATTGTATTTTCGTGGTGAAGTGTTTAAGAACTAAAATAAGTTTATCATGAATTAAAAAGACTTCTTTTTTTTTGTAACAAATTAAAAAGACTTCTTGCCACAACAACAAAAAGGGATTTGGCAACAGTGACACATGCTACCAGAAGAAAATAAAGAAATGACCGAGAGATATATGGAAAGGTGAAGTCGTTTTCGTACAAGGTTAGGATGTGTTCTTCTATCATTTTTTTTTTTGGAACACTTGTTTGCTTGTTCGGAGTGCTCTCATTCTATACGGTTATGCAATGTTAAATTTATGATTTATAAAGTGTTAAAATATTTGTAGATCACTATTGTATTTATGTATCATCAAACCATGGCTAATAACTAAAAGCATTGTTTGTACCATATATAATATATAACTAATGTAAAGTGGTAAAAACCCCTTTCTCAGAAAAAAAGAAAAAAACTAATGGAAAGTGGTAGTCGACGTTTATGAATACTTCTCCTTCTTAAATATTATATCACATGATAAGAGCTGCATCCGTGAAATGAAAGAGCTGCATGGCACGTGTGGACAAAAAACAATTTGGCATCTTTTCAGAATTCTCTCAATAGAAGTAACTTTGTAAATTATAATAGAAAGAACTAGGATAATACCTGCGCAAATGAAATATTTATTAAAATTTTATATTTTTATATTGTAAAATCTGATTATTTCTACGAATCTTTACGGGTCTGGTTTGGTTTGGGTTGGATTGAAACTTTAGGGGTCTTGTTCGGATTCTTTAGCTCATGAGTTAATCTGCATATTTAAAAATGATACACTATCTTTGAGTTAAAAATTAATAAATTAATAAAAATATTTATATTATTTAGTTTCAAAAAAATTTGATCAGACGTGATGTTTGCCAAAAATAATAAACAAAGAGTGAAGATGATTACATTGGAGTCGATTAGAACCATCTCGATAGTGAGACCACCAGCAGCAGAGTATTGTCTCCACAAACGTATGATCTTAACTCTAATCTTCCACATCGATTTGAATGGTTTCAAATCACACACAACAGTAAGGGAAGCCATTTTTGTAGGATGTTAAGAACTCGACTGTTTTCCGAATGTTTGAGATGCAATAATATAGAGAGGTTGAAGGCTACTTATATAGGTAGCTAAACCTAACTATACCGTTCATATATGACACCAATGATAATTAATAACATATATTCTCACCTTGCCGTGCACTCAAAGTAATACATATATTACCATAACATATATATACACGATCAAATATATTACCATAACTCATATATCCACGATTAATTATGTAAACACGGCTTATTATTTTACTTGAAAAGGTCACACAATCATTTAATTAACCATGAAGACTCGATTATGCTGGTTTAATTCGATTTTGATTACTTATTGTCAGTTTCGGTTTAATTAAATTAATAATACCAATCGAAAAAATTATCAGTCGACATGAGAATGTTCTTACACGTACGTGCATGTGTAACAATAACATCAACTTCATCAAAAAGTCGAACCTCACAAAATGTATATCAGCAAGCAAGAAGAGTGTCATGACGAAGAACACCATTGTCTAAAAACGCCATTACTTGGTAGTCGACATTTCACTCTCACGTTTTGTAAGTATCATAAGTGGTCTCTCGAATAACACCCACACGATAAACGCACACCCACACAATAACACCCAGTCATTTAGTTTCTCTTCAAGCTTAGAGAATTAGATATTACTGATCCAAAGGTGGTCTCTTCTGTTCCTTGAAGAAAAATGTTCTCACGTCCGACATATAATATGATGGGATAGAAGAACACACACATAAGACCCGCGCCTTACAGACATTCATACGTTCGAGCTCACCAACAACACGTATTTCAGATCTTGGTACTTGCGAGCTCAGCAACAAAACGCAAGAGACTGACAATCCTCCTTCTCCATCGACGTAATGGCTCTCATGCCTCTGCATTGCTCCATTCGTAATGGCTCTGACGCCTCGTCCTTGCTCCATCCGTTAACCTTCTTCCTTGTGCAATTCATAATGCGTCTCATGCCTCGACCTCACCAACAAAACGTCTTTCAGAGCTTCATACTTTAGAGAACACCATTAGTGCAACGTAAGAGACTTACAATGCTCTTTCTCCACCGCTGTAATGGCTTTGATGCTCTGCATTGCTCCATTCGTAATAGCTGGCATGTCTCTCCCTTGCTCCATTTGTTAAATTTCTCCCCTCATCCATCCGTAATGGCTCTCATGCTCTGAAACACTCCATCCGTTAATATATTGCCATGCTCCATTCGTTAATATCACCCTCTGTTAACCTCACGTGAGTCACGACTCACATTGTTTTGTTCGTGTAATCAAAGTTTTTTTCTGTCCCGATGAACACATAATGTCAATGCAAATTAGGAAAGTAGTGCTCGATTTTTTGTGAGAAGCTCTACTTGCTTGACACGTTATCCCTTTCCTCTCAAACTCTCCTCAACCTTCCATATATAAATTTTACAATGTGAATGCATTTAATGCAAAATGCTTCTCTTTTAATAATAAGGGGATTACATTAATAGAAAGAATTACATTGTGACTATCTGAGACCAAGTTACTTGAATCCACCGGTATCACGAATTCTTTATACCTGCTCAATAGAAGAAAGCTTAAAAAAATAAGCTAACTATGCATGTGTGATTGATCAAAAAGAAAACCAGACTTATTTTTTTATTGATAAAAATAAGCTAACTAATGAAAAATTTGGTGGGTTGTAGACTTTTTTTTTTGTCGACAATGAGTGGGTTATAGACTAATAGTTACTCTTTTGATTCTTCAAACCAGACTTGTTTTTTCCAAATTAAGGACGATTATGTATGTTTATTTTACACAAATTCATTCCTTAACTATTCTCCTTCTGTATGACTTCTATTTCGTAAAATACTAAACTATAACCCGCACTATGCACCGAATTCTGTTATTTTTTTATGAAAATATAGTTAGTTGATGATTTACACTATTTTATAAGAAATTGAAGTTGTATTGATACTCTTATATGAATACCTCTGTATAAAGTTTCTATATTTATATCAAATCGTAAATAATCCTGCATGTTTATATGACATCTGTTTGGGCTTGCATTTTTAAAGTCCTATTATTGATTATTTTAACTTTTCTAAACTTATGAACATGACTTTTCCATCTAATGAAAAAAATATATAATGTAAAATTCATAGTATCAAATTTTATATAGAAAAGAAATCATTACGTTGCCAAAAAAGACATCATTTCAATAGACATTGGCAGTCTCGATTTCACTACCTGTTAACATAGGTCTTGGCCACTGAAATGATTAATTAACATATCTTTTAAGATATTTTTTGTCTATTCTAGCTTAATTAATACATTTCGAAAATTAAATTTTAACTAAAAAATCATGATAAATAATTAGTAAACTTAACTTTTAATATTCTTTGTCTTTTCCTATTTTAGATATATGTATGTTTGGAAATAATTATTAAAAATAGTTTTTAATAGTTAGCAAATAATATTGTTTTAAAATCTATAAAACTATTTTTAGTAATAACTAAAATAAAAGTCATCAAATAGAAAGATTTATTTATATATTATACAAATTTATTATGTTACATATATTTTTATATAAATAACAGTCCAATGTAAATTCGATATGATAAATGTTGAATTTTGTAAATATATAGCACTATATATTTAAAACATTATTTACAACAATTTTATTATACAATATCATAAAATTTTGATCTGTAAAAAATATATTTGTACGAGTATACGAGTTATATTCTAAAAATATAAATGATATGATTGATGGTTTAGAAGAAAAAATAAAACTACTCAGTATAAACTATTAACTTGTTGTGGTTAGAAATATTATGTAAACTGATAAATTTTAAAATATATATCACTTATATAAATAAATATTTATTTTTAAAAAGTAAAAACAAATATGGGCACGGATGCACAAGTAAGTATCTAGTTATAATTAATTAGTTTAATAACCTTCCATTCTAATTTTTAATGTTATTTTAAAACTGTAATTAGCTTCCTTTAACAGATTAGTTTCTTAAAATACATCATTAATAGACCATGTGAATATATGTTCTTTTACAGTTTTTCTTTACGTTGTTTAATGTTTACTGTCTGTAGTTTGGCTAATCAGAAGAAGGCCAAATATGGGTGCCATAAAACTCCTGAGGTTTTTCATAGAAACAAACGTCACGTAGTTCATATCTCTATCTCAGACATGGAATGCCAGTGTGTGACATGGATTTCATAAACGAATCCACGTCCCATGTCCAATGAAAAACGCCATGTCAGTTAATCCATCCAATAAAACAACAACACGTGGAACATCTACGTCTTTCTCGCGCCTCTTACACTGTTAATAACTTCCATTTCACTTCAGATCCATCTCATAAATTGATCTCCAAAAACTACTTCAAAACTCACATTCGAATCCTCGCCGGTGTAATAGTCGGAGAAAAACAGGCGATGGAATCTCACGGCACCGGTCTCCGGCGAGTTCTGTTGTTATCGTTCTGCGTCGCCGGGATCTGGGCTGCCTACATTTACCAAGGCGTTCTTCAGGAAACCCTGTAAGCAAAAATCTCTTTATCTCCCTAATCGAATCCGATCATCAAAGGCATATGCGTTTGTGATCCACAAAGTCACAAACTTTTGTGTGTTTCTTAATATAATAGGTCCACGAAGAGATTTGGGGAAGATGAGAAGAGATTCGAGCATCTTGCGTTTCTGAACTTGGCTCAGAATGTGGTCTGCTTGGTTTGGTCTTTTATAAGTGAGTACTCTTCCTTTTTTTTTAATCTGTATTGTTGTTTATATGAAGAAGCTGAAGTGATTTTTGTGTGTTTTGTGAGCAGTGATTAAGCTGTGGTCCAATGGAGGTAGTGGTGGAGCTCCATGGTGGACGTACTGGAGTGCTGGCATTACTAATACCATTGGTCCTGCCATGGGTATCGAAGCTCTCAAGTATATTAGTTATCCTGCTCAGGTAACTTAGTCATAGTATTGTTGTAAGCAACACTGTTCGTCTTTGTTTTTTGTTGATACTTCGGCTAGTTAGTTTTAACCAGTGTTCTAAAAATCGGTTTAGGCGTTCAAAAAATCGGGCCCTAACCACAGCTAGTGGTAGTGGTAGTATAAGGGGATTGGTTCCCTTGTGCCCTAGGATTAAACTTCCATTTTTAACCAAAAATAAATAAAAACTCATAGCAAAGAGATCTTGTTGATTTGGATTCTGTTTTTTTTTTTGCTGCAGGTCCTGGCAAAGTCTTCTAAAATGATTCCAGGTGAAGTGACTATTTAGGGAGATAACTCGTTACTATTTTCTCTCATGTTTTTTTTTTTATAAATCAAGATTTTCTTGTATTTCTTATCTTATACTTTTTTTCCCTTTCATGTAGTCATGTTGATGGGGTCCTTAGTTTATGGCATAAGATACACTTTGCCTGAGTATCTTTGCACCTTTCTTGTTGCCGGAGGAGTGTCCATGTTTGCCCTTCTTAAGGTAAACAAATCTGCTGCATTCATTAACATTTTGTTATCTATGGAAACATTAGTAAACGGTATTAAAATCTGGTTTCAGACTAGCTCAAAGACCATCAGCAAGCTAGCAAATCCAAATGCTCCTCTTGGTTACGGCCTCTGCTTCTTGAACCTCGCCTTTGACGGGTTCACAAACGCCACCCAAGATTCTATTACCGCAAGGTACCCGAAAACCAGCGCGTGGGACATAATGCTGGGAATGAACTTATGGGGAACCATATACAACATGGTCTACATGTTTGGTCTGCCACACGGGAGCGGATTCGAAGCTGTGCAGTTCTGCAAGCAACACCCTGAGGCAGCATGGGACATTCTCATGTACTGTCTGTGCGGTGCGGTGGGACAAAACTTCATCTTCTTGACGATAAGCAGATTCGGGTCTCTAGCTAACACGACCATAACGACAACGAGGAAGTTTGTAAGCATCGTGGTGTCTTCAGTTCTGAGCGGGAATCCGTTGTCGTCCAAACAGTGGGGATGTGTGTCGATGGTGTTTGGTGGTTTGTCTTACCAAATTTACTTGAAATGGAGGAAGCTGCAGAGAACGCAGAAGAAGAAAAAGACTTGATTGAAGCTGAGAATGGGGGCGCAGCAGAATCTATAATTCTTGTTTTTGATTTGGGAAATGTTTTACTTTCACCAGATAATGTCTGAAACGTAGATGGAAGAAAAGCTTAGCAAAAATGTAGACTAATGCACTTAGAAGAAACTTATATATATCAAGCCAAAGTCAAATCATATTTCCTTCCATTCAAGTGTACGTCTTTACATTCTGAAAGAAATACAATATCCTACAAGGAAAAATGTGTCTTTTTTTCTTTAATGTTGTGATATAGGGACTGTCTGTACAAAGATAATAAAGAAAACATGATTATTGTACCGGAGAGTAGAGATACCACGCGGTCTGGTTTTACCCAAACCGGAGTCTGAAACCAAATTAGATAAATCTTAAATTCTACAGACCGAGAACATGAAGTAGATTACCGACGACGAAACCCTCTCAAATTATTGATAAAAATAATTCATTCTGCTGTGGATGAAATTCGTTGGGTGGTGAGATTGGGCGAAGAATCATCAAGTCACTGAAGATGGGAGAGAGAGTGGAGTTCTTCTTCTTCTTCTTCTTCTAGGTTTCTTTTTTTTTCCAGATTTGAAACCGAAACAGACAACAATGTTGTGTCGGAGATTGGTAATTGAGCCTCGTAGTATCCCTCTGAGTAGTGTTGGAGGTACTCTTACAACTCCTTTCCTTGGAAGAGCCTTTTCTGGAGGTGTCAGCAGCACCAGCAGTGATAGGAAGATGTCTTCTCGTTACAAAGAGAGATTGAGAGGTGGTCTCGTCAATATCAAGAAAGATGATGCTGTTGCTCTGTTTCAGTCCATGATTATGTCTCGTCCTCTTCCTACGGTCATTGATTTCAGTAGATTGTTTAGTGGTATTGCTAAAACAAAACAGTATGATCTCGTGTTGGATCTCTGCAAGCAGATGGAATCTAGTGGGGCTGCACATAACATCTACACTCTCAACATTATGATCAATTGCTTCTGCCGTCGCCGGAAACTTGGTTTTGCTTTTTCTGCTATGGGAAAGATGTTGAAACTTGGATATGAGCCTACCACAATCACATTCTCTACTTTGATTAATGGTTTATGTCTCAAGGGTCTAGTTTCCCACGCTGTGGAGTTAGTTGATCGTATGGTTGAAATGAAGGTTGTTCCAAATCTCATCATACTTAACACTCTTGTCAATGGTCTTTGTCTCCAAGGTAGAGTGTCTGAAGCAATGTCTTTGATAGATCGAATGATGGATAACGGATGTCACCCCGATCAGTTTACCTATGGTCCGGTTTTGAACAGAATGTGTAAGTCAGGTAACACTGCCTCGGCCTTGGATCTGCTCAGAAAGATCAAGCCTCACGTAGTCACATACAGCATGGTTATCGATAGTCTTTGCAAAGATGGGAGGCTCGAAGATGCACTCAGCCTTTTCAACGAAATGGACACCAAAGGAATCAAAGCAGATGTCATAACCTACAACTCTCTCATAGGAGGCTTCTGTAGTGTCGGTAGATGGGATGACGGAGCACAGTTGCTAAGGGATATGATTACAAGGGAAATCACCCCTAACGTTGTCACTTTCAATGCGTTGATTGATTGTTTTGTTAAAGAGGGAAAGCTTAACGAGGCTAAGGAATTGTACAATGAGATGATCACAAGAGGCACTGATCCTGATATCTTTACATATAATTCTTTGGTATATGGATTGTGCATGGAGAAGCGCTTAGATGAAGCCAACCAGATGCTGGATCTTATGGTTAGCAAGGGATGCGATCCTGATGTCGTGACTTATAATATCCTTATAAATGGATATTGTAAGGCTAAACTGGCTGATGAAGGTATGGGACTCTTCCGCAAAATGTCTCTTAGAGGAGTAGTTGTAAATACAGTCACTTATAACACTCTCATCCAAGGCTTTTGTCAATCGCGAAAACTTAGTGTCGCCAAGGAACTCTTCCAGGAGATGGTTTCTCAAGGTGTTCATCCTAATATTGTGACCTACAAAATTTTGCTGGATGGGTTGTGTGACAATGGAGAAGTAGAAGAGGCTTTGGGAATACTTGATAAAATGCACAAGAGTAAGACCGAACTTGATATTGGTATCTATAATATCATCATTCACGGGATGTGCAATGCAAATAAGGTCGATGATGCTTGGGATCTATTCTGCAGCCTCCCTCTTAGAGGAGTGAAGCTTGATGTCAAAACATACAATATAATGATTGGGGGATTATGTAAGAAAGGCTCGCTGTCTGAAGCGGGTCTATTGTTTAGGATGATGGGAGAGGATGGGATTGCGCCAGATAGTGGTACGTACAACACTCTTATCAGGACACATCTCCGAGATAGTGACTCAGAGACATCAGCTAAACTTATAGAAGAAATGAAGAGTTGTGGGTTCTCAGCAGATGCTTCCACGATAAAGATTGTTATGGATATGTTATCGGATGGTAGAATGAAGAAAAGCTTTCTGGATACGCTTTCTTAGAATGTTTGGACCTTAGTTTGCAAGAGACAAAGTTCTGGTTAGTGTGTTTTATTAGTTGAGAGTTGAAACTACATTTGTTTGTGTACACTGTGGGGATGTGTGTCGTTGGTGTTTGGTGGGTTGTCTTACCAAATTTACTTGAAATGGAGGAAGCTGCAGAGAACGCAGAAGAAGAAAAGACTTGATTGAAGCTGAGAATGGGGGCGCAGCAGAATCTATAATTCTTGTTTTTGGTTTGGGAAACGTTTTACTTTCACCATATAAGGTCTGAAACGTAGAGGGAAGAAAAACTTAGCAAATGTAGTACTAATGCGCTAGAAGAAACTTATATATATATAAGCCCAGTTACAAAAAAAAAAAAAAAAAAGAAACTTATATATATATATATATATCCTTCCACTCATGTGTTTGTATGTCTTTACATTCTGAAATACAATATCCTAAAAGAAAATACAATATCCTAGAAGGAAAAATGTTTTTTTTTTATGTATACTAGGGTAAACCCGCCCGTAGGGCGGGATGAAAGTTAAAAATTAATTTGAGTAAATATTTAATGTAATTTTTATTATTTAAAAATATACATATTAGTTAATTTTTTATTATTTAATATAAATATTCACATGAGGTTCATGAAAAACTACGGGAGGATAGCGCATAGTTCGATAAGGATATTGAAAAAGTCGAACCACAGTTCACTTAACTTTAAACTTGAAAACGAATTTAAATTACTTCTCCTAATGCCATTTCTAACGGACCTTAATGGGCTTTAACCGAATCCAGTAGACTTGAATCTCGACTCTCATCGCAATCTGCGTGATTTTTAACTGCTTGCGTTGATTCTCTTTTTCTGTTTTTTTTTTTTTTTGGCATCGCGTTGATTCTATGTAATAACACTCACCCTTAAATATAACTATTGTCTGTATTTGTCCATTACTCTACTGAGAATCATTTAATGTGACAATCATATTCTATCAGTGTAATAATTTGATCGTACACTAAATGGCCGGATAAACGAAAGCCCATTAAGCTAAAAAAAATTCATCTCTAACACATTCCTCTTACGCTTAAGCAACGCCGTAACGGCTTCTCTATACATACTACAACTGCCGAACGCCTCCATCGCCTGCTCAGCATCCTCGCCATCATCAGCACAACTCGGCCTCACGACCACGAGCGTCGCGGCTTTCACCGACGGCGCGTGTCTTATACTCATCCTCACGCTAGCAACCGCCGTGCATCCACACGATCCTTTCTCGTCCACATGCGCCTCCGTCTCTCTGCGCTCCTTCATCCCCGCCGCGTCCATCGCCACCCTTCTCCGTCTCCGTCGCGCACCGCCAACTTCTCCATCTCCTTGCGCTCCTTCACCAGATCTTTCATCCGGTAGTGGCGCGTGGAGACCGCCATCAACGCGCGGATCGTCCACACCACGTGCGTCTTTATACCGGAGACGAACTCTGAATCGGTCTCCCCGTCATCGCCGTCGATTGCTGAAGCGTTGTTGACCGTCGCCGAACGGAACGCGACGACGACGCAGCTCTTGAGACTCTCCCCGAATTTCGTCTTCCATTTTACGACGGCGCCTTTCTCGAGCTTGACGTCTCCGCCGTGTAGCTCCACCTCCAGGTTTCGGATCCGGTTAAATCCGGAGAGAATCTGAGCCGGAGTCGGTGTTTTGATCGGTTTAGCGGGTCTGGAAAAGATTGGGATAGATTTGAACAGTGAACGGGAGAAGCAAGCTTAGGGAATAAGACAGAGGTGCGATTTCTTTTTTTTTGTTTGCAGCAAATTAGGGTTACAGATGTGCAACCTCTTAATCGGGCCGAAAACAAACACCAACACAGCTTAGTGAAGCCCATACGCACAACATAATGTAAAGCCCACTACACCAAGGATTAAATGAAACGGCAAGATTACCTGCGTATTAGACACGTGTCGACCGTACGGAGCACGACTTTCCAGCCTGGATCCGACGTGGCAGCCTGTGAGGGATGAAACATTTTTTTATATATGTAGATTGTGTGATAGGGACTCTGTACAAAGATAATTGAAGAAAACAAAACAAGAAATCAAGGGTTAATACGCAGATAATGTATCCGACTGCAAAGCAAATAATTTTTTTTGTTTTAGAGACAAAGCAAATAATTTTGTTTTCTTTAGGACACACTGCTGCCTTCCGTCGTAGATGGCTTCCTTATGTGTTTAGTAAGAAAAGAAAAAGGAAATTTGAACCCGAGTATAATGCAGATTTTTGATAGTTTTCTTTGTTGTGGCTAAGACATGTCACCATTAACATTCTAGGCAGGGCCGTCTCAAACTTTAGACGGACCCTGTTCAAAATAAAAAAATAAGTTTTTTTAACAATCTAAAATAACTTTGATTTTTTTACAAAATATCAATATAACATAAAATAATTACATCAATTTATTATTTAATATCTAAATAATACCATTTTCTAGTTCTAATGCAAAATCATTGATCAAAACATTGAACATAATTATTTGGCATTTTTCAATGCAAAGTCATAGATCAAATCATCAAATTTGATCATTCTTCTAACTTTTTCAGTTATTTTTTTACGTTTATTATATGCATAATCAAAAATCATAATCTATAAATATAGTAGAGCTACAAAATCTGGACAGTAAACTATATACTCTTGATTAGACAAATCATTTTTTTTTCTTATCAACAGAAGTTGTAAGCTAATTTTCTTTTCTTTGTTTTTGCTATTTCTAATTAAAAAATGGTGAAAAAATATATTTTTATATCCATATTTATAATCACTAATTGATAATTGTTTCCTAAACATAACCAATTAGTATATTAACTTTATATACTACCACTGAATATTCAAACACACATTAACAACTATCTTTTACTTTCCAAAATATATAATTGATATAAATACTAATTACTTCCTAATTTATTGCATTTTTAGTTGGGTTATATAAACAAAAGAAAAAAATTGTAATTTACATTTATTGGTTGTAAATACGAAACCTAAATTCAAATATAGTTATTCTGATTTTTTTATAAAAATATGATTTTAAATTTATAACTATTACTAAAAAAAAAGAATTATGGATTCTCTAAAATTTTGGACCCTGTTCGATCGCTCCACTTACACGTGCTAAAAGACGGCCCTGATTCTAGGAAGCAACAAAGAAGGATGCAAATGCAGATCATGGCATGCCGGCTTCACAAAAAAAAACTTCCTGGCCGATTTGGCTGCAACACCTAAACTGAAACCTAAAGAAAAAGTGGGTGAAAAATCATGTCTCCGTGGAGACAAAACCACGGTTTAGGGACAATAAGAAAGATGGTTGGCTTTACAAACGATGGAGAAGGACACGTTTGCCAAGGGGGGTGGTTGTGAAGGATTAGAATTTGGACATGGAGATGTAGACTCTATCCCGAGTGTGTTTTTAGCAGGAAGCTCCTCTCCTGCAAAAGCAATTACTCTTTTAGAAACAATGTTTGTTCAAAGCTCTCAGTATTCTATGAAATATGAATGAATGACAAAGCTTATACTTTTTTCTGAGAACTTGTGGACTTGAGATGCTGTCTGCTAGTCCTGAATAGGCCAGCTAAAGTTTTTTGCCCCCTTGGGGACGTCACATCACACGTCCAGAGAAACTCCTCTCCACCTTCCTTTATGTTCTGTGTTCTGTCAGAGTATCATGCAATGATGGTTGTGTTCTGACACTAGGCTCATCCTAAACAAAATTTAAATAAATACTTTAGATTTTAAATTACATATTTATTTTGTTATGATATTAAAAATACATATCCAAAATTTAAATAAATACTTTAAATAATCAATTCTATATATTAAATAGATATATTAGAACTTATCGGATATAACCCGAATCCGAACAATATAATGGTTATTTTATGGGTTTTAAAATGTAATACAAACTAGAATTGAAACTATTGTATTATATCTGAATATGATTCGTACTTATAAATTTACGAAGATAAGACCTAAGATATAAAACAGATTAAAACCGAAATCCGAAATACCTGACCTGAACTCCAACGGATATCCGAACGCCTAGACATGGACGGATGCACAGCCAGCGAAGCGGTACATGGTCACATACCCCCCATCTGATTCTTAATTTTCCTATAGTAATTAGTATCTTATTATAAAAATTTGATCCTCAAAATTGCTAATTGACATAAATATGATACATGGCAATTATTTATTTAAGATTATGATATATTTAAAATAACAATTTTCCTTTAAAGAGAACTTAAACCAAAATAATATTAAAAGTTAGTTTTCCATTTCTAAAGAACTCTTAAAAAAAAAAACCTGTAAAAGAAAAATGGAGATATCAACTCGTTAACAAACCAAACCAGAGGCTCGTTGGCGCATTTAGTCGAACAAGTTGTGGGCGATTCTCCTGAAGTTGATAATTTTAAAAGCGATGTCGTTTTTCTTAGTCGACAATACATTACAAAAAAAACAAATTGAAATCGCATAGACAAAGACAAAGACGAGACACGAAATTGTTACCTAACGGGTCTTCTTCGTTTTGTACTCTCTCTCTCCCACAAAGATTTTCAGAACTCATTCACTCACTCAGAGTGTGCCCTAGGAAGAAGATTCATCTGAAGCAGGGATGATGATGATGAGACGGAGTCGTATTTCTACTTTCAGATTGGTTCGTCCCCGTTCGCCTGAGACAGGCACTCTGAGAAATGCTTTCGTCCAAATCCCATACGAGTTCTTCTGCGAGCGAGGCTTTTCTGGTGGTGTCAAGAGCAGCGATAGAAAGATCTCTTCTTACAAAGAGAGATTGAGAAGTGGGATTGTCGGTATCAAGAAAGATGATGCTGTTGCTCTCTTCCAGTCCATGATTCGGTCTCGTCCTCTCCCTACGGTCATAGATTTCAGTAGATTGCTTAGTGGTATTGCTAAAACAAAACAGTATAATCTCGTTTTAGCTCTCTGCAAGCAGATGGAATCTAGTGGGGTTGCACATAACATCTACACCCTGAGTATTGTGATCAATTGCTTCTGTCGTCTCCAAAAACTCGGTTTTGCTTTTTCTGTTATGGGAAAGATGTTGAAACTTGGGTATGAGCCCGACACAATCACATTCTCTACTTTGATTAACGGTTTATGTCTCCAAGGTCGAGTTTCCCAAGCTGTGGAGTTAGTTGATCGTATGGTTGAAATGAAGGTTGTTCCAAATCTCATCATACTTAACACTCTTGTCAATGGCCTTTCTCTCCAAGGTGGACTGTCTGAAGCAATGGCTTTGATAGATCGTATGATGGCTAATGGATGTCATCCCGATCAGTTTACCTATGGTCCGGTCATGAACAGAATGTGTAAGTCTGGAAACACTGCCTTGGCTTTGGATCTGCATAGAAAGGTCAAGCCTCACGTAGTCACATACAACATCATCATCGATAGTCTTTGCAAAGATGGGAGTCTCGAAGATGCACTCAGCCTTTTCAATGATATGGAAACTAAAGGATTCAAAGCAGATGTATTTACCTACACCTCTCTCATTGGAGGCTTGTGTAACGCTGGAAGATGGGATGATGGTGCACAGTTGCTAAGAGATATGATTAAAAGGGAAATCACCCCTAACGTTGTCACTTTCAATGCGTTGATTGATTGTTTTGTGAAAGAGGGAAAGCTTAACGAGGCTAAGGAATTGTACAATGAGATGATCACAAGAGGCATTGATCCTGATATCTTTACATATACTTCTTTGATATATGGGCTGTGCAATGAAAAGCGCTTAGATGAAGCCAACCAGATGCTGGATCTTATGGTTAGCAAGGGATGCGATCCTGACATCGTAACGTTTACTACCCTTATAAATGGATACTGTAAGGCTAAACGTGTTGATGATGGTATGAGACTTTTCCGCAAAATGTCTCGAAGAGGAGTGGTTGCTGATACAGTCACTTATAGCACTCTCATCCAAGGCTTTTGTCAATCTGGACAACTTGATGTTGCCAAGGAACTTTTCCAGGAGATGGTTTCTGAAGGTGTTCATCCAAATATCATGACTTACGGTATTTTGCTGGATGGGTTGTGTGACAATGGAGAACTAGAAGAGGCATTGGGAATACTTGATAAAATGCACAATTGTAAGACCGAACTTGATATTGGTATATATACCATCATCATTCACGGGATGTGCAATGCTAGTAAGGTCGACGATGCTTGGGATTTATTCTGCAGCCTACCTTCGAAAGGAGTGAAGCCTGACGTCAAAACATATACTATTATGATTGGAGGATTATGTAAGAAAGGATCGCTGTCTGAAGCGGGTCTATTGTTTAGGATGATGGAAGAAGATGGGATTGCGCCAGATAGTGGTACGTACAACACTCTTATCAGGGCACATCTCCGAGATGGAGACTTAGCGACATCAGCTAAACTTATAGAAGAAATGAAGAGTTGTGGGTTCTCAGCAGATGCTTCCACGATAAAGATTGTTCTGGATATGTTATCGGATGGTAGAATGAAGAAAAGCTTTCTGGATATGCTTTCTTAGAATGTTTGGACCTTAGTTTGCAAGAGACAAAGTTCTGGTTAGTGTGTTTTATTAGTTGAAAGTTGAAACTAAATTTGTTTGTGTACATCTAAACAGAGCTTGATCATGCTTTCAGTCTTGTCCTCTTTTTTTTTTGTCGATTCAAATGTTTCGCTTCTGATTCAGGCTGATGTTTTCAGTTTACCGAATGTGTATCAAGTGCATGCAATCTTCACTTGGGAAAAACATGGACTATAAGTGGTGTAGAATGAGACACAAAACCCATAGACAGAAATTTCATGAAACCTCATTAGTGGAGGCATATGCCGATATAAAGCATCATACAGTATATAAAATTATAAATGTTGTTTGTTGTAAAGAATCGCATTAACACATCCAACAACAAACAAACAAAAAAAGAAGCCAAAGCCACGAATTAAACCTGAATTTGTAAGTGTTGTAAAGATGGCTTCCTTATGTGCTCACTAAGAAAAGAAAGAAAAAAGGAAATCTGAATCTGAGTTTATTCATTGAGAGCTTTCTTTGTTGGGGCTAAGACATGTTACCATTAACATTCTAGGAACCAACAAGGAAATGGTTAGAAACATTCGAGGAAGGAATGCAGAATCATGGCATGCCGGCTTCACAAAAACTTTCAGGCCGATACGGCTCCTTATGCTCTGACTGAGTATCAGGCAATGATGGTTGATCCTGAACTAGACTCGGAGCTCGCTGGTGAGTTATAGAGCTCATGTTGCCTATCAAATGAAGAGGTTATACAATCAAAACCTTAGGATCAACACAAACTTACAGTGGTGACTGAAAGCTATTTTATTGCCATGTAATTATATACTGAAACTGCAGATGCGGCAAAAGGGCTATATAGCCGTAACTTATATAATGAAACACAAGACCTAGATGATAGAGAACAGTCATCTAAGCATTTTATTGCCATGTAATTACATGAACTAGTTTAGGCTCAAAAGGTACATAAAACTGGAAACACTAAAACCAGAGGCTGGATAACCTTTTTGAGAAAACCAACAGATAGCAAGGCTTTGATAGCAAAAAACAGATAGAAAAACATCCTCTTGTCTATGATTCCTTATTGGTCTTAAGTAGCAGTAGAATTCAAGATTGATAAGTAAACCAAAATTCCAGGACAAAACAAAAAAGCCAGAGCACAAACCTGAGAGAATCAGCAGCGTCAATGATGTCTCCTATATATACATCATTTGGAAGCATCTGAGGGAGAAAAGTAGTTTTTAATATTATTCACAAAAAGGAACAGGAACTAACAAAAAGTTCATTTATATTCATGCAAAGTTTAAACATAAACACGTCGGTGGTAAAACTCGGAGGCGTGTTCTTACCTCAACTTCTGTTATCTCTGTAGTTTTGTCCTTAAGATGAATTAGCAATTCATGGATCAATTCAGATGGTTGAGTATTGTGCACAAGTTCGTGCTGTCCAAGCAAGCCATCTAGTTTTGGAATACATGTTCGCAGTTGGAGCGTAATGAAGTTTTCATCAAACTTGAGGACATTCAAGCCTGTGAATGCGTCCTCGACCTGTTCTGCAGCATCAAGCCTGAAGGTAGAAAAGGTGAAGAACCCAAAAATGTAAGTTTATAAGGACGTAAATCTGAAAGCACAGTGCCATTACCTTTTACGTACAGATATTTGTTATCAGGAACCTCAGAACATTTGTTATCAGGAAGATATATAAAAGATATTTGTTATCAGGAAGCTCAGAATATTTTCGATAAGTCTCAAGTTGTGGTTTCGTGGTTTTACTGTCCAAGCATTCTCCATGCTTTGTTCTGTGTTGTCTTTCATCAACCTTTTATGCCACTATCACTCTCCTTCACATTGCATGTTTGATACTCTACTTCCAAGCAATCAATTCTTGTTAGTTGCTCTAGAATGTCACTTCTACCTGCCTGAAACCACCTTTGCTTTTTTTTTTTTTTGTGCAACCCTGAAACCACCTTTGCTATCTTTTTTAACTGCTGATTTATTATTTACGATATTGCAATTAACCACGTTTGCTATCTTAGTCCATCTATTTCAAAATACTCTTTGCGCCCAAGACACCACATACCAACAACTTAAAGATGATCAGACGATGAAGCCAAACAACAAAACTAAAATATAATCCAAGTAATAAAGTGGATTCACGTCACTGAATATTTTTTTTGTAAACTTAACACGTCACTATAACAATATGTAAATAAAAATTGTTGGTCGTCGTCCACATGTTGATAAATTTGTTCTATATACTACATATATTTTATTTTTTCTAAATCACTAATACCACATAGTCGTGCGATTGCGAATAGTCGCTTAAATGCCATTAAATCATTCAAAATTTAGTTAATTACAAACTTGTGGTAGTCTTGAATTTTCTGAGAAATTGTCGTATGTCATTGTCTTCTGGAAACAAAGCTGCAAAATTCTTAGTAATTTAGTGATGAAAGCCTTGTAATAGTTTCATTATTATTATATATTTTTTTAAAGCTTTTATTATTTAGTTAATTAGTAACTTGTGGTAGTCTTGAATTTTCTGAGTCATTAAACGATTTTCAGTAGACCTTTCTTGTTCGTTGTTCACTATATATTGCAAATTCCAATATGAATCCGGATCGTGATAGGAACTCGTACTATCTGAGTCTATCAATAAAGTGTGGTTTTGACGTTGTGTGCCCCTTTGGCGTTGGGATTTTGGAGTAATCCTGGACTTCACCAACAAAAAGGATCTTTGGGCCGTTACATAGTAGGCTTCTACTGTAAACATCCTTTAATAAACAAACGTCTAAACGTGTAAATGTTGGATAACTTGGATGTTATCTTTCCAACCGTCCAGACAGGTAAAAGTTTTTCTCCGTGATACTTTTTTTCTTTCTTACAGATGTATTATTGACATGTATAGCATAAAAATAATTCTAAGTTATTCATGTACGAGAGAAATACAATGGTTCAGTCAAAAAAAAAGAAAATAAGAAAAGGACGTACGCCTAACAGTTGTCTGATGTACTCGTAAGAAAATGCAAAGAACATTAATCAATGTTCTGAAAGAACTAGTTACTGTTCTTGCATATGAACCCTTGACAAAATCATGAGATACGTCTCTCTTTCTCCATCTCTCGTTGTCTATTCGTACTTCTCTCCCATAGCCACATCCCACCTGTATGTCTCATCCTTAACTAGTTAAAATTAGATTCATTTAACAACTATTTATATATAAGCCGTTCTCCGGGTGAACCGGTCTGTTTATGGTGAGCGGTTGTAGCTTCTGATCACGCAGCCCTGAGCATAACGAAATGAAACATTGGCTTAGGAATTCCATTTAAAAAAAAGTTACATTAAAAAAGGCCCCTGAATTTGTAAAAGAAATTTTTGTTTGTTGAAACCTTACTAAAATTTTTAATGGCCTCCAACATCTTAGAGACGCCCCCTTCTTCTGATCATGTGGCTATGTACTTCCACGAAAAACCAAAATAAAACCATCGTAATTAAGAAATATGTCTTTTCATTATTTTCTTAAACTATCTTTTTCATTTTTCACATCATGTAAAGTTGTAAACATGTCGATCTATATAATATGTGACTACAGTGGTGTATAAAATAATTAGATTTGAACCCATATATATTGTTAACTGATTTTGTTCATGGAAATAGTTAGCTTTTATAAAATGCATGGTTGAAGAAATATTTGAAATTTTGGAATGGTATGGCTTAAAAATGATGAATAATTCGAGACTTGGCCCCAAAAAGTATTCAAAATTGAATATCTCCAATCCATCTAAATATTTACCCGTATTTACAATCAAATCTACTACAACACATCTCTGTTTTTTCTAAAATATAAATTTTAATTTTCTTCTATGTTTAAGAGAAAAATAACATTTTTTCGCTTTATATATAATTTTGAAAATACTATTTTAATATATATATATATATATATATATATATATTGTTTATTATAGAGTAACTTTATTTCAGAAAATAACAATATATATTAGAAATAAACTAATAATATACAACTAAAAACTGGGTAACCAACTCTAACTTACAACTCGGTGGTTGGTACCAACATATTATATATATATACTAGATCTTGATCCACGCAACCGCGCAGTTTTTTTTATAAATGTATAACTAAATATTTTCAATATATAAATTATATTTTAGTATTTTATACTGTTTAGCTCTATAATCTTATTGTTATAATTTTATTATTTGACACTATTAATATATAATGAATTGTTATACGATATTTGTTTTAATTTTTTTATCGATATTGATGTTTTTTGATGTTATGGTATTAAGTTCTCTATTTTTTTACTAGATAAGATTTCAAAATATTAACTATTAAATTTTTTGAGAATATTTGTTTCCTGTTGTATTTCAAAAAGTTATACTTTAAAACCTATCATTTTATCTTTTGTAAAATTTGGAATATATAATTATGTGATTGGAATATTTATTTTTAAAATTGTATATTTAGTCAACAGATTTGGAAAATTACATAACTATTTTTAAGTTTGAAGATTATATGACTTTTACATATTTTGTTACTAAATTAATGCATTAATTTATAATAACAATATTTAAAATTTTGCTAATTTTTGTATTTTTCAAAAAAAAAATATTGTTATAATTGTAAATAAACAACAAAGTTGTTAATTATTTGTTATTCATATTTTTAATGAATATTAACATTTCAGAATTTTCTAATAGAATATCTTAAATAACACATAAATTAAAGGTTAGTTATTAAATTTATATTGTGTAAATAATTTTTTTTTTTGTAACATATTTCTGGGAGATTCAAAATAAATAAAATAATGATATATAATTATTAGAAAATATATTTATGTGAGTTACAAAAATATATGTTGATAATTTTTTTCTTTAGAAAAATATTACATGATTTACAAATTAGCTCATTTTAACAGTGGATGATATTTATTTATTTAAATGAAAGAAAATTTTAAAAAATAAATTAGATTACTTTACTAATATATATATATATTAGTAAATATATATATTTTTTTTTAATATTTATTCCATATAGCATATCTAATTTAATACAATGTAGACTATAATAAAGTTTGTAAAATATAGCATATAATTTTATTTTAATTAACATTAATTTATAATACCATTATAATGATAATCTCGAAATTAGTTAATGTATTACTTAAAAAATAAATATTTAAACTTTTTGGTAAGATCTTGTTAGATTCTTTCAACAGATTTGGTAGGCTTAGGTGTCGTTAATTTTAAGATAGATGGGTTTACACTCAGTGGCGAACCTATGTAGTTTAGAGAGGAGGCAGCTGCCCCCACAAAAATGTAAAAATAAATAAATTTGCAAATGATTAAACATTGTTTCCGTAGCATAGTTGGTTCAAATCTTTTTCTTGCCCCCTCTAGACCTAGGTTCAAATTCCCTCCTGAGCCCCCTTTATTTCTTTTTTATTTTTTTTGTCCCCACAAAATGTTTTTTTTAGATTTGCTGTTGTTCACACTTAAAACCAATTGGTGATAAATGGAGTGATCCATCTATCTTATTGTAATATTACTAAGGATCCCTTTCAATATCCGATGTGAGATATTTTTTCCTAATACGACCCTTCGAGATGATGGCTCTTTGAATGTTAATCTGGAATGTTCGGGTAAAGATCGATGGGCCAACTTTTGGGTCAAATCGATGTGTATCGGGTTGGATTGTGTGGATCGGATTCTGATACCATGTTAAGCTAGATGCACTTCTCACTTAAAATCAATTGGTGATAAGTGGAGTGATCCATCTATTTTATATATTGCTAAGGATCTCTTTCAATATCCGATGTGAGACATTTGTCTCTAATAATTAAAGTTATAAATATATAGGGTGTGATAATAAATTATAATAAGTGGAGTGATCCATCTATTTTATATATTGCTAAGGATCTCTTTCAATATCCAATGTGGGACATTTGTCTCTAATAATTAAAGTTATAAATATATAGGGTGTGATAATAAATTATAATAATAACTTAAAATAAATATAACATGATTTTCTAGGAATATATCCAACTTAAAATATCACACCTGAATTGAGATTGTAACTTCTATTTTAATATATAAGATATATCGATTAACTCAAAACTTGCAACAAAAAAAACTCAAAACTGTAAAACAATTATATTGTAGCAAAAAATAAAAGGTTATATGCTATGGCGTTAGAAGTTCAATTCAAGTACAGTATATGGAGCTTCCCAATCTTACGAGTAAATTAAATAACATTAATAAGGCCAGATATAGTATACAGTGGCGAAGCGTACGTTGAGTTTGAGAGGGGCATTTGTCCACCATAAAGTTTTTTAAATTAATGTAATTTTATCAAAGTTTATAGTAATGTCCCTGTTAAAGTTAAAATTTATAATTATATTTACTAGAGTTTTATCTACGCCCCTGATATTATATATTAAAATACTCTTTAAATGGTAAAAATTATGCAGGAAATAGTCGAGTATTTTCACTCAAACAAAAAAAAAGGTCGAGTATGGGTCCAACAAAACCATTATATTTACGACTTTACCATATATGGTTAAGAATAGAAAACAAAAAGGTTTAAAAAAAAAAAAGGTTAAATATGGTCTATGTATAAACGTATATATATCTATTATCTTGCTTAGTTTTAGTTCGGATTTCAGTTTCACAGTGAGGATCAAAGAATGATTTTGATATTGAGTTGACGTCAATTTGGGGATAGACAACGTCTTTTGTCAATCTTACCTAATCTTCTTAAATCATAATTTTCTTTAGTCTTTGTCGGACTCCATTTTAGTCGATCTCGATTCAGAGAATTCCATTTGGAGTTGATATCTTCCATCTTTCCACAAGCATGATTGATATTAGTTTTATTTTACTATATATCTATAAAGTTCTTTTCATATGTAATTCTTAGTTCTTTTTTTTCTTTCAAAAAGCTACTAGGAGCCGCGACTTTATCTTATAAAGACGATCATTCAAAACAACTCTAATACTTTTTTTTGTTTCTAATACTTTTAGCTGGATAATTAGTTTATTCATTAAGAGAATATTTTTTTTTTAATGTGTAAAGATAACCTTTTTTTTTTTAATTTTTTTTTAACCTAGTTAAATCCAGGAGAATTATAAACTCACAGATATACTTATTCTTTAGAGTATTCAAATGAATCTTAAAGCATATACATATATCTATGTTAGGTGAATAAAACGATGTGATTTAGTTTCGCATAATAGGAAGATAAATGTGTTTGCATTCCAGGTTCGTCCACTACCACTTCGCGACAATCGTGTGTAAAGATAATTTCGTTAACCAAATTTACACCCAAAAAACTTTGTTAACCCAATATATTGCTGGCAGTTTTGTCTATTTCTTCTAATGTGATTGCAGATGCAGCGTGCTGTCACGCAGCCGATGACGGCTCAACGACTAATGCGATATTCAAATGAGATGTAAAATAGTTATTTTATTTATTTTCTGAAAAATGTAAAATAGTTATTCAAAGTGATGGTGGTAACTCTCTTTAGCAATGTTGTGTTTATACCCTAATGTATGTAACATACTACTCAGAATTTGGAACTTTCACATATATAATTTAGAAATGTAATCACCGATTAAGATAATATTCTTTCTGACGACTGAGACTCGTAAATTAAAGAAAGAGATCAATGTGGAAGGAAAAGGAATGTGAACACACAAACAGACAGATCACGTGGACAGCTCTTATGACTTCACTTTCAGACACAAGTCACCACCAAAAATACAGTCACCTATTGGTCCTATTCGATCATTTTGCAAGAAAATTAAAAGCAAAATTACCTTTTCCAACCAGTATTCATTAAAAACGGAAAGAGGACAAAAAGCTATATGAAGATAGATAGTTAGATACGATTCATTCGATATCATACAAATCTTCTTCGACTATAGTCATAGATATATCGTTTAGTTCATAGTTATTGACTGTTGACTCCCAAATTTGGTAAAACTTTGAAATTTCAACAGAAAATAAGTTCATAAAAATTACAGCAGTTTTTATTCAGAAATTATTATAAAATACCTTAAATGTCACAAGCATAAGTTTTATTCTATGTATAAAGTAGCAATGCGGGTACATAAAATATAGACCTTAGATATCTAATGCTCCGTCGACCTCAACGAATCTATCTAATTTTTTTTCATTAAAGCACATGACTCTTTTTAAAGGGTTTTCATGAGCTTTGGGAAATAAATACCTTATTGATAACAACCAAAACTCTCTTTTTATATATCTGGTCAGCCATATTATCATCCATTTCAACTCTTATCTTTAATAAAATAAACAAACAAACGCTTAAACCGTAACTAAGATAAAAAAATGGTTCGATTAAATTAGTCATACAATATTATATTATATGAATAATTTTATGACTAATTAGTCGTAATTAAGATGAAAATTGTATATTATATGAATATCTTTATAAATTAATCATATAATATACAAATATTAAAGGTAGCCATTTTTATTTTAGCATTTAATTAAAAACTAGATCATGACCCGTGCGTCTACGCGGGTTTATCTTTTGATTCACATATTTTATATACATTTGTATATTATTTAAGATTTATAATATAAAAAGTTAGAATGATCCGGAACCAAAAAAATCGACCCGGACAAAAAAAAAACAAATACCTACTTAGATCCAAATGTTGAGAACTCGAAAAACCCATACCTGAAATGAACACATTTATACCGATCCAGTGAGCTAAATTTCAAACATAATATCTTTTGTTATATTTTTAATTCATTTTTTTGGATTGGTGAGAGTTACTATTTATTCGGAAGATTTTTGGCTAATTTAATGGTATATATTCGTAGGTTTCTTTTTTTCTGAACAGGAAAAAAAAGATTTGGGTCTTGATTAAATTTTTCTTATATAACAAATTGCTACTATAAATATTTTTTATAAAAACTAATTTGTAACAGTAATATCATTTTTGTTATAAATTAGTATATCATGGTTTATAGGTTAAAAGTATAGAGTTAGTCGTCTTCATAGTATTGCTAATATTGATAGATGCAAGTTAATGAATACAAATAATATATTGTATTATTAGTAATTTGTCGTATAATATTATATGTTAGTAGATGTATTATTAATAATCTATCTTATAGTATAATATGCTAGTGGATGTATCTAAATTATAGTAAAATATATGTAATATAAGGAAACATGCGTAGTGGATATAATAATAAGGTAAGAAGTGAAAAACTATGGTAATGTTTGATATTAATCATATATATAATGAGGGACTTTTCTCTCTTTAGAGAGTGTCCACGTCGGATGTTTTTTAATGCCTGTGGGTCCCGCGTAATTTCCGCATTTGGTCCAAAAGATTTCGCGTTTGGTTTGGTCTGATTTGGGTTTTCTATGTTCGGTTTGATTATTAAACTATTAGGGCTTTATTAGTTGTTTTTTTCTTCCCTACTTCATCTTCGCCTTTTCCTCAGAACCACTGTCCGTTAATCTTTTTTGTCTCTCTCTCTCTCTCTCTGGTTAATTTCGGCAATCACCATGTCAAACCAACCTAAATCTTTCAACTGGTAACAAAGTTTCGAAGTTTCTTATCAAGATTAGGGCTTATAGTTGATCTCTCCACTGATAAGCTGGTTTTGACTCATGGGGTTTTGTTACAGGAAGTCGAAGAAGGATATCAGTACTTCTATCCTTGAGAGGAAGAAGTCTCCTTATCCGCTTATTGTCGTTTCTCTCCATCACTCCACCATGGAAAACGTTCCAGATTTTCCGGGCGATGCAAATCTCATCCAGGTTTGTTTTTTCTCTGAATCACTGGAATCTGAGATTGAATGTTGGTTTCAATTATTACCAAATTAGAGTTTTTTCTTGATCGATGAATTGTTACGTGATTGCACGCTTCTCTCTTGATTTGTTGCTGAATTGTTATTATCTTTGTAAATGTATTGAGTTAGGGTCTACTTATCATGTCATTTAAAATGATCTTCTTCTCGCTTTGCAGGGTTAGAAAAGGAAGGACACTGTCACTCGAACCTCTAGCTTCGAGTCCACTAGCTCCATGTAACTCCCTTTCTAATCAATATGCTTGTATTGTGTTCTTTCGTTATGTTCAAACTGCATAAGTTGTGACTAACAGTGTGCTATTTTCGGTGCCAGTCAATGGAGAACAATGAAGAAAAAAAAACAAAGAAGAAATGAAACAAAGATCAAGAAGAGATCCATCTGAAATATCAACTGAACCGATAGACGATAAGGTAATATTGTTGCAACGTTCTCTCAGTATGAGCCTGTGAGCTGGAGAGATTATTTCTCTTTGTTTTACTCGCTTTAGAGCTTTTTCTGGAGACTAATTCTCATGTATCTGATTATGTTTCAGCCGGCTACTGCCAAATATCCAGTGTGTGCTGATGGATTAAGAAAAGTTTTGAAATACATCAAAGAGAACAATAAGTACCGAGAGATCATGGTCACTGAGAATGGTAAACCATTGGCTATTTTCTCTCTGTTTTGAACTTGGAATCTGTTACCTTAGATTGATCTGAGTGGTGAAACTCATTGCATTTGCAGGGTACAAGGAGACACTTGGAGAGAAAGATGTACTGCCGGATGCGCTCAGCGACAGTAACAGGAAGTATTACCATGAGACATCTCATGGCATTACATGGAGCAGTCTGGTGAGTTTTTCTTCCATAGTTTCCATCAAGACTCTGTTCGCATGGTCAATTTTAATTATATTCATCAATAACATCAATGTAGCTATGGTAGCAGGGAGGTAATGACTATCCGGGGGATGACATGTTCGACGCTCAGAGTGTTACGAGAAGCTCTCTAATGTCGTCCAGAATGGTGTTCCATTGAACAACAACCGATGCGATTCTGGACACTGACTGCACCACCGCTAGAAGGTCCAACTGTGGCAGACGTAAGCTCTGTGGAGGATTGTACTTGAACAATTGATGATGATGGGTCTGCTACACATTATGAAGACCCACCAGCATTTTTAATGTTTAAAATTTGAGTGGATAACTGTGTCGTCCATTTCGTATTTCCAAACCCTATGTTATTTGTGTTTAGTCGTTCTTTTGGTTGAGGGTTAAGAATAAAACATTAGTTTTAACCATATGTTTAATCTAAATCAATTTCATGATTTTCTATATCTTGACATTGTCATCCATGTAATTGATATGGTCTTTAATATACTATGGCTTTTGTTCCTCTGCTGATTTGAGCTTAAGTTGGTGAATAACAGACTTCAAGAGATAACATGTTTACAATTCTCAAATGGTATAAACTATCACTCACAGTGGCCAACAAAGGCAAATCAAATCCAGACGTTTTTTGGGAACAAATAATATGGGGTCAGTTGCGAGGCAGGAAGCATTTGCGAAACCGTAAAGAGTAGTTAGTATTGTATTTAAATCAAAACTTTGGTAAGTGGTACGAAGACCAATCAAACACACACAAAATATATACAGACTCTTATGAATTGAGCTTAAAAGCCCAAAATCTTTACGACCCAAAAGTTAGTATTTCGTGGGAAAATATTTTAGTACATTTTAAACCTGTTAAGACCTGAAAATCACTACAACTCCCGAATGAGATTTGTATTCCACTTCTTAAAAACTTTTTCCAAAATGTGTGTTATCAAAAACAAGTTACTGAAGAATAAAAGTTACCACGATAAAAAAAACAAATAACAACCAAATTTGGGATATTGATCATTATTTGAAAACTCAACATCAAATACACCCCATTAAGGCACTCACTATAGTACGCTGCTACAACAACAAAAACATACATACTTGAAACATATTCAATAACCACAATTGATCACTCTACCTCAACCCTATTAAAATACTAATCTTAGCAGATCAAGGACCAGGACAAAGTTATATAAAGCAACACCTACGTCCTCGACCCCGCAACACAATGAAGCATAACCCAACTACAATCCAAAATTGAGATTTACGATGCCTAGACGTTTGACCTCTTTACATGCATTTACGAACATTTAGATATTATATACCTTCACCTGACCATTTTATTGAGTTCAACATCATTTATAAACAAAGTGATTATACACTTTCAATTAGTCTGCCAAATTGAAAATCAGGAAAGTCCTAAATAAAAAACACATAAAGTTGGAACATAAACGACCTTACAATTAAACTATAAATTACAAAAAAGGAGACTCTTACATCATCATCTAATCAATTATAAGAAAGACCAATAATTCATACACCATGTACTAAAAACTAAAACAACCTAACTTATCTTCCCATTAAGGAATCCATCGCAGCAACATATACACACGGCGTAATTGTTTCAAAAGTCAGCATTTCATGCAAGCTTTTTAACTTGACGTCTAAGGAACTGTTTCTTTCTAAAGATCTCAGGCTCTCTCACCAATGGTTAGAGAATTACATGAATCATTTTCAACGACCCCGCGCTTGCGCGGGGCTCCGCCCCTAGTTATTTATAAAAAGGCTTGTCTAATAATAAGTAGATTAATATAGCATTAATTACATAAGGTCCAACTTCAAAATCCACCTAAAAGAAGTTGTAATGTTTCTGTTTTAATAAGATAGATACTAATTATAAAGAGTATTTATATTTTGAAATTTTTATTATATATTTTTTAATTAGTTAACTTCTTGCAATGAATTTTTAAAACAAGTGAAATAAGAAAAATTGTAAAACAATTTATATTTTATATATTAAAACTGAGAAGGTAAAAGCACTTTTGCTACCGTCCAAATAACGATTTAGATGGCTCTCACGGATGGCAGTTAATGAGTGGATTCAAGCTGGCAAAATAAATTATATACTCAGTAATCCTTTAGTTGCACGCTATAATCTTTCGGCGCGAGTCAAGCTACGATTTATGCAGTACTTCAACATGTAAGATAAGCACCCATATGACCTTTAGGAGTATGACAAAATGGAACATTTACCGACATTTTTTTATTAATATTTTAATATGGCTTTTCATTTACTACTATATTCGTTATAAAACGAAGGTTATAAAATGGTTGACATATAGCCCATTTTTAAACTCCTCAGTCCAATTGTAAAATGTTGTTGATTCACCAAGATCATGGAGAATAGTCCACTGTCAATCCGCGAAGTTGTTGCGATTGTTAACGTGATTAATTTTCATTATAATACTAGAAACGTTTTCAATAATTAGAGGTTAATCTACGTTTCTATCTATTATGTGGAAAAATCCATTGTTAACGATAAAGATTTTTTTTTTTTTTTTTGATCAACGTTAACGATAAAGATAAGACGTGTAGAATATGATAAAAACACATGTCAAAGAAAACGGACGACTTAATTTACAAAGAAAAAAGAAAACGGACGACTTAATATTTTCTTGACGAATAAAGAGCCCACCACATAAGTTGTTTTTGGGGTCAACGGCCGGCGCCCACCACATAACTAAAGTTAAGTGATGCAGTAAATCTCGGTGATACTTGTAATAAATAAACTAAAGAAAACACATAGTATTAAATTAAGTAAAGACACTAATTTCATGGTTTATGCGCAAAAATATACTCCCACGTGCGTCGGCACGTGCTCCGTTAACCTAGATTCACTTTGTCGACAGCTTTCTCGTAATCCTCATCTCTCTGTTCAGCTATTCTGATAAAACACACATACATGCTCTCTCCCGTACAGTTGTTTTATGGAAGTTATATTCGAAAGACATAAAAAGGAGTATTATATTCGGTGAAAAAGAAGCATTATATTCCTAAATAATATTTGTGTGGGAAATGCGAATAATAGTCTTTAATTTTGTTTTCCAATTCACAAGCCACTACTATATTCCATAGACAAGATTTTCAAATGAAACCGATAGTTAAAATGATTTTTCTTTTGGAATTGTTTGGAAGAAAATTCTAGAAGAATACAATCACTTTGTTACTTGTTCTCGTTTGTTTAACTCTGTTTCTCTCGTGTGTAAGTTCGGGACTCCATAACACATTCGATCAAGATTGACTCAAGAACGATAGGCAAAAAAATAAAATAAAAATACATACAAGACTTTTAGAGTTCTCGTTCAATCTCCAAGTATATCTCTTTCAGGATCAGAACCTGATAATTTACTATATGAGTGTTTTCAGAAGTTTTGCTTGGTCTACAATACTGGTGATCGCTCTCTCTGTTTTAGCCTTTTAGGTTAAGAGAAGAAAGACGGTGATCGTTTGTGTTTGTTACACGGGTGGTAATCTCCTGCAATGCATCCAGTTTATAAATTCGTAAATCATGCGTCTGCTTTCATTAAATCGCCGATAGATATATTCTAACCTTGCTTCTATCTTGGGTTCGACTTGGGATGGAACTCAAATTGACTTCTTTAGCTAGCAGGGACTAAATCGCGCATCACACTTATCACAAGAACATTGTTTAGAGAACATTGATTGTGAAAAATTGAAAATATACCTTATATATAAATTAATCAACCGTGATGAGATGACAGATGCAATAATTTCCTCTGATGATGAGGTTATTAAAGATATAACATTGAATTTTTTTTTGAAATACATAAAAAAATTGGATTATCTTCTTTTTTGGTAAAGAAAATGAACAAGGAGATGCGAACGTGACGAACATACTATAGAAAAGTGTATTTATGTGGATGACGTACACGTACGTACATAGTTTTGATAACTTTTCATTACAAAGCAAGTTAACTTCCTTTGACCAGATGATTTTATTACAGGTAAAGTACTGAAACTTGTAGAACATTTTACACTGAACACTAGAAAACAAAACTAGAAACGGTTTTAGTTTCTTGATTTAAATACACGTTAACCACTAGTGTGGAAAACAAAAAAAAAAAGAGGAAGAACTCATCTAAAATATTTGAAGTCTCTCTAACGTAACGCAGAAAGAGAAAGAGAGCTTCAAAGAAATATTTAAAAAAGTAACTTCATTAATTAATACAATTTAGACAAAACAAAGTACAAAGAACAAAGAGTGAGAGAGAAAAAAGAGAAACGTTAAACAGAGTAATAGAGAGAGTTTGAGTTCGACCTTTAACTTTGAGACTCCATACGCTTCACTCTGATTCGCAGAGAGTTTCGAAGAAACAACAGAATCACAACGACAAATTTATTTAAAATCTTTTCCTTTTTTAATTTCGTTAAATCCAATCCGTAAGTACCTTCCTGTTTATTACATAACCTCTTCTCTTTGTTCTTTTTTAAAGATTCTCCCTTTTATTTTTTTCCTTTTCTTCTTCCTCTTTCTCCGTTGAGCAGTTCATATTCAGATCGGGATCATCGATTCCTCCGGTTTAATTTTTTCTGGGTTTTCAATCTTTGAGTGAAATTGTGTTTCAAAATTTGGAATCCAGAGATCTAAATTTTTAATTGTTTTTTTTTGGCGGTTGGATCGGTGATTCTGTTATTTCAATTGAATTCGTCTCTCTGTTTCATTGTCGTGATAAAGGATTTGTATTTGAATCTGCTAATCTAGCATCAGACAACTCTAAGATGGTTGGAGATCGGACCCATCTGTTATCAAGAGTCTTCTCAACTTCTCGTCCCTCAGAATCCAAGTGGGATCACATGTATCCACCACCACAAGAAGATTCCTCTGCATCTAACCTCAAAAACGGCAAAAGAGCTTTAGATAACGATGAGCTCGAAGACGATGATCTCAGACAAAGCAAATCTCTCAAACTGACGGGAGTTTCAACCGACGGCGACTCACTCATCAACGACATCATCGGCAGAGACATTTCAATCAGCTGTCTGATCCGCTGCTCCCGGTCTGACTACCCTTCGATCGCTTCCTTGAACCGGAGTTTCCGGTCTCTGGTTAAGTCCGGAACCATTTACAGACTCAGGAGACAGAACCGGATCGTCGAACACTGGGTCTACTTCTCCTGCCAGCTCCTGGAATGGGTTGCTTTCGACCCTGTCGAGAGAAGATGGATGAATCTTCCAACGATGCATTCGGGTGATACCTTCATGTGCACGGATAAAGAATCGCTCGCCGTGGGGACCGACTTGCTTGTGCTAGGCAAAGATGATGGCTCCTCTCATGTTGTGTATAGATACAGCCTCTTGACTAACTCTTGGTCTCCTAGTGAGAAGATGAACTCGCCGAGGTGTTTGTTTGGCTCAGCGAGCTCAGGAGAGATTGCTATCTTCGCCGGTGGTTGTGACTCTTTTGGCAAGATCAGTGACGTTGCGGAGATGTATAACTCTGAGCTTCAGACGTGGACTACGCTTCCTAAGATGAACAAACCGAGGAAGATGTGTTCTGGTGTGTTCATGGATGGGAAGTTCTATGTGATTGGAGGGGTCGGCGGCGGCGAGGAGTACGATTTAGCGACCAAGAAATGGACCGAGATACCGGAGATGTCGCCGCCAAGGAGCAGGGAGATGCCGGCATCAGCAGAAGCACCACCTCTTGTTGCGGTTGTGAACAATGAGCTGTATGCGGCGGATCATGCTGGTATGGTGGTGAGGAAGTATGATAAAGGGAGTAAGAAGTGGTTTACTTTAGGGAGGTTGCCTGAGAGAGCTGGTTCGGTTAATGGTTGGGGGTTAGCGTTTAGAGCTTGTGGTGAGAGGTTGATTGTGATTGGTGGACCTAAGAGCTCAGGTGGAGGGTTCATTGAGCTGAACTGTTGGATACCTTCTAGTGATGGAAGCCCTCCTGTGTGGACATTGCTTGATAGGAAACATTCATCTAATTTTGTTTACAATTGTGCAGTGATGGGTTGCTGACAAAATTTTGCAAATTGAAAATCAAGATTCTTGGCTGCTTGGGGAGAGGTCTAAAGATGCATGCAGTCTTTTCTTATTTATTTTGGCTATACAATTTAATTCAGTTTCAGTACAATGGTCTTGGTGGTATTGTTAGGTTCTTTGGGGTGGGAAGGAACAGAAACAAGTTTTACAATAAGTTGGTGGAGAAAGTTCAGTCTTTCAGTTCTGTTAAAAGTTGTTGAATTTGTGTTTCTGAATACAATGTTTTTGTTATGTCTTGGAAATATTTATATATCATTCATTCTTTGCCAAAAAAATTGTATTTATGTTTTGTGTTTCTCTTCACAGAAAAGAGAAGACTAAGAGCTTTTAATCTCAAGGACTCAGTTGCAACTTGCAATCTACCTTTGATATTTTTGCTTGCAAGTACTACACTAAACTAATTATAAACAAAGACATTGGTTCTCTGCTTTTGACAGTTTTTGGACCTTAATGTATTGCAACAATTTTTTTTTGGAAAACACAAAGATGGATTTTACACATGAAAATGGCACGCTGAATCTGATTTTTGACATGTAGTCTAGACTTTTGTTATTTTTCTTTTGGATCACTCAGCCTAATATAATTCATGAGATACTAGATCATAAATATTTAAAAATGACATCCACCTAACATTAGCTAGATAAGCTTTACTAATTACAAATACATGCACTTCTACAAGATGTACTAGTGTCTAGTGATATCAAAAGAATCACCTATCTCTGTGATTGCTACCAAAAGTTTTATACACTCTAGAAGTTTCAGTATTGCAAATTTACAGGGAAAAAAAATCAATCAATAAATCGTATAACAACTCCCCAAGAATCAACATCTATTTTAGCATTAGAGATTTGCAGTTTTACTGTAATGAAACATAAACATCAGCTTATTTGACCAATTTCATTTTTCAAATCATTTGATTTCACTAGTGTTGAAGATAGGAAAAACGAAAGTTAAGTAATGAGAAGTAAATAGCAGACACGACAAAACTTGCAAAAGGAGCAACATAGAAATAGCAAAAATATCATTTCACAAAGATTCATAATACTGAATGTGTCCAAACTAAAAAAACTTAAAAATAATTTCAAGGATGAAAGTAAAATGATTCGGACTCAATACAACTCTTCACGGGAGAGGAAAGAGTAGACTACAGTCCTGAAACTTCAATAGGTGGCTGGCAAAAATGCACTTCCCGGCTGACGGTTAGCCAAAGGTCCATGACACGAAAGGAACTGCCAAAGAGAACCGAGACATTGTCAAACTCAACAACAAAAGACTGTTACAATAACAAAAGAGTCGACGTGTTATAACAAAATTTAAGATACCTTAGCATTAACACCATCAGGGACAACACGCTTCTCTTGCCTCAACTTGGTAAAGTCTGCTCTGTTAAACTTAGTAAAACCCCTGAAAGAAAGAAAAAAAAAGACACAAACTTGATGATGAGTTCAGTTTCGATGTCTATCCGCAAACAGAACTTGATTCTCAAGGATCAATCTCTATTATACCATTTCCTGCTGACGATAATCTTTTGACGACCAGGGAACTTAAACTTAGCCCTCCTCAAAGCCTCTTGAGCATGGTGACCATGAGCATCCTTGCACCTCACAGACAAAAGCACCTGACCAATCGCAACACGAGCACAAGTACCCAACGCTTTTCCAAAAGCACCTCTCATACCAGTCTGAAGCCTATCAGCTCCAGCACACGAAAGCATCTTGTTGATCCTCAAAACATGGAAAGGGTGAACCCTAATCCTCAGATGGAACGCATCTTTCCCAGCAGATTTAACCATGTACTTGTTGCAAGCGATACGCGCAGCTTCGAGTGCTTCGCTTGAGACGTTCTCCTTCTCCCACGAGACGAGGTGGACGCAGAAAGGGAACTCGTCGACACCCTTCCTCTTCATGCCGACATCGTAGATCCTGATTTTGGGGTCAGGAACACCACGGCAGTAGCGAGATTTAGGGTATGGCTTACCCTTGATCTGACGGTAACACCTAGCCGGTCCTACATTAATTTTCAGATTTTATATTAGCTACATTGTTAGAGGAAGCATTAGAGTAAACTATGAATCTACGACAAGACCTAACTAACCAGCTCAGATCAATTAATCTACGACAGGACATAACTGATAAACTTGTGTCTGAAGAAAGCTGTTAACAGTCAGTTGCAGAGACATTTGCTTGATAAACACTTAACGAAACTGAAAGAAGACAAAAGCTGTTAACATGAACAAACGAGTGAGATGGATAAACTTACTTCTTCCCATGGCGTCTCAATCTGACAACAGGGCTGCTGCTGCTCCTCGACGAAGACTTGGAAAATGGCTTTTTTTTTTTTAACTTATATGACCTGATATTTTCTAGGTTAAGTAAATGGTTCTTAATTTGGGTTTTGAAGAAAGCCCATTTATAAAATATCAAAGGGACTTGTTACGGCCCATATAACTTCGTAGGGTCAAAGCTTTTTTATTTTTGAAGAAATGTATTTCTATAGGTAAATTTGACCCTAAAAAGCATTCCTCCACTTTTACATCACTCTATAAATATTTAAAAATGTTGGTGTATAAAATAATTCTTATAATTAATTAGGTGACTATACATAAAAATATGGTAATTATATAACTCTAATATATATTATAAAGCATTTTATAAAATTGTTAGATTGACGATCTCAATTTTAATTTTGAACTGGTTTCCATATTTTTTCTTTTTCGTTCATCTTTTTAGTTTTTACATTATTTCTAAAATTATATTCTATTATATAAAAAAAACATTAAAGCAAAAACTTATTTCTATTCTTTTCATAGTATAAATGAATTGGCCGATGCATGGTCTCTTAGGTAGAATACTCATTCACGTGATCACTGCAATATTGACGCAAGAGGTCAATTTTAACAGTTGTTTGTATTGTCCGTGTGTGTATTTTGGTATTAACGGTATGACTTTACACTACAAGAAAACAGAAATACCGAGAAAAAATGAATTCCTCGGAAATTTCTGACAAAATATCGAGGAAATACCGAGGAAACCAAGAAATGTGGTTTCCTCGAAATTTCCTCACTATTTTTTGAGGAAATTTCGAGGAAGACCAACTTCCTCGGTATTTTTCGAGGGAATACCGAGGAAACCCGGGTCGTCGGAAAAAACCGACGGATATTTCTAATATTTCGACGACATCTTGTAGCCGTTAGAAAGCCGTTGGGAGAGACGTTGGGGGATTTAAACTATTTCGAGGAAATTTCGAGGAAATGTCTGTTTCCCTCGAAATTTCCTCGAAATCTCCTCAGTATGCCGGGAGGATTTCATCTATAAATACAGCCACTCCTCTTCCTCTTCATTCACTCCATTTCTTTTCTTCTTCTCTTCTAGTCTCACGAATTTCCAAAAAAACATGTCTTCTTCAAATTATTTTCGTTCTTGGATGGATCGACCTCATTTGGATCCGGACACGAGATTGCTTACGGAAGAATACAATCAAGGTATAATCGAGTTCATGAGAGTAGCTCGCCAACAACCGGAAGCAGAAACAGGTAAGTTAAGATGTCCTTGCTCTAATTGTAAAAATAGAAAAGTTATTAAAGAGTGGGATGTTTGGACTCATCTATTATTGAGTGGGTTTACACGAAGTTACAAAATTTGGTATCATCATGGGGAAACTGATTATGAATTTGGTAGTACTAGCGAACCTCAGCCGGCGGTTAGATTAGAAGAACCAATTAGAGCGGATGTAGATTATGGTGTAGGTACTGAGCAGATGATAAATGATCATTTTAGAGGGGAAGATTTACCCAATGCAGAAGCTAGGAGATTTTATGAAATGTTGGATGCTGGAAAGCAACCATTGAACGAAGGTTGCAGAGATGGTCATTCAGCTTTATCATCTGCTATGAGACTGATGGGCATTAAAACAGATTATAACTTGGCTGAAGACTGTGTGGATGCGATAGCTAATTTTGTTAAAGGTATTCTACCTGAGGATAATGTAGCTCCAGGTTCATACTACGAGGTTCAAAAACTCGTAGCTGGGGTTGGTTTATCTTATCAGGTAATAGATGTATGTAGCGATAACTGCATGATTTATTGGAGGGCGGATGATCAGCGGACTACATGCAAATTTTGTGGGAAGCCTCGTTATAAAGATACGAGTGGAAGAGTTCCAGTGCCATATAAAAGGATGTGGTATTTGCCTTTGACGGAAAGGTTGCAGAGGTTGTATCTTTCGGAACGCACAGCGCAACGAATGAGATGGCATGCGGAGCACTCAACAGATGGTGAGATTAGACATCCTTCAGATGCAAAAGCATGGAAACATTTCCAATCAAAGTATCCCGACTTTGCGTATGAGAGAAGAAATGTCTACCTTGAATTATGTACTGATGGTTTCAGCCCGTATGGGAAGAGTGGAAGACAATATTCTCTATGGCCAGTCATTGTTACACCATACAACTTACCCCCAAACTTGTGCTTGCGACGAGAGTTTTTGTTTCTCTCCATTCTCGTTCCCGGACCAGAGCATCCTAAGAGATCACTTGATGTGTTTCTTCAGCCACTAATATATGAGTTGCAACAACTATGGGCTCAAGGTGCTGAAACATACGATATTTCGTGTAAAGAAAACTTTCAAATGCGGACAGTACTAATGTGGACAATAAGTGATTTTCCAGCATATGGTATGTTATCTGGATGGACAACGCATGGAAGGCTATCATGTCCATATTGTCAAGATAACACTGATGCTTTCCAACTAAAACACGGAAGGAAAACGTGTTGGTTTGACTGTCACAGGAGATTCCTACCACCTGATCATCCATATCGTAGGAGTAGGAATTTGTTTACGAAGAACAAGAGGGTGTTTGACAGTCCACCTGCAGAAATTAGTGGGAAAGGTTTGAAGACACAACTAAGAGATTTTGGTGCAGAAAGGACGCCAGACGTCGGTGGACATGCGCGTTTTCCGGTAGATGCTGTTGGAAACCTACATAACTGGCACAAAAAAAGTATATTCTGGGATCTGCCATACTGGGAGGATCATTTGCTAAGGCATAATTTAGATGTCATGCATATTGAGAAGAACTTTTTTGACAACCTCATGAACACGATCCTTAACGTTCAAGGTAAAACAAAGGATAATTTGAAGTCAAGACTGGATTTAGTTGATATATGTGATCGTTCAGAACTTCATGTTGATGGAAATGGTAGGGCTCCTTTTCCCATATACCGACTTGATGCAGAGGGAAAAAATGCGTTCTTCGATTGGATTTCAAACGATGTGGAGTTTCCAGACGGTTACGCATCTAATTTGCGTAACTGTATCGACAGAAAGGAAGGAAAGTTTATTGGTTTAATATTAATTTGCGGTAAGTATTCTATTTTTTACTTATTTTTTTAATCTTTAATATTAATTTTCTACTAATTGTGTTTTATTTTCAGCAAGAATTCAACTGGAATGCCGATGAGACATTGTTTATCTATTACCACTTCGTCCATAAAGTTATGGACAACTATGGGAAGCAGATGCACTCGTGGAAGAAGAAGTGGGAAATAAACAAGGTTCGTTTTTATTTATGAAACAATTTTTTAATTTATTAAAATATTTTTTTATTTATTTAACAATTTTTTTTTAAAGGTTCCAAAGGGGATGGACCCTGTCGTCTGGCAGGAGTTGGGTGTGCATTGGAGTAAGAACGAAGTGAGAGCAACTTCTTCCACCAACTCCACCAACCGCAAGAGCGACCGTAAGGGGAAGGGCATGTACATCCATAACTTGGGTGCTCAATCTTTAGCCAGTCTGGGGGATCGCTTGGTAAGCTTGTCGGTTTTTATTATATTATTTAAGATTCTAATATTTTTTTTGTGCATTTCTTTTAATTACTAATGTTTGTTTAATTTATGTTTTTTTCAAGGCGAAAGAAAATGAGGGGGAGCCGGTTGATCATCTCCGCCTAATAAAGACGGCGTATACCAACAAGAAGACCGGCGAGATTGATGATGGTGTTGTGAGGATGTGGTCACCCTCATCGACAGTCAGATGAAACAGGAAGTGTCTCAGCTTCAAACCGAGGATGACGATTCGACGGGATCGACCGGCTTGCCTCGGGTTCGGATCAACCAAATCGTTGAAGCGGTAAGTTCTTTTTTTAAAGTTCAATTCATTTTTTATATTATTTAAATTTGACACTTTCTTTTTCAGGTGGTTCCAAAGAAGAAGGGCCGTTTGTTCGGTTTGGCTCGTCGGTCCAACTCGGTTCCGTCTGCTTCTGCACCAACGTCGTCCTTTGTTGATCAAGAAGTCCTTCTGAGTCAGATGAGGGACAAGGATGCTCGCATATCTGCGTTGGAGTCCATGGTGGCGAGTCAAGAGGCGGGCTGGGAGGCATAGAGGAAGCTGAATGAGCAAATGATGGCGATGATGAGGAGCATGAACCCAAACGCCAACATGGAGTTCCGGACCATGCAAGACCCGAACGACCCGTAGTTTAATTTGTTTCAAAAACTCGAAATGTTTTATTTTGATTTGTATGACTTTGAAATTTAAAAAATATGTTTTTAATTTAAATTTTAATTTTATATTTTCGAATTTAAATTTTAAAAATATTTTTTTTTCAAAAATAATTTTTTCAAAAAAAAAATTATTTTCAATATATTCCGAGGAACAGCTGTCCTCGGAATATTCCGAGGGACATCTTCCTCGAAAAATTTCGAGGGCTACCTTCCTCGAGAATTTTCGAGGAAAACAGTTCCTCGGAATATTCCGAGGACAGCTGTTCCTCGAAAATTTTCGAGGGCCACCTTCCTCGAAATTTTCGAGGAAATGGTCCCTCGGAATATTCCGAGGAACTTAGTTCCTCGAAAATTTTCGGAGGCCTTTTCCTTCGGTATAATCCTCGGTATATATCGAGGGAATGGTTCCTTAATATATATCGAGGACCTCTTCGACGAACGCCTGTCCTCTAAATTTCCTCGGAATTGTTGTTTCTCGAAATTCCGTCACAAAATTTCGAGGAAATTTCGAGGAAAAATGAAATTTCGAGGAGATTTTTTCGAGGGACTTTTTCTTCGGTATGTCGTCGGAATACGGTTATTCCGACGACATACCGAGGAAAAAGTCCCTCAGTATCAACGTGTTTTCTTGTAGTGTTAGGAACTATTGCGTGCAACTAGTTTTGAGCTTTGTTCTTCATTATGTGATCGATCTTAGTAATATTTTTTTTTTCTTTTTGTGTTCGACCAAAGAATTCAAATGCTATGAAATAATATGAGTTTTCATCAACTTTTCTAATGTGATACTTAACCTTCGTATGAACAATGAACAGAAGTGTTAGACGCATTGATCGGTCTCAAAGTTAAATGCTTGTAATGTCATTGTAAAGCTCAATGTTACATTACAGAGAAAGAAACATAAACATCTTTCAGTTTATACAGTGCACCGAATCAGATACTTTTAATTCTACATACACAAGATGACATAATCTTTCTACTTTAGCAAAAGAACCATGCACTAAGTTAGGACACTTTTTGGGCACGCTTTAACTTGTGAGAAAGCCGACTCAAAAGGACCTTTGTGTAGATCTTGTGATGATTCTATAGCTACGTCATCTTGACTACACCACACATGACTCAGTAATTTCATCAGAAAAGTGTCAGTTGCAATGCAACAAGTGAAAGAAAGAGGAGATTTATTCAATGGATCTTCTGTTCTTTTTACTTATTGCAAGTTACTCTTTCAAACCATATCTTTTTCTGAAGTACCAGAATTGTGGTGTAAATCAAGGCTCCATCGATAGATAATTAACCATGGCACTAGGTTGACGTGAGCTAAGCACCAACGCAAACCGGGTGGCCAAAGCCTCTGCTTCCTGTCTTTGTCTTCGCCGATGCAAGATACTAATGGCTGAAGCCATGATGTAGCAAGGAAGAAGAAAAGTGGCAGCTCGGAGTAAGAAAAGCTGCAAAGAAGATTAATAGATTAGTTTTGTGGTTTTGGACTTGGAACCATCAGCAGCATAGTCTGTTATATAAACTTGGTTTCAACTTACTGAAAGTATAGAAGAAGGGTCCTCCTCTTCACCATCTGCATAATCTGGTATAGTCAATGCGTACCGCAATAGAAGAGTCATCATCTGCAAGAGCGATATCATCAGGTTTACAACTCATTGGTAAGAAAATGGTGGTGTTTGAAACTCTAAGAAAAGCTTTATAGGCTTACAATTAGAGCAGATATGCGGAAAAATGCAGCTAGACTAGTATCTGGTTCTGTATAATCATCATACTCCAACTC
This sequence comes from Raphanus sativus, assembly GCF_000801105.2. NCBI lineage: Eukaryota > Viridiplantae > Streptophyta > Magnoliopsida > Brassicales > Brassicaceae > Raphanus > Raphanus sativus. The sequence goes on along the minus strand of NC_079516.1, from coordinate 37,424,930 downwards.
TAGAATCTGACGTTCAGCTTCTGCGATTGCCAGTAGGTGTGGATGGTCTAAATCCAAACCTGAGATTGTCCATCCTCCACTACAAACATATAACTTTTAAGTTAGAACAATTACAAAGTCATGTATCTAGTAGTTACGAAACTGATCATACCCAATGTCAATAGTAGTTTCTTCAGATTGGAGTGGAGGTGGTGGAGAGGTATATCCAGCTTGGTATGGCTGGATAAGACAAGTTCAAATGTTGTCAGATTTCAAACTTACATAGATTTATTTTTACAGTAAATGCATGGAAGGCAGGAGATGATTTAAATGAATGATCCTAAACTACTCACCATTGGAATTGTTGTTCTTGATAATCTATAATTTCCTCATCTAATACTACCTCTTTTGTGCCAAATAGATCTAAAAACTCCAAATAATAATCAAAGACTCCAATATATATACTTTGACTCCATAAAAGACTACAAACATATGTTATAAACAGGTAAAAACACCAATATATCAGTTCAGTTTCTGGTGGTGTCATTAGCTCTCTCTCTCTACTCCTAATGATTAAAACAGAGTCGAGAAAAGAGATATATACCTGGTGACAGATCTCACATATAGTGTTTCCCTTTTCATTGCACCAACGTTGAACACATTTTCTATGAGCATACTGTCCAAAAACATTTGAAGCTTTTTTTCTCAGCATCTTCTTGGATAATAATCATAGTTTCTTGGTGTGAGCATGATGAACAATGGATAGAAAACTACCTTTAAGCTTCCATTGCAAGCACATGGGCTCTCAAGATTCTTAATAGCAGATTCCTCCTGACAAATACGACACTCCCCCCACCAAACCAGTGGATCCTCCTCCTCTCCCTCGTAGATATCAACTGCATTATCCTCCATGATGCAAGACGGCTCAGGTGTTTCAGACTCAACGGGAGGTGAAGGAACCGGACGCATCAGTCGATCCACATTTACCACCATGTGTTCACTCATCTTCAGCCTCACAAAAACAAATCAAGAAAATCACCTGGAAAAGTTCAAGAAGAGAAGTGTTTATAGCGTGGAGTAGGAGGATTTCTTGTCCTTGATTTAAGAGCAGAAAAATCGGGAGGAATGTTAGCAGAGACGCAAAGAAGTTGTGGTTTTGCTTTCAAAACAAAAAACAAATCTGGGGAAGATAGAGAGACAACTTCCAAGATTTTTCCCGTAAATCAAGCAAATGGAAAGCAGCTTTTTATAGCAGCGAAAGAAAAGAGGAGAGGAACAGAGAGAGAGAGAGAGATAACGGCGTCTGAAAAGTTTAACGGCTCCGTTAGGACTAGCCGTTGACCATAGTTTTAATACTTATAACGGCTCCTAGTAGTTATATATAATGAGCTAATTAATATTGACAACATAGATTATAGTTTTGGTAGAGGAATTAGAGAATTTTATACATACTGATTTACATATACAACTTGTCTCTTTATATATCCAATGTAGAACCGAGTCAAATAATTCGAAATAAATACAACATATAACCATTTATTATTTTCGTCCCAAGATGAGTTCAACAAAGCTATCCAATTTCAAAAGTATCATTTTCGTCTTTTAGCTTTTAATTTTCTGAAATTTTCGTTTTAAAATATAATTAGAAATATCAAATATGTATCTTACTTACCTTTTTATTTTGTTGTGTGTAGCTTTTTATCTTTAATAAAAGATAAAAAAAATGAATACAAAATACCTAGTTGTTTGATATAGATGGAGTTTTGTAAAACGATATTTATATCATGATGGATAAGGCAAGATATAAGTACGACTATGAAGAATGGGTATAAGATTCATTAGAATAAGTAAACACTTGGTTTGAAGAACATTATAGAACTCACATCTTCTTTTTTTCATTTTAAGAAACATATTAACGTCGTTGACCATTAATGATCATATACATATCTGTCAGACTGTTTATATTTTATTGACATAGTTGTTGTATTTTTTGGAAATTATTGACCGTTGTGGTGTATAGAAATGATCAACTACAAAGAATGATTCAATAAGGAAAGACATGGTCACGTCTACATAATTTCAACAAATGTAATAGTTTGTCTGACACAGATGATGAATGCAGACAGACGCTCTGATTCTTGACGTTATATAATCTTTTAATAAGTTGCTTGTCGCACGGAGAAATGTAGTGTTTCTATTATATAAGAAATATATTTCAAATGTAAATTTATTCGGTGAAATATATTTCTAATGTAAATTTAGGGCTCGTAAATTAATTCGGTGAAATATATTTAAAAATTTACCTTTAACATCAAACAAAATAAAAAGTTAAGAAAATCCACCAAAATATATGGGATACCAACTTATATGCTTATTAAGTTATAACTCACTACTCCCGAAGAACATCTATCTTATTAAAGTAGAAGTACTTTAACCTTTTGTTTGGTAGTAGGGATGAGAGTTTTTGAAAAAAAAAAATTTTGTTTGGTAACAAAGATAGTAGAGAATTTTGTCTTTTCCTTATTTAAATGATAGATTTAAGTATTTAATGTATTTTCTTAATTTAAATAGTAGATTTCCTTAATAGAATGAATCTTAATCAAAATAAATTTCCCTATAGATTTTTGTTAACATTAAATATTTTCATATTTATTAATAAAAATAATAAATAAAATCACACATCAAAATCCATTTATATATCATATAAATAAAATATAAAATATTTTATTTATAAATTGTTAGTATAACACTTTTATAATAATAAGTTTAGTTATAAATATTAAATTTTTATATGATACAATGTGATATAATAGACGATTAAAATCACATAATATAATTATTTAAAGTAATAAATAAATTTTAGTTTTAAAATGTTATACTAACAATTATGTAATACATATTAATTTACATATATATATTATATATATTTTATATATATATATAGATATTATCATTAGAACAAAGAAAAAAATTGAAGTGAAAGCAATATTTATACGGGCACGGGTCAAACTATAGAAATAAACAGCAATGGCGTAAGATTTTTTTTTAACAAATTTATTTTAATTTCAAATATGTTTATATATTTTATTTATTTATAAATTATTTTATTTTTTATTACTAATGCTAAGATTTTGGAATTGAAAAAATTATGACCCATCTCTATATTATTTTAATTAGGAATTTAAAATTTATATCAAAATATTTTTTTAAACTTTTAATTTTTATTATAACTACAAATGTTAATTTTCAATCTAAATTTTTTTAAATATTACAAATATATCATTTATAAATAAAAAAATTAAAACATAAAATAAATACCCGTCCGGTTGGGCGGGTCAAGATCTAGTAAACTTTTATGCGTTTTAATTATCTAGTTCAAAAAAGAGGAGGTCTAAAGAATATAAACGCTTGATCTGATGTACATACAACTATAACTTATACCCGAAAATTGAAAATTGATTTCTCAATTACAGAAAATATATTTAAAGATTCTTTTTTACAAAAAAAATTACAGAAGATTCAAGTTTACTAAGCCAAAAAAGAAGTATAAGCTAACCTTGACTTCTGCAGAGTACACAAAGGTATGTTTTGCGAATATAGGTTAGTGGCTTGGATCAGCAGAATGGTACATATAGGATTGATATTTATTTTATAGACCTACTCATAAAATATAGGTTAGAGCAGCATTATCCCACAAACCCCAAGTGGGTTTCTAATTTCTTTTTCTTTTTTATTTTTCGGTTAAAAAAATTGCACATGGGGTCCGCAAACAGTGCAGAAAACCTACCGAAATGTTTCTTCTCCTGCGCCTTTTTTGCTCGGTTTCTCCACTTTTTCTGGATCCTACATGCTAAAATCTCTTTACAGAAACCGCGATAATTCTGCCCTTAGAGCATGAGCATTGGTGGTTCCTTAAGGGAGTTTTAGTAGAACGCTCAATATTTTAAGTCAATTTATTTAGTCCAAGTTACGGACTGTCCAAAATAGGACAATTGTTTTTGGAGCTGCAGTTGCGCCCACGGGATGTATTCTCATTGTTAAGACCAAAGAAGAGTTGAAGTTTTCATCCCTCATTGTCTAAGTCAAAGTTAATTTCCGAAAGAATCTACTGATTTGTTTTCTTCGACATAGTGTCCACGACATACATGGTCTGCTTTGTGATTGCAGATTTGATCCTGCGAAAACAAAATAAATCAGTGATAATACATGAAATAACTACAAATTGATATTAAGATATGGTGTTTTTAAGTTGAAATAGATTAGAGAGAGGTCGGAGAGTTTAGAATGAGGATCATTACATTTTGTTACAGCCATTTGAGAGGAAACGAGAGAACATGTATATTTTCTTTATATAAAGAGACAAAATTCCATTAAGGTTAAATATTTTCGATTTAGAAGACTTTCAATTACGTGAAAGTCTTCTAGAAATTTACTATTCGCCGAGATGACTTCAATATTTTTAGTGGGAGTTAGAAGACTTTCAGAGAAGTCTTCTAACCGATAATACTAATCATCAGACGACTTCCCTGTAAGTCGTCTAGACTCTAAACATAACCCCTAAACTAATTTAACTAACTAAACACTTCATAAAAATCAAACTAAACTTAAAAAATGTTTACTATACACATAAATAAACACATAGAGATAAAAAAATTATTTTTCAAAAAAACATTTAAGCTATTCAAAATGTAACCATAAGAGTACATACAATACTACAACATATTTTGCCAAACCTTAAACCAAAGAATATCATGATTCACTACTTTCACTCATCTATGTTGAAAAAATTCAATTTTATTATATCTTAATTTATATCACTTAAAAATATTTATAATTACATGATTTTGATTTTTCATTTATCAAAATATTTTTAAAATTTTTATAAATTATTTTTAAGATCAACTATAACAGACGACTTCTCTCGACGTCGTCTAGATGACTTACAAAAATCCGAAGATTCAGAAGACTTTTTGGGTTATATTCTTAAGAATGAGTTCTGTTTTTTTTGTCACAAAGGGCTGACTGTAATTTCACAAGACTTTTAGGTTAGTTTTGCATTTGATTCAAGTTTGGATACAATTTTGCATTTAAAATCAAGTTTTGTGTCATGATTATTATTTTTAAAATATTTATTTTGAACAATAGTAGAGATATATATTGGTAGAATAGGTTAGTTTTTATTAATTATCTTTAGTATCATGATAAATGTGTGTATATATATATATGTGTGTGTGTGTATATATTAAAGCAAGATTTTAATTAATAATATTAATTAACCTAATGACTTATCCTATAATCATGAATAATATAACAAGTAAACATATTCACTAAAATTATGGATAATATGACAAGTAAATAGATATTCTTAATTTTCAATAATTTATATCTATTTATTAATTAAATGTCTTAAATATCATGATAATTAAATATATTTTTTAAAATAATAGTATATCATGATAATTAATTATCTTAACTATCATAATAAATATTTTTTTGAGCAACTGATTCAATATATATATATATATATATATATATATATATATTAAAATAAAATTTTAAATAATAATATTTATTAAACTACTAAATTATCATATTATCACGGAGAAGATGACAAATAAGTAAATTCACTTCTAAAATAATAGTATTGATTGATGTGCGGCAACTTGTGCGGACTAATATATGCATATGTACCTAACAATTTTAGTTCTGATCTTTTTATGATATATTTTATTAAATTAGATAAAAATTTAAAATTAGAATTATAAACTTCAATAGTTATATTGATAATCAATATCTTAAATTATATTACTTTGTTTCATTGGTTTATTTATAAAATGTAGGTTTTGGATCATAATATTTTCTATAGTAATAATCAAATTAGAAAACTTGGGTTTGAAATTAAAAAAAATATTGTATTTTCACAAAAAGAAATCCATTGGCACTAGAAGGATCTGGATTGCATGGAAGTTTTATCGGACGTTCGCTTCCTACTTCAGAATCAGAATCAGAATCAGAATTAGAACCTTGTCGAAATGAATAAGAATATAAAATCATAGTTCTAGTTTATATAAAAATCAAATTTTAATAGTAATAAAATGTAGAGAATAGAAATATAGAAATTTTAAAACTAATACTAGAAATTATCTTTATGCATTGAAATTTTTATTAAAAATATATCATATATTCAAATAAATTGTGTAAATTATTTATGAAGTATAAAAAATAATTAATATAATAATTTCTTTTAAACTTAATTTATGTGTATTTACACAGTTTTGACATGAAATCATTTCAAAATTATTTTAAATTTAAATCATATAATTTTTAGTCCTAAATTTTATAAAATTATCATTTTAATATATGTATATATATATATATATATATATATATATATATATATATATATATGGAAATACACTTACAACATGTACCCGCTTCCTAATTTTTTTTTAAATCTCGTTTCTGCGTTTCCATACGCTTATGTTTCCATGTAACATAGGGGAGGACTATAAACAATCAAAACCCATAAAACATCAACAAAATAACAATAGTCTAAGGATGTTCAATCTGGTAAAACTGAACCATTTGAAACCGAACTGAACTGAACTAGAAAAAAAAAATAGTTTGGATTTGGTAGTACCAAGAAAAACAAATGGATGTTATTTTTAAGAAACCACAATATATGGATATGGTTCAATATATTACCAGATCCAACCGAATAAATGGAAGAAACAAATTTATTAAAATATATTAACATATTTATATATAAATTTTATAAAAATTTATATTTGGATTAGTATTTCTAATAAGAATTAGAGAAACTGACTATAATATTTATCACTAAAATCATAAAATAAATATAAAATAAACGTTTATAATGCAAATATCAATTGTCAATATATATTTATTAATTAAATAGTTTAAATATCGTGATAATTATATATTAAAATGTATCATTTTAAATAATAGTATAGTCTATATATCAGTAGCATGAGTTAATGTTTATTAATTATCTTTGATATCATGGTAAACAAATACATGTATATATTAAAACAAAATGTTAAATAATAATATTAATTAAACTATGACTTATCCTATAATCATGGAAAATATGACAGAAGCAAATTCATAAAAATTATGGAAAAGATGACAAGTAAGTAGATATTGTGAATGTCTATTTATTAATTAAATGTCTTAATTATCATGATAATTATTATTTAAATACAATTTTAAAATAAGAGTATATTATATATATATATATATATATATAAGAAAGTCTAATACTAATTAATTATCTTCCAAAAAATAAAAATAATATTTATTAAACTGATAACTTATTAAAATATATTTTTAAAATAATAGTATATATATATCGGTAGAAAAGGTTAATATTAATTAATTATCTTATACATATATATATATATATATATATATGTGTGTGTGTAAAATCTTAAATAACAATATTAATTAAACTAATAACTTATCCTATGATCATGAGTCTGTGTTTGCTAACAAAAAAAAAAGAAGAATATAAAAAGTAAGCAAATTCACTAAAATTATAAAGAATATGACAAATAAGGAAATTCACTTCTCAAATCAAGAAAATTTATTACATTTACTAAACTCTTATTGGTGTAAAATTAAAAAAATAGATAATCACAAAAAATATATTTAATACTGAAATTTAATGTGTTTTACTAATCTGTGTGAAAAAGTTAAAACATGTAATATTATAATATATAATTATATATGAACATAATATTAAGCATTGAAATATAAGATGATATTAAGTTTTATTTACAAAATATATTTAAATATTTTTTTTTTATTTCAATTTTCATTCTCCATGAAATAAAATCATTTGATTAACCTTTAAAACCTAATAAGAACTTTGGCTTAAAATAAGATAATAAATAATTAAAAAATTAATATAAAATTAACGTTTAAATCTGAAATAGTTAAAACAAAACTTATAATATATTATCAGTAATAAAAATAAAAATAGTAAAATATTGTTATATCAATAAAATTCTGGTTTTCTTTGTTATTAGTTTATTCATTTACTTTGAATGATATAATACAAATTTCATCAAAGTAATTTATTCAGTTTTGTGTAATATTAATAAGTGTAAAGAAAAGTGTAATTAGATTTTGTTAGAAATATTAACCTTTTTTCTCGACTTTGATCAGGTCAACTGATGTTGGATCGTGAGTCTTTTTATCAATTTTTAAATCAATAGATTTTTTTGTTAGTTCCAAATAGAATTATTTATGGATTAATGGGTTTTACAATTTGATCAGATTTGGATCAAATATGAAAACACTGATTCAGACTATAATTGGCATTTCCAAATAGTTTTAACGTCGCAGATAATGCTGTTATGAGATGTCAAACTATACACATACCGCCACATATATTACCGATAAAAAATATCGTAAAAACTTTTCTATTAAATCAGTCTGACATTCTTTTTTTTTTTTTCAAATTATAGTAGCTAATTTTATTTCATTAAGAGAAAACAACGACAATAGTTTCAAACGCAACTTGACGTAAAATACAAATACATTACACAACTAACGTGTTTGATTAGACACGTGATATTTCGCAGCATATCAATATCATATTTTTATTTTATTTTGATACGTCATTTCAACCAAGCATTTTTCTTGATATACCACTGTAGTCAAAAGTGGCTGAGGAAGTTTTCAGGATAAAAGCTCCTAATGCCCATTCTAGTGGTATGTCTTTTTCTCCTGCTTTACTCGCAAACTCGATTCTGCAAGACAACACAAACACAATTTTATTTTATTTATCGAAACATAAAAATTCAACATTGATTTTTAAGACCGTTCTTGAATTTGTGCGATAACATTTACCTTCCATCATCAAGAGCAAAACCAAGACTATCGTGAAGCATTGAGATAATATATGCTGATGAGAAGCAGTACCCAAGCAAATACTCTTCTTTTGTTGTTGGGTGTTCTGCTTTCAGTTCCGACCATTTTTCTTTACAGTACCTCTTTCCAGCTGGAATCATTTCAGCTAGCCAATCCTTTTCATCCAACTCAAAGAACTGATTCATACATAAACATTAGTCGACCTATGTTCCATAAAAAAACCATCCATGCAGATATGAGGTTTTGGATTACATTATACCTTGGACGTGTAGTAGAAATTTGATGTCGCCAAAAAATGCCCTTGTAGATCAGGTGTGAATGTAGATCCAATAGAACAATGCTTATAAGGACATTTCTCTACACATAACAAAAAGTACCAAGGCTGAATTCTTAAGAGATAAAGAAACTTGACACTGATCAACGATACTCAGATATATTAATGATAAAGTTATCTTATACCGTTTCCTTCTTGCAACATTGCATATGTCGCTGATCGGCATTTTGTGAAATTACCAGCAGCTTGAAGCGAGCCTGTTAATCTGCTTTCCTCGGATGAATCCTTGTGTGAATTTTTGTCGAGGTTGTAACCTTTAGGAGTACAAGGGTCAGTAACTATCTCGTCTTCTGAAGAGCTTGCGGCTGGAAGGATTGAAGCACTATATGAGTTTTGAGATAAGTAAGCTTTTTTTAACACAAAGTACGCTTATTTCAATTTGGCTATAAGTAGCTACCCAATTTAAGTAAGCTGATATATCAACATTTACCTGAGTTATGGAGTGATGTCCATAACTTTTCATGGGCTTCATTCTGCAAGGCGACAAAAGTTAATAGCTTATTCAACATCAACATAAGTGTTTGGTGGCATGTTATACAATTTTTGAGAATTTTTTTAAAATGTATATATATTTGAGATCAATAAGCAGCAAACAAATAAGGACATACAATACACGAGTTTCAAAAGTACTTTAAATGAATGGACCAAAAAAAAGTACTCGAAGACACATGGTCTGCTCTAATTAGATTTTACCTGTCCAAGGTGGAGGAAGCTGTGAGTATAGATTTTATACGAAACATTTCCATATGATATCGTACGGAAGAACTCAGGAGGCACATTCTCACTTGACACAAATGTTACCTAAACAAATGCACAAATTATATTACAATCTATTTTTTATAAGAATGTATATAGATTTCACTAACTGAAAATTAGAATTTTACAGAAAATATGTGAACATATAGAGCTTCAATTCTAAACTTAGTTTCACGGTAAAAACAGATAAAAACAAAAGACAAAGATAATCGATACTTTAGAATTTCAGCTTGGTAATAAAGATGACTAGAAGTACCGATGCTATCTTAAAAGCTCGGTTTTCACCACCTATTTGAGGTTTATAATAATTTGACAGGGAAAAGAGATTATACCTGCGCAGAAGCCCCACCGAGCTCAACAATCCCTGTTGTTTTCAACGGATCACCTCCAAGCGAACCAAGTGCATAGTTTGCTGTAACCCAAGCATATATACCTTCATCAGATCCTGCCCAAAAGAATTTCCAAGAGATTTCTAATTAATAATTTATTAACTTAACTCTTAATGGATTGGCACATTTACTATTAACTCAACTTATTAGCTAATATATATATATATATAGAAAGAAACTAAAACTTAGATCCAAGCCATTCCAACCAACAAGTAAACTTTGAACATTTATGTCAGCAATCAATAAAAACCCTAATCTTAGTTAATCAATAATAGCATTACTAACCAGAGATAACCGAGGCCCATTCATCTCGAAATTTAAAACCAGAAGATCTAAGAACTCTTCTGGTGACATCTAAAATCTGTTCCTGAACATCTACATCAAGCAATCTCATTCCAGCTGTCGCCATTAACCTAATGCCACTCTTCTTCAACATTGCCTTGGGAACTCTCCCCTTGGCGAAGTCCACAAGTTTTGTGACTGACACGCTAGCTTCTTCCGGATGATCAGCATACGAAGACAAACCAGGGTTCAGCTTCAAGTTAGCGTAGTTGTCGCCACTGAAATCGTAAACCGGTTTGCCTGACTGGTACCAGTACCGGAACACGTGAACTCGGCTCCCTGAGCTCCCAGCATCGATAACAACGCTGTACCGGTACGAACTTATGCTCCAGTTCCATCCGGAGAACAGGAATGGATAGAGAAGAAACATAAACCCAAACGTGACGGCGACAGAAACGAGTGAAGTGAGGATTAGCAGGAGAAACGGTATCGAGGGTTTTGACTTGGGCTTAGTGAAAGTGTATGCCGAGGGCAATGATTGGTGGTGGTCGGGTGAAATCTGAACCATGAGAGGATCCATCTCCGACTTCATTTTTCAAACCTGAAAATGAGCATGACAATATAGTTTTCACCAACGTTTAATTAACCGTAACGAAAATTTTCAAGATAATCTTGAGATCTGAACGTATATGGACATATGGTAAGTGGTAACATTCATGAAAGTTAAAACTATAAATTATACATAAACTATAGCAATTGCTTTGTGTTTGTAATTTTCGAAGTTTATGCATTTTAATAGAGAACCTGATTCTTTTTTTAGTGGTAATAAAACGGAGGTTGAAACGGCAGTTCGAAGACTGCCGGCGTTGAAGGCTTGAAGCTCGTCGGCTACTCTACTCTTACTCTCCTGTATTTTGTAGTGAAGAAGAAATCCTTGAGCACATATTTATAAACACCTAAGTACTCGACTTTTGGGGTGAAGGTCGGGTGAGGTCTAGTTATAATTCAAAACGTGATTCACAAGCCCCTCTAAACGACAGACCCAGTTAGAAACACAAGGCCCCAAATTTCTTTTTCGTCCTTTTAGGGCATCATTAATGGGTGTCCTTGTACTAAAATCTTTTAAAAAAAATGTGTATGTATATATTATATATGCGTGATGTAATTGTAGGTTAAGGATTTTACGGAAACTCAAACCCAACTTAAATAAAAAAATTTCGGTTTGGATTTCCGTAAAATCCTTAACCCACAATTACACATGCATATATATAATGTTGTTCTTATTAATGCGGTAGACATTATGATTCTAAAGATAAGAATCATTTTCAATAAATCTTTAGTATTAGAAAAAATGATTGCTGGCTACATGAAGTATTTGACATCACATGGCTAATCATGCAAACTAAATAAATGTATACCCAGCTACACGAAATATATATTATGCATGATAACATCCCTCAACTTTATGATGTTATGTAGTTAACATTACGATTTTAATTTAATTCATCCAAAAATTGATATATATATCATTGACTGCTTAAATATATCATTTCATCAATTAAAATATAACGTATTTGACGGTAATTTACCTAAATTTTATTTTGATCCGTGATTTTATTGATTATATTATTTGATGTCAATTTATTAACTCTAACATTTTATTTGTTTAATATAATAAGTTAAATTAATGAAATATTTTATAATTTTTTATAAACAAAAATTGCATTTGTTGAAACTCAATAAAACTTTCATATTAGATTTTTATTCCTCATTATTTTTATTCTTAAAAGTATATAATTTATCACATAAGTTTTAAACAAATACAATGTTAGTGAATAAACTGACAACAAATAAGTTTTATAATTAAAAATATCAAGAAGTATATATCACATAATTAATCAAACAAATTACAGAATATTTATTAAAAGTTCATAACAAAAACAGATTAAAACAATAACTTTCATATTAATATAAATATAAATAATATAATTATATAGTTTTAAAATACACTAAAATAAAATGTCAAAACACAACTTATCAAAAATGTTAAAACATATTGATTTTGTAAAGTAGATTTTGTTAAAAATATTTTGACACTTTTAAAATACGGGTCAAAACAAATTTTAGTTAAATTACGTTCGTTTTGGTCATATTTTAATTGATGAAACGAGATATTTAAACAGTCTCTCACATACACATCACTTTTTGGATGATTGGAATTAAACTCGTGATGTTAACTATATAACTTCATAAAGTTGAGGGATGTTATCATGCATAACATATACTTCGTATAGCTGGATATACATTTATTTAGTTTGCATGGTTAACCATGTAATGGCCAATACTTGAAATAGCGAGCAATTATTTTTTCTTAGTATTATTCGCGTCACTACTAAACCAAAATGGCTTAATTGATTTACGCCAACTATTTGGTAAACTTCTGATTTAATATATATGTATCTCCATTACATTAATTTTTCTATAGTACTATCTATAATATTTTTACTACCTGGAAATCTATTTCTGATTTGGAGAGTTTAACATTTTTTCGCTTAGTGTCTCTCCACAATTTGTCTCAAATCACTATGGATTTACCGTTAGGATGATTCGTCAATCTCAGTTTAGTGTAAACATAATCTTTTACATGTTTTATCTAATATAAAATGTAACATTTTTTAATTCTTTCCTTCGAAAAAATAACACTATATGTTTATCAATTTCGAACTCATGAATCTCATTGTAGAATCGACAACATGCCTTATTTGGGCCATGTATTTTTTTATATATATATCCTTATAACTTTTGAGAATTATAAAAATATAATACAATAAGAATTTTAAATTGTATTTTTATATAAAATAATATTATGTACTCTCATGAGGCATTCATATATATCTTTTATGAACATTCTATAAGTTTGCACCAACGTTTAAGTAATCTTAGCGAAAATTTACAAGATAATCTTGAGATCTGAACGTATATGATTATGGACATATGGTAAGTGGTAACATTCGTGAAAGTTAAAACTATAAATTATACATAAACTATAGCAATTTCTTCGTGTTTGTAGTTTTCGAAATTTATGCATTTTAATAGAGAACCTAACTCTTTTTTTAATGGTAACAGAACGGAGGTTGAAACGGCAGTTCGAAGATTGCCGGCGTTGAAAGGCTTGAAGCTCGTCTGCTACTCTACCCTTAGTCTCCTGTATTTTGTAGTGAAGAAGAAATCATTGAGCGCATATATATGAACACCTAACTACTCAACTTTTGGGGTGAAAGTCGGGTCAGGTCTAGCTATAATTCAAAACGTGATTCACAAGCCCCTCTAAACGACAGACCCAGTTAAAAACACAAGGCCCCACATTTCTTTTTCGTCCTTTTAGGGCATCATTAAACGGTGTCCTTGTACTAGGGTCTTTAAAAAAAAATATGTGTATGTATATATTATATATGCGTGTATAATCGTAGGTTAAAGACTTTACGGAAATCTAAACCCAATTTAAATAAAGAATTTTCGGTTTGGATTTCCGTAAAATCTTTAACCCACAATTACACACGCATATATAATATTTACATACACATATTTTTTTTTTAAAGATCCTAGTACAAAGACATCAATAATGTTGCTCTTATTAATGTGGCAGACATTATGATTTTAAAGATAAGAATCATTTTCAATAAATCTTTAATATTATTCGCGTCACGACTGAACCAAAATGGCTTAATTAATTTACGCCAAGTATTTGGTAAACTTCTGATTTAATATATATGTATCTTCATTACATTAATTTTTCTATAGTACTATCTATAATACTTTTACTACTTTGAAATATATTTCTGATTTGGAGAGTTTTACATTTTTTCACTTAGTGTCTCTCCACAATTAGTCTCAAATCTCTATGGATTTACCATTAGGATGATTCGTCAATCTCAGTTTAGTGTAAAGATAATCTTTTACATGTTTCATCTAATATAAAATGTGAATTTTTTTTTAATTTCTACATGTTTGTCAATTTCAAACTGATTCTCATTGTAGAATCGACAACATGCCTTATTTGGGCCATGTATCTATATCTATATATATAAAGAAAATGTGTCTCTGTTTTTAGAGAGCCACGTCACTAAATGAGTTCCTCATGACTCGACACGTGTCCAAACGGTAACCCCATCCGTGTTTCACTTAAAATCTGTTTTGATATTTGGGCTTTGACAATTAAAGCATAATTTACGGATAATTTTGGTAGCTTTGTATAATGTTTTGCATTTGGGCTTTCGGGATGGTTGGCCCAGAGCCATGACCACACTTCTTTTCTTTGTCTTCAAAGACGACATTCTGTTAATCATTTCAACTTCTTCGTCGTACACTAAAACTGAGTAACGGATTCACCAAGATTTATGCTGAAGCCATAAATGATAACATGACTTTTCAGGTCCCTATCAAATGAAGTAGTATGTGAGATGTCGAATCAATCCTATGTGATTTCAATGCACTGAGAATACAAATCTATGCTTAATCTAAGTGCAAACAGGTTTTGAATGATGATGTGAACTAGAACTATGCTAAAATACAATAAATGAACAAGCTTTCAATCAATCTAGGACAATAGGACTCATGGGGCTAGGCATTTGACTTTAATTGATTAAGATCCAATCTAAGGGTGTCAAACTTTCAATCATAAGACTTCCTTAAGTCTAGAACACTGAAATAAGTAAGCTCTATGGTCAAGAAGAATGCTCATTTGCTTTAATCAACTAGACATCAAAGGTCTTTGAGCCTAAAAGATCTAATCAATCATTAGGGATGAGTCTATTAACTATCTAAACTCCCTTAGCACAATGGTCTTTGTGTAAGGTAAGTTTAGAGCAAGCTCTACTTGGTTCAGACATTTCATCAAACACCTTGTGGGTGGGAAATGTCTAGAGCTCTAGAATAAAGAGACCAACTTTAATCTAGCAATAAGAGAAGTAGACAATCAAGAAAACAAGAGATCTAACACTAAACACCTTTAGATCTTCACTTAATCACTCTAATCACCCTATCCCATGAATCCAAAAGGTAACTACTCACTAATAGACATGAATAACCCAAAACCCATGGATGATTGAAAGTTAATCATGCTTAGTGGTCAAGATTGATCAATAATCACAAGAGATAAAGATGAAAAAAGCTCAAGATTAAGTCTTTCACCAAAATAGCTAATGTGATTACAATGAAAAACAAGATCTCCCTCAAAATCAGGTCTAAAGGGTATTTATAGAAGTCTAAAAACGAGCTGGGTCAACCCAACAATCCTGGATCAACCCAAATAAAAAAACAGTCTTTTTCGCCCGTAGCGACCTTGCATCCCGCTACAGTGGTCGCTACGTACGCTCGGAGCCCTCCTAGCGACATGCTCTGGTCGCTACGGCTCTGGTCGCTACAGGGTTGATATGCCTCCAGTAGATTGATCATAACTCCTTCAATACAGATCCAAATGACTTGAAACCACCTCCATTAGAAAGCTAACTCAATTTACTTTGTCTTCCCAAAATTTGAGCTTCAAAAGATATCTTTAAGGCCTTCATCCATGTTCATCTTTAACCATTTTGACTCAAAACCCCTCAAATGTCTCCAAAGTCACCAATAAGCATCTCCAATATCTGATAGAGACAAATGTAATGCAATGCAACCTAAATGCACTCTAAATGCATGCAAAGAAACAATATAAAGACTAGAATGAAGCTTAAGAACATGTAAATACACAAGATATCAATAAACTTAACATTTAATCTTCGACCCCACTACTTCTCATCACATCACAACCTTCGATCTCTTCGAATTCTTCACGATTTGGAGATATAAATAAGCGTTTCTGCGAGCTAGGTCGTGGTGGGTTCGGAGTGGTCTACAAGACGAGTCTCCAGGATGGCAGTCAAGAAACTGACCTTCTCGGGTCTGATAAAGTCGCAGGAGGAGTTCGAGAGCGAGATAAGAAAACTCAGACAAGCTGAGGCACAGGAATGTCGTTGAGATCAAAGGGTACTACTGGACGCGACTGCTGCAGCTCCTTCTCTATGAGTTTGTATAGACTATGAGTTTGTAATTTCTAGAGAGAGAGTTTTCTCTCTGTTCTCAAATCTTTATATCTTTCAAAGAGAGAGAAAACTTGATTTTCTTTTCCGGCTCATGTTCATAATAATATAATGAATTGGATCTTTTGTTTATAGTTTACCTCTTCTTTTTGTTTCTCTTCATTGGTTTTCAATCTAATCTTTTGTGGGAGACAAGAAGAGTAATTTTTAGTGGTTTGTTGTGGTTTCAAACTAAAACTGAAGCGGTTCTTCACTTCTTTCATCTCTTAACTTTGGTTTTAGCTTGATTTTATTAAAGTTTCGATCTTTATGGTTCGAAGTTTTCTTTCTGATCTGTGATCAGATTTCAATTCCGTTCTGGAGTCGGAAAGCTATCGTGCCATATAGCTATTTCAAATACCTATTCTTTAATTTCTCTTAGCACTCTCTTTCATGGTTCAGAGAGTAATATCGTGGTCTTCAAGCGTCAATCCTGAGTGCGTAGCTGTTTTCGTGGAGTGTTATGATGTGTCTGGGGAAGCTTATACAGACAGGGACGAGTGCGTTTGCCTGCCTTGGCGTGAATGATTCAGCATCATTCTGGGGATAGCGAGAGGTCTTGCTTATCAGCACGGGAGTAACATCACTCACTACAATCTGAAAGCAACGAACGTGCTCATAGACGCAGCCACATGGGAGGCAAAAGTCTCTGACTTTGGGCTTGCCAGGCTATTGGCCTCGGCGCTGGTATGCTTTTGAAACTGCAATAAGACAATCTTGCTATATATGTTATGTATCGATAATGTGTAGCATATGGATATATGTATGTATAGGTGATTCAACCGGAAGAGTCATTAACGCAGTCTCTTACACAACAGCTTGCTCAGAGCAAACACTTCCATCAGGATACTATTCTCTTGCCAAGAACATGCCTAGATTCTCAGACTTGCAATCCTATAGGTTTTTGTATTAGTTTTTATTTGGAACACAACACCATCCTATAGGTTTTGACAATTCGACATCTCTATACACTTCGCTGATAAAAATACACAAATACAAATTGAGAAAGCTTTAAAGCATTTAAAAGCCCCGTGTCAGTGACCCAACATGTCTGTCAGCAAGACCAATATCATTTGCGACTCAACTGACAGGAAGAATTCGAGAACTTAATTCATTTGAGATAAAAGCGTATATCTTGCCATTCCATGTCCGTAATCGACTAATCGTCATTGCTTCATGGACAAGAAGCCTCTCTGTAACCTGCAACATTAACTCAAAAATATCAGCGTATGGAAGTAAATTTGGAAATGTGCCGGCTATAGTAAGTAAAAGTATATCATGATCTAGTTATTTATGGTGAGAACACATTGCATAGAATCCATATCAGTCGACTTTTTATCGTTCCAAGTTAAACTTCATCCCAAATTTGATATAAATTAGAGAAAGTCACTGTATTATTAATTATCCCCCTTGAGTTTTACAAGATTTTAATAATTTTCATCCAAGGATTTTTCAAGAAGATTGCATGGCGGCCCAAAGAAAGAAAAATGTTAACTAAGATGTCTAATATAGTTAGATCGATAAATCTATTTTATCACTAAACCAAACATAACTGATTCATATTTGGAAACGATAATTCAATTATTCTAAAGCTATTAAAGATAAGTTGTAAATAATTTTTTTCCATACAAACTTGAATGAACAAGATAAAATATTGTTTAATCATATCAAAAATTTAATTAACTTTTTATTCATGTAGCTTGCTTTCTTGAATATAATTTTCAGTTCTGATAATTCAAAAATGTGAGCACAAATAATTTTAGTTTGTTCATCATGAATAAAAAGGAAAATTTTCATTCACCTACCATTATATATTTGTGTTATCGGTTCATTGTATATTTAAGATATATTTAAATACAAATGAAACAAAAAAATTAAAAATATAATTCAAATAATAATGAAAAAAAAATCGTAGTAAGAAACATCATCTCGAGAATAATCACAAGCATAACTATGTTGCATTTATCACAAATTTATTAACAATATATAACGAGCACAATACGATCATGTCATTGTACTTTAGGGAGATAGAGGGAGAAAGTTAGAGAGAGAGAAACAACCAAGAGAGAAAAAGCTTTTCCGGCCGACGGAGTGAGCTTTTACAGTCACTGTCCGTCGGTCCGGCGTTTCTTCCTAGTTGTTTTAAAGCGTCCTTTCTTTTAGGATTTTGTGTAGATCTTTAGTTTCCGTCGCCGCACCTTCTTCCCGGTGGGCGGTCAGCTTAGCGACTCTGTCGTTACTCTTTTCCTTCAAAGGTGAACAGTCGGTTTTAGGGTTTTCTTTAGGTGGAGGTTTCTATGTTCCGGTGACGTTCCGTTTGATGTCTGGTGGTTGTGTTTGGCTTCGGATAGGGAGGAGATCTCGAGTTATCGATGGATGCTCTCCGGTTGATGAAGCGTGATGTTGAAGCTGTGGACCGCGACGCCTCGGGTCGAGATCTCGGGTGAGGCCAGATGAAGCTCTCCGGTGTTCTGAATCTAAAAACAAAGGCGATGGTGATGCGGCTTCTTTATCTGTCGAGGTTGGAAGCAAGAAAGCTGGTGTTTGGCGCCGAGGTTTGCGACGGCTGGTGGGATTCGTCCGTGCCCTCCGGTGAAGATCTGCAGCGGCGACATCGAAGGGAGGAATCGGATGACGCGTGTCCATGCCGTGTAGAGGATGGCAATACGTGGTTTCTCCTCCCAAGGTGTCGGTCGAGTTTAGCAGTTGTGCCTCGTTGGTGGTAATGGACTTGAGGCCCGTTTTTATTTTGTTTGTGTAGCCCAGTTTGTTGTGTGGACTGTGTTGGTTGTAAGGGTGTTAGGATTTCGGCCTGCCCAGTTTCGGCCTTTGGGCTTTCCTTTAATATAATTTCTATGATGGAAAAAAAATATATAACGAGCACAATACAAACCCAAATGATCAAGAAGTATGTAGTTAAGTATGAGTGTCCTCAACACTTATCCAATAAAAACTCTCCTCTTTAAACAAACGGCATCAATATGAATTGAAATAACTAATTTTTTTTGTCAGATTGATATTGGAAGTTTTCAAAGCTTCCAAGTCAAATGATAGTATAGAAAGGTTGTCGAACCACATAGAACTAGTGATCTATAACACCAAGAATACACAAACTCTCTTAATCTAAGCAAACGAGAAGATGGATGATAGTAACAAGCTAAGAACCTACTAATATGAACAAGGTGATCTCAAATCCAATCTAGAAACTAGTGCAAGAACTCAATCAAATGCTAAGGTGGACTCATGGGACTAGGGATTTGATTTTGGGTGACTAAGATCCAAGCTAGAATGGCAAACTATCAAATCAACAATTTCCTTATGCCTAGACACAACATTAAACAAGCTCTTTCTCAAGATGAATGCTCAATTGCTTTAGTAACTCAAGCATCAAATCTCTTCGGTTGAATATTACTAAAGCAATCATTATGGACAAGTCTACTAGCAATCTTAACACCTTTAACAACAAATCTCTTTGGCAAAGTGCATTAAAAGCATTGAAGAGTTGGTTCAGACATTTCATCATACACCTTTCGGGCAGGAAATGTCTAAGGATCTATTTTAGTATGATCAAGACTAAAATAACATTAAGAAACCCTCAACAAGCAAAGAAATAAGTAGATCTAACATTAAACACTCTAGATCTTCACTAATCACCCTTAATCACCCTAATCCATGAATCCAAAATGTGTCTACTCCCTAATCTCCATGAGAAACCTCAAATCCATATGAGATTCAAGGCTAATCATGTTAATGATTAAGAGAAACAAGATATAAGATGAATAAATTCCTAGATAATCAAAAGGTTCAAGGTTTTACAAAATGAGGCAAAGTCTAGAGAGAAAATGAGATAAAACTAGGGTTTTTAGGTCTACAAATATATATAGAGGAGTCCAAAATCGTCCTGGTTTACTCAGATTAAACCGGTCAAACCGAAACTAAACCGGTCAACCAAATAAAATCAGGTTATTTTTCTTCTCTTGCGCCCGGGTTACTCAACCTGTTCCCTATCACCCGGTTCTGACCACAGCGACTTCATGGACCCGTTTTGGCAAACCGCTGTGAACCTCTACGAGCTTGAGCTCTGAGTCCTCTTCCTGGCCAAATCAAAATCGAGCTCAAGTCTCCTCCGTAGTGTCTTGCTCCATACGCCGTGCTGTGCTCCTCCGCGAAGTGGCTCAGACCTCGAGTTCTCCGCCTCCACCGTGAAATCAAAGGACGGGAGCTCCAAATCAAGCTTCTACGATCCGGCTCTGCAACTCGTCTCCGTCTTCTTCGTCATGCTCAGCTTCCTCGCCGTCAAATCGAGCCTCGCCGTCGTCAACCAGTCCGGCGAGAAGAACAATCGTCATCGCCAATGGTGGATTTTAGGGTTTTTGCATCTCTGGTCCTCAGACCTTTGGCTTTTCACAAAGTGACCCCAAAGCTCTTGAAATTTCATAAATGCCCTCACGAATCAACCCAGAAACTTCCAATTGTGCATTCCTAACCCTGTTAAATGCAAATGGACAAATGTATGCACTATATACATATAAATGCATCCTAAAATAATTAATATGACATGAAATGAGTAGCTAAAAACTATAAAAATCACTATATATCAACTCCCCCACACTAGTCCTTTACTTGTCCACAAGTAAACTTTCACAAAAAATCAAGGAAGAGAGATATGAAAGTGGGAGCTCATCATCAAAAGAAACTCTTCTTAGCCATCAACATGATATCCTTATATAATCATACCAAATAGCAAGAGCAAAAGCAAAAGAATATAAGGCAACCAGTCTGGGAAAGATTGACGAGGATTGGTATTTCACGAATTGACCCATGGTTTATTATTGGAGATCTAAATGAGATCAGAGGCAATCACGAGAAGGAAGGGGGTACTCTACGACACGCAGATACGTTTTTGGATTTTAATAACATGATAGATAACTGTGGTTTAATGGAATTTCCAAGTTTTGGGAATACTTTATCATGGAGTGGAAGGAGGAAGGGACATAATGTTAAGTGCCGGTTGGACCGAGCTCTTGGAAATAACGACTGGCATAACATGTTTCCATATTCCCAAGTAGAGTATCTGGGCATGTTTGGATCGGACCATAGACCGATTGTGGCTTCGATTGAGGATAAAGTCATCAAGTTTCGAGGTTCCTTCCGGTTTGACAAGAGATGGATAGGAGAAGATGGGCTTATGGAATCAATATCGCGGGGTTGGCAATCGAGAAGGGTAAATGATAAGGTCGGCATTGTGGATAGAGTTCACTGGTGTAGACATGAGATTTCAGTATGGCGAAAGAACAATCCTCCATATGGGAAGGAGAAAATAAATACTCTCCAGAAGGCACTTGAGGAAATTCAAAATGATTTCACAAAGACAAATGAAGAGGTATTGGAGGTTTCTCGTAAGTTAAAAGAAGCTTATAGAGACGAGGAGGAATATTGGGAACAAAAAAGTAGAGTCAAATGGCGCACCTGCGGGGATAGGAATACAGAGTTTTACCATGCCTTGACAAAACAAAGACGAGTCCAAAATAGGATAATTGGTTTACATAAGGAGGATGGAACGTGGGTCAATTCAGAAGAGGGCATTGAGAGAGTGGCTGTAAACTATTTCAATGATTTATTTCGCACCTCCTCTCCATCAGGTATTGAAAGTTTTCTGGAGGAAGTACCGACTTCGGTTACGGAGGACCAGAACAATAGACTGATAGCTAAGGCTACTGAGGAAGAAGTACGGGCAGCACTTTTTATGATGCACCCGGAGAAAGCGCCGGGACCAGATGGAATGACAGCATTGTTCTATCAACAATCCTGGTCAGTAATTAAGGGTGATGTGGTTTGTATGGTTAACGAGTTTTTGCGAACTGGGGTTTTTGATGGTAGATTGAATTTGACAAATATTTGTCTAATTCCAAAGACAGCGAGACCGAATAGAATGACAGAACTTAGACCCATCAGTTTGTGTAACGTAGGGTATAAGATCATATCTAAGGTGTTATGCCAGCGGCTCAAAGTAATACTACCAAATTTGATTTCGGAAACACAATCGGCTTTTGTCTCTGGGAGGTTGATATCAGATAATATTCTCATTGCACAGGAAATGTTTCATGGGCTGCGAACTAATAAGTCATGTCAGGGAAAATTTCTAGGAATCAAGACGGATATGAGTAAGGCATATGATCGAGTTGAATGGAGTTTCCTCCAACGGATTCTATTAAAAATGGGGTTCTCGGAAGTCTGGGTTGCGCTGATGATGCAATGTATTTCCTCAGTTAGTTACAAGGTCTTACTAAATGGACAGCCTAAAGGGCATATAATCCCAGAACGAGGGTTACGACAAGGGGACCCTTTATCACCGTACCTTTTTATTTTATGTACTGAAGCGCTTATTGCAAACATTAAAAAGGAGGAGAGGGGAAAGAGGTTAACGGGTTTAAAGGTAGCCCGGGCTAGCCCGGCAATTTCTCATTTACTTTTTGCGGACGACAGCCTTTTCTTTTGTAAAGCGACAGCGCAGGAGTGCGGAGTAATTCTTAAGTTACTTAAGGATTATGAGAGGGCATCAGGTCAACAAATTAATTTTGTGAAATCATCGATCCAGTTTGGCCATAAGGTTCCAGCAGAGGATAGAGTGGTTATTCATGACTTATTAGGTATTACCACTTTAGGTGGTATGGGGAATTATCTGGGCATTCCCGAGAGCCTAGGAGGGTCAAAAATTCAGATCTTTGGTTTTTTAAATGAAAATGTAAATAAGAAGGTTAATAGTTGGACAGTTCGGTTTCTCACACGAGGTGGTAAAGAGGTTTTAATTAAATCAGTCTCCTCGGCTATGCAAACACATGTTATGTCATGTTTTAGACTTCCGAAGGGGGTTACGAAAAAAATAACGAGCACCACAGCACATTTCTGGTGGGGGGGGAGCGGTAACAAAAAAGGTATTCATTGGTTTTCATGGGATAAAATGTGCACACATAAAGAAGAAGGTGGGTTGAGCTTCAGAGATCTTCAAAATTTCAATACGGCTTTATTGGCAAAACAACTATGGCGACTGATAGATAAGCCAGACTGTTTATTTTCAAGGGTGTTTAAAGGAAGGTATTTCCGTAACTCTCATCCATTGGATGAACACAGATCTTATTCTTCCTCTTATGGGTGGAGAAGTATCTGTTCAGCTAGATCTCTGGTTAAAAAAGGGCTAATCAAAAGAGTTGGAACCGGACAATCGATTTCTGTTTGGAACGATCCCTGGATCCCAGCTCCTCGCCCGAGATCAGCACAACAAAAAAACTCTGTTCAATTTTTAAATCCATCTTTAAAGGTGGAGGATCTCATCAATCCACTAGACAAGTCTTGGAATGTAAATCTGCTCAATGCATATATACATCCGGACGATGTAAAGATCATTAGAGGTATGGCACTTAGCCGAAACCAACGGCCTGATACATATGGATGGGCGTTTACAGAATCTGGGAAATATTCGGTCAAATCGGGATTTCGAACGGAAACCATATATCCAGATAGAGAGGCAAGGCCAACACCTTTCGGCCCAAATATAAAACCATTATTGGCTTTCTCCTGGAAATTAAAGTGCTCTCCAAAATTGCGGCACTTTATTTGGCAAATATTATCCGGAACTTTACCGGTGTTCAAAAATTTAAAGACACGAGGAATTGATTGTGATCTGAGATGTAATATTTGTGGAGCTGAGGAAGAAACGGTGCATCATGTTCTTTTCGAATGTCCACCAGCTCTACAAACATGGGCCTTATCAAGGATCCCGTCTCCACCGGGAGTTTTTCCCTCAACATCAGTTTTTACAAGTTTAGATTACTTATTTTGGCGGCTACCGAAAGAAGTGGACTCAAACTATTTCCCTTGGATTATGTGGTATATTTGGAAAAATAGGAATAGTAAAATCTACACAAATAGGAATGGGAACCCCCAGGAGATTCTGCGGATAGCGGATCTCGAGGAAACACTATGGACAGAGGCACAATTATTGATACAGGACACTCATGGAAATGTTCAGTCACCTACCGATTGGCAAACTTTGGGATCAACCAGGGTATGTTATATCGATGGATCTTGGAAGGAACAAGATGTATTTACGGGACAGGGGTGGTATTGCCGAACGACAGACTCAGAGGACAAGATGATGGGGGCAATGAATCTCCGACGTAGCCTATCTCCTTTACACGCAGAATGTGAAGCGCTGATTTGGGCAATGGAGTGCATGAAGACCCTGCAGTTCTCAGATGTGGTTTTTGCGACGGATTGTTCTCAATTGGTGAAGATGGTGTCCTCACCCGAAGAATGGCCAGCATTTACTACGCATATGGAGGAATTTCGCAGAAGTAAGACTTTCTTCCCTAATTTCAAGATCCGACATATCCCAAGGGCGCAAAACATAATGGCGGACAAGCTTGCTCATGGGGCAAAGATTTCACCATCAGCTATGTTATATGTCGACTCGATCCCTCCGGTTTGGCTTTCTGAACCGGTGGAATCACGATAGAGTAGTTTATTGTTGTCAAAAAAAAAAAAAAAACTTCTCAAGGCCTATCCTACTCCTTTGATCCCTACACTCATCATCAAGAATCCACATACACACCAATCAACCAACTCTCACATTCATTAAGAAAAATTATAAGTGAGTTCTTGCAAATGGTCAAATCGTCCAAATCATTTGGTTAAGTAAGGAAAGACTTTAGTGCAAAATGAAACAAGATGTTTAAAATGATCTTTCAAGGTGGTTTACTCTCAAAACAAAGTAGCTTTGACATTGCACATAATATATCTAAGAAAGGGATCAACTCATGCATACAATGCTCAATCTCCATTGTCCTACCCTTTTCCCAAATATAAAAATTACACCCTTATTCCCAATGCCAAACCTCACTCTCTTCACTCACCCAAAGATTTCCCAAAACACTCAAGAACACTTCTTACTTAGAACTCTTTCTTTATTTTGATGTCTACTAGGGAATTTCACTCTTTTAAACACTTATTAGCTCATACTAACCTTTGCTAGCCCCCTTTCTTTATTATTATTATTTTTTCTTATATATATATATTTTTTTTAATATGAACCAAGACTTTCTTTACAAATTTGAGCTAGAACTTTCTTTTACTTATCCCTAGTGACTTAATCTCTTTTGAGCTCTAAGAGTCTACCCTTTCTTTCATCACTTTTCACACTCCCAAGATCAAACTTTAATTTACAACATTCCCATCCCATCCTAGAAGCTAGACAACATGAGTTTCAAAGCTAGCAAATAATGGAGACCAAGCATTGTCGATCCCAATACTCTCAACATTATGCACATGTAAAGCTTTCCAAAAAGACCTCACTCAACAATCAATGATGGCTTGAAAGGAGGGAAGGGTTTTAGGGAATGGACTACCACTTGAGTTTGTCAAAAAGATTGGCAAAATAGGTGAGACAACTCAAGTGTGTATAGCCATGACTTAGTACACAAAAGACCATAAGCAAGAAGCAATAAGTTCATTCAGTTCAAATAAGATTGGAGTTGGCTTCAAAGATGAGAAGTTTCAACATTCAATGAGTTTCAAGAGGAGTTTCAAGGCTCGAAGTCTACAAGTTTTCAAAAGAGTGCTCAAGCTACTTGTCATGATTACAAAGGATATCAAATTGAGTACTTAGCATGAGCTTTTTACAAGGTTGGCTCCCAATGCATGAATGCAACCTATATGCTTCTAGACTCAATCCTAAAGATGCAAATGAAACATGATATGAATCTAAATGCTTGAAAATTTTCAATTTTTTTTTTCAATGCAAATAAGTATATACAATGCAATGCATGAGACTCATGACAAGTAAACAAAACAGAGAAAACAATGTGAGATAGTAGACTCTCCCCCAAACTTACTTCACACAGTCCCTTGTGTGAGAGTAAGCTCAAAGAAAAGATCTAAGGGAAAGAAATAAACATGATAACTAATTATTTACAAGGGTAGAGTGACACTTACTTGGAGTTATAGGCTGAATTGGGTGGTAGAGGACCCTTGGCCTCATGTTTGTTTCACCGAGAGAGAGGGAGAGAGGCTGAAGTGGAAATGAAGACTTCTCTTATCTAGAGATAGACCTAACCTGAAAATCTCAACCATACTTACTTAAAAAGAAAGAAAGATAAAGAAATATATACAATGGATAAACATGGGACTTTCTCCCAAGTGAGCTTGTTTTAAGTCTCTAGCTTGACTTTGCGTGCATGCTAATCATAGGTATCAAAAGGGTGAGCCAATGCACCTTTGGTCCTTCTCCTACAAGAACAAGAAACCAAGTGCGCAAAGGAGCACACTACTGTCCATAGATAATAGACAGATTTTTCATCAAAGAGCTTCACTAAAGATGTATCATGAATCATGAGATGCTCTTTGAGGTTCAAATGGTCATGAGAATCAAATGCATTTGGTGGAAAGACAAATTAAACTACAGGTTCAAACGAGGTCTTAACAAAGTAGTCAACTCTATCTCCATCAACTGAATAAAACACAATGTTCACATTCTCATGATTATTTTTGACAAAGGGGTTTTCTATCTCAAGCAAGAGCTTGTCCACATCAAGTTCATCCCCTATATCAGCAAGAGCAAGAAGAGGTCTAGGCTCATTAAGAATCAAAAACTCAGATTCGAGATCAAATGAAGCACATAGATAGCTCTTGTCAAAACAAACTTCAATATGATCTCTAGCAAGTTTTTCTATTCTCAACTCATCTAGTTTCCTAGTTTCACATATCAGATTATGACATTCAGTGATGAGCACAAGAGAATTATGATCATGGGCAATGTCCTCAACACAAGGCAAGCAAATTTTCTCAAATTGAAGTTCTAAAATGGAAATTTCTATACCTTCCAGCTGGAGTGGTGGAGCCCAATCCATTACCTCTTTAAGGTCATAGGCAACATTAAACTCATACTTTGTAATCTCTCTTCCTTCAAGCTCTGCTCGATCCTTAATAAGCTCCAACCGGATCCTTCGTGCTAGGGATGTCTTTGCCGAACCTGGGTACTCCTTCTGAAGCTCATATAACATCACAAGTTGTGCTGGTGTGAGTATACTTGCATCAAAGTCATATTCAATGTGATATTCAAATGAGTCTTCCTCTTCTTGTGGCTTCTCATGGTAGCTTGAAGCCATTTCTACAAATAACAAAAGCTAGAAGAAGGAGTTAGTAACTATACAAAAGCAAAACAAGGACAAGAAAATAAAGCTTAGTCTCAAGAAAGATTGAAATCCTAATGATAAATCTACTAGTCCCCGGCAACGGCGCCAATTTGATATTGGAAGTTTTCAAGGCTTCCAAGTCAAATGATAGTATAGAAAGGTTGTCGAACCACATAGAGCTAGTGATCTATAACACCAAGAATACACAAACTCTCTTAATCTAAGCAAACGAGAAGATGGATGATGGTAACAAGCTAAGAACCTACTAATATGAACAAGGTGATCTCAAATCCAATCTAGAAACTAGTGCAAGAACTCAATCAAATGCTAAGGTGGACTCATGGGACTAGGAATTTGATTTTGGGTGACAAAGATCCAAGCTAGAATGGCAAACTATCAAATCAACAATTTCCTTATGCCTAGACACAACATTAAACAAGCTCTTTCTCAAGATGAATGCTCATTTGCTTTAGTAACTCAAGCATCAAATCTTTTCGATTGAATATTACTAAAGCAATCATTATGGACAAGTCTACTAGCAATCTTAACACCTTTAACAACAAATCTCTTTGGCAAAGTGCATTAAAAGTATTGAAGAGTTGGTTCAGATATTTCATCATACACCTTTCGGGCAGGAAATGTCTAAGGATCTATTTTAGTATGATCAAGACTAAAATAGCATTAAGAAACCCTCAACAAGCAAAGAAATAAGTAGATCTAACATTAAACACTCTAGATCTTCACTAATCACCCTTAATCACCCTAATCCATGAATCCAAAATGTGTATACTCCCTAATCTCCATGAGAAACCTCAAATCCATATGAGATTCAAGGCTAATCATGTTAATGATTAAGAGAAACAAGATATAAGATAAAGAAATTCCTTAGATAATCAAAAGGTTCAAGGTTTTACAAAATGAGGCAAAGTCTAGAGAGAAAATGAGATAAAACTAGGGTTTTTAGGTCTACAAATATATATAGAGGAGTCCAAAATCGTCCTGGTTTACTCAGATTAAACCGGTCAAACCGAGACTAAACCGGTCAACCAAATAAAATCAGGTTATTTTTCTTCTCTTGCGCCCGGGTTACTCAACCCGTTCCCTATCACCCGGTTCTGACCACAGCGACTTCATGGACCCGTTTTGGCAAACCGCTGTGAACCTCTACGAGCTTGAGCTCTGAGTCCTCTTCCTGGCCAAATCAAAATCGAGCTCAAGTCTCCTCCGTCGTGTCTCGCTCCATACGCCGTGCTGTGCTCCTCCGCGAAGTGGCTCAGCCCTCGAGTTCTCCGCCTCCACCGTGAAATCAAAGGACCGGAGCTCCAAATCAAGCTTCTACAATCCGGCTCTGCACTCGTCTCCGTCTTCTTCGTCATGCTCAGCTTCCTCGCCGTCAAATCGAGCCTCGCCGTCGTCAACCAGTCCGGCGAGAAGAACAATCGTCATCGCCAATGGTGGATTTTAGGGTTTTTGCATCTCTGGTCCTCAGACCTTTGGCTTTTCACAAAGTGACCCCAAAACTCTTGAAATTTCATAAATGCCCTCACGAATCAACCTAGAAACTTCCAATTGTGCATTCCTAACCCTGTTAAATGCAAATGAACAAATGTATGCACTATATACATATAAATGCATCCTAAAATAATTAATATGACATGAAATGAGTAGCTAAAAACTATAAAAATCACTATATATCACAGATCATAGATCTATGTGTTAAATTGTAATATAAAAATCTTATAATAAATATTAAAAATGTGATAAAATTAGCAAATATCACGCGTGAAACACGAAAAAATGAGATACCAAATATATTATATATACAAATGCATAATTGTAATATTAAAAATTTAAATGACGAATAGTTATAATTTGGGTATTATAGTTTAAGACCGGCAACCAGTTTCTGAACTTCGTAGTATGAACCCGGTGCAACATTATCCTCAGGTAGAATGCCTTTGACAAAATCAGTAATCGCATCCATACATTCTTCAGCCAAATTATAGTCTGTCTTAATACCCATTAATCTAGTTGCAGATGATAAGGCTGAATGACCATCTCTACAATTTTGATACAAAGGTTGTTTTCATGCATCCAACATGTCAAAAAATTTCCTAGATTCGGGATTTGGTTCTTCTCCTCTATAATGATCATGTACCATCTGCTCAGTACCTACACCATAATCTATATTCGTTCTAGATTCTTCTAACCTAATATCCGGCTGAAATTCACTAATAGGCTGAGGTTCGCTAGTACTACCATATTCATAACCAGTTTCCCCATGAAGATACCAAACTTTATAATTACGTGAAAACCCTTTCATATACAAATGAGTCCAAACATTAAATTCTTCTATAACTTTATTATTATTGCAACTAGAGCAGGGACATCTTAACATACCATTTTTTGCATCTGGTTGTTGTTGAACAAGCCTCATGAATTCTTTAATCCCTTGAACGTATTCTTCCGTAAGCAATTTTGTGTTGGGATCCAAATGAGGTTTATCCATCCATGAACGATAATAACCTCCTGAAGACATGATTTTTACGGAATTGTTATGATCAAAGAGAATGAAGAGAGAATGAGGAGTGAAGAGTTGAAACGAGGAGGGGTTGAATTTATAGGAAATTGGTTACGGCTTTCCGACGACTTTCTGACGGAATTCCGACGGACATAAAGTAGTGCGTCGGAATTCCGTCGGTATTTACAAATTTCAAACGGTTATAAAACGGTCATATGGATTTGTCGGCAACGGTCACATAGTCCGTCAGAAATTCGTCGGTATTTTCTGACGGAATACCGACGACCACAACGGTTATATTTGTTGATCGGAATATCGTCGGATAGTCGTCGGTATATACCGACGAACCACGGTTCGTCAGAATTCCGTTGGTATATTCCGACGGAATACCGACGACCGCAACGGATATATTTGTTGATCGGAATATCGTCGGATAGTCATCGGTATATACCGACGAACCCTATTTCGTTAGAATTCCGTCGGAATATACCGACGGAATTCCGACGACCTCATATTTTTGGCTTTCGTCGGAAATTGGTCGGAAAATCGTCAAATTTGTCCGACGACATTTTGGTCCGTCGGAACCTCCGTCGGAATTCAGCATGTTTTCTTGTAGTGTTTAAAGAATACATACTGCTTAAATTAGACTAAATATTTTGAAACATTTAATAAATGTTTTGATATATTTCAGTTACCAACCCGCTCGTAGGGCGGACTAACCCTAGTAGTACATATAGGATTGATATTTATTTTATAGACCTACTCATAAAATATAGGTTAGTGGCTTAGATTAGCAGAATAGCACATATAGCATAATAGTAAACAATCAAGCAGTCAATGTCTTATAATATAAGAAATTTATGAAGATATATTTGCACTGAGCCCAATGTGGTCAATTGATCCTGGTTCCGACAACTTCAGCCACAACTGCCTTATCACAAGAAAAAAACTTGAAAGATTTTTTTTTTTTAAGTTACTTGAAGAAGATGAGTATCAAGTAATTATAAGGAACACCATATGGGTCTTGCTAGTTCCACACAGCTCCTCAAACGATTCATTATCGTCAAAGGAATTCTTCTATGGATGTCTATTGAAGATGTTCTACTTGACTATTTGGACGATTAGAGGTTTGATCTCAAAATAATGCATTGTGAAATTGGGGGTCGAATGAGCAACATTATTGCTAGTCCCAAATTGTTGGTCCTTAGGTTTTTTTAATAAGATTCTGGTGTTAAAGACAATTGTTAAGGACAGTCCTTTAATTTTCGATTATTGCTAGGACTTTTAGTGGTCCTTAAGTTTTTTTTTTATATAATTAGTGATATAAAAAGATAAGTTTTAAATAAAACATTACACATTTAAATAGAGAAGACAAGAAAATTACAAAGAAGGGAAAAAATAACAAACATCATAAATGAAAGCAAACAAACATTTTATTGAATTCATAGAAACATAAATATTATATAAAATTTGCAAGATGTCCAAATTTGTCTCATATATTTTCAATCAAATCTTCTTTTAATTGTTGATGGATTTGTCGATCTTAAACTTCTTTGCGACGACCATTTATTTGGCCGTGTCTTGTAGATTTTTTAACGGTAAATGTAAAATTTTCATCTTGAAATTTCTCAACAGTGCGTGCATCTCGTTCATCTTCGACAATCATATTATGGAGGATGAGACATGCTTTCATAATATTTGAATTTTTTTTTTCATCCCGTAAATTAGAAGGATTTTTAACAACGGCGAACGTAACCTGCAAGACCCCAAAGGCACGCTCAACATCTTTTCGAACGGATTCTTGTTTTTTAGCAAATAAAGAATGTTTCGGAGTTTGTGGTAGTCGGATTGATTGAATAAAAGTCATCCATTTTGGATAAATACCATCCGTGAGATAGTAAGCCAAATTGTACTCACTCCCGTTGACATGAAAGTTTACTTTCGGAGCTATCCCGTCAATAATGTCATCAAAAACAGGGGATCTATCAAGAATATTAAGATCGTTCATAGTACCGCCGAGGAGAACCGTCGAGAAAGAGGACCGCCGTCGAGACAGAAGCCAAAGAGAACCGTCGAGAACGAACCACCGTCGAGACCGAACCAATCGCCTTCTCAATCGCCTTCTTTGAGCAACAGATTTCGAAAAAAAGAAAAAATGAAGTTATAATCGAAACCGATGAAACGCGTTGTTTCCATTCCTAATTACCATCGCCCACTAAAAATACGACACGTGCCTCCTAAGGATGTCCACATTTGTCTCTTAGCTAAGGGACGTCCCAAAATATATCGACTCATTTTTTATTTTCTTTTCGCGACTTTAAATCTAAGGACGCTCTAACATACGAGCGATAATGTTGCTCTTACCATTCTTGTGCTTGAAACTCTCCCAAAGATCTTGCTCTTATCAGTGTTGCAAGAAAAAAAGATCTTGCTCTTATCTTTTTAACATGTCTTAGACCATACTCAGTTTTAATTCGCGTATTTGATGGGACAGCACCGGTTAATCCCATAAACTGTTTCATCCTAGGGTTTGGTACTGCACCGATCGGACTCGGAGCAAGTGGCTGGCCTATTGTTCTTCGCTATCCTAGTTATCCCCAACTCGTTCATCTATCAAATCAACCACAACTCTGCTTCAAATAATTTTTCTCTTTTAACAATACTAAATAAAACAATTATTTATTTCATATTTTTAAGGAATATTATCTTTGTTCACAATACGGCATTTATTATTTATAATTTAATATATACACAACCAAAATTACAATACTACTGAATATTATACCAACAAAAATAACAAATACACAACGTATACCAACACCAATTTAATTTTATTGCATACACAGGTGCAACCTCTTTAATAATAGCAAAATTATCGCTCTTTTTTTATTCATATTACATGCACAGGTGTATAAATAAAAATCAAACCCTTCCGGATCATCTATACTATTAAAAGAGAAACATTCTGAAAAAATCTACTTAAATAAGGTTGGTTGATCCTTTCATTAACTAATAATATTTTGGTATTACCATAATATTTGAAAACAATCTGTAGCCTATAATTTCTCTAACAATCATTTAATTTGGGACAATTTCATTTATTATAAGTACTATTAGCTTTTATCCTAAATACGATGCGTAACATTAATTTCGACTACTACACAAAATCTAAACGTCGGCTTCTTACTATATTTGAATTCAGAGAATATTTATGCAGACATATGAACATGT
Organism: Raphanus sativus; assembly: GCF_000801105.2. NCBI lineage: Eukaryota > Viridiplantae > Streptophyta > Magnoliopsida > Brassicales > Brassicaceae > Raphanus > Raphanus sativus. The sequence goes on along the minus strand of NC_079516.1, from coordinate 37,391,238 downwards.
AGCATAATTTGTCTTCTTATCAACATTTTTAAAAAATGTTTTCCGGTGCAAAGCGTTTGAATTTTACAAAGCACTATGTGTTCACGAAGTTTATATATGATTTTTTCACCTAATAATAATTCAACGTAAAACCACAATCTAGACAATTAGATGATTATACATCGCCAGCTTACCACTTGGTGTTAGAAAGTTAGTCAGCTTAAGTTAATTATTCTATACTATTTATATAGATACTCCCATCAAATATTCCTCCATATAGATGAAGTAATCTTTATTTTGAATGTATTGATCAGATTTGAAAATATACTTAACTAAATTTCGGATTTGCTAATAAAAGAGAATCCAAAAACCTAATAAATGAGAGTCTTTTAACTAAAATCAATGCAACTTACTATTTTTATGTTTTGCAAAAAAAAACCTTTTTGCAACAACTTCAATCTTGATATAGTTGATTACGTAATTTTTGGTATTGGTAATAATATTGTAATTTATTGTTAATTAAAAACTGTATATAAAAATATTCTAAATGTGATTTCACTAAGATTACATATTTGTGAGAAATGATCCAAAAATTTAACAAATAACTAATAAAGTGAATATGTTTTATTCATCAACCAATATATTATCTATATTACTAAAACAGTAATATTAATATTTTCCATGTATTGAAAATGTCAATTTTTTCCAAAAGTACCTCTAAATTTACAAAGAAAAATTAATTTCATTAGTAGCAACCTTTTCTTTGGGTTTAAAACTATATACACCCATTAGTTTAATTCGTTGTATATACGATCCATTAAAAAGGCTCATTTCATCAATCATAAATTTAATTTATTAATAGTCATAAAATGATTGTATTCTTCTAAAAAAAATAAATAAATTATCTACATTATAATTTTAATAGTATTGGTCACTACAAAACCTATAAATTAAAATGCATAGTATTAATAAAATGAATTTACTTTATATGACAAATTCAAATTATTCAATTTTTTGTACTATTATAAAGTATATGAAAATTTTAATCAGTTTTTAGAAAAATATTATCAAATTTTTCTGGATTTTTTTCAGGCCAACCTGTGTTGAATCACAGGTTAATGGTAAAATTTTGGGTTTTATGGATTTTATTTAATAGATTTCGTTAAATCTGAATTTGTGGAAATATATCAAGTGATAGAATCCTAGAATGTTGTGAAGAACATAAGTCAGTCCGTTATATACGGCCGCATGTCCAGATCGGGGTTCCGTTGTGAAAACAATATTAATGTTTAGTTCATCTATAAATCACATATGTACCCTACTAAAAGAGTTAAATAATTAAAAATGATTTTCTCGCACCATTTAAATGTAAATGCACTATTAATCATCAGTATTTGGTTCGGGTGTTTTGGTTTTTTGTTTTTTTAGTTCTAAATTTTTTGGAACCGTTCATGTAATTACAAAGTTAGGCTGGTTTCAGTTTTTGGTCTGGTAGAAAAACTTAGAACCGACTAATATCCAAAAATTCAGGTCCAATTCGGTTCTGATTCAATTTTGTTTTCTCAGATAATTTTGGATTTATAGATAAAAATAGCAGATAATTTGGGTTTTCAGTTCAAATATTGAGTAATTCGGTTGTTCAGATAAAAAATATTAGATAATTTAAATATTTTCAATATTTGAATATTAAAAATATTCGAATAATTCAAAATTTTTGGTAATTCAATTTCTAAATAGTATTTTTAGGATATTTTGTTATTTAGAAATTAAATAAAATTAATATTTATTGGTATATAATTTGTATTTTAAAAATTCAGGTACAATTTGGTTATGGATTCGATCTTAGTTTTTATTTTGTTTCAGAGATACAGGATTTCTCCAGTATTTATGAAATTCAGTTTAGTTTTGGATTCAATTTTTGTCGTTTGGTTTGCAGTTTCGAAAAAAATGTATTTGAAGTTTAACTTATCTTATATAGAAATTCATTTTAAATAAAATTATTTAATTTCAAAAACAAATCCGCGCTTTTTAAGCGCGGATCAAATTCTAGTAATAATATTATTAGCTAAAATTTATTAGTTATTATTTTTAAAGGATTTTATATGGGTTAGATCTGATTAAGCAAAATGTTTTTAAAAAAACAGAGAAATATACAATTTTATATCAATCATCATGTCTTTTTATATTAATATTTGTTACACTCATCATCCCTAAGTTCTAATATAAACTCCAATAATTATAAAACCATCGTCGCATTGAAATGCGCTCTCTCTCCGACATTTATACTCTAGACTCTTTTCTTTTCATGCTTCATATTCTTCTTCTTCTTCACGTTATCTTTCACAGGGATGACGTCCACACGGCTCATCTGAAGTTGAAACGCCGGAACAATCTTGCTTCCGCAGCTACAAAAACTTCCTAACCAGTCAAAGCTTCCAAGTCTAGCTTTACACTTGGGACACAATAACTTTCCTTCCGGCACATCATCTGCCACAGCTAACATAGGGAAAGAAGATCAGACTAATCAAGAATCCAATACAGATCTACAATCCTTGTGATTAAGAGTATTACCTCCATTCATCCAATTGAGAGGCTCTACGAACATAGAAGTACATTTTTTTCGTCTGATCACCGGTATCCTTGTTGTGAACTTCTCCCATCATGTTTTTAAACATGTCATCAAACTCTAAACCAGCTTCACCAGGAGTGTGATCAATGACTTGCTCCTGAAACAACAAAACATTCTTGCATTTCTTGCACTCGTACGTACTACCACTACCCTGATTTGACATTCCTGGATCAGCCCTTAACTTTAGTTTGTCAAATCTCTTATCTTTGCTGTATAAATAACCTGGTATAACAAAACAACCAAACATCATATAATCAGATACATGACCAGACGTGAATGCACTTATTATGATAAAATAAATCAAAACCTAAAGTTTTTAGACGGAAGTGCTTGTAAATAGGGCTGGATCGGTCAACTTTGAAGTTCATTCTTTCAAACAAATCCAACTGCAAGATGTAAAAACGTTGATTATGAAAATTACATCAATTCACAGATGTGTAAACTAAACTCTATATATATATCAAATAATTTAGTCTTCACCTGTTTTAAGAAGCCAAGATTGGGTCTAGCGTGAGCACTTTGCTTCAGTGACGCCAACGCATCTGTAAAAACATAACAACATATCAATTAAAGGGACTCATGAGAGATCGTTTTAAAAATTATCGTGCATACCTTGACAAGAAAGCTTTTCGGTCCTCATTAGATACGCAATGACCATAGAAGCACTAAAACAAAAACGTAATAGTTATAGTCAAGATCAAGCTTCAAAACGTTAACTGCACGTAATAAAAGAAAAAAACAAACAATAACTAAATAATTTTACCTTCGAGATTCTCCTGCAAAGCAATGAACTAAAACACCTTTCTCTTGGCGGCCACCATCAATAAAATCCAAGCAAATATCGAAAAAATCAAGCAGATTCTCCCATTCTTGATCGTAAGCAAAGACAGCCATCCTAGTAAATTTGAGATCTTTGCCAGTATGCTCAAGTGAATATAGAAGATTGCCAGATGGCAATGCACTCTCTGTCGCAAACTCTTTGCCTTGATCATGATCATCACCAACATACACTTCCTTGATTTCTTTAGAGTCTAGTTTCACGTTGCGCCATTCCTCGAACACAGATATGGAAGGGCAGTGTAAAACTGTAAGAACGTGTGAAATATCAGAGCTTCCGTTCTTGAGAATTTCAGAAGCGGCACAGATATCACCGAGGTATAGATTTTCCCTAATTAGGTCAAGCTTCTGCATTGTCGATGAGAAGAACCCTAGACACGTTCAAAAAGAAAAAAAAAAGAAGAGAAATCATTTAATGCTTAAACAGGTTTATTGCCACACACAAGAGTAAACTGATATTAACTGCAAACACGTAAAAGCTATGGACAACAATGTTCAAAAAGAAAAAAAAACAATTTCGTCCGTTAGAGAGCAACTCAAGATTAAACACTAGTCTTTTGTTTTGTGTAAGTTTGCAAAAAGGCAAAAAGGAAAACCTTTTAAATCCTCGCAGGTAGTGATTTTTTTGGGTTCAGCAAGCTTCTTCCAGAGAATAACGAACAGAGGGCTAGGTCGGACGAAGAAGAGGAACGCAAGTTCGATGAGGTTTGATGTGTATTTATTTCCTTTTATTTTTAAACCTTCTAACTTGTCTAGAGGGTTTTCATTGTCGTCCTTTGTTTTGTCGGGATCGGGTACATCGGTCTCTTCGGTTCGGGTTGATCGGTTTCTGGGTTGTAATTCGGAATGAGAAAAAGTTACCGAATTGAACCGATAAAAACGGTTCAGTTCGATTTTCGGTTGGTAACCGAACTCAACCGAAATATAATTTTTTTGTCAAACCAAAATAAAAATTCAAAAAAATAAAGATCGAAACTTTCTGAAAATTTGTTTGAACAACCTCAGCAACCCAGATCATAGACCTCTTACCATCAAATCAATTCCAGAAGGAATTGCAGGTTTGGAAGGTTTATTATGCTCAGAAAGGTAGCGTACAAGGAACCAATCTATAGCAGAGAAACAAAGTTGGTATGGTAGTAAGGCAGAGAAAGTGGAGGATGGTGGTTTGACTGACTACCATGGGTTCAAAAGGGATTGAATTGAATAGGCCCTCGGTAGAGGTGGTTTTATGGCTTAATAAACTGCAACTGCAGTATTACAAGGGCTGGCTTGATTATTTATTGCTATAGAAGATTGATGGATATGGAGAGGATGTTTACACTTCATAAAGCACATTACCTTTTTGGGACAGAACCTCGACAAGAAAAGCAGCAAGGTCTGGTGGTTCTCCTTAAACCACCGAAGGGGCCATGAAGCTTTTGCACTGGAACTGTCAGGGTTTAGGACAGCTCCTCACCTCAAAGATATTAGGAAATCTCATAATCATGATATCATGCTTCTAGTGGAAACAAAGATGCTTATGTTTATAGTGTAGTTAAAGAGCTAGGATATGCTCACTCTTTTGTAGTCTCTGCTAAAGGATGTAGTGGTGGTTTAGTTATTATGTGGAATGATATGAGGTTAAGGTTCATTTTTTGGGTAACCAATCACTGAATAAGTCTGATATGTATATAGAGGATGGGAGAAATCATCTAACGCTAGTTAAACATGTCTATCGACAGACATAAGAGTAAACTGATCCTAGCTTCAAACACGTAAAAACTATCCAGAGGACGCCTTGATTGGTAAAGCATTATGCTTTACATTATCCAATCAACATTTATTAGAAAAGCATTTAGAAAAGCATTTACTAAATGATAATGCTCTCCAAATGCTTTCTGGCAAATGATCTCATATGAAGCTTTCGGAAAAGCATTTGCATTTACGATTTATAAATTTAAGAAATAAATATAATTAGTTCATTTATTTGATTTAATAATATCATAAAATTATTTTTATATCCAGAAAATGAAATTTTAATTTCTAAAATAAATTTACAATATAAATATATTTTTTTGTAAAAAATAGTATTTCACATTTAAAATGCGAAATATTATTTTTAAAATAGATATTTTAATTGTAAAAATGATTTTTTAAATAATATATTATATTTATTTATTTCTTAAAATAAAAATTTTGGATATAAACATAACTTTTGAAATTATTAAATAAAATAAATTAATTATATCTCTTTTATATATTAATATGTAAAATAAAAAGATATATATACAATGATAATTTATTTATTTTGTTTAATAATATTCAATTGATTTTATATCAAAAAATGAATTTATATTTTATTTATTTTATTTAATAATATTCAAAATTATTTTATATCCAAAAATAAATTTATATTTTTTAAAAAATTACATTTATTTTTTAAATAATAATATTTCACATTTAAAATTTAATTTAAGATTCATTATTTTTAATAAGAAATATATTATTAATATATATATTATAATTTAATATATATTATTTTAAAATAAATATATTATATACTAACTTTTGTTTAAAAAAATTTGTATAATGCTACTGCTCTACCAATCATCTTATTAAAAAATTTAATGAGAGCATACAGCTTCTGCAGTATACTGCTTCTACATCATATTGTTACTACTTCTTCATCAGCTGTACCAATCGAAGCCAAAATAAAAAGAGAACTTAGGTGTAGAGTTTTTTTTTTTTTTTTTGAACTTGGCTTACGTATTAAATGCAAAACGAAGAGAAAATAATACATGCCAGTATGCCACAGGCCAGGGTTTGTTTTTTTAGAGCCCATAGAGCCCAGTTTTTGACAACACAACAAAAAAGGAGAGAGTGGGCCTAGAAAGAAGCCCAAGATCACATTAGACAGGAAAATGAAGGGGTTTGCAACTTCTATCATACAGAAGGGAATTGCAGAGGATCAAATCAGCCACTGCTGCATCAGACGAGAAGAAGCCGTAGGGTTTGAGTCTCGAAGAGAAAGAATACGATCCTTAATCTGTCTATCCAGTTGGTGAATGATCGAGTCGTAGGAGCGGAAAGGAACTTACCTTTTTTTGTTTTAGACGACCGACTTACCTGTTTTTTTTTTCTTTCTAATTCGGTTAACCGTTCGGTTATTACAAACCGAACCCTAATAACCAATAACCAAATTCAATTTAATATGTATCCGATCGGTTTTGTAACTTAATTTAAACTGAATTATCCAAATTCCGATTCGGTTTCGGTTTGCAAAAGTTTGGTTCTGCTTAAAATCCCTGCCCTTTGTTTTGTATTTTTTACAGACTTTTGGATAGTTCAAAGAAAAGTAAAATTTCCTTTTTCATAAACTACAGTATCGAAACCAATGTTCTTAAACCCGACACTAAACTGAGTTATTTTCTGAGTTCCCAAACCATTGGATTGATTGTGGTTAAACTGCGTGTCAACAAAACAATAAATTTTATTTCCTCCATTTTATTAAAATACATGTTTTAGAAAAAAATATTATTTCAAAAGATACATTTTTATATTTTCAATATTTTTTTGTCAATTAATAATGATTTAACTAGTTGATATTCCGCATCTTATGTGAATTAATATATGCATAAATACCTTAATTTTAATGTTTATTTTTAAATTTTTTTTATTAAATTAGATAAACAATTTAAATTAACATTTTAAACTTAAATATTCATATTGATAATGAATATATTAAATTCTGTTATTCTGTTATTTTGTTTCATAGCTTTATTTATGAAATGTAGATCTTGGATCACAATTTTTTCTATAGTAATAAACAAATTCAGAAACTTGGGTTTAAAATTAAAAACTTATTGTATTTGGACAAAAAGGAAATCCATTGGCACTGGAAGGAATATAAACAATCAAAACCTATAAACACATCAACAAAATAACAATAACCTGAAGATTTTCAATCTGGTAAAAGTAAACCATTTAAAACCGAACTGAATCAAAATAGAAAAAAGGGTTTGGATTTGTTAGTACCAAAGAAACCAAATAGATGTTATTTTTTGCAACAGTATATGAATATGGTTCATCATATTAACAGATCCAACTGAATAAATCGAATAAAAAAATTTATCAAAATATATTAATATAAATATATCTAAATTTTATAACAATTTGTATTTAGATCAATATTTCCAATAAAAATGAAAGAAACTGACTATAATATTAGCCATTAAATCATAAACTAAATATAAAATAAATATAATTATGATATTATCCGTAGATATTGTTTATATCAACTGTGAAGATCTATTTATCTTTTAAATTTCATGATTATTATATATTAAAAATATATTTTTTGAATAGTAGTAGAGATATATCGGTAGAATAGGTTAATGTTTATTAATTATCTTTCATACCATGATAAATAAATATATAATGTTTATTAATTATCGGTAGAATAGGTTATGTTTATTAATTATCTTTAATACATGTATTTAAGTCGGGTACAAATCAGTTATTATCAGGTCGGATCTATTCGGATCGGTTTTTTTCGAGTCCGGGTCTATTCGAGTCGGTTCTTTTCGGATCCGGATCTATTTGGGTAAAAGAAATTTAAATCCAAAAAGTATTTGTAAATTTTTGGGACGGATTTGGATCGGGTATTTTTGGGTCGTTTCCGATTCGAGTTTTCTGGTCCATGTTAAAATGCCGAGGCCTACTTTGGATTTTAAGTCATACTAGATCTTGACCCGCCCTTAAAAGGGCGGGTATATTTTTTGTTGGAAAATTATTTTACGTAATAAAAATTATGTTTTTTGATAAAATATATATTTTAACTTTTTTTATGAAATTTATCTTAAATTTACTTATATGACTTATTTTTGTTATTTTCAATATGACTAAATTTTAGAAGATTCTAAATAATTCTAACCCGTAATATTATTTTATTTATTTTAACCAAAGTTAAACTTATTTTACACTGATTTTTTAACTTAAATAAAATATTTTATAATTTCAACAATCTTGTATTGAAAAATTCATTTATGTGTTTCAAAATATTTTCTATAATTTTATTAAATTTAGTTTATGTGATTTAGTTTTTATTTTAAATGAAACTATTTTTTAAGGAGTTGAGATAATTTCAGATCTGTATTATGATTTTGTTGATTTAATCATTTGTTATTTCAACTTGATTTTATTTTGAGGTTTCATTTAATAAATGCTTTCAAATAATTAATAATGTGAAATATTTTTTGGAAAGATATGGTGCAAACATCTAGGAAACAAAATTTTCAAAACGACTAAGAATTTAATTATATTAAATACTCTTTAATGTTATTGCAAAATAATGACTTTTGATTTATTGTAGATAATGCTGGGAAAAATGTACAGACAATTTTTGTAATTATTTAAAAATTTCAGGGGAAGATTCATAAAAAGTCATATACTTTAATAGTATAGATATCCAAAACGGAGAACTGAATTAAGATATAAGTAGTGTTTTTACATCTTATTTGGATCTGCGATCGAATTAGTAAACCTGGTGGTCGTGTATAATCCAGACTGGCTTATATTCTTTATGTAGTATTATATTAGAGGTTTTACCAACTGATATGTTTACACAAAATTCAGATTTAGTAAAAATTATATTAATTAAAAATCTGATAAAACCTAAAAACCGTTATTAACCCGTGAATTGATGCCGCTTGACCCAGAAAAAATCCCAAAAAAACTTATAATATTTTTTATAAATTAATTAAATAGGGAAATGAAATGTATAACCATCATCTAAGATTTTATATATCGTTTAAAATTATAATGGCATATTTTTTTAATATTTCAAAAAGAATTAAGGTTAGTTATAAAGTGCAAAAGAGAAGATTATAAATCACTTGGATTGGTTTTATGGATACACAACAACATGTGTTTTTGATACTTTATAGTTATGATTCAGTTGCTTGAGTATTGTGTTTTTGATATATTTAAAAGGAATATCCTATGTGCATTTTTTTTTTTGAACTCGTCGTTTAGTTTGTTATAAGATATTTAAATGTAGAATATTTGGTTTATTATAAGTCAAGAGAGATTCATAATACAGAGATATTCCGGATCTCAATGGCTGGTTTAAATAGAAGCATCAATTTAAAGAAATGATCTAATTCAAACCTAATCTATCTTTATAACTAAAAATTTATAATATATGTAATTTGTTAAGATGAGAATAGTTATGTTTATTTGCAGTTATTTTTTAACGTGAGGTCAGACGTCCGTCCACATCAACTTTTATTATTGATATGAAATAGAATGGTGAAATATATCTTGATAGTTTTGTAATTAGTATAGTAGATCTATTCATATGCAATAGAGATGTTGGAGCGAGTTTTCAAGAAAAAGGGCAAATTATTATCATAAGACGTTGGTTAAAACATGGTTGGCGTCCATATAATTCATCTTTTGAAAAAGTTTAAAATGTATGAAAATATATTTAAATTTGATAGCAAATGATGATTATTGTTTTAGGAAAGTAGATATTGTCGGATATTCTGTTATTATAGTAGATATTTAAATGATTAATATAAATTATTAAATAAAATATATTCAACAATAAATGAAATGGTCTTACAATGACTTATAATGAAAGGGTCCAAACAACTTTTCATAAGTAGATTTTTTCAGAATGTTTCTCTTTTAATAGTATAGATTTACAAAAAGACCTAATTTTAAAGCCAAATAAGAACATTGGCTAAAAATAAGATAATAAACAATTGAAATTTTAAATAAAATCTATCTTATTAAAATAGAAGTACAAATATAAACTTACCCTCAAAATAACCTTTTAATTACATTGTAATGCCATTGAAAACTTCCTAATCCTACCTTCAAGCATTCGTTTATTTTTTTCTCAATTAAAACAGCAGATCTCGATTTCAAACTAATTAATGATAAATCTATATTATTAAATTTACTGCATTTAAAGATGCATTTAAAGTCTAAACTACACGGTTTAATCGATAACAAGATACACATTATTACATTAAGTACTTTTGAATGTTTATTTTTAAAATAAAGGCTATTCATCGCTGTTACATTTTTATATTAGTAAGATATTGATATACTTATATACATGGCTCAAGTCTATTTATTTCCACAGTCTGATACTTTTGATACGTAACATAAGTGAAATAAAGAAATAGTTGATTTACATAGACAACCCCCATATACCAACGTAAATACATAGTTCTATGCATATAATTTTACAGATTACGATTTTGTTTTCTGTACATATATTTAAGTTTATTGTGGTGGGATCTCTTTTTGTTATAAAACTGAAATCCATTTTACATCTATATAAATGAAATGAACAATGCATTGATGGGCTTATTTTGATTTTGGTATATCTTCTATAATTTTTTAATTTATGAAAACTTATATTTTTCCTTAAATCATAGTTTTAAATTTAATTAATAAAACTAGCTTTAAATAATTAATAAAATAGGTTTAAATAGTTAATGAACAATGTTGTTTTTAAATTTATGTAATTATATTTTTATTATTTATTAGTAATAAACTAATAACTAAAAAATAAAATTCACATAAAAAGAATCATTTATATAATAAGATAAATATATTATGTTACATATTTTTTTAAAATATTATTATGTTACATATATTTTCATATAAATAATATCCCAATGTAAGTACAGTACGATAAATGTTGAAAATATAAAATATATACCACCATATATTTTTAAATAATATATACAACTATTTTATTATACATTATCATAAAATTTTGATCCATAAAAAAATTAAAATACATTTGTGTGGATATACGAGTCATATTCTATAAAGTATGGATGATACAAGTGATGATTTACTAAACAAAATAAAATTACTCAATATAAACTATAAATTATTATGTTTAGAAATGTCATATTAAACTATTATTTAAACGGGTAAATTTTAAAAATATATATTATCACTTATACAAATATACTTATTACAAATTTATATCACATTCCTACCTATTTTAGCTAATTAAAATTTTTTAAAAATCTATATTTTTTGAAAATCTTGCTAACCATGTTTACCATATATTATGTATCTTCATAATCTTTAGTATAACAATATTGTTTAGAAAGTTAACCAAGACGCAATTAAAATTAAATATTATACTCATAAATCAATTAAATTGACATGTATAATCGGCCAAGACAATTATTTTATACATCTTCTCTATTTTGAAAACTATGGATACAATTATACAAATCTAATATTCTATGAAATTACAACATTTTTATTTTCTTACAAATTTTATAATTAATGTATCAATTTTTAATACTATACTAACTCATATTTATCTATTTTCTTCTTTTAATTTAGAAAAAAAATATTTTCTAGATATTTTATACATAAATCTAACTATACAAATTTTGGATTTACTTATACGATGTCCAATAAATATCAGTAATATAATTTATTATAGAACACAAAAATACTATTCAATGTAATTAAACACATTGTTATTTTTTAAAAAAATGTTATATTAGTACACACATTGCAAATTATGTATAACATTTAATACAAACAAAGATAAAAATGAAAAATTATACCCGCTCGGTCGAGCGGGTCAAAATCTAGTTAACATTTAAATCTGAAATAGTTAAAAACAAAAACTTATAATATATTTTCAGTAATAAAAATAAAATAATAGTATCATATTGTTATATCAATAAAATTTTGGTTTTCTTAGTTTATTCATTTTGTGTAATATTAATGAATGTAAAGAAAAGTGTAATTAGATTTTGTTAGAAACATTAATGTTGGTTAACCGATGTTGGATCATGAGTCTTACCAGCTTTTTAGCTTATATATTTTTTGTTAGTTCCAAATATAATTATTTACTAGATTTTGACCCGCATTTGGAAAACGCGGATTTATCTTTTGAATTAAATATTTTTATAAAAACGAATTTCTATATAAGATAGCACATAGGTTTGGATATTTTTATTTGGAACTGTAGACCGACCCGTACTAAACTGAAAAAATCAAATTCGAAATTGAACTGAATTTCATAAATAACCGAACAGATCATTTATTTTTGGAACCAAAAAATTGAAACCAAACCTGAAATCAAATAGGTACCTGAATTTTTAAAATACAAATTATATTCTTACATATATTGATTATATTTAATTTCTAAATAATTAAACCATTTATAAACCGATTACCCAAAAAACTGAATTACACAAATATTTTTGTTTAACATATTATAAATTATCTGAATTATCTGATATTTTATCCAAACAGCCCGAGTTACCTAAATCTAAACTGAAAATCCCAAATTATCCTATATTTTTGTTTATAAATCCGCAGTTACCTGAAAACTATAAACTTTTTTTTTGCATATTAGATGGTTCCCAACTTTGTTACTGAACCGGACCAAAATTAAAATAATTCAACTGAAACAAAACCAAAATTTATGAATGTCTGAATGGTTCCTAAATTTCTAAAACTGAAACCAAATGCTGAGGAGTAATAGTGCATCTACACTTAAATGACGCGAAAAAGCATTTTATCAGAGGTTCTATCAACTGATATGTTCTACAAAATTTAGCTTTATTCAAAACCTATTAATTAAAAATATGATAAAACCTAAAACCTTCCATTAACCGACACCAGTTGATCAAGAAAATTTTCAGAAAACTTTAATAATATTTTTTTAGAAGAAAAAGTGATCAAATTTCTCGTAACTTTATAATAGTACGTAGAATAAAGTTTTTGATTTGTTGTATAAAGTAAATGTATTGTATTTATATTGTGAATTTTAATTTATAGGTTTTATAATGATCAATACTATTACTATTTTAATGTAAATAGTTTATTTATTTTCTTTATAAGTATACAATAGGTTTAGATTTATTAATAAAATTAAATTTATGATTGTTGGAATGAGCGAGTCATAGATGCTATAATTTATTAATGGTTTTGGTTCAGATTCAGTTCAGATCTATGCGGGTTCATTTCGGGTTTGGGTAACCCAAATAAATATATTATATACTTTAGTTTTTTCAAAAATATATAAACAAAAAGTAACATATCAAACATAAATTTGAATAACATATGTCAAAATACATTAATTTAACATATAAAATAGTTTGTTTTGAATACTTGTATAGAGAATCAATAGAAAATTTAAGTACTTTGGTGTTTTGAGTATATTTTAGCTATTTTAGATGTTTATTTTTGACTATTTGTATATATTTTCAAGTATTTTTTGAAAATTTTAAAATATCTTATATATTTTGCATGTGTTTTAATATACATTAAAAATAAAAAAATAATTAATATATTTAGGTATATAAATCTATTTTGGATATATTTGGATATCCAAAATACTTCGGTTCTGAACGGATTCGGTTTTGGCTCTTAAATACAATAATTTTGAACCCGTTCAAATATGTAACTAATTTTCGTTTATATTTGGCAATACTTTTTGAACTGGGATCGATTCGGTTTTGTTAGATTCAATTTTTTTCCCAGCCCTAGTTTAAGTCTAGAAACTGGAAGAAAAAATTACCATTGGTTAGAATTAAATTTCATTTGTAAGTTTAGGAGTGTTTTTGTAAAATTTACATTTTCAATTTCATTAAATAGAAAACTCAGGAATGTTTTGAATTGTTTATTTATAAACTTAATTAATCGATTTTGTAAAAAATGAAATCCATGTTAAACTATGATAAGTTATTTTCTCGGATTTGTTGTGACCATCTCTTTATATTATGACTTTTTCTCTGTATTAAGTAAATAACTAGATCTCGACCCGCACAACCGTGCGGGTGTTTGTTTTGATTTATTTTTATATAAACATTTTGTTTTCAATTTTATACTGGTATATATGAGGTGTGTTTATCAATTTTTAAAATATAATAATTTTACGGTATATTTGTTTTTCATTAAATAGATTGTTTATATCTTTTACATGTATGTGTATCTTCTTCTATATATATTTTGGATTATTATTTTATTATTGAAATCGTAAATATATATAAAGGTTGGTAAAATACTTTTTTTTTATTTTCATCTTCAAAGATATTTGTAACATTTCACAAAATTAGAAAGTTTTTAAAAAATAAATTTTTAGTTTCATAGATTTATATTATCGAGAAAATAATTAAACATTTAGTTTTTGTTTAATTTTTAAAATAAACTATATAGTTGTAAATTTGTTTTCGTTGGTTAAAGGTAGTATATAGATAATGTTGATTTTTCTATTTTTTTTAAAAAAAAGTTAACATCGAGAAATATGTAAATAATTAACATATGGAGGTATAATATTATAACATTAAATTATTAATATACTTGATAGCATATTTAAATTGAATATATATCAATTTCGAAAATATAGGAAACTATTTGAGAAGATCAAGGTAACAATAAATATGTGAGTTTTATTTGTGTATTTAATAATGTATTTTATTTAATATCAAGATTATTAGTGAATGAAAATGTAATGTGACCAACTCTAGTAGATAGTCCATTTTTTTAAAAAATCACACATAAATGAGAAGTCATGACTTCTCTTTTAATATATAAGATAATAAAAAGGTGTATGTAGAATATTCTTAAGTATATGGCATCTATTCTCGTGACATTATGGAAATTCTTCAGTTAATGTAGGAATATAGATTTGGCTTAAATATATGCTGAGCTATGTGGTTAGATTGTTAGTCTAATTAATAGGTCAAACAACTTTTATAAATAGATTTTTTCAGATTGCTTCTCTTTTAATAGTATACATGGATTAGTGGGTTTCCAATTTGATTGCAATCTGGATCGAAAACACTGATTTAAACTATAATTGGCATTTCCAAATAATTTTAAGGTCATAGATGTTTTAAGAACAATACTTGGGTGCACCCCTGAGGTGAACTTATGAATTCACCTCTTTCCTTATTTCAATTATATTGCCATAAATATTAATGTCACATAAATAAATAAATTATAAATTACAAAAGAAGTAAACTTTAAATCATAAACTCTAAATTCGAACCCTAAACCCAAATCTTAGATTTTTAATTTTAAACCATACCCTAAACCCAAACCTATACCCTAAACCCAAACCTATACCCTAAATCTTAAATCTAAATTTAAATCCTAAACCCTAAACTCAAACCATAAACCCTAAACCCAAACTCTAAACCCTAAACCCAAACTCTAAACGCTAAATCCTAAACCTTAAACCCAAAATGTAAATCATAAACCCAAAATTTTCAAATAGCTTTGGGTTAATGATCATCAAATGTATTTTCAAATACATTTTAGTGTATAGAGTTCGGGTTTATGGTTCACAGTTTGGGTTTAAGGTTTAGGATTTAGGGTTTAGAGTTTGGGTTTAGGGTTTAAAGTTTGGGTTTAGGGTTTATGGTTTGGGTTTAGGGTCTAGGATTTAAATTTAGATTTATGATTTAGGGTATATAGTTTGGGTTTAGGGTATAGGTTTGGATTTAGGGTTTAGGGTTTGGTTTAAAATTTAAAATCTAAAATTTGGATTTAGGATTTGAATTTAGAGTTTATGATTTAAAATTTATTTTTTTGTAATTTATAATTTATTTAAAATGTGATATTAATGTTTATGGTAATTTGATTGAAATAAGAAAAGAGGTGAATTTATAAGTTCACCACAGGGGTGAACCTAAGTATTGTTCATGTTTTAATGATATGTCAAACTATACACATACCGCCACATATATTACCGACAAAAAATATCGTAAAAGCTATTCTATTAAACCAATCTGACATTTTTTTTTAAATAGTAGCTAAATTTTATTTCATTGAAAGAAAACGACGACAATAGTTTCAAATGCAACTTTGACGTCGTAAAATACACATACATTACACAACTAACGTGTTTTATTAGACACGTGATATTTTTACAGCATATCAGTATCATATTTTTATTTTATTTTGATACCTCATTTCAGCCAAGCATTTTTCTTGATATACCACTGTAGTCAAAAGTGGTGAGGAAGTTTTCAGGATAAAAGCTCCTAATGCCCATTCTAGTGGTATGTCTTTCTCTCCTGCTTTACTCGCAAACTCGATTCTGCAAGACAACACAAACACAATTTTATTTTATTTATCGAAACATAAAAATTTAACATTGATTTTTAAGACCGTTCTTGAATTTTTGAGATAACATTTACCTTCCATCATCAAGAGCAAAACCAAGACTATCGTGAAGCATTGAGATAATATATGCTGATGAGAAGCAGTACCCAAGCAAATACTCTTCTTTTGTTGTTGGGTGTTCTGCTTTCAGTTCCGACCATTTTTCTTTACAGTACCTCTTTCCAGCTGGAATCATTTCAGCTAGCCAATCCTTTTCATCCAACTCAAAGAACTGATTCATACATAAACATTAGTCGACCAATGTTCCATAAAAAAAGACAACCCTGCAGATATGAGGTTTTGGATTATGTTATACCTTGGACGTGTAGTAGAAACTTGATGTCGCCAAAAAATGCCCTTGTAGATCAGGTGTGAATGTTGATCCAATAGAACAATGCTTATAAGGACATTTCTCTACACATAACAAAAAGTACCAAGGCTGAATTCTTAAGAGATAAAGAAACTTGACACTGACCAACGATATTCAGATATATTGATAAAGTTATCTTATACCGTTTCCTTCTTGCAACATTGCATATGTCGCGGATCGGCATTTTGTGAAATTACCAGCAGCTTGAAGTGAGCCTGTTAATCTGCTTTCCTCGGATGAATCCTTGTGTGAATTTTTGTCGAGGTTGTAACCTTTAGGAGTACAAGGGTCAGTAACTATCTCGTCTTCTGAAGAGTTTGCAGCTGGAAGGATTGAAGCACTATATGAGTTTTGAGATAAGTAAGCTTTTTTTTTTAACACAAAGTACGCTTATTTCAATTTGGCTATAAGTAGCTACCCAACTTAAGCAAGCTGATATATCACATTTACCTGAGTTATGGAGTGATGTCCATAACTTTTCATGGGCTTCATTCTGCAAGGCGACAAAAGTTAATAGCTTATTCAACATCAACATAAGTGTTTGGTGGCATGTTATACAATTTTGAGACTTTTATTAAAATGTATATATATTTGAGATCAGTAAGCAGCAAACAGATAAGGACATACAATACACGAGTTTCAAAAGTACTTTAAATGAATGGACCAAAAAAAGTACTCAAAGGCACCTGGTCTGCTCTAATTAGTTACCTGTCCAAGGTGGAGGAAGCTGTGAGTGTAGATTTTGTACGAAACATTTCCATATGATATCGTACGAAAGAACTCAGGAGGCACATTCTCACTTGACACAAATGTTACCTAAATAAATGCCCAAATTATATTACAGCAATTGTACTAAATAGATATTTTCTATGTTTTTTGTCGTAAAAATAACACACAAAGAAGAAAATGATCAAAATGTTCCATTTAAGAGATCAAAAAATTATATCCTAGATATATAAAAAAATAAATAAAAAATAATATTTTTTATAGTTTTAGATTATATATTTTTAGATTCGAATGTTTTTTATAAATTTTTTAATTTTTGGAAATTCTTTTCGAATTTTTTTATTATTTTTCCAAATTTTCTTTTTGTAATTCGAAAATAATTTTTGAAACTATTTTTATATTTTTATTTTTAAACTTTTAATATTTATTTTTTATTTTATAAAATTTTAAACTTTAATCCCAAAACCTTCTTAACTCTAAACCCTAATGTTTAGATAAGTTAACCATAAGGTTATAAATGTAAATAATTCTTTTAATGAAATATTTTGGTCATGTTTTTTCACTAACTGAGATTAGAATTTTACAAAAAATATGTGAACATATAGAGCTTCAATTCTAAATTTAGTTTCACGGTAAAAACAGATAAAAAAAAGACAAAGATAATCGATACTTTTAGCATTTCAGCTAGGTAACAAAGATGACTAGAAGTACCGATACTATCTTAAAAGCTCGGTTTTCACAACCTATTTGAGGTTTATAAAAGATTTGACAGGGAAAAGAGAATAGAGATTATACCTGCGCAGAAGCCCCACCGAGGTCAACAATCCCTGTTGTTTTCAACGGGTCACCTCCAAGCGAACCAAGTGCATAGTTTGCTGAAACCCAAGCATATATACCTTCATCGGATCCTGCCCAAAAGAATTTCCAAGAGATTTTTTTTTTTTTTTTGAAAAAGTTTTTCCAAGAGATTTCTAATTAATAATTTATTAACTTAACTCTTAGTGGATTGTCACATTTACTATTAACTCAACTTATATGCTAATATATATATAGAAAGAAACTAAAACTTAGATCCAAGCGATTCCAACCAACAAGTAAACTTTGAACATTTATGTCAGCAATCAATAAAAACCCTAATCTTAATTAATCAAAAATAGCATTACTAACCAGAGATAACCGAGGCCCATTCATCTCGAAATTTAAAACCAGAAGATCTAAGAACTCTTCTGGTGACATCTAAAATCTGTTCCTGAACATCTACATCAAGCAATCTCATTCCAGCTGTCGCCATTAACCTAATGCCACTCTTCTTCAACATTGCCTTGGGAACTCTCCCCTTAGCGAAGTCCACAAGTTTTGTGACTGACACGCTAGCTTCTTCCGGATGATCAGCATACGAAGACAAACCAGGGTTCAGCTTCAAGTTAGCGTAGTTGTCGCCACTGAAATCGTAAACCGGTTTGCCTGACTGGTACCAGTACCGGAACACGTGAACTCGGCTCCCTGAGCTCCCAGCATCTATAAGAACGCTGTACCGGTACGAACTTATGCTCCAGTTCCATCCGGAGAACAGGACTGGATAGAGAAGAAACACAAACCCTAACGTGACAGCGACGGAAACGAGTGAAGTGAGGATTAGCAGGAGAAATGGTATCGAGGGTTTTGACTTGGGCTTAGTGAAAGTGTATGCCGAGGGCAATGATTGGTGGTGGTCGGGTGAAATCTGAACCATGAGAGGATCCATCTCCGACTTCATTTTTCAAACCTGAAAACGAGCATGCTCATATAGTTTGCACCAACGTTTAAATAACCGTAGCGAATTTTTTTTGTTGTTGTAAAATTTACAAGATAATCTTGAGATCTGAACGTATATGAACAGTAGCGATAATTTACAAGATAATCTTGAGATCTGAACGTATATGAACAATAGCGAAAATTTATAAGATAATCTTGAGATCTGAACGTATATGGACATATGGTAAGTGGTAACATTCATGAAAGTTAAAACTATGAATTATACATAAACAATAGCAATTTCTTTGTGTTTGTAGTTTTCGAAGTTTATGCATTTTAATAGAGAACCTGACTTTTTTTTAATGGTAATAAAACGGAGGTTGAAACGGCAGTTCGAAGACTGCCGGCGTTGAAGGCTTGAAGCTCGTCGGCTACTCTACTCTATTTTGTAGTGAAGAAGAAATCATTGAGCGAATATTTATGAACACCTACTACTCGACCTTTGGGGTGAAGGTAGGATCAGGTGTAGTTATAATTCAAAACGTGATTCACAAGCCCCTCTAAACGACAGACCCAACTAAAAACCTAAGGCCCCACATTTCTTTTCATCTTTTTATTAAGAGTTATTATTGGGTTCTAGGATGGTGCACCTAACTAATATCAATCAAGTATTTTTTTATAATCGATATCTTAAAAAAAAAAAATTGTCAAATTATATTATGTTTTTAAAATAAATAAAACAAAAAAATAAAAATACTCCCTCTGTTCCTAAATATAAGAAATTTTAGGTAAAACACGTTTATTAAGAAAATTACTTTTTTATCTAAAAATATTATTAGAATCGTAAATTAAAAACTGTCTGACCAACTACAAAATAGAACTATTAAATTTGATTGGTTACACAGTTTTTGATAAAGTTAAAGTTACCTAGAAATATGAGAACATCTTACATCTTGGAACAAAAAAAATATTCTAAACATCTTATATTTAGGAATAGAGGGAGTAATAGTTACAAAAAATAATTTTTAAAAAAATATTTTAACTTCGTCAAAAAAACCCTAAACACTAAACTCTAAACCCTAAACCCTTAGGTATACCCTAAACATTTGGGTATACCCTAAACCCTTGGATAATCTTAAACTCTAAACCCTAAATCCTAGTATATGCAAAAATATATATTTTAACGCTGTCATCGAAATACTAAACCCTAAACACTAAACTCTAAACCCTAAACCCTTGGGTAAACCCTAAAACACTTGGATAATCCTAAATTCTAAATAAAAAAACATTAAAACCCTAAAACACTAAATCTTAAAAATAATAAACCCTTAATCCTAATCCCTAAAATCTTTTTAAGATTAATGATTTAGTATTTTTAAGATTTAGTGTTTAATGTTTTTAATTTAGGGTTTAGTATTTATCCAAGGGTTTAGAATTTAGAGTTTAAAGTTTAGGGTTTAGTGTTTTGACGACAGATTTAAAATATTTTAAAAATCTTTTTGCATATATTACTATTTTATTTATTTTTTAACATTTTTATTTAAAAAATAATATAACTTGACAATATATTGTTTTCTTTTTTCAAAAGATATCAATTGTGAAATGACTGATTCCTATTGGTTGGAAAACCTAAAGGTTCACCCAAGAATAAGTCTTTTATTAATGGTCCGTATCTATCGAAGAGCTCGGACTAATCCACAAAGTGATAGACATAAATTTATATAGAGATATTTTCTATAAGAATATCTACAATAGAGGCATCTAGTAATATCTATATGTATTAATATTTCATTGGTTGTTATTTTATGTTATGAATATTTTGGTGGTATCATATGAAAATTTATTTACCTAGATAAATAGAGTGACATACCAATCGTAAATGCTCCAATAAGAATTGATGTTCTAGATGAACAATATCAAACTGCTAGTCACATCTTAAGCGTGGTAGACATATTGGTTTCAAAGATAAAAATCCCCTTCAATGAAAATTCACATAAATCTTTCATTATTATTCGCGTTATTACTGAACCAAAATGACTTAATTGGTTTATGCCAAGTAATTGGTAAATTTTTGGTTTACTATATATGTATATCCATTACATTAATCTTTCTATTGTACAATCTATAAGAGCATGTAGACACTTTCTCAACAATACTTTTACTAACTTGAAATATATTTCTGATTTGAAGAATTTAATATATCTATCGCTTAGTGTCTCTCCACAATTTGTCTTAAATCTCTATGGATTTACCATTAGAAGGATTCGTCAATCTCAGCTTAGTGTAAACATAATTTTCTAGATGTTTCATTTAATATAAAACGTGAGATTCTTTAACTCTCCTCTTGAGAAGATAACACTACAGGTTTATGAATCCAAAACTGAATCTCATTCTAGAATCAACAACATGCCTTATTTGGGTCATGTATTCTTTTTTTATATATATCATTCTAACTTTTGATAGTTATAAGAATATAATACAATAAAAAATTTAAATTTCATTTATGCAATATATAATATTATGTACTCTTCTGGAGCATTTATATATCTTTTTCATGAACATTCTTTAAGATTTATACCATCTTGTATTGCATTTACAATAATTTTATTTCATATGTAGATGATTGAATCATATCAATTTTTATTACCATTTTTATTATCCCAGCTTCAAATGAGATAATGAGTTCTTAAAAGAAACCTTTTCTGTCTTGACCTTAGATTTATTTATATTCACGTCCGCAACCAATTTTTCTTTCATTATCAAATTCACTTCAGGGAATAGAACATAGCCAATTAGGCGTGATTCAATCTTTCACCAATTGCTCATTTTTTAATCTTAACGAGACAAAATATATTTTTTATTTTTTCCACAATATTATGTCTTCTGGAAAAATTACTTATCTGAAAATGTATTTTCCAATATATATGCATGACTAAAAATTTCTTTGAGAAATTTTAGTTTTAAACTTAACATCCAACATAGTTCATAGTTGAGTTTTATTTACAGACTTCAGGTCTTGTAATCTTTAGATGCAAAATACATAATAAGCTTTAGATAATCACGTTCACCTTATCATACTTTTTTTGGATTGTTCTTAAAAACATATATATCTTTTGCGACCAAACCTTAAACTTAAAACTCTCGTATATAAAATGGTAATGAAATATAATAATAAAATTATACCAAACTATATAAAAATATGTATCATCATAAGCATCTTATTGTGTTAAGAAATAAATAGTATCCATTATCTTTTTACTATTATGCCATTAATCATCTCTATATTAAATTTGTATGTAAATAATGACAAATAAAAATACTTATCTTAACAAGGATACTAGATTTTGACCCGCGCTTAGAAAGAGCGGGTTTTTCGATTAAATAAAAATCTTAGCATGGATTTTTCGATTAAATAAAAATATTTTGATATGAATTAGTATCTTGATTTTTATGTATATTATTAAGCTAAAAGATGTATTATATCGAAGAAGCAAATGATTTTTTGTTTGAATTTAAATAATTGATCAATTAGTTTGTTTAAGATTTTATATGTACACTCCTATGTTACAATTTAATCTATATATTTGTGTACATTTTAAAAGAATTACATTTTTTGAACCAGTGAGACATAAAATTTACTAATTACTGTATTTTTGGATAATTTAATAATATACATTTATAGAAGTTTTAATAGTTATATCATTGTTTTTGTATCCGATCCAAACATGCGATCGAACCGATAAATCAAGTGAAGTCTATATATTCCAGTTTGGATTTAGTTAAACTCTAATATTAAAACCAGATAAAACTTAAAAATCTAAAAGCCCGATGTTAACTCGTTATCCGACACTGATTGACCCGATAAAACCCCATACAAATTTGATGATAGTTTTAAAAATAACAAATGTTCCAATAGTACATAAATTTGAATAAACTTTCTGATCTATGATTCTTAAGATTTTGATAAATTTTTTTATTATATTACTTAAAGAAAATAAAGAAAATGGTGATAGGAAAAACTAAAATTTTGTGTTATAATACTATTTTTTATTATTGATATAAAATATTTGTTATCAATAACAATTATTTGTTACAATATACATTGCTATTGCTATGACGCATATGTAGTGGATACCATGGTTGTATTATGGAATCGATATTCATATACTTTTGTGTTGAATATGAAATTCAAAATGAATTAGTTGGAAATCTTCAAAATTGATGGTCATATGTTTGGAAATAATTAATAATTTTATTTTATGTAATGTTTGGAAAGTTGTTTTGAACAGTAAATATATTTTACAATATTATATGGACTCAGTTACATATATTATTGTTAGAGAACTCAATTACTTAAAGTTTTACATTATTTCTCTAACAATAATTAACGTTATTGAGTATGTCACCTTATATATGTTACCGTATATTTCTAAACTATTGTTACCTTATATTATTGTTAGTGGTAATTAATTTTAAATATTGATTAATTTATTGTTAGAGAAATATAAGGTAACATATTAATAGGAGAAATATAAGGTAGACCATAATCTATCTTATTAAAACAGAAACATTATATTGGACCTAACATTTATTTTGTAAGTTTTTAAATTAAATACACTTTTATACTTTATAGTTAAACATACATTAAATCACTAATGTTCATTTCTTTATACTACTATCCATGTTTCCAAACAATATACTTATTTCTTTATACTACTATCAACGTTTCCAAACAATATACTTATTTCTTTATACTACTATCAATGTTTCCAAACAATATATTTTTTATACTACTATCAATGTTTCCAAATAACACAATAATTAATTTTAATTATTTTATATCTATCATTTTCTCTTTAAAATTTTGTAGAAACGTCATAATTTCATAAATTGCAAAATAGTGAACTTTAAAATTTCGATTATAAGATTACAAATTATGAAACTATTACAATTTAAATCCAATTAGATTACATATCGGTCATCCATCAGTTCAATCGGATAGTCTCGGGTTTTAGTGATTTTTTAATATGAATATTCTAAAAACATAAATTGAATTGTCAGATCTCCGGATTAACCGGTATAATCACAATCGGGTTGAATTTAAAAATACTGATTTAAATGCAAAAATATTTTAAATACACACTCTTTAAAAATTACCAAAATATTTGTTAAATTATTAGTGAAATTTTTCATGTTAAAATATTCCGCGCTTCAAAAGCGCGGGTCAAAATCTAGTACTATTAGTTAAATGAAAGGGTGCAGTAACATTGTATAAGTAGATTTTTTAAGAATGCTTCTCTTTTAATAATATAAATTGGTTGGAAATCAGAGATCAGACATTCTCATGACCTTTCATGTTTCTGCTGGTTATAGCCTCATACACTATCTTCCTCTATAGAAGATAAATAATCCTGCAATACTTAATGTTTGCTCATATAAATATGGCTATATATTTGAACAAAAAAAAATATGGCTATATATTAGTAAATTTTAACATGTAATATCATTAACTTAACATTATAGATATTACACGTTAATATTTACTAATATACTAGGTGTTTTTCTGCACCATGTGCAGTAAAAAAAATTAAAATATTTTTTTGACAGATAAATATAAATTATATTTAAAATAAAATGTTATTAATGTCTTAAATTTTCTTTTTCTTATCAATATTTTAATATAAATTAGATTTAATTAAAAATAAAAATTAGGATAAAAATAATTTTATTTATTATTATATTTAAAAATATGCATGTATATATTTTAAATTATAATCTTAGATAGATTTTTCTATCTATTCATTTTATTTAAATGTATTAAACAAATTTGTACAAAATTGCATGTTTATCAAAATTAAAATTAAAAATATTTATAAAATATGTAGAAATATAAGAAACTAACGATTTTACGATTAAATTTTTATAATTTTCAAAAAAATTGTATACATTTTTGAAAATATTAGTAATAAAATTTATTGATATACATTTTTATAATATTTTAAAAATATATAATTAAATGATATTTCGAAATTTGTAATACAATAATTGAATATATTTATTTTAATGATGATTTATGAGTTATTACCATATTCTAAAAAAATTTCCAAAAATATAAATCGACATTAAAAGTAATATATGAGTTATTACCATATTTTAAAAAGCTTACCAAAAATATAAATTAACATTATATGTAATGGTCCATGTCATATTAAACTATAAGCCATGTCATCAATTATAGTAGCCATGTCATATTATTTTTGTGAGAATGATTGTAGAGAAGACATGTGGCAAAATTACTTCTCAAATATAGTCTAGGGGATTTATATGATCAAATCATACAAGATTCGAGCATTATCAATAAATGGCGATATCAATATCCTACATGTTCGTTTCAAGTTACAGTTTGGCTGGCTAAAGTGTTACTACTCAGTTAATTTAACGAAGTTAATTCACCTTATCGGATTGTGTTATCTCAATGATCTTGACCTATGTACACATGAATGGAAGTCATTGCGCGCTACACTCCTTTTCTTATACTATGATTTGTCTCATTGGATTTTCCTGTGAAGTTTTTTAACGAGGAAGCATCTACGACAGTTTTAAAGCACTTTAATATAGTGGAAATCAAGGGAAAGTGTTATGAATATTGTGGTGATACCCATATATAAAGTCTTAGATATATTTGTTCCCCACCCCAAATTAAACTTTGTGCTCAAGCTATTGTAATCCTATATAAAGGACTAATTACTCATGGAATAATATACAATAATTTTTCTTTCTCTCTTATCTACTTATAACATGACTAGGGCCGGAGCTCCGCGCAAGCTCCAGGATATTGACAATTAATTGATTCCCATAAATTAACCATTTGTTGATGTTTATTGAGTCCCAAATACGGAGTAGGCGAGCGATGAATTGAAAAGATCTACCGAGTCGGTAAACGTCAGAGGTTGAGTGGCAAACTGGTGCTTGAAAAAAAACAACATCAGATGAAGACATTCTCAAAGGATGTTTGTAGGTTTGAGATTATGATAAACTGAGAGTGGCTGTGAAGATCCGTCCACTTCTCAACCCTCTCCAATTTAATCAAATAGTAGAGACGAAGGGGGGGGAGGGGGGGGGAATGCCTATTTGAACATCAACTTTACCTATCGTGTCTATTCCTTTTTGAACTTTGTAGCAGTGCGTACACTACAAGAAAACATATTATTTACCAGGGCGATATTCGTTGTAAATTCGTTGTAAAAGGGGGATTACGACGAATCTACCTCGAAAAACGATTCGTTGTTATTCGTCTGTCGTAAAAGAAGATTCGTCGTAAACGCCACGTAACGGTTACGAGTTAATGAATTCGTCGTAAAGGCGAAGGAAAGCATTCGTCGTAATGCCCACGTAAACCCTCGTTGTAACTAACTCGTAAAGATTCGTCGTAAAGAAGTTGTAAAGAATTCGATGTAAATTCGATGTAAATATTCGATGTAAATTCGTTGTAAAATTTACGACGACTTTACATCTCCTTCGTTGTAAACTCGATGTAGATCTTTACATCGTATTTACGAGTACTTCGATGTAAATTCGTTGTAAACTTTACGACGAATTTACATCGTTATTTTATTTATTATATTAATTATATTAATTTCATTTATTATTTTATTTTTATTTATAATAAATTTGGAAATTATAAAAATTAAAATTTCAAATAATAAAAAAACAATTGCTTAGAAAATAAATATTCCATAAATAAAATTTAAGTTTTAATATTTTACAAAACAAAATTATAAAAATAAAAATCTACGGGAGCGATACATCATCAAAGTAGCCGGTCCCGCTCGGTCCCTCTCCGCTCGTTCCCGCTCCCACTGGATCGGTAGATTCGGGATCCCGTTGTTGCATCCCGAGAGCTTCTCGTCTGGCCGCCAACGCTCTCTGCATGTTCGGGTTCCCCATCGCCATAATATCCAACAGGTTCTCGAGAGAGTCTAAACGCTCCTGCTGGGTATCCAATCGAGTCTGCATCTGAGAAGTCTCTTGGGCCCGTCTAGAAGAGTAAGACGAAGTCGCCCTTGCGACTTCGTTTACAGAACCGATTCCCACCGTCCGACCCTTCTTTCTTGGAGCGACCTACAAAAAATAATATTAAATAGTTAATATTGTTGAAATAGTAAAATTAATTTAAACAAAAGCTTTTAAATTTTACCTCCTCGAAGATCCTGTCGACCTCTTCCGTCGTCAATTTGACGGGTAATCCATCCGGAGACTGCTGGGTAAGTTGCGTCTCCCGCTCATCAACCCGAGCAGCCACAGTGTTGAAGAGCTTCTCGGATGCAGGATCAACAAAAGTCCCGTCCGGTTTGGCGTGAGTCATCTTGAAGAGGTCGGACAAAGATGGCATGACTCCGGTCTTCTCAAACTACAAAAACCAATAATAAAATATTAAATATTGAAATTCAAATTTATTAATAAAATAAATATTACAACTAAAACTTACAGCGTCGAGACGGATCCCGGCATGAGGTTTTTGCCCGGTGGTATGAAGCATAGGCAAATTCCCGTCTTTATCCTTGGTCCTACGGGAAGCGGAGCAGGAGTTGGCCTTCCGGATTGAGCTGGGTAGCTTCCAAAAGGCGATGAGGCCATCCCATACATCCTTGGTGACCCCAGTGGGCTTCCCGTCATAGCCGTAGATCTCCCACTTATCCTTCCAATCCGAGACCGTGTTGGTAAGGCGAGTCTTCGCCTTTGCCTCGAATTCCTTCTTCACCATTTCGGTGATTCCTAAGGACCAATTCCACCTTCGCTGAAACAAACAAAATTATGAAACCATTAATAATTAATTATTAATAATTAATAAAATTAATAAAATTAAATATAAAAAAGAAAATTGAAAAATTACCGCAAACTGTTTAAACCAAGTGGTCTTGACGTGATCTGGAGTCAAGCTCCAGTTTGGATAAGCTCCGTCGAGGTATCCCTTCATCGTCTTTGAAACGCTCCGGTAACACGGTTGTTGGCCCCAAACCTGCAAATTGAACCAACTTGTTAATAAAATATATAAAAAATGATTTGAAATTTTTAAATTATAAATTTACTTACCAATAAGTACCCGGCGGTCTATCGGGGTCCAAAACGTCCATACCCTCCCGTCCAGGCGCGGAAAGCAAATCCTCCACTGTATATCTTGCGTATGGTGCATGAGGAGGCACCCGCAAGTCTGGATGAACATCTACCCCTGGAATGGGCTCCTGCGGAGCTGCTGGTGGAGGAGGTGGAGCCATATGAGCTGCTGGTGGCGGAGGTGGAGCCATGTGAGGTGCGGGAGGAGGACTCCAAACTCTCTGAGATGTCTGAGAGTCCGGAACGGCATCAGAAGATGCTCGGCCGCCGGAAGAAGAAGACGTCCCGGCACCGTCGCCAAACATCTCATCATAAGTCGGTGGTGGTTTTTTCGTAGGAGCCATGATCTACATTATTTAAAAAAAAATAATTAAAAATCACAACACTATTAATTAATTATTTTTTAAAAAAATTCTCTATACTAACCACCTAAACTAATTCCCTAAACTAATTCTCTAAACTAATTCCCTATACTAACCACCTAAACTAATTATAAAAAAAAAACTAACTAGAGAGAGAAAGAGAGGAGTTACCTTAGAGAGGGAGAGAGATTTGTGAGGAATGAACGAGGAAGCCTCGTTCAGAGGCGTTGCATATATAAAGAAAACACGTTCCTCATATTTTCGTCGTAAATTTACGAGGAATATACCAGGCCCGCGTTTTTGGGTTTACGAGGAATATACCAGGCCCGTGTTTCAGTTTACGACGAATTTACGAGGACACGTGCTTTCAGGAATTACGACGAATGTACCAGGCCCGCTTTTTTTGTTTACGACGTGTTTACAACGAATCTTTGAAACCACAAATCAAATCCCTAAACCCCGATTCATGGTTTACAACGAAGTTACGACGAACCTAAACTTTACGAGGAAATTACCAGGCCCGCGTTTTTTTTACAACGAAATTACAACGAAATATGTGAAACCCCGAAAATCAAAATCCCTAAACCCCAAACTTACATATCTATACTATCATATCTTCTACACATTCAACCTCTTTTTCCAACTGAAACCATAAACTCCAAATTTTTTTTTAAATGCATATTATATAAAATAGAATTTGATACACATATGAAAATAAGATCTTCTAATAAAAATCAACATTTGTTACATATTTTACATCATGAAGAATCGTTTGAGTTCTCATCAACATCACTACAATGATCATCATCGCTTCTATCGAACTCATCTTCACGTGCTTCATCCGTCACATCTTCGGGAAGATCTTCATATTGACGGTTATCCGGGTCGATCAAAAGAATTTCATCAGTTTGTTGATCAGGTACCTCAACTTCATTGATTGCATCTTCTTCTTGCAAAGGTGGTTCTTCTCCAGCAACAATCCGTCCACGAGGTGTTATTTTGATAGCAGTTAACCAATTTATCCCAGAACTTCGAAGGCGAGGGTATGGAAGGAAGCTAACTTGTTCGGCTTGAGAAGCTAAGATGAAAGGCTCGAATTTGTTATATCTTCTCCCAGAATGGATATCCACAACACCAAATTTGTTAAACCGAACACCACGGTTCTCCACCGGGTCGAACCACTTGCATTTGAAGAGGACACCACGGTTCTCATGAAGTTGTTCGATGACTTCTTCCTTGAACGTACGTGTGCTAAGGTCTCTGAAGAAAGCTCCGATCGCTGCATATTGCAAATATAACCCAAATTAGTAACATTTCATAGTATATATATATATATTATTAATATTTACCTGCAAGATGTTCATGTACATTTGTTGGAAGGAGCTCAGCAAAAGCGAATGGAAGTAGTCGTTGCATAAACACATGACAATCATGACTCTTCATTCCTGAGAACTTTTGACCTCGTTCAACACATCTTGACAGATTTGAAACGTAACCATCAGGAAACTTCACTTCTGATGCAACCCAGTCAAACAAAGTTGACTTCGCTTCTGATGACAATCGAAAGATGGGAACAGGAACATTTCCATTGCTCTTGATATGTAACTCACTTCTTGAGCAAATATCGGGTAAGTCCATCCTTGACTTTTTGTTATCTTTTGTCTTCCCTGGGACGTTCAGTATTGTATTCATGATGTTGTCAAAAAAGTTCTTCTCTATATGCATCACATCCAGGTTGTGGCATAAAAGAAGATCTTTCCAGTAAGGTAGCTCCCAAAATATACTTTTCTTATGCCAATTGTGAGAAACCCCATACCCATCAGGCATATTACCAAGAACATGCCAGTTTCCTCCTTGCTTCACAGTTTTCTGAGCTCCGTAATAATCAATGTCCTCCTCGATCTGCTGGCCTGTGAGATATGGAGGAGGACTGTCTCTGACAACTTTGTTTTTCCTAAACAATGTCTTATTTCTTCTGTAAGGATGGGCAACGGGAAGAAATCGACGATGACAATCAAAACAACAACTCTTTCTACCATTCTTCAGTTGAAAAGCATCCGTAGATCCATGACAATATGGACAAGATAACCTTCCATGAGTTGTCCAGCCAGACAACATTCCATAAGCAGGAAAGTCACTTATCGTCCACAGCAGAACTGCTCGCATCGTAAAATTGGTTTTCGTGGAACAATCATAAGTTCTTACCCCTTCTGACCACAACTCCTTTAGCTCCTGTATCAGTGGTTGAAGAAATACATCCAACGACCGTTTTGGATGCTTCGGCCCAGGGATTAATATGGTCAAGAATATAAATTCTTGTTCCATGCACATATCCGGCGGCAGGTTGTACGGCGTAAGAATAACTGGCCACAAAGAATACTGTCTCCCAGACATACCAAATGGACTAAATCCATCGGTGCATAACCCAAGATAGACATTCCGAATATTTTCAGCGAAATCTGGGTATACCTTGTTGAAATGTTTCCACGCCCTTGCATCTGATGGGTGAGCGACCTCGCTATCCTTCTGGACATGTTCAGCATGCCACCTCATCCATGCAGCAGTCCTCTCCGATTGGTATAATCTTTTTAACCTGTCTTTAATGGGTAGGTACCACATCCTTTGGTACGGTACCCTATTCCTCCCACGTCCTTGCGGCTTGAATCGTGGTTTCTTGCAGAATCGACACTCTTCTAACTTCTCATCATCCTTCCAGTAGATCATGCAGTTGTCGATGCAAACATCTATCATCTCCGAAGGCAACCCAATACTATAAACCAATTTCTGAATCTCATAATAAGATTCAGCTGACACGTTGTCTTCTGGCAAATACTCTTTGAACAACTCCGCCCAAGCATCCATGCAATTCTCAGGTAAATTATGATCCATTTTAATGTTCATCATCCTAGCTGCTAGAGACAATTTAGAGAGATCTTCTCTACAACCAGTGTAGATTGGTTGATTTGCAGCATCTAACATTTCATAAAACCTTTTTGCATCCAAATTAGGTTCTTCTACATTTCCAGTTTCATGAGCTATTGTTGTAGTTGTTTCTAAAAATGCATCAGTAATCATGTCTTGAACCCTATCATGATCTACCATCTGCTCCTCCTGATGATAACTAGATTCATTATGCAAATGATTCGGTTCTTCACTGTTACCAGCAGCTTCAAAATTATTACTACTACTAGCTTCATTTCCACCATAACCCTCCCCATGTTGATACCAAATATAATATTGTGGTGTAAATCCTCTATTTAGTAAGTGCTTCCATACAGTTTCACTACGAGCAAATTTTGAATTCTTGCATTTCCGACAAGGGCAGAACATCTTACCGCTTTCCTGCGTGATCGGTGTACAGCCCGCCTGGTGCATGAATGTCTCTAGCCCGCTTAGAAATGCATCCGTCACTCTACCGGAATCATCTTTATGCGAATACATCCAACTTCGTAACTCGTAAATATTGAAGCCATCAGCCATTTGTTTTTCTTTTTTCTGGTTTTTTTTCTTTGATTTCGTTTGTGTGTTATTTGAATTGAGAAATGATCATATATATAGACGATTTTCGTAAGTGGTAGGTGAAGGTATAACATGGATTTTACAACGAAAAGTTTTACTTTGCTTTTACATCGTTTTTACATCTTATTTACAACGAATTTACAACGAAGTTAGCTTATTTTGAACTCCACTATATGCACGTTTTCACCAAAAGTAACGGTTACATGATTCCTCGTAAATGGCTTGTATATATACAATGAGTTTACGACGAATTGGGCTTTCCACGTAAATCACTCGTAAATTTACAATGATTTTACAACGAAGTTAGTTACTTTAAACCACACTATATGCACGTTTTCACCAAAAGTAACGGTTACATGATTCGTCGTAAATGACTTGTATATTTACAATGAATTTACGACGAATTGGGCTTTCCACGTAAAAGCCTTGTAAAATTACATTGGGTTTACGACGAATCGTTTTCGTTGTAACTTTACAACGAATTTACGACCAATATTTATTTACTCGTAACATCGTCGTAAACACCATGTAAATTTACGAGGAAATAATTTCCTCGTAACGAGTCGTCGTTATAGACACGTTTTCTTGTAGTGGTATTTCATACCGAACTACATAAAAAATTAAAAATACTACACGAACTTTAATCGTTGTGCATTTTCCTTCCCAATCGAATTTTATAGTAGTGCATATTTCATACTGAAGTAAAAAAAATTCAAAAAACCTATATGAACTCTCAAAGTTTATATATATTGACCGTTAAATGTGTTATTTAATCATTACTTTATCACATGACGTTTTTTTGATAAATTTTGTAAAATTAAAAATACTAGATAAAAAATGAATTAATAAAAACCTTTTGTAATAGAAAACATTATAAGCATATGAGATAATAACGTTAAATAAAATTATTGATTAAAATGGATACGCAGAGCTTATTATATAGTGGAAATTAAGTTCAAGATTCCAGAGATATATATTAAAATTGTCAAAATCAAATTCTTTCAAGTAAAGGAATATAATATAAATAAATAAATTATTTAGAATTCTATGTTATGAAACATTAATACATAAATGTTACATTCCTTAACTTTTAATATATACGTACTTTGAAGAAGATATTGTTTAAATCAATTTATTGTTAATTGATTAAAATATTATAAATAATTAATTATTTAGTTACCATTTTTTTTATTTCCATATCTATTTCAATACCTAGAGTACATAATATATGGTAATAGGAATGAGATAGTTAACATAACTTAATAAAATTTAATATAATTATTATGATTTATGAAAAAAATTGAAATAAGTTAATTTTAAATTATAGCAATAAGCAAACGATTATGGTTAACCATTTTAAATAAGAATAATATTGTTCAGTTATTACTAAGTTTATTAAATGGAATACAAACTATTGATTAATATAATTAAATATATTTGAAGTTGGTAGATTACCAAAAAAATATTTGATACTGGTTTATTTTAAATTCAGTTATTGATGTAATTGTATTAAATTAAATATATAACTATTGATTAATATAATTAAATATATTTAAGTTATTTGATTACCAAAAAATATATCTAATACTATTAAAATAAGAATAAGAACATGAACTTAAGAGAATAAAAACAAAAGCACAGACAATAATAAACCATAAATTTATTGGTTAGTTAGTTTATATTTCTAGTTTAAAATACTTTTTGAAATATAATTGGTATGATTGTCACTGTTTTAGTTGATTTATAAATAATTTGGTTGATTTTAAGTTTCATTTGAATTATGATAAGGGTCATCGTTAATTTTATACAACACACATAATATATGGTTGCTTTTTTAATTAACTAATATATGGTTGTTTGGAATTAAAATGAACGAAGCATTTATATAGACATATTAATTAAGTGGTTCACGATATTAATAATGTTTAATATGTTACATGACAATACTAATGTTAAAGAATGTCTAATGGCATAAAAATGTAATTATCCTAGTAAAATATGGGTTTTGAGTAGAGAATGTGAGAAGCTTTATTATGCTGACACATAAATATAATGGCATTCTTGTGAGTATATTACACTTTAAAGGTTACTTCACTGGGCCGGCTCATAGTTTATAGGGGTTTTTGGGCAAAAAAAATTATTTTAGGTCTTTCAATTATTAAAAGATTACTTTAGCAAGATTTTGAAAGAATTATAGTACTTAGAATGTTATAAACTTTAAAAATGAAAATATTTTAAATAATTTTTTTTTTAAAATACGTGAATATTTATTTTTATTTTTTTAAAAAGAATTTATTTTTTTCTTTAGAAAAATAGAAAAATATAATTGAGCTATTTAGCTCAATATACAAGAAACGAAAGTTATCTAGGTGTGCTAGCGAGATTTTTTTTTATTTAGCTTGGAAGAGAGAGAAACAAATGCAAAAAAACTCAGATGACCCGGGGTGTGACTAGCGCGTGAACTTGACGATGAGAGCTAACGTCTAATGTTTAAAAATTAATTTGTTTATTACATAGTTTGTGGTTATATTGAGTTGTAATGATGAGAAAATGGAATTGATTTCCTTAACACAACTTTATACGTTACCATTTGAAATCATACAGGTACAAGGAAGCCAAATATTGATAATGGAAGCCAGAATACAGTATGTCGTTAAACTCCAGATAACATAACACAAGATTTGATTAATAACACAACCCAGGAATACATAATACAGAGTTTTCGGAACGCCACAGTGACTGCACCATTGCTGAGGAAGACCGAGGCGAGCCGCGCGACCAGGCTTTGACTCCAAACCGGTTCCGTCTGCTACGGGCTTTGGCTGGAAGAGGCAACTTGAAACAAGACTCTTCAGAGGCTGGTGTCACTGGGTGTTACTGGATAACCACACAGGTTTTTCAACCGGTATCCCGGTTGGACTTGGAGCCGAATATTCCGTGAAGGAATCGAAGAAATGAGATAGCCACTTAAAGTCCGCTAATTCATCAATTAATTACAAAAAGAATAGAAGAAAAAATCAGAGACAATATTAAAGTCAATTATCTCTCTAATTTGGTGTAAGGAAATTAAACTTACCGGTACGGGGAGTTGGTTTGAAGGGAGAGAACCAAACTCGTTGCTTCGGCCAAGTACTTCTTCGACGTCGTTTGGTTGCTCGGAGGAGACACGGAGCACAACCTCTTTTGTTGAGCCTTCTTGGGTTCTTCAGCTTCTTCTTCCTCCACCAGAAACGGCGACGGCGGTGTCTTGAAAGAAACTGCAACCGTGGTGGTCTGCAAGAAACTTCGACGGCGGTGGTCCAGAAAGAAACTGCGACGACGGTGGTTCTGAGAGAAACTACGACGGCGGCGATGGTCGAGAATAAGCAGTGATATTAATGAAAGTGGAGGATTGTTAGCAAAGATGGTCGTATAAAAGAGGTGTGTTTTGCAGAGAAAAAAAATAGATCTGAAAAAGATAGATCTAAATAGAGAGACAGTGTAAAACGAGGGAAAAATAAACGAGAAAGAAAATCAGAAAAGCTTAAGAATTAATTGAGGAAAAAATAAAATTAAGAAAGAAGATCGCTGGATACAAAAAGTAAAAGAAGAAGATAAGAAAGGTTTTGTCGGAAAAAAAGAAAAAAAAGGTAAAGATAAACAATGAAAAATGAATTGCTATAGCAGAGTCAGATATTCAAAGCCTACGGTATAGGGGTAATCATGGCATTTTAACATGGCCGAACAGTACGCACAGTGGCTGTTACCACTTTTGCAAATAATCTTTTGGACGTGTATATCGCGTGCAATTACTCAATATAATTTTGAAAAAAAAATTAGACCCCCAATATCATGGACCTCAGAGCGATCGTACTGCTCGCCCCCTAACGAGCAGGCACTGCTTATTCAAAATGCTTCTTGTTTAATAAGCAAGGGATAACCAGTATCATAGGTAAGCACGTATTAACCGGAAGTGGATTACTGGTTGCTCACTATTTCCTTGTACCTTCTCCTCTATTATTAAAGGATATTCTATGCTCAGCATGTTGCTTGTTTTCTGGTTAAAGTGTTTAATATGAATTCATTCCTAAGTCCTCTAACTCGAAGAGATAAGATCAAAATTAATGGCATAACATGTTTAACAATCGTGGACAGATTCTAAATTAACAATTAAGTATGATTTAGTTTGAGTTTTGGTTTCTTTCTTACAAAACATTCATTAGCGAATTCTTAATTGTTAGTACATGTACAGTAGCCAGCTATAGATGTGCGTATAGTTTGGACTTGGTTCACATGATCACATGTTGTAACGTGTGTTTAGTATTTTTCTTCCCAAATCGTCAATTAATTAAGCATATCAGAAATGGATATTCCCCCCGGAAATATTTCCTTTGTTTTTCTTTTCTCTCCACTTAGATCAATTTTCCGACTTGGCGGTAGATTATAGTGATAGTTAATTCACGGATTTTGAAAAAATTTCAAAAATATAAAAATATGGTTTTAGTGTAGAGTTTCATTGAACACTGACATAATATGTTGGTCGAAGAGTTTAAAACCTCTGTTGTCTCTGTTTCTCTAGATAATAAAAATTTTATAACGTCAATTCCACTAATTTAGGCAGTATATAAAATTTTAGTAAACTAAATATTAAAAAATTAGAATGATTCCTATATATTATGAAAGATAGTTTAGAATACATTAGTTCAAATGTCGAACGTGGTTTGAATTTTTTAAACAAAAGTGACGAGTATAAACTTCAGTACATAGAGCATTTACCGAAAACTAATTATTTTAAAATGGATTGACTCATAGATTTTGAAATTTTTTCAAAAATATAAAAATATGGTTTTAGTGTATAGTTTCTTAGAACTCTGACATAAGATGATGGTCAAAGAGGTTTATAACCTTTGTTGTCTATGTTTCTATAGAAAAATAAAGATTTTATAATGGTAATAACACTAATCTAGCCAGTATATGAAATTTTACCAAACTAAATATTAAAAAATTAGAATGATTCCTATATACCATGAAAGATAGTTTAGAATACATTAATTCAAATGTAGAATGTGGTTTGAAAATTTTAAACAAAAGTAAAGAGTATAAACTGCAATATATAGAGCATTTACGGAAAACTCACTATTTTAGAAGATGTTAATCCACGGATTTTGGAAAAAAATTTAAAATATGAAAATCTGGTTTTAGTGTATAGATTCATGGAATTTAAAACTCACTATTTTAGAAGAGGTTAATCCACGGATTTTGGAGCACTGACATAAGATGATGGTCAAAGAATTTAGAACCTATGTTGTCTTCGTTTCTCTAGATAATGAAGATTTTATAATGCTAATTCCACTAATCTAGTCAGTATATGAAATTTTAGTAAACTAAATATTTAAAAATTATAATGATTCTTATATACCATGAAAGATAGTTTAGAATACATTAATTCAAATGTAAAATGTTGTTTGAAATTTTTAAACTAAAGTGAAGAGTATAAACTTCAGTATATTGAGCATTTACCGAAAACTTATTATTTTAGAAGGGGTATATGAAAATTTCAAAAAAATTCAAAAATATGAAAATCTGATTTTAGTGTATAATTTCATCGAGAACTGACATAAGATGATGGTCAAAGAGGTTTTAACCTTTGTAGTCTCTTTTTCTCTAAATAATGATGATTTTATAATGCTAATTTCATTGATATAGGTTGTATATGAAATTTTACTAAACTAAATATAAAAAATCGAATGATTCCTATATACCATGAAAGATAGTTTAGAATACATTAATTCAAATGTAGAATGTTGTTTGAAGTTTTTAAACAAAAGTGAAGAGCATAAACTTCAGTATATAGAGAATTTACAGAAAACCCATTATTTTAAAAGGGGTTAACCCACGGATTTTGAAAAAATTTCAAAAACATGAAAATTTGGTTTTAGTATAGAGTTTCATTGGGCACTGACATAAGATGATGGTCAAAGAGTTTAGAACCTCTGTTGTCTCCGTTTCTCTAGACAATGAAGATTTTATATGATAATTCCACTAATTTAGGCAGTATATGAAATTTTAATAAACTAAATATTAAAAAATTAGAATGATTCTTATATACCATAAAAGATAGTTTAGAATACATTAATTCAAATTTAGAATGTGTTTTGAAAATTTTAAACTAAAGTGAAGAGTATAAACTTCGGTATATATAGTATTTACCGAAAACTCAATATTTTTGAAGGGGTTGGCCCACAGATTTTGAAGTAATTTCAAAAATATGAAAATCTGGTTGTAGTGTATAGTTTCATCAAGCACTGACATAAGATGATGGTCAAAGAGTATAGAAACTTTGTAGTCTCCGTTTCTCTAGATAATGAAAAATTTATAATGATAATTCCATTGATCTAGGCAGTATATGAAATTTTACTAAACTAAATATTAAAAAATTAGAATGATTCCTATATATCATGAAAAATAGTTTAGAATTCATTAATTCAAATGTAGAATGTGGTTTGAAGTTTTTAAACAAAAGTGAAGAATATAAACTTCAGTATATAGAGAAATTACCGAAAACTCATTATTTTAAAAGGGGTTAACCCACAGATTTTAAAAAAATTTCAAAAATATGAAAAATCTGGTTTTAGGGTATAGTTTCATTGAGCTCTGACATAAGATGATGGTCAAAGAGTTTAGAACATATGTTATCTCTGTTTCTCTAGATATTGAAGATTTTATAATGTTAATTCCACTAATCTATGGAGTATACGAAATTTTAGTAAACTAAATATTAAAAAAAAATTAGAATGATTCTTATATACCATGAAAGATAGTTTAGAATACATTAATTCAAATGTAAAATATGGTTTGAAATTTTTAAACTATCAGTAATTAGGGAAATCAAACTCCGCTGCCTCGTGAACCCATTTACTAAAATCCAGCAAATTTGTAGTACTATGATGAACAATTTTTACTCTTGTCATAAATTATTATAAATCATTGCAATAAGAAATTATAAATATGTTAGCTTCATTGTTTATCAAAACTAATAAAATAATGAGATACATGGTGAAACTATTCATACGTTTATAGTGAACCAATACTAGAAAATAAAGCTGAAATATTTGAAACTTTTAGTATATATTAGTTATATATGGGTGTTTCGTTATTTTTTGGTATTATGGATATTTTATACTTTTAGATTTGAATTTTCAGATATGGTTTTGGATTTCTGGTAAAATTTTAGATTTTCAAATATATAATTTGAATAATTGGAACGGATAAAATTTTGAATATTTTTTAGGTATTTAAATATTTCCAGATATCTTTTGTGTACTTTAGATATTTTTTGGATCAAACCCGACTTAGAAACGAACCGATAAATTCTAATTATCTATTGGATCCAACTATGTAAGATCCGAACCGATTCAGATCCAACAGAACCCGAATCAAACCTAACAGGATCCGAACCAAACTCAAACCGATAAATTTTAATTATTCTATTGGATCTAAACTACTAAGACCCAAAGTATTCGGATCTGACAAGACCCGACCTGAACCCGATACGAGGATCTGAATGCACAGGTCTACTATTAGCGCTTATGAGATCGATTTTTCAATTCTGTAATTAATCACGAGGGCACTAATAAAAAAAATGGGTATCAAGGGAGATGCTATCGGTCTTTGAGTATAAATCTGACGTCGAAATGTCTCAAATATGCATTGAAAAAACAAGAGTACACAAAAATGGTAGAAAAGGTTTGGTCTTTGCTTAAGCTTTTAATGTTCCAAGGTCTTTTCACTTCACCTCCTCAAGATCCAGGCTTTGATTTCTTCTACCTTGCTCTTCAGGTACATAAATATACTCGGATTTAACTCATTTCTGACAAACATGTATATATAAAGTCTTGTAAAACTTAATTTGTAATTTTGATGTTAATTTAAAACTAGAAATGAATATCCAAATAATTTATTTTGAAATATATGTATGCAGTGGCCAGGTGCCTATTGTGATACAAAGCGTGCTTGTTGCTATCCAACAACAGGTAAACCTGAGGCAGATTTTGGCATCCACGGTTTGTGGCCTAATTACAACAACGGTTCGTATCCATCAAACTGCGATCCCAGCAATGAATTTGATCCATCTGAGGTATATTTAATTGTGTGATATTCCTTTAACGACTCTTGTTTACATATATGTAAAGTTCATATTTGAATGTATAGATATCGGATCTGGTAAGTACTTTGCAAACGAAGTGGCCAACGCTATCTTGTCCGAGCAACGAAGGTTACAAGTTTTGGGAACACGAGTGGGAAAAACATGGTACGTCACTACAAAAAAACACGCAGATTCTGAGGGAAATACCGAGGGAAAATGAGTTTCTCGAAAATTTCTGACAAAATATTGAGGAAATACCGAGGAAACCAAGAAATGGGGTTTCCTCGAAATTTCCTCACTATTTTTTGAGGAAATTTCGAGGAAGACCAACTTCCTCGGTATTTTTCGAGGGAATACCGAGGAAACCAGGGTCGTCGGAAACAATCGACGGATATTTCTAATATTTCGACGACATCTTGTAGCCGTTAGAGAGCCGTTGGGAGAGCCGTTGGGGATTTAAACTATTTCGAGGAAATTTCGAGGAGATGGCTGTTTCCCTCGAAATTTCCTCGAAATTTCCTCAGTATGCCGGGACAATTTCATCTATAAATACAGCCACTCCTCTTCCTCTTCATTCACTCCATTTCTTTTCTTCTTCTCTCCCTAGTCTCACGAATTTGATTCCAAAAAAACATGTCTTCTTCAAATTATTTTCGTTCTTGGATGGATCGTCCTCATTTGGATCCGGACACGAGATTGCTTACGGAAGAATACAATCAAGGTATAATCGAGTTCATGAGGGTAGCTCGCCAACAACCGGAAGCAGAAACATGTAAGTTAAGATGTCCTTGCTCTAATTGTAAAAATAGAAAAGTTATTAAAGAGTGGGATGTTTGGACTCATCTATTATTGAGTGGGTTTACACGAAGTTACAAAATTTGGTATCATCATGGGGAAACTGATTATGAACTTGGTAGTACTAGTGAACCTCAGCCGGCGGTTAGATTAGAAGAACCAATTAGGGCGGATGTAGATTATGGTGTAGGTACTGAGCAGATGATAAATGATCATTTTAGAGGGGAAGATTTACCCAATGCAGAAGCTAGGAGATTTTATGAAATGTTGGATGCTGGAAAGCAACCATTGTACGAAGGTTGCAGAGATGGTCATTCAGCTTTATCATCTGCTATGAGACTGATGGGCATTAAAACAGATTATAACTTGGCTGAAGACTGTGTGGATGCGATAGCTAATTTTGTTAAAGGTATTCTACATGAGGATAATGTAGCTCCAGGTTCATACTACGAGGTTCAAAAACTCGTAGCTGGGGTTGGTTTATCTTATCAGGTAATAGATGTATGCAGCGATAACTGCATGATTTATTGGAGGGCGGATGATCAGCGGACTACATGCAAATTTTGTGGGAAGCCTCGTTATAAAGATACGAGTGGAAGAGTTCCAGTGCCATATAAAAGGATGTGGTATTTGCCTTTGACGGAAAGGTTGCAGAGGTTGTATCTTTCAGAACGCACAGCGCAACGAATGAGATGGCATGCGGAGCACTCAACAGATGGTGAGATTAGACATCCTTCAGATGCAAAAGCGTGGAAACATTTCCAATCAAAGTATCCCGACTTTGCGTATGAGAGAAGAAATGTCTACCTTGGATTATGTACTGATGGTTTCAGCCCGTATGGGAAGAGTGGAAGACAATATTCTCTATGGCCAGTCATTGTTACACCATACAACTTACCCCCAAACTTGTGCTTGCGACGAGAGTTTTTGTTTCTCTCCATTCTCGTTCCCGGACCAGAGCATCCTAAGAGATCACTTGATGTGTTTCTTCAGCCACTAATATATGAGTTGCAACAACTATGGGCTCAAGGTGCTGAAACATACGATATTTCGTGTAAAGAAAACTTTCAAATGCGGGCAGTACTAATGTGGACAATAAGTGATTTTCCAGCATATGATATGTTATCTGGATGGACAACGCATGGAAGGCTATCATGTCCATATTGTCAAGATAATACTGATGCTTTCCAACTAAAACACGGAAGGAAAACGTGTTGGTTTGACTGTCACAGGAGATTCCTACCACCTGATCATCCTTATCGTAGGAGTAGGAATTTGTTTACGAAGAACAAGAGGGTGTTTGACAGTCCACCTGCAGAAATTAGTGGGAAAGGTTTGAAGACACAACTAAGAGATTTTGGTGCAGAAAGGACGCCAGACGTCGGTGGACATGCGCGTTTTCCGGTAGATGCTGTTGGAAACCTACATAACTGGCACAAAAAAAGTATATTCTGGGATCTGCCATACTGGGAGGATCATTTGCTAAGGCATAATTTAGATGTCATGCACATTGAGAAGAACTTTTTTGACAACCTCATGAACACGATCCTTAACGTTCAAGGTAAAACAAAGGATAATTTGAAGTCAAGACTGGATTTAGTTGATATATGTGATCGTTCAGAACTTCATGTTGATGGGAATGGTAGGGCTCCTTTTCCCATATACCGACTTGATGCAGAGGGAAAAAATGCGTTCTTCGATTGGATTTCAAACGATGTGGAGTTTCCAGACGGTTATGCATCTAATTTGCGTAACTGTATCGACAGAAATGAAGGAAAGTTTATTGGTTTAAAAAGTCACGATTGTCATGTGTTGATGCAGCGCTTACTTCCGTTTGCTTTCAAGGAACTATTACCACGAAATGTTCATGAAGCAATAGCAGGGATAAGTGCTTTCTTCCGCGATTTATGCGCCAGATCAGTGACTCTTGAAGGTATTGAAAATCTGAAGACTAACATAGCCATGATTCAGTGCAACCTTGAGAAGATATTTCCTCCCTCATTTTTTGATGTTATGGAGCATCTTGTTATTCACCTGGCAAGAGAATTGGAACTTGGTGGTCCTGTGCAGTATAGATGGATGTATCTGTATGAGCGGTATATGTTCCATTTGAAGAAGATGGTGAAAAATCTAAGTAGGGTGGAAGGTTCTATAGTCGCACAGATGATCAATGAAGAAATTTCAAACTTTGCTGAGTACTACTTTCCAGCAGAAGTTCAGACCAAAAACAGAAGACCTGCACGGCACGATGATAGAGGCGAACGGGCAACATACCATGTTACGGTTCCTGACATTTTCACAGATGTTGGACGACTTAGCGGAAAATCAAAGGACCGTCGACTTACTGAGCAGGAGCGCAGTCATTTGCAAACATATTTGCTCACCAACTGCGAAGATGTTCTTCAATATGAGAGGTAAGTTTATTATCTTACAAAATTTTATTTTAACAAATTAACATTTATATCTTAATTAATTACATTTTTTGTCTTCTCAGGATTTTCATGGCAGAAAAGCGGTTCGAATATAGATACGCTACAGAGGCAGAACTAGAAGAAATGAAGCAAAGAGAATTTGCTGGATGGATGTTTACTTATGTGAGTGCCTTAAACAAATTAAAAAATCATTTATCACATATTTATAGAAATTAAAAAAATATTTATCACATATTTATACTCATATATATGTGCTATTAATAGGTGTCTGCTGGTTTGGCCAGAGGTGAAACATTTGACGATTGGATACGCGAGATGGTGGTTGGACCAAACTATGTTGTGAAGTCATATCCGAGATTTTGTACTCGAGGATATGCATTCACAACTGAAAAGACGAAACGTTCGCGTACGACCTATGATGCTGGCGTTTGTTCTGCATCGGGAGATGATGTATACTACGGACACATACATGAGATTTTGGAAATCAAGTATTTAGGCCTGCTTGGATTGCGCTGTACTATTTTCTATTGTGATTGGCACGACATCACTCCAGATCGAGGTGTGAGAACAGATGCATTTGGTGTTACATCAGTTAATTCGAGACGAAAGCTGCAATATTATGATCCTTTCATTCTTGCTTCTCAGGCCGATCAGGTAAGTTATTGGTCATCATGTGTAATAATTTAAACTTGTACTAAAAAATTTTAAAATGTTACAGGTTTGTTATATCAAGTACCCCCGGATAAGAAACAGAGATGATCCATGGGTTACTGTTACCAGACTCAACCCGAGAGGCCGAGTTCAGGGGAGTTCTGAGCTGGAAGACCCACTACAACCAATCACATCCAGTAACTTAAGTGCAGCAGAAGATGTAGCAGGAGTTGGCCTTGTAGTAGATTTCACCGACTTCACAGAGGAAGCCGTCGTTCACGCACAGGATGAACCAGTTATTGGAGAGTTTCACCAAGATCCAGATTCAGATTCATCTGCTGATGATGAGTCGGA
Organism: Raphanus sativus; assembly: GCF_000801105.2. NCBI lineage: Eukaryota > Viridiplantae > Streptophyta > Magnoliopsida > Brassicales > Brassicaceae > Raphanus > Raphanus sativus. The sequence goes on along the minus strand of NC_079516.1, from coordinate 37,346,459 downwards.
ATCAGAGTAGTTTTTTTTTTTTTTTTTTTTACTAATTTCGAGGAAATTTCGAGGGAAGCTAGGGTTTCCTCGAAATTTCCTCGGAATTACCCTTAACGGTTTAGGGGTTTGATAAAAATTACCTAGATCCTCGAAATTTCCTCGAAATATTCCGAGGAAATTTCGACGACCAAGATAATTTTAGGGGTTTGATTTAAAACACCTTTTTCGTCGAAATACCCTCGAAATATTTCGAGGAAATTTCGAGGGAATACAAATTTTTTGGTGTTCCTCGAAATTCCGTCGAAATACTTCGAGGGAATTTCGAGGACCTAGCCAATTTTTGGTAGTTCCTCGAAATTCCCTCACAATATTTCGACAGAATTTCGAGGAACAGGGGGTTTTAAACCGAAAACAACGTTTTGCGGATTGAATAACACGTATATAACCTTCATTAAGTGTCTTAGCCAGATTATAAAGTCCAACTTTAGGGTTTTAACCCGAAAACAATGTTTTGCGGATTGAGACGAAAACCACACAACATAAGATAAACACTTATACGTTTTAATAAACGTTAAAGGAAATACTTACAATAATTTTTGTAATTGTGTTATTTCATTATTTATGATCATCTATACAAAGAAACCTCATTATTATGAATTACATTTGTATAAGAAATGACATAGGGAAAAAAATCGATGTTTTCAAAACCCCAAACCCTATTTCCTCGAAATTTCCTCACAATATTGTGAGGAAATTTCGAGGAATGTTTTCCTCGGACTGTTTTTCATTAACCAGGAAACCCTAGCCGACAACAAGAGAATTTCGAGGAAATTTCGACGACCACGTTAAAAAATTTCGAGGAAATTTCGACGGACCCTGTCCGTCGGACCCCTCATAAATTAGGTTTTCATTCTTTTCTTCCCCATTTCTCTCCTTCTCGATTTTCCTCTCTTCCTCACCGCCTCCTTCTCCTCTCCTCTCTCTTCCTCGCGGCTCCTCTCCTTCTCCTCTCCTCCTCGGATCTCCTCTCCTCCTCGCCGGATCTCCTCTCCTCTCCTCTCCTCTCTTCCTCTCGGCCTCCTTCCTCCCCTCTCTTCCTCTCCTCTCTTCCCATGTAAGTTCATATCTCTTCTCTTCCTCTCTTTATAGATCTCGAAATTTAGGTTGTTAGATAGAAAATTCTAGGATTGAATGGAATATTTAGGATTTGCATGTTTGGATTGTTGTTTGGATTGTTGGTATATTTTTTTTTGATTTATTTTGTGTTTTTGATTTTTTAAAACGTTTTTTTTGATTTTTTAAAACGTTTTTTTTGATTTTAAAACTATTTTTTGATTTTTAAAACGTTTTTTTGATTTTTAAAACGTTTTTTGATTTTTAAAACGTTTTTTTTGATTTTTAAACTATTTTTTGAATTTTTAAAACGTTTTTTTTGATTTTTAAAACGTTTTTTTGATTTTAAAACGTTTTTTGATTTTTAAAACTATTTTTATATATTAAAACTATTTTTATATATTAAAACTAAAACTATTTTTTTTATTTATTAAACTATTTTTAATATATTAAAACTATTTTTAATATATTAAAACTATTTTTTTGTAATTATTAAACTATTTTTAATATTTAAAACTATTTTTATATATTAAATCTATTTTTAATATATCAAAACTATTTTTTGTAATTATTAAACAATTTTAATATATTAACAAATTAAATAAATAATTGTATATATTAAATAAAATTTATTTATATAAAGGTCTCAAGAGGAACATACCCGCTCTCGACAGCGTCGTGGTCGTGGTGGTTCGGGGAGCGGCTCCATTTCGGGTTCCGCATCGCCGTACAGCTCCTACCAGACAATTCCTTCTCCATTTCCCTCTCATTCTCCTCCCGCTCCCGGTGTGGCACCCACTCCTGCTCCTGCTCATGCTCCTGCTCATCCGGCACTTCTGAGAGTTGCGGAGTTTGTTCGACAGCCGGGTCGTGACCATCTTCCATATCTCACTCAGTATCCACGTGGACAGGGTCAGACATGGTAATTAAACCTATTTTTTTTTCATTAAAATTTGATTCATTTAAAATATTTAATTCTAAAATAATTAATTCTTTTTATTAGGTTTGACCGATCCGGGAACGGGATCAGCGGATGGATCAACAGTATGATGTACTCGTCCCTCGACAATGGACATCCGACTTTCACCGACTTCCCTCTCGAGAAGCAGCATATGTGGTTTCAACAGTTTGCGGTAAGTTTTCTATTTTTTACTTATTTTTTACTTATTTTTTTCATCTTTAATATTAATTTTCTACTAATTGTGTTTTATTTTCAGCAACAATTCAACTGGAATGCCGATGATACGTTGTTTATCTATTACCACTTCGTCCATAAAGTTATGGACAACTATGGGAAGCAGATGCACTCGTGGAAGAAGAAGTGGGAAATAAACAAGGTTCGTTTTTATTTATGATACAATTTTTTTATTTTTTAAAATATTTTTTTATTTATTTAACAATTTTTTTTTAAAGGTTCCAAAGGGGATGGACCCGACGGTCTGGCGGGAGTTGAGTGAGCATTGGAGTAAGAACGAAGTCAGAGCAACTTCTTCCACCAACTCCACCAACCGCAAGAGCGACCGTAAGGGGAAGGGCATGTACGTCCATAACTTGGGTGCTCAGTCTTTAGCCAGTCTGGGAGATCGCTTGGTAAGCTTGTCGGTTTTTATTATATTATTTAAGATTCTAATATTTTTTTGTGCATTTCTTTTAATTACTAATGTTTGTTTAATTTATGTTTTTTTCAAGGCGCAAGAAAATGAGGGGGAGCCGGTTGATCATCTCCGCCTAATAAAGACGGCGTATACCAACAAGAAGACCGGCGAGATTGATGATGGTGTTGTGAGGGATGTGGTCACCCTCATCGACAGTCAGATGGAACAGGAAGTGTCTCAGCTTCAAACCGAGGATGACGATTCGACGGGATCGACCGGCTTGCCTCGGGTTCGGATCAACCAAATCGTTGAAGCGGTAAGTTCATTTTTTAAAGTTCAATCCATTTTTATATTATTTAAATTTTTATATTATTTAAATTTACACTTTCTTTTTCAGTCGGTTCCAAAGAAGAAGGGCCGTTTGTTCGGTTTGGCTCGTCGGTCTCCCTCGGTTCCGTCTGCTTCTGCACCACCACCGTCCTATGTTGATCAAGAAGTCCTTCTGAGCCAGATGAGGGACAAGGATGCTCGCATATCTGCGCTGGAGTCCATGGTGGCGAGTCAAGAGGCGGGCTGGGAGGCACAGAGGAAGCTGAACGAGCAAATGATGGCGATGATGAGGAGCATGAACCCGAACGCCAACGTCGACTTCCCGAACATGCCAGACCCGGACTTCCAAACCCCGTAGTTTAATTTATTTCAAAAACTCTAAATGTTTTCTTTTCGTTTGTATGACTTTGAATTTTAAATAATATGTTTTTAATTTAAATTTTAATTTTATATTTACGAATTTAAATTTAAAAATATTATTTTTTAAAAAAATATATTTTTTAAAAATTTAATTTTCGGAATATTCCGAGGAACAGATGTCCTCGGTATATACCGAGGGAAGTGTTCCTCGGTATATTCCGAGGGAGGGTTCCTCGAAAATTTTCGAGGAAAGCAGCCCTCGAAAATTTTCGACGAACCTGTCCCTCGGAAAATTTCGACGAAGGCTTTCCTCGAAATTTTCGAGGAACACCGTTCGTCGAAATTTTCCGAGGGAGAGGTTCCTCGGAAATTTTCGTAGGTCTTTTCCCTCGGTATAATCCTCGGTATATACCGAGGGAATTGTTCCTCAATATATTCCGAGGACTTCTTCGACGAAGGGCAGTCCTCTAAATTTCCTCGGAATTATGTTTCCTCGAAATTCCGTCACAAAATTTCGAGGAAATTTCGACGGAAAATGAAATTTCGACGAGTTTTTTTCGAGGGACATTTTCCTCGGTATTTCGTCGGAATACGCTTATTCCGACGAAATACCGAGGAAAATGTCCCTCGATATCGGCGTGTTTTCTTGTAGTGTGATGGTGAAAGTGAGTTCAAAACCTGGCTCATATGTGACCATAGTTAAGTCCTTTTTGCCGAGTGGAAGTGAAAAGTGGTCGAACTACTTAGCTTTGGCATGGATTATGATTCGTTCTAGGATGTATTTGGGACTCTCTTGGGGCTTTGGCATGGATTAAGATCTACATGGGTATCTCTACAAAGAACAAAACTTAGCTTCACCCCCAAGGTGAACCTCTATATTCACCCACCAATAGGAATTAGTTTATTAAGATTTGATATCTCTTAAAAAAGGAAATCAATTAATAAGAATTTAATGAAATAAAATTATGTGTTTAGATAAATAAAAATAGTAGCAAGTATCAAAAAAATATATTCTTTTTAATATTAATAAATCCGTCAGAAAATACTAAACCCTAAACCCTAAATTTTAAACCCTAAACCTTAAATTCTAAATACTAAACCCTAAACCCTTGGGAAAAGCCTGAACCCTTGGGCAAATCCTATACCCTAAATCCTTAAATTTAAACCAAACCTTAAATCATAAACTAAATCCTAATCCCTAAACCCTAAATCATAACCTCTAATACTAAACCCTAAATCATTAATTTCAAAATGGTTTATAGTTTAGTATTAAGAATTTATGATTTAATATTTATCAAAGAGTTTAGGGTTTAGGATTTCGTGTTTAGAATTTAGGGTTTAATATTATGGTTTATGATTAAGGGTTTAGGGTTTAAGATTAACGATTTAGGGTATAGGATTTGCCCAAGGGTTCAGGCTTTCCCCAAAGGTTTAGGGTTTATTATTTAGAATTTAGGGTTTAGGGTTTAATATTTTCTGACAGATTTATTAATACTAAAAAAAATATTTTTTTTTATAATTGCTACTATTTTTTATTTATCTAAAAACATAATTTTATTTCATTAAATTCTTATTACTTGGTTTCCTTTTTTAGAGATATCAAATCTCAATTAACTTATTCCTATTGGTGGGTGAATGTAGAGGTTCATCTTAGAGGATGAAGCCAAGTTTTGTTCCTCTACAAATGCGACTGTGCAATCACATAAGAAAAGAAGATTCGTCAACGTTTAATAATTATAATTAATCCCAGTGTTGGAGCCGGGTTTCACCCTGCTCCAAACCCGATCACACATAACCCGAACCCAATGAAGTCTAAGAAGGAACCATAGACCCACGTAGGTCAAGAAGACCCACCCCTTGTTGAAAGAGTCTTACACTCGATCGGGGAATCAAAGTATAATATAAAGACATTGATGGCCCTAAAATCACCATAAAAACGTCTGATCTACGCAAGAGACCAAGCGGCATTACTATATGACACCAAAGACTATAAAAGGAGGAGGAAAAGTTAAAGAAAGGGATCTCAATAGCTAAATATAATAGTCTCAATACATTTATAATCGAGAATTCGGCCAAAAAAACACTGAACATGGTAAGAATGGCCAAAAGAAACATGAACTCGAGGCTGGCCAAAAAAAACCTGAACTTTTGTTGACTTTTATCAGTTTATTAAGAAACTTTGATTAACCGACCAGATTAAGACACCGTTAACTAACAGTTAAGACGGTGGTTAATCAACGTTAAATACGATCGTTAAGTAAAACGACGTCGTTTTGAGATGGAATGAAACGACGTCGTTTTATCTATTTTTATTATCAAAAATATGTTGTTCGCATGGATCGAACTTGAGAACTCATGGCCAAATGACGAGGTCTCTTGCCACTAGACTACTGTCACTTTTAAGAATATCCATAACATGTTTTCTTTTATTGAGTATCAAACAAATCTCGAAAAATCTAAATTCTTTTTTAAAAAATTCCAAAAAACTTAAAAATTCAAGAAAATTCTTAAAATTAAAATTAAAATTGAAATTATAAATATTTTTTAAAAAAATCAAAACATTAATTTTTTTTATAAAAATTAATGTATCTAAGATCATTTGAGTTTTTTATCTTAAATACATTAATCATACTTTTTTATAAATTAATATATTTGAGATAAAATAGAAAATTGATATTTATCACACTACAAATGTTTTTCATTTAATTATTATCATATTTTAGAAAAACAATTGTGATAATATCATTTGTTTATTGTATCTTAATTATCATTTGTATATTTTATCTTAAATACATTATTCATACTAAAATCTATAGTGATAAACATCATTTTTATTTTATATTACATATGTTGATTTATTTAAAAATATGTTTCAAGTTTTTAATCATTAAATTTAATTCGTTGCATTTTTTGAATTATTTTAGATTTTTTGAAATTTTTAATGTATTGATTTTTTTTTTAAAAAACTTATTTGTAATTTCAATTTTAATTTTACTTTTCAGAATTTTCTTGAATTTTTAAGATTTTTTGGAATTTTTAAAAAAGAATTTAGATTTTTGAGATTTGTTTGATATTCAATAAAAAAAAACATGTTATGGATATTCTTAAAAGTGACAGTAGTCTAGTGGCAAGAAACCTCGTCATTTGGCCATGAGTTCTCAGGTTCGATTCACGCGAACAACATATTTTTGTTAATAAAAATAGGTAAAACCACGTCGTTTCATTCCATCGCAAAATTTTACTTAACAATCTTTGCAAACGTCGTTTAATCATTTTGTAACGGTGTGTTTAATTTGGCGAGTCAACGATAACTTACTGATTAAAGTTTAAAGTCAAATATAGTTCGGTGTTTTTTTGGCCAGCCAATATGTTCGTATTTATTATGGCAATTCTTGCAAAGTTCATGATTTTTTTGGCCGAATTCTCATTTATAATCTCTTTTCAGAAACCTATTGTATTCAGCTAAATATAGTCTCAACTTGGACCTGATTCTGGGTTTTTATTTTTAATGGGTCTGTGCTAAGCCCATAGAAAACAGCAGGATCCGTGCATACCATGGTTGACCAGAGAAGAGAGCGTGGTTCTTAAGCGTAATTATTCTCCGCCGCCTACTTTGTTCAGAGAAGAAAGAAGAGAGAGAGAGAGAGAAAATGGGAGGTGTATTATCATCTGTGTTAGGAGGTGGTGGAGAAGAAGCAGTCGCAGGGAATGAATCCGAAAATCGCGTCATGAAGTTCAGCTCATCGGCTCGGTGGCAGCTTCACTTCAACGAGATCAAAGAATCCTCCAAACTGGTACGTATCGATCCCATCCCATCCGATCCGATTCCTTTTGATTTGAAATCGAGTTAATTGATTTTTGGGGTTTTGACTTGTGGGAGAAAAGCTGGTGGTTGACTTCTCAGCATCCTGGTGTGGACCTTGTAGGATGATCGAGCCTGCCTTCATTGCCATGTCTGCCAAGTTCACTGATGTTGAATTCGTCAAATTGGATGTCGATGAACTTCCCGTAAGTATAAACTTCTTCTTGTCTCTGCATTTTGTTATTGTTATTCTGTAATATACGACCAATGTTTCAATTTTCTGCTGTCTCTTTATATTTGTATCCACCATTACTGGGATTGGCCTTCAGTGTTCACTGTTTCTGTGTCTGGTAGATATAGATTATTTTTTTGGAATGTTACATCTGCAGATCAGTCGAGTTGTTTGAGATGGATTCATCAACATTCATGTGTGTTTTGTTATGAGCAAAAGCTTATAACAATTTCAATATTTTTCAGGATGTGGCTAAAGAGTTCAACGTGACGGGGATGCCAACTTTTGTACTGGTGAAAAATGGTA